>NW_026913136.1:0-600000 GCF_034315485.1 Pezoporus occidentalis | reverse complement strand
GGCAAAACCGGCTTTCAGCAGGATTTGGATTATTTTCCTCCCTTTCTCAAAGACTTCTTCCGCTGTATCGCCCCGCACAATAATGTCATCAATGTATTGCAGGTGTTCTGGAGCTTGCCCCTGTTCCAGTGCAGTCTGGATCAGTCCATGGCAAATGGTAGGGCTGTGTTTCTACCCCTGGGGCAGTTGGTTCCAAGTGAACTGGACACCTCTCCAGGTAAAAGCAAACTGTGGCTTGCACTCTGCTGCCAAAGGAATTGAGAAAAATGCACTGGCGATATCAATCGTGGCATACCACTTGGCTGCCTTTGACTCTAGTTCATACTGAAGTTCTAGCACGTCCGGTACGGCAGCACTCAATGGTGGTGTGACTTCATTCAGGCCACGATAGTCTACTGTTAGTCTCCATTCTCCATTAGACTTTCGCACTGGCCATATGGGGCTATTAAAGGATGAGCGGGTCCTGCTGATTACTCCTTGCCTCTCCAGTCTGCGGATCAGCTGATGGATGGGAATCAGGGAGTCTTGGTTGGTGCGATACTGCCGCCGGTGCACTGTTGTGGTCGCAATTGGCACTTGTTCTTCGACTTTCAGTAACCCCACAACAGAAGGATCCTCTGAGAGACCAGGCAAGGTGGACAGCTGCTCAATTTCCTCAGTCTCCAAAGCAGCAATGCCAGAGACGGACAAATCATGGCAATGTGCTGGGGCTTGGCCTATGCTTACAGGGCCTTGTTCGACACTATCCAGCACCTTCAAAAGGAAAAACACGTCGCTGGATCTGAGGGCAAAACAACAGTCAGCACAGCTACTCCAGCTCCAAGTACAGCAGCTACACCACCCCCACAAGGGCTAATTGTTGGTGGTCCTCCTTATGGTTTGAACTGGCGGCAGAGGAATACTGTATTTTTTTGTGGGGAACTTTTGCACAACTTAGTCCATTACCAGTCTGTGTCGTTTAAAAAGTTACAGTTGTTTCTCAGACCTGGAGGCTCCCCATCCACTGTGTGCAAGAATAACAAGTACAAGCAAAATTATTCCACTTGCAGGAAGTCTGTGAAACAAAACCTATTGTAATGTGTTGCTAAGACCGTTGCCAAGTGCTTAGCTGAAGGTGGGTCTGCAGATGTTAAAATGCTTTTTCAGTTCAAGGTCTTGCAAAAATTCAGTTTTCTTTCTGTTGCTAGAAAGATCTCTTGCACCATAAAAATAAACATATCAAACATTTTAGATAGGGAAGAGCTAAATAGAGCATGCAAAACCAGTTCTGTTTCAGATTCCAAGTGTTACTGTAACTTTCATTTCGTCCTCAAAGGAAAAATATCTTATCTGATGGTTTATTGAACTCACTTCCTGTGCAACTAGACGAAGTACTTTAGTAATTTCTCTTCACAAAAGTTCTAATGCTAGGACTGCAGAAAGATAGTGTTACTCATGCACATCTTTTCTTGCTGTTACACAGCCAGCCAGTTCACAGAGGGATTAATCTGAAACAGAAATAAGCATTGAATCCATTCAGGATGTATTTGCTTGCGATATAATCCACAGCCAGTGGCTCTAGATACTGCTTGGATAGAAAAAATGTTTTGGGTCTTTATGAGACTGAAGAAAAATAATAACTTTAAACTTTTTTTAGGTGGTTATTAAAAAGAGGGAGAGTTCTGTTAAGGACATGGAAAAGCGTTTTAACACAGTATTTACTGTATTTAGGTCCGAGTTAAATAACAAATGATTGCTGCTTCTTCAACAAATACTCTGTTGTATCTGACTGTTGTAATAGCGCAAAAAATACTCATCCGTGTCAAGAGCCCTTGGGATTTTTTGTAATAAAAACCGTTATTCCTGGGTCTGTGGCAACACACCCTTTCTTACGTAGCTTCTAATCAGTAGAACTGTTTTAATTCATCTGGTGCCTCTCTGGAAACCTTAACTCAGTCACAAAATGAAATCTGCAGTGTAAAGTATATGAAAGATTCAGCTCTGCAAAAGATCCTCCCATAGGTTTGAGAGTGCTGCGTCAGCACTATTAATCACAAAGATCCTTGTGAAAGTACGAGTGACACATCTTTCTGCTGGCTGGAGTGACTTGGTTGTGTCCTTGATGCTACAAGTTTCAGGGCAGGCTGCTTAGAGCTAGCGCATGACTTGGTTGTGTCCTTGATGCTACAAGTCTCAGAACAGGCTGGTTAGAGCTAGTGCTGTCTTTCAGCTAGCCAAATTCAAACCAATCCTTTCTTATTACTCTAGACATTGTGATGCCTGGTGCAGAGGTAGATCCAGATCTGTATTGAACCTGTAAGTGGAGCATAGACCTTCAGTTTATGAAGGGAGGTACCAGAATAATTTGGCTTTTGTTTATCTTCCCCACCTGCCCCCTGCGGCTTTGACCCTTGTTTTCACTAGCTTTACAGTTCTGTTCTCTGTGATTTTCACTTGTACTTTTCAGTAGATGTGCCTTTCATTTCAGAAGTAAGAAAAAGTAAAATTTTAATGTCTGTTTCTTGGAAGCAATATTATTAACAACTTTACTGGCAGTTTGAGATCTGTAAAATGACATTATAGGTTAGAGAAGTATTGTGGAACTGTCCTTAAACCTAGCTTGAGGCGTTGCTCAGGGAACTGACAAAGACAATACCCTGAGCGTTTTAACATCTGAAGAGAAATTGGATGTTACAGTGAACTCCTTTGAGCTGCTTGTTTTCTCCAGAAGTGGGACTAAAGTGCAGTCATAATCCATGGTGGAGAAAAAAAGGAGAAAGGAAAGAAATAGCATTATATCCCACACAAAGGAATACGTGCGTTGTTTCATTCTTCAAGAGTCTGACCTGTCCCATTTCCTGATCTTCTCTACCTCTCTGGCTGGTTTGTACCTCTTCCACTTTTAAGATGACTTCCAGCTTCTGTTTTCCTCTTTTTCTCTCTCTTTTCTCTCTCTCTCTCTCTCCCCCTATTTTTTTATTTTTTTGTTTTAAAGGGCTTCCATGTAAAAAAAGCATAACACTGTCTGGCAGGTCAGCTGTTAGTGACCTGAAAATCTCTAAAGCCTTCAGTCTTTCAGATCACATCACCTCTGCTATTTCCAGGGCACTGAGAGTATTAATCAGTGCATGTGAAGTCTTTGCAATGACGTGGTTGATAGCACTAGATCATGATCAGCGGCAGTCTCTCCATCAAAAATAGTGCACTTCAGCCATTCTGGGACCTTTCCCAGAGATTATTAACTCTGGATAATGATTTCATTATATGAGCCAGTGGTCTCTAAAAGTAGGCTTGAAACCAAACACATTTTCCTTTGTAGGGTTAAATCTGAATTAAGGACTGAAGTGAAAGTCAACAATAACTCTGCGAAAGGTAAACCTTTTGGGAGGTTTTAGGGAGAATTACTTGCACAAAGCCTGCATATGCTCTTTAATTGTCTGCTACAGGATGACATTTAGCATCTACTGCTGTTTTTAATTTTTGTTTTATAGCTGCTCCCTGAGAAGTCTTTATATATAAAGTTCTAAAAAGCTTTTCAGTGTTAGGTGTTAGCAGTGTGATGAACTTGCAGTATATCAGTGGTGTGTCCAAGAAGAAAAAAACCTACCACCATCTGTAATGAGGCGAGAGGAGTGTCGTGATTATAAAACACAGCTCAAAGATAGCATTCAGTGAGTCATAGCTCTACCACAGTGCATATAGCTGATGTAGGTGAAGCTAAGCTGTGTACAGAGATATATCTTACAATTTTTCAAATGAGGGATTAGTTTGTCTCAAACAGAACTGGAGCATCATTAATCCTGAACCATCTTCAGGCAACCATAGTAATTCTTACCATGTCTCTAATAGCTGCAGCAGACTATTAGCATAGTATGTTCTGTGTCTTTAAACTGTAGTGCTTCACATAATGCTGGTATTCTCCAAGAAAATAAGATCTCTGTATCAATGTCTTGAATATCAGAGAATAGTTACAAGATATCCCTGTTGTCAGCAGTAGCTGACTAACTTGGCAACAGCAATTAAAGGCTGTACACCCTTATGTGATTCTTCTTTTCTTTTAAATAATTAAGAGTATATATTGTGACTATACACTGTATGCGGTTGTCATCTCAAAGTGTAAATAGAGATCCTGTATAAAAGACTAAATGCACTGTCATTACATACATGTTTTACAAAGGAGAGTACTATTATTACCCTTTCTCTGAGAAATTAACATACTGACAGCTGAAATAAGGTGCCCAAAGCAGTGCAGCACTGGTGACTGGCTAAGACTTGAGACAAGTATTCAGAGTTTTCTTCCTTTTCTGTAAAAGTTCTCTCTTTATTGAGTTCTGATTTGTTAAAAAGCATTCTGTCATGTGTCTTTGCAATGTTATATTTGATGAAAATTATATAAAATGGTCAAACTTTGCAGCCAAACAATCTGAGGGTTTTCGTGCATCTTTTTATTCTGTCTCATCAGAATAGCAAATTGGATATTTCATGTGCAGGACCTTCAGTATTTGTCGTTTCTGTTCATTTAGTGTCACTCCTGCTGCATATAGATTGTCCACCAGAGATGCAGTTGGTAAAATTTTCCAATACCTGGGATCACTGGCAGATAGTTCATCTGGTTTTGTACAGATATTTAAAGGAGAGAGACCTGTGGGAGGGAAGTGTCTGCACTACAGAGAAGCTGGCGTTTGAAGAAGGAAAGATGGGTAGGTAAGTGGCTGAGAAGAGCACTGGGTAACTGTGGACACTAAAAAAGCTGCAGGGGAAACTCAGGAAGAAGAATAGAGTTCAGCTGTCATTAGACCTTGGATTATTATTTTACCAGAAGTTAGTGGTACAGGATAGTCAGACAAGGAAGCTGCCTATAGCTGAAAATTTTTAGGCCTGAAGTGGGCTGAATGTCAAATACTCTTGCATCTTTTACAGAGTCACCTTTTAAAAATACCCTGTGCCTCCTATTTGGAGTAAGAAGAGGTAGGGCAGCAATTACTTCCAACAGTGGTGAAGTTTGTGCACAAAAAAATGTATCAGGATCAATTTCGTAGCAGGGCTGGAACTGTTCCAAGATGCTTTGAAAGTTATCCGCAGAGATTGAGCATTTTGTTTTTTGTTTCTCTCTGCATCCCATTGTTTTTGTTCATGGCATTGCATAAAGTCTCTCTTGTGACTCATGGCTCATCAGACATCTTCCTAAACACTAAAACAGTCGTGGTTGACCTGATAATAAATTGGACAAGCTAGTAACAAATGCTACTTGTGTGGGAAGTGAGAGAAAGATTGTTTGTGTAAGGCTGAATTATGATATCTCAGGGAATGCTGCTCAAATCCAAACACTGGAGAAAGCCATATCAGGTTGAATACATGGCTAACAGAATACCTGGACCTTCTCTGCTCTTTAGATGCCATTGAGAGTACTGGTATTAAAACAGACCAAGTTGTGGTGTGTATAGTGGTTTTAAACCTCTCTGCAGCTATACTGGAAATATATTTCTTGCTGGGGGAGAATTTTTTATATAGACTAAAATTGAGCAATTGTAATAAAAAAGTGAAATAAGTTCTGAATGAAGGCACATTTTATTTCTGAGTTGTTGCAGTAAACCTGTATCTATACTGATTTCTGTGCAGCAATGCTTATTAAATACGTTGTCCAATTCTCTATATGATGAATACTGTTTCCTCACTGTGCAATCCTTATTTAGGTCTAACACAAGAATGGTGTTCTTTTGTATGTGAAATTGGTGACAGATTTTAAAAATAAAGCATGTGTCCATTGCTTTGCTTGAGTAAATGTGTTTGCATGGCGTAGGACCTTTCTTGGCATGAATTCACCATTTCTTCAAATAGTGCTCTTTTAAGAAAAACAGCAAAAAGGTTCACTCTTCACTGACTTGAGCAGCCAGTCTTACCTCCCAGCATTTTCAAAAGACATCACTATTGGAGAGTACAACTTTTAAAAAGTTGGGGGTTTTGTGTTTCTTTATTTTTTCCTTCAAGTGGATTGTAGCAATCTCAGATTATTTTTTTTTTATTTTTTTAATGCACACTCACAGTTTATAAATCAGTACAAGATGACATATTGTGCTTCTGAAACTTTATGTTAACGTATGGTGCTTGCTGACTAACAGCCTTGAAGCTAGCAGATTTCTTTTTCTGCATGCATTTTGAGATGATGCTTTCATAGGTCTGCACTGCAGTTGTGGCCTAGTGTACTAGGTGTACTGCTGTCTGAAAAGCTTTCCTTCTCTAAATAATTAATTTGAGCCATGCTAATTTAG
The DNA here is from genome assembly GCF_034315485.1 of Pezoporus occidentalis. Lineage (NCBI taxonomy): Eukaryota > Metazoa > Chordata > Aves > Psittaciformes > Psittacidae > Pezoporus > Pezoporus occidentalis. The sequence goes on along the minus strand of NW_026913136.1, from coordinate 593,752 downwards.
GGAACCTGTGCCACTGGCGTTGCTACTGAAATTGGCCTAATGCGGAAGTCAGCTTAGTGAGCCTGAAGACAAGAAATTAGGTCTGGTTTATGCATGCATTACGTGCATACCACAGCTGCTCACCTGCCAGGAAAGAAAATCTCAAATCCGTGAGACCTGCCAGTTTCATTGTAGCAGAGAGCAATTAAAAGTTAGCTTAGCAATAGCCCGCACACTGAAAATTGTATCCTTCATCTAACAACATTTTTTTAATAGAAAAATGGTAGTAAATGTATGCAGTCTAAAGAAATATTTAGGTTTTTTTTTTATATGCACGTATAAATCAATGGAAAGTCCTGAGCAGTTTCTACAGCAATAAATAATACTTCTGCCTCACATTTTATAAAATATAATATGATTTGGTATGCTGCATTTCTCTGCATAGTGTTCAGCCAGATTCTACTGGGAACACAGTCTGAAGTTTAAATACAAATGTTTAGTATGCTTTTTGCAACCATCAGCATGCTTTTCATGAAGTACATAAAATCATCTGTGCTGATGGGCTTTCCCACAGATTACCACAAAATGCTGTTGCCTTTGCAGCTTGTAAGTTAATTGCATTGGTCAAAATTTTGTTTCCATAGGGCAGAGGTTTGATCTGATTACTTAATGGTATTGATTTAGGAATGCAGATGTATTCCTTACAAATTAAAAATGCAAGTTTGTAACTTGAGTTTTAGAGTATTTACATATTCTGCAAATTGATGTGAGCATTTGCGTGCTCTTTTTTTTTCCCCAGAAAATCAGCTATTCAGTCACGGCGTTTTCTAAACAAATAAATAGTTCTTGTAGTAATTTTGCAGTTATGATCATTTCAAATACAGATCTTTCTTTGCAATTTGCTTTCTCTACCAAGAGAGTCTTAAATTTCTCTGAGCTTTCTTTGCTGATGCATCCCATTCTTGGTTTAGACAGACATCATCTAATACATCCACTGTGGTAGGATGTACAAAATCAGGACTTTACCAGATCTACGTTATATATACTGATTGCAGTGTATATATATTCCACAGGCAGCCAGGTCCCCGATAAAGATGATGAAAAGTTGATGAGATTCCAGGGCAGACCCTTGAGGAAGTCCAGTTGCTACTATCCTATAGGTAGAGTATAAACCATTAGCCATGACCATTACCCATTGTGCTCAGGGGTGACTGCCCTGTAAGACCTGCCAGGCTTGCTGCACTCCTTTTACCATCCTTTACCACCCCCTGTGGGACCACATCTACCATGTCCTCGAACAAGCTGAGGTCAGTTACTCTCTACAGCACTGTGCTATGCTCTTGTTGATATGCCGGCTTTACCAGATGTGGTTGGATATCTTTGATGTGGGTCTGCATTATGTAGTACAGACATACACATGTGCCTCAGCAGTGACAGCCAAAACACGTTCGTCACTAATCACAACTTTGCAGCTTTGTCAACATCCTTAGTATGAGAGCAAGTTTTCTTGTGTCTGTTGGTCAAAGGTTTTCCATGAGGTAATTAGGCATGCAGAAATGAAGATAAAGCACGAGGGCAGGATTGTCTAGACACCAAGATTTCACTTGCTGACATGGACCTTAAAAGATTTTATGCATACCACCTGGGGTAAAACGCGGCAATCCTGTGCACTGCAGTGGTGCATTTGTCTAAAGGCTCTATAAACCAGAAAAACCTGCCTGAATAACCTTTGCAATTTTCTCCGCTGGAAAGGCCGACAGAAGTAATGGAGAATTATTATTCTGCTGTGAGTGAATGGCACTTAGTTTATCCTTTGTAAAGGCCCATCATTTCAAAGTACAACCTTTTATAGATACAGCAGGCTACCATGAAGTAATTTAAACATCTTATTACAGAGCAGTTAAAATATGTAATTTATAACTTGTGGTTACATACAAAAGAAAGCAAGATTGTCTGTGTCTTAACTGTAACAAGCTGTAATGAATACCAGAATGCATTTGCCTGAGTAAGTAGTTAATCGTTTAACTTCTCAAAAGCTATAGGTGAATGGATTTTTAATGCGTAATTAAATTAAGAAATGCTGTATAATAAAGTTCATGGATCATGAAGAATTTTTCTTGATATTTTTGCTATGCAAACAAATTGCTTTTCTTTTGTGTATTTAGTTACTGCAGCTCTTTCTGGTACCTTTTGAAGTGAATGAAACTTCACTGATGCCATGGTAAGGCAAACAAGGCCTGGTTTTTTGTTTGTTTGGTTTTTATTTATGCTTATGGAGGGATTTACACATTCTGCACTTGTAATGTTAACTTTTACCCTTCTTACCTTACTATTTTAGCCTGCACATATTAACTGCTGACTTAGTTTGCAGTGTTGTCGATATCATGATAGGAAAGGATCTTGCAAACCAGCTTGTCATCAACCTCCAGAGGAAGGTGTCTTTCACAGAGTTTGTTAAAAAATCAACACGCCTAGAAACTCTCTAAGCTATAAATTAGTCAAATTACAGCATGATTTTCTTGCCCTGTGTGGCATTTCAAGATCACAGAAAATTTCCTAACATGCATGATGCTGGAAACAGTTCTGAGGCAGCAGAGAATTTTTTGTGGATAAACCTGAGAGTAGCTACTTAAATATGTGCTGTTCTGTTCACACACATTTTTCTCATGAACTAGATTACCTTAATTTCTTCTTTTGGACTTCTTCCACTTTGTGTGAGTTCCTTCTTCCTGTCCCTCACTTCCAAATTTTAATTGAGCCAAGCATATTTTTTTTACTGAGGGACTAAGCTGTGAGGTGTCAGAGAACCACATTTTAGGGTCTTCAGTCTCACTCTTAAGTGAGCTTACAGGATAACTTATTATGACCTGATTTGAAGAGAATTTCAGTTCTGTCATGGAGAAAACGTTTATCATGTCATAATGAAACTGGTAGAATCCTGTCAAAAAGAAGCCTTTTTGGCCAGTTGGCATTATCTGTCAAACTGTTTGAGAAATTTCTGAACATGTCTAAATTCACTTCACAGTAATTCTGTACTGGTAGTTACTATTTCTGGTTATCATTCACATGTTCTAAACTATAAAAATCTTTCTGCAGTTATTAAGGGCATTGATCTTGTGGGTTCCCAACTGCCCTTACAAAGGGCATTGAATAATCAGAAGCTATTACGTAGAAGAGATTCCAGGGAAGAAAAAGACATCATCATGCTATGTCGTTTGAATTGTTTAAACAGAGCTCAGATTAGTCATCTCTTTGATTGTCTAACACAAGATGCCCAGTGTCATAATAGCTTCCCTTTTTACTGCTTTTGTCTGCAGTTTTCAGAAGGCTGTGTGTGATGAGGGATGCAAGAGGGCTTTAGTTTTCAGATGTGTCCTTGGGCAGTGTGATGCTGGAGAAGTTTCACTGCATTTTGCCTGACAAAATGAAGGTATACCTCTCCTCAACACTAGTGCCTAGGCAGTGTCAAGCCTATAGTCTTTATAGACTGAAGTAGCATAATGGTATATACTCTGCATAAAAATAGTCTCAGCTTTACCCAGGCAGACTTACAGCTCAAATATGTGAGGGAAAAATTGAGAAAAATGTAGCTACTACTCTTCAGGCAAAGAACAATGACACAGGAACTTTAGCAACCTCATTTCAAGAAATGACTAGCTCTGTCAGCGTGTATACTTAGTGCATCTAGTCCCAGTCCTGCAGTCTCTTAGAGGTAAAATTTCTTTGGATTTCAAATAGGATTTTTTTTCCTGTGTCAAGACAGCAAAATTGGCAGATTGTTTTGTGTTGATTTATTTTTCCATCTTCAAATTTTGTGATGATTATAAAATTTATTGTTGGTAAGTTACTCAGGTCATAATGTCCTTACTTTAAACTGGCTGTTTTGGTGTTTCTTTTTACTGATACACATTATAAGAGAAGAAAACACTCATTAGGTTTCTGAACTTTAAAAAATGCAGTCTGTATCTGTTATCTTGCCAGTTGCCAGTAGATGCTAGAAATGTATTTCCTGCCAGGCTCAGCAGTTGCAGTGGTGACTTTTGAAAGGCTAAGAGAGCGGGGGTTGTTCAGCCTGGAGAAGACACTGGGGAGACCTTAGAACAGCTTTCAGTACTTAAACGGGTCCTACAGGAAAGCCGGAGAGCAACTTTTCACAATGGTTTTAAACTGACAGAGGCAAGATTTAGATTAGACATTAGGAAGAAATTCTTCACTGAGATTGGTAAGACACTGGGACAGGTTGCCCAGAGAAGCTGTGGATGCCCCATTCCTGGCAGCGTTCAAGGCCAGGTTGGACGGTGCTTTGAGCAGTCTGGTCTAGCAGAAGGTGTCCCTGCGCCCTGCCAGGGAAGTTGGAACTAGATGAGCTTTAATGTCCCTTCCAACCCAAACCATTCTGTGATTTGCAGTTCTAACTATTCATTTTGCTCTATTTGACAGAAACAACTTCATGTGTTAAGGGAAAAGTGAACTGGAAGAACCCAGCTTTGCAAGAGAACATTATACAGAAAAGAAGAATTAGAAACTTAATCAGTTGCTCCTTCAGATCAGTACACTGTTTGTCGTAAGAGCAGTTACATGCTTTTTTGCATTAAGCACAGTAATTCTTCGATCTTCTCAGTAATTCAGATTAGCATTATTCCACAGAGTGTCTGTGCTGTGGTAAGATAAGCTTTAGAATGAAATGGAAACTGTAGAGCAGCAAAGCCTTCTCATGGTCCCACTTTTTTGCTAAATAAAATAGGTCATAAGTCACACAAGTGGAGTGCACTGCCAGGTTATCTCAGCAAAGAACTCCAGTTGTACTGATACTGAAACCATAAAAATACAAAGTCAGGGTGGCTCCTGGCAGAATTGATTCATGGACAGATTCTAGTGTGTTGTGCACTGATCGGAAATGATAGCCATGGTTGGGTGGCCACCACGTCACGAGAGCTGATAGCAATTTTTCGAACAGTTTCACTGCTAGATAGTGCTTCATGTTAGATAGTGCTTCATGTTTTTGGTGAAGAGCAGGAGATGGTGCATAGCTGGGGGTAGCTTTTCTTCTCTTAGAAAGACGACTTTGGCCTGTGAATTTTTGGCATCTTTAAAAGGACATGCTGTTAGTCTTTATTTTCCTAGTCCCCCCCCCCAGATTCTGTCCCCTTTCAGAAGCACAGTGGCAGTACCAGTTGTCTTACTGAATATTTCTGTGGTGCTGTGGTGTTCTCCAGGCTGCTGTTTCCACACCAATGCTAAGCCCATGGCTTTTTTTCCCATGTGGCTCTTTTGAAAGTCTGAATACAGGATTCAGTGGGTCATGGCCCACCTTGTCTTGTCCCCCATACTGGTAATGGAGAACCTGAGACTTCCCTGAGGGTAAGAAGTGGGTAAAAAGTCTTTCTTGAGAACACCACTAATATGTGTACCCATACAATTTTTTTTGATCTGCTGTGATTTGTCAGATAGTGTGTACCAAGCTTATTTTCACAGTGTCACTTGTTTGTGGTGTTCTTCTGGCTTTTGAAAAGTGCTGCTAAATTTGTATGTCAAAAATCTTTCCATAGCTCTTGTTTAGTGTTTGTTCATGCTTATGTTGGCATAGGGTAGCTGGCATATGAGATTACTGGATCATAATCAGAAGGAAAACCATGACTGATTTGTAGATCACATCATAGCTCATGCATACTTTAAGGAGAGATGTAAAACCAGTTTATTATTCTGGGTATTATAATTTCACACAGTAGCTAAGGAACTGGGACATTGAGAAAATGTTATTCACAGGTTCATGGTTATTCACAACATGGCTTATCTGTTGTCCACCATTTTAAAGAATTTCAAAGTAAGTGACATATTTGGTATAACTGAAGTATGAAAAATGAGATATTGCAAAAACTTGTATGACTTCTTCTCTGTCTCCCTATTCCCTTCTTCAGTTCTAGATACTTTTCAACCAGTAAAATCCTCAGTTTTGCATTGCTAATGGTGAAGGAAAGAAATATTAGCACTTGCATGTCTTCATTTAAATATGTGTATTATATTTATTTATGAGGTTTTATCATTTAAAAAACCCAACCAACCAAACTTCACCTGTACTCAAATGTATTGTAATGCCTGTGTTAGGATGTGACTACATGATGTACACCTATGCTGCAAATTTCACACCAAATTAATGTTGGCAATATAGAAGCTCAAGACACAAATAGTTTTTATTCTTAAACAGAAGAAACGCATTTTCTTTGGATACTGTAATGCCATTATCCTGTAAAGCTAACTATTAAGAATGATTCCCCTAGGAAACCAGTGGCATACTGTCATGGTGATAGTATTGGATTTTGTGTAATTTCCAGTCTTCCACATTTGCACTTAATTTAGAGGATCAAAATGCCTTCATTTGAATATTTAAGATGTTCATAGTTAAAGTGTTGCTATATTTTTACTCATTCCTTCTTTCTCACCTTCCATGTGCAAAAGTAGGTGTAATTCAGCATGCCTTTATGCTGCTGCTTTTTTAAATTCCAGCAGCCATCTTCAAGTCTTAAATTATCCTTATCTTATTTAATCTAGCAAAACAGAAATGTTAAACTGTTTGAATTCCACCTTGCTGACTCCACGGAGAGACCAGGTGCAGGCAGGTCACCAGGCTTTGCAGAGTGAAAACCATTTCTGAACAGGGTTGGAAACAGCATTGTTCCAATTGTCAGCGGCATACTCCCAGTATTGGAAGGCCTGCTGGAGCCAGGGTATTTCTAGCCTTAAAGGAGGAGTTTTTTCAGAAGACTCCCTAGCATAGGCAAAGCTTTTATGTATTCTTATTAATCAATTACAGTGGTGCTTAGAGCAAAGATACTTAATGGCTTTAACTGTGGACTACTGCACTTACAGTTGTTAAGTACGATTGTTAGTATCAAACAGCAGCTGATAATAATGAAATGCAAAACCACTACAAGGTTGACATATCATTAAAAGTTTCTCTTTCAAAATGTCTGACATTACTGTTCTGTTTTGGGCTGGTATTCCTGAAATCTCGTCTCCTTTGGACACTCTCCAGCACCTCAATGTCTTTCTTGTAGTGAGGGGCCCAGAACTGAACACCGGATTCGAGGTGCAGCCTCACCAATGCCCAGTACAGTGAACAGACGTTCACTGCCATGGCCCTGCTGGCCACTCTGTTGCTGATACAGGCCACTCTGATGCTGATGGCCTCTTTGGATCAGTACTGCTATCCAGCTTGGTATCATCTGCAAACTTCCTGAGGGTGCAGTTTATCCCCTCATCCCGATCATTGATACGAACAGAACTGGGCCCAATTCTGAGCCCTAGAGAGCACCACTTGAGACCTTGCTACCTGAATTTAATTCCATTCATCAATACTGTCTGGGTCTCGGCCTTCTAGCCAGTTTTTTACCTATCAAAGAGTATACCCATCCAAGCCATGAGCAGCCCGTTTCTCTAGGAGAATGCTGTGGAAAGCGGTGTCAAGGGTTTTACCGAAGTCCAGGTAAACAACATCCACAGCCTTTCCCTCGTCCTCTGAGCAGGTCAGGTGCTTAAAACCTCATCATTTCTGCTGCTTTAGCTGATCCTGTCTCAGTAAAGCCAGTGGTAATTTTTCTGGTGATTTCTGTGGTAAAAGGTCAGCTCTGGAAGCACTCGCATGGTTGCCAAGAAGCAAGTTTTGCTGCTGTTCTACCAAGAAAATTATTGGTACTTTGCAAACATTCTTAACTCCAAGGCATGGTGGCTCCTGGGATCCCAGCTGATTAATCCACCCTTCTGCTGATGTGGTGTAGGGAAAATGCATATATGCTGAAATCTGATCACAAGTGATTAAATGACTTGGCATAGGTCATGCTCAGTCACTGAGGCACCCCACTGGAAAAAAGCTGTAAAGCTATTGGTGTAACAGAGACCCATCCGTAGATGAGCAGAAGTGGTGTCTGAAGCTGTCTGTATGGGTATGATATCGCTTGTAATATGGGGTTTCCTCATTTGGTGGCTTTCTACCAGGCTCTGAGGATACATGAGTTTACAGTATCTTTAAAACTATGACATGTAGTGCGCCATCATAAGCAGGTAACAGTGAAAAATCTGTGCTGCTCAGAGTCTCCGTAACCTGAAGGTGGTATTGAGATGAGTTCCAGGGGCTTCTGACTGCCACTGATTTTTTTGTGCAGGCTTGTCTGGGATCTTCTGTAGATTGGAAGGTGCCCTAAGACAGGTCAAGACTAGCAAAGCATATTTACACACTTCAAGCCGATCTCCATTGTGTATAATTAATTTCTGCCTGTATGTCACTTTTGGTTAATAATTCAAACACAGTATTTTAAAGCAAGAAACAGCAGTGTTAAATATTTAAGATTTCTGGAGAATTACTTTTTACATTGATTAAGAATACTTCCAAGGCAGTGCAATAGTTTATTCTCATATGATGTTAAAATTACAGGGGGTATAACCTGGCAAAAACCAGCTGAATTTGCATTCTAATAGGAACATTTGTCTGTGAAATTTGAGGTATGTATGTATTCTGAAGCGCAGAGCTTCGGCTTCTGTAAAAGACTGGAAGACTGATTGTAAAAGACCTTAAAAGACTGTAAATATCTTGAGATGGTCAAAGGTGTAAATATTGACAATTTTTGAGCTGGTCACAGGTCCTTTTACCAAGCCAAACTTTTTTTTTAATTTCATCTGTATTCCACCATTCAAACCAATTGTGAGTTACCATTAGGAAAAAAAAAGAAATAAAAAAAGCTTATTTCATTGTTATTTCTCAAAAATCTCTGTATCCCTTCAGATAATGAGACACTGCTTTGTAAATTCAGTAAAAAAAAAAATAGCAAAATATTTTAATTTCCCTTTGTCACAGGACCGTTCTTAAAGCATCAGTATCTTGAATTGCAGCTAGTACCACAGACACGTATTGTTAGCGCATCTAAAGCAGAGTTTGTTGTGTCGATCCATGATGTTTTATAATCAGTCTTGGCAGTGGTCATGAGATGCTTAGTGAGATCATTGCTACAGTACAGTTTGTTTCCGGGGGGGGATATTATGGTCATTTTTCTCATTTCTCTGGTACCTCTAAGCATTTCTAAGTGGGAGAGAGCAGTGGGCTCAGCTCTGCTTTTTCTTGATAGAGGCATGTTTGTGTAACTGCCTGGACTTCAGGGACGCTGCTGGTGAATCGCAATAGTGTCTTTTAGGTCACAGCTGAGTCTGGGGTCTCTTTTTCATGCAGTCTTTGTTTCCTTACATTTAAAGTCTTTGTCACTGGTAGCGGATACACACAATGGTGAAAGGAGGAAAACTGTCGTCTGCAAATTAAAATATTAATCCACTAGGGCTGCGGCTGGAAGGGGCAGCTCCTTCTCCCCGCCAGGGACTCTGACAGGGTCCCCCTGCTGGCCTTGCTGCAGATGGAGAAGCAAAGCTGCATCTGCCCCTGGCCGTTGCGCTGTGCAGCATGCTCATACACAAAACAGTGTCAGCCTAAGTGGTGACCTCTGTGCCATTTTCTTCTTTTATCTGAGTATGTTTCATTCTGTCATAACTCATCCAGTCCCCTTTCTCTTCTCCTTTCTCATTTGCATACATCTCAGAAGTGGAAAAAGGCATTTCAGTCAATCAAAGGCATCACTTCAGAGATACCCAGAGCTTGTCTGAGTGCTACTGTTCTGCTGTAGTGCTCTCCTGCCCCTGGTAACAGTGCTTTGTAACATACTGCCTTTATACAGTAAGGCACAGAATGTGAGTTTAAGGAAAGGGCATTCAGCTTAGTTTATGTAGTGTTCATGTAAAAAAGTTAAAGCTTAAAGCAGACCTCAGCAATTTCTAAATTCTCTGCTATCAGACTGGAAGTAGTGGATAGCTTTGGGTTGCTCCGTATATAATTAATAAATTATCAACATTGCCAATAGCATAAGAAAATATGCAGATAATTTGGACAGGCACTTTTTTGTGCTGTACAGACTGCAACATTTTAGGCATATGGCAATAGGCACGCCAGAAATAAAATGTACATCTGTACCAGCAACAGCATATAGACATGCTTTCCTTCACAGAATATCTTTAACAACCTGCCTTTGCCACACAGAAATTAATTCACTGTCAGATTCCAGTAAATGCACTTTCAAATTCAGAAGGGAAAAATTCACAATAATGCAGTTTCTACAGCTGTTAAACCAATGAACAGTATTTAAGCCGTGTTTTGATTTCTTGGCCTCTAGCAGCTTCTGAATGTTCCTGGCATTCCCACATTTCCAGATGTTAAGGACTAGACTGCACCCAGCAAAAGGCATGTAGACTGGTATACGTTATGCAGAGTTATGCATTATGCCTTAAGTGGGATTTAATTGCTGCAAATTTCTTGTGCTGTTATTTTGCCATTTTGAGGGGTCTGAGTATGCCCTATTTATTTCTGCTGAACTTAAAATTTATTCATGTACTGAGAAAATTAAATTACAATGCCCCCAAAGCTTTAATATTCCGTTAAAATGAGTAGTTGTTTTGCTTAACAAAGTCATGTGTAGTGGAGTCTGCTTTACCAAGCAACACTACCTCGTGTCACTGCTTGCGTAGTACTGATCAGATATTTGGATTTATGTTTTGTGAAGATCTTAGCAAGGTGTAAACTGTGCCCAGGTGCTCCTCACTTGCCATACCTGCATGTGAAATGCTCAAGCATTTTTCAGAACTGGCATTCAGTGCATGTAAGTTAGCTGGATCAGTAGCCAAGACTGAATGTTACTCTTCATGAGGAGTGAATATGAACTCTGCCTCCCAGCTGGCAGCTGAAACCAGTGCTGCAGGAAACAGGGTTTTGTGTTGAAATGTCATAGGTGAGCTCCAGGAGGCTGGTGGCATAGTTAAGAAACTATGGGGTGGTTTAAGCCACCTGTCACCTCTACCCAGATATATCTGCTCTGTGGTGAGGCACGCTTCTATGTGCCAAGTGAAGCAGTAGGAAGGCAGAGATCATTGTTTCTGCTGAACTTAGGACCCATGTAGGTGGGGCTAGCATGTGTTAATGTATGTAGTTGAGGTAAAATGAGTCATACTGTACATGGGCTCCAGATTAGGATACTAGCTGGATGGATATATGCTGCTGTCTTTCCCTCTTTTTGCCTTTCAGATACACAGCTTACCTGCCTGAAAGTGCAGCATTTGAATTTAACACTTCAGTTCTATCTACCAGAGGAAGCATCTTCCCCTTTAAGCTTAAAACAAATTGCTTTGGAGACAGAGAAGTATAAAGGTGTGAACGAATGCATAATTTCATGGTTTACGCTCTCCTTCTAAAATACGAAAAACATTATTTATTCATAGTAACGCAGTGTGACAGCTCAAGAGCTGGCAACTGATAGCGTTCCAGAGGAGAAAGCTGGTACTGAGCACCTCTAGAAATCTGAGAATCCCCAAAACTCTTAGCCTTCTGGTATTAGTTTTTCCCCTCTCTGAGTTTCCTTATTGCCACCCAGCTGATTGAGCCACTTGCACTGAAGAGATACTCACGCAGCTACCAATTTTTTTGGCACTCAGTGAAACAAACAGAGCACAGATGTCCTCTTTCTCAGTGGCCCTGAAGCATAGGGCAGCATTCCCAGTACTGCTGTGTGGAGAACCTGTAATAATTGTGGGTCTGAATCCAGATCCTTTTGCACAGGAGTGAAAACCTTGGGAGCATCTTATTGCCTACAGGTCCACTGAATGGAGTAGGTTATGCTACTGTTGTCATAAGACGAAGTACCATGTGGGAAAAGACAACATACGGGAACAGATTCTCTGCTCTTTTTCTGTACTGAAAAAAAAAGCAGACATTGGCACATTCAGCTAACACAGCCACCTTTTTAATGCCAGTTTCTTCCCTGTTTCTCATACTGGTAGCTTGCTGGGGACAGTGTTAAAAAAAGCACACAGTGTTCTGACAGTCCTCAGCTCCGTCAGCTTTTGAGTTCTTGCCAGTTTCTATTTGCCAGCTCTTGAGGCCACTCAGAACTGCAAAGGTGCTGGGGTTGTGACCAGCTTCTGTCTGAACTTAAACTTTACAAAGAACAGCATCCCAAAGTGTATGCTTGGTAAAACGTGAAACTTCAGTAAATAAGTTTAAATGCATGAAACGGATTATCTTGGTTATTGTGGGTGCATTGCAGTGTCTCAGCTATCAGCACATCTCTGTTACTGGAACGCATGATACTGATTTAAATTTTTGTCTGCTCTAGATTAAAATTTACCTCATCTGTCATGGTGGGTGTCTCTGCAGTGCAGGGCACTACTACACCAGCACTTCATCAGCAGTTCTTCCCCTCCTCTCACCCTGCTTTATTTCACTTACCAATGGACAGCCTCCAATGTAATGCAGTGGCATTGCAGCAGAGACTCTGCAGTAACTCCTGTCAGTGCAGACGCTTGCAGCATACTTTCGTATCATGTGCTAGTGCTGAATTTGAATGACTCCCTGTGATGCTGGAACTGCAGGAATTCTGCAGTGTGGTCCTTGCTAGTAGTCAGAAGCAAAATACTATATCAGACTGGTTGAAGAAAGGATTGATACAGACACCCTCCTCCCCTGCCTTCCCCGCCCCCCCCCCCCCCCCCCCGGACAGCTTTAGCAGAAAATGAAAAAAAAACGAAAAGGCAAACTGGGGATTGGTTCTTAATGAGGAGAGTAAGAATGCAGGATAGGTTCACAACACGTATGTATAACACTGCATCAGTGCTGGAGGTTGGGATACTGATCTGTTTTTATTCTTCTTGGGGATAAATAGTTCCACTTAAGCTGTATTGTGTTACTGAAGATCCTATCCCCCTTCATGACTTGACAAGCTTTATCAATGGCTTTGTCTTTGGCATACAACGCAGTTCCTGTGTTGTGTGTATGTTACATCTATAGCCAACTTCCCTGGCTTTCTGATGTGCCTTTAGGCTGTTTGTGCAGCTATTAACAGGGCTATGTGCCCTGCTACTAGCTGCTATGAGGACTAGCAAGACCAAGCTATTGTGTATATATATAAAGGGTAATTAGAAGATCCTTTGTGAAAGATTAAGGCAAGCCTTTTAGAGTCCAGTCATACCCTTCCCTTTTCTCTAGAGTTTCCAAAACTCGGTTCACTTCCTGATCTTTGAATAGTGTACTCTTTTTGTTGACATTCTGCATGCAACAGCAGAGTCAAGGGAACTTTTAAGGGAGAATAAACCTACCCAGCCTGTGGCTGGTGTTGTGGAACAAGCTAGCCAACAGGGATTTCTAGCAGGAAGAAAGTTATATCAGTGCTCTCGGGGGAGGGAGTATATTATTTCCTGATTAAATATATCTGATGAGTGACAGAAGGGAAAGGGAAAAGGAAAAGATAATCTCAGGCTTGTCTGGCAGATGCTTACCTAAACCACATCACAAACATTTGTTAGATACACTCCTGATGGCAAGCAGTAGCAGGTGCAAATGAATGCTCACAATTTTCCCATGTGGTAGGCAAGTGTATTTCTTCATTCTGCCAAGGAGAAAGCAAAGCTTCCATGGCATAATCAAAGTCTCAGTGCAAACATGAGATAAACAGTGGAGTTCTCTGGAGATTCCTGGATCTCTCATTCTTTCCCTTTTGCATTTCACACTGTCTTCATGACCCCTTCATGACCTTGGTAGCTGTGTTTCTCAGTTGGAGTCGCTGTGCTCCTCAATTCTGCAAGGGAAGGATCCTGTGCTAATGAGCTCCAGACTGCATTGTGGACTGGCCTTGTAGTCATCCCATTGAAGGAGAGAAATTTACTGGTGAAACGTAAATGGGCATTACTGTATCTTAAATGTATATTAAGCTTGGATCCTATTTTTGTTTTACTGCCGAAGTGACTTGTTCTACATTCTCATGTCATGTCCTGTTGACAGTCATGATTTTGCGCAAGGTGCTTACAAATTAACAGAGAAATAGAATAAAATTCAAAGAATTTTCAATGCAAGAGACTGGGTGATAGCTTTCCTCTCTCGTGAAATCGTTTGTGTTTAAACGTGGGGTTTTGCTCTAACAAATTAGTGCAATGTAAGTGTGAGGCTTAGCAGGCATTTCTGGCTTCTGATGAGATTTCTCACATCTGTTGAGTTTCCTGTAGCTCTCCAATGTAATGATACTGGATCATTTGGTAAATCAGCTGTTCCGTAAATGCTTCATCAAGCTTTCTCTACCTCACTGGAAATTACACGTCAATTTCCTTTCCAGTACAGGATAAGGTGTTGTGAACCACACTTGATATTTTCTACAGCCTCTTTGTGGTTTTGAAGATAAGCTACCTCCAGACTAACCTGGAAAAGGTCCTTCTTTTATTTTATATTCTGGTGTTACTTGGAGGAGTCTAAAATACAGCTAATGTACATATGCTTTTGAGGTGGATTTTTCTTTTAGTCCTTATTCTGATTTATCTGAAATCAGAAAAACTTCTCTCTTGATGCTATGCTAAATACTTCCTTTGGCTCAAGGAAATATGCTTTATTATCTGCAGAGAACCAGGGCTATGACCATAAACATTTTCAGATTTCACATGTGTTCTGAGATAACAATTTCTGATACCATAAATGCCAAACTGTGCAGGATCAAACAGAAAAATTAGTCTGGAGGTTTTGTCTTACTCTAGCATGTGAAGTGACAGAATAATAATAATAATAATAAAAAAAAATGCATACTCTTGATAAGAGACTGTGCTCTTTATAAATGTTCTTTTCCAAATGTTTTCTCCTTCTGAAAAGCCTACAGTGTTGGCAAACCTTCACTAACTGTACAGACTTTTGTGTGGTGTGGGGGAAAAGATGTAATTAATACCTTTTTGTGCATCAAAAATATACAGATCTTTTTTACATGTAACAATGTCATGTTTTACAGTTGAGTTCTCAGTATTTTATGTGACTGAGAACAAGTGCTATGTGCTTTAGAGCAAACTCCAATTTTATAAAGATACATTTCCACCTAGGCAGAATATTAACATCTGCTGGTCAGAATGCTTCAGTAGGGGCAACAAAAGCGGCATAAATCCTACAATCAGGGGAAGAAAGAAACTTGTTTCTTTCCTGGTAGACCATATTAAAAAGGCAGGGTTTTTGACTGACAGGATCTGACAGGTTTTAAAGACTGACAGGATCTGAAATATAAGCCATAGGGACAGGAGTATGGTTCGGTAGATGGATTTCACATGAAACAAAAAAACTAGTAGGTCTTAGTTATGGAGCCATTTGTTCCATTTTCATATAGTTGTGCAGTTAACCTTATTTTTTTGTAATGCTGTGTCATCATTCAGCATGTCACATGGGACAAAAATATGCTTGTGCAATCACTACGAATATGCTGAAAATTCCAGTTACCTTTTATAATACACACTGATAATCACTTGTACAATATCCCACACAGCAGTCCTCTAACTGATAATGGTATCAGTCTGATGCTGCTGTATGTCACTATTTGCAAGATACTAATGTAAATCAAATGTAGATTATATTAATACTGCATTGTACTAGAGTGCCTTCTGAGCAACTCACAGTTCAAACTGCTACCAGAAAGCCTAGCACAGTACAAAAATGCAGCAAGATCATCATTAAACTACAGATAGTAGTCACCTGATACTGCAGCTCTATTAATTTCATGAAAGTTTGGCAGCATGTACAGAAGGCAGTTTGCTTCTATACGGAAGCAGAAAACCAGCTTTGAATAGATTGCCACCACAATAGACTGCCCTCACCTATGATGCAAACTGAATGCCCTGTTTGCAAAGCAGTCACACCATGGTGAGACTGAGAGAGTAAGTCTCTTCTCCTTTATGGCATGCATTTGAAATAGCTCCAAATACAGAGCACAGCAGCACTTTTACTCAATGTTTGGATGTTGAATCTTATTTTTCATTAAAATATGCTGATATTTTAATGATAATTTTGTTGCGAAGGCTTTTTGGGGGCAAGATGGAATGGGTAATCAACATTAGGAAGAGAATGCATGATCACAAAATAAGTAAATAATGTTGGCTGTGGTATCGGATTGGGTCTTAATTCTTCCATATGACTGGACTGAGATGTAGTATTACCATTTTCCAGGACAACTTAAAGGGTCTAATTTTCATTCTGCTGTTTGGTTCTTCTAAAGCAAGAACCAAAATGTTGAAACCTCAACTCAAATGATATGGCAAAGGACAGTTTGTTTTCTGGCTAGCTGTAATTGTTACCTGGCTGTGTTAGACTTCTTCTGAATCTTCAGAGCAGGAGCAGATCCTCAGCTGATGAAACTGGCATAGCTTCATGACCTGTTATAATCAAATCTGGCAATCTTAGAGAATGGTAAGAGCGGTAGCCTTAATTAAATGCTTTAACAGTTGATTTGGAGGATGGATATAAAAGGGCTGCAGAATATCTCTAAATCTAGTAGGACAGTGATGGACATAGATGTGGGCTCTGTTGCAAATTAAACTCTGTTTAGACTGCCTTTCTCAGGCCCACTGCTCCCAACTGCCCACTTTAGATTATGGCCTTGCAAAGAGATTTTCCCTGACCTAAGAGGCAGAAACTTTTGAGGATTTTTTTTTTCTTATATTTGAACCCTTAATTTGAGTTCTTATTTCTGACTGCTGAGTTTAAATTTTCAAGTGGGATTTTGTTTCAGCTCTTTCCTGTGGTCTGTCACTGCTTTCCCAAACCCGAGTTTTGCCTGGATAATGGAGGTGAAGGTACTTCTTTGAGGGCCTATGGTGTAACTACCTTGAAAGATGAGTCACTCAGCTCCAGAGCTGAAGGCTTTACAGCTCATCTCTTCTTTGATTCACCTCTGTTGCCTGTAACAGTACTTGACCCAGAGCTTTACAAATGAATTTTCTTGCTAGCACATAGTTCCGTTAGTAACCTTAAATGAGTGACTCACGATGGTGATTATGAGGCTAATTTTGACAAAGTGACCAAAAATCTATAGCATGTTTAGAAGAAAAGGACGACTTGCTGTCCTGGGTTCAGCAGCAGCAGTCATTTTTCTCCTTTTGAGTATCTGGTGCAGTGCTGTGTTTTTGACTTTCAGCCTGGGAACAGCGCTGATAACACCGATGTTTTTAGTTGTTGCTAAGTCATGTTTACTCTGAGCAAGGACTTTGTGAGTCTCATGCTCTGCCAGGGAGGAGGGGAAGTTGGGAGGAAGCAGAGACAGGACACCTGACCCAAACTAGCCAAAGAGGTATTCCATACCGCAGTACATCATGCCCAGGATGTAAAACTGGGGGCAGTTATGCGGAAGGGCAAGATCACTGCCGTGGTCAGGCTGGGTATCGGTCGGCAGTTGGTGAGCAGTTGTATTCTCTCCCCTTGTTATTTCCCTTATCATTATTGTTATTGGTGGCAGCAGCAGTGGTTTGTGTTATACCTTAGCTACTGGACTGTTCTTATCTCAACCCATGGGAGTTACATTCTTTCAATTCTCCGCCCCATCTCTCCAGGTGTTGGGGGAGGAAAGGTATGGGGGGGGGTGACAGAGTGGCTGCGTGGGTTTTTTTGTGGGTTGCCAACTGGGCTTAAACCATGCCACCTGACTTTTTGACATAGCAGTGACTATTCCAACAGACTAAAGATCTGCATTATAAATAGTGCCATACATTCCTCAGCTAAAATAATGATGAATATGGAAGGAAGGAGTAATTGCTATGGTTTGTAGATGTCAGATGGGAACTTTAGGGCATCTGTGGGGATTACAATTGCAATTACTTTGCAAATCCTCATCAACTATGAGAAAACCTCAAAGTGATGAGAAGTAAAGCTACAGCTGAAAAAGGGCTGGAACCTTAATTACCTTTGGGGATTTTGTATCCTTTTAGAGTTGAACTTTAGTTATTTATAATCTGGTTTCAATATGTAAGTACTAGTGTATTTTCATACTGTTGTTTTCAGGGACATGAAAACTTGGTAGAAATCTGAATAGGAGGTCTGTTTGCAGAAGATTTATTCAAGGGCTGGTGAAGAAAGCCTCTGATCTTCTATGATTTATTTTTCTACCATTTTTTCACAGAAACTGCAAATGAATAGCACCTTTCAGGACACTTTGCCACTGCAGAATTATTCCTAACAGCGCTGAGTTTGAAATCTGTGATTTTTTTGTGGCACTTCACTAACCTCTGCAAGGCAAAAATTCAGTAATATAGACCATGCAAACTCATCTGCGTTCAGAGAGTGTCTGCATGGGTTTGCACATCTCTTCTGTACAGGAAAAAGGGATAAGTAAAAGTCTTTGTTTGCTGTTTGGGTTTTGGGTTTTTTTCATGATGTTTTAGAATACCGGTCTCATTGATGCTCCATTTTGGCTACTAATTTGCCAGGAGCTGACAGAAAATAAACAGAGCTGGTAGCCATTTCCTATAATTATAGCCTGCATTAGTAAATGCTTAGCAATGCTGCACTTGCAGCTTTGTTGGAGTGAACTGGAGTTTGAATTTAAAATTAACCAATTGTCTGGGCTTTATTAATGGCATTTGAATAATGAACTGAGTCTTCCTCCTTTTATGCAAAAAGAAGGCTAAAGAAAAGTTAACACAGTGGTTGAAACCAGGAGGAATAATGGCAATTTTTCTTCTGTTTCTCCTTTTTTATTGCAGGAGTCACTTCATTGAAATCAGTAGATACACTTCATTACAATATTCTAAAGATGATTCACAGGCACCTAGGAAAGTTTGAAGAATTACATGGCGTTCAGTACAAAGAAGAACTATAAATGGATAGAAAACAGAAAATCATAAATCTAATGAATTTCTTATGACAGCCCAATGAAAGATCAGTCCATTCACTGGATCATATGCACCTGACTTAGTTGTGGAATTACACCACTACAACACTTTGCGACTGACAACTCAGTTGCTATAATCCATTTTGAATGGTGCTGCATAGCAGTTACTGTTCAAATCTGTTACTGTCACTTTCACTGACAGTAAGTGGAAACTCAGTTCATTGTGTTCCACTGAATCAGGGAAATGAAACAGTAGCACAGGTTCATTTTCCAATTAGTTTTCAAACTGAGTATTTTATAAAAAACAGAGTATTTTCTAAAGACATGAAACCAAAGATCCCTTTCGTTCTTTCTAATAGAGCTGTCAAATGGGTATTTTATATATAACTCATGTGAACCTCAAGGTCTTTCATGGTCAGTAGAGTTTTTTTGTATCTATCACTTTTATTTAGAAACTCAATTCTTAATGGTGAAGGTTTGGTAGTGGCTTAAGTCAGTTATGTTTCTGAGAGTTCTTAGTCATGGGGTTATGGGTGCCTGTTGTCTTCTGAGTCGCTGGAGTCCAGCCTTGGAAGCTTCTTGCTCTGTGCTTAGGAATGATTATTACTGTTGGTGTTGCATTGGTACACATTGGGCAAAGCAGCTGGGCCATTTTTCAGCTCTGATGAGAAATTTTTTATAGCCTTTCTTCCTTCCCCAGTTTATTCTGTCAGAGCGCCTCCTTTTTTTGTGAGCACATGTGACCATGGATATTTCTGTCTGCTGACTACAGATTCGTCATTGATGATTAATTGCTTGATAAGTTCCAAGATACAAACAGTCATTCAACAGAGAAATAGAGGTGTGATCTTGCAAAGACATGATATAATGTACTTCTGACACCAGCAGGAGACTGGGTCTCTGAAACTTAAGCGGTAACATCTTATTTTCTCATTGTGTAATTTAAAGTGAGTTTGAAATAAGTTTTTCAGAAAGAATAGTATGTCTGACTGTTGTAATAACTTACAAAAAACCCCAAAACATTTCACCAGGAAAACATGCTAGATTTTTCAGTTATTGCTGAATGTGGTTTTTGTTTTTTTTTTTTAACTGCAGAAAGTGAGTGAAAAAGTAGGAGGTGCAGAAGGAACCAAGCTAGATGATGACTTCAAAGAAATGGAAAGGGTAAGTCTAAATTCGTTAGGGTATATCCACTATTACCATTCAGTTTCCTTTCTAGGACAGGAATTTCAAAGTTTCTGTCCCTGGATCACTCAAATAATATTTAAAGACTAAACTTTTATTCAGCCAGACTGAGCTTTATATTTCTTATGTGTGTTTTTTTTCTAACCAAGGCATATGTAATATATGGCACTCTTTGTAATGCCGGTATTTCATTCAGAGATTGAGGCAGACATCAGCTACAAATTAGCTTTGGTCAAAACAGCGTACAAGTTCTCTGAAAAGGAGTCTGCCTACATGATGGTAATTTCACTGGTAAAGGGTGCCTGGAATTCTCAGCTCCTCAAGCATCAGTCAAGAGGAGCGAGAGTTGTCTGCCAAAGGGGATTGACAGTCACAGTGTCATATTCACTCGCACGTTCAGAGATCTTGTTAGGCACCCTCCACTGGCGAAGTTACATGGGTAGATCGGGTTAACCCCAGCATACTGCCTGGTGAGGCTGGCAGTGGTAGCACTGAGTGTTTCTGTGGAGGAGGCGGGGAAAAAGCCACAGCTGGGTGTGATGGTGATAATATTTCAGTTGGAAGGATAAATATGGACAGTTTTTTTCTGGCTTCGACTTTGAAAAATCTTGTAATACAAGTTACTGCTAGGTGACTTGTAGGGTAGGTATGTGTTACATAACTGATCGAGAGAAACAGAAGCTATTTGCACATTTATATAGTGAGATGGGAAAAAAGCTTGGATAAAAAAATAAAGGAGAAGGGCATATACTTTGTACTTCTCCCTGTGAAAGTACTGCATAGTTGGTTTCTCCCCTTCTGCCCAGCTTCCTTTTGAATGTGCCACAAGTATAGGCACTGCTGTCAAAACTGGAAGATGTTAACAAAGATTCAGAAAACTAGTCCAAGGTTTAGGGTGGAAAATAGGACACTGCAACAGCCAGGGGTGAGTCCCACGTAGTGGTGGTGGGTGGCATGGGTTGGCAGCCCAGGAGGTGAAAGCACTGAGAGTTGAGAAGAGAGTGGAGTAAACTCATTGCTTTCCTCCACACTCCCCGCCTGGCCCTGTGTTCCCTGCCAGCGTTTCTGCAGGCAGTGGCCACACTCCTTCTGCCTGTCCCTGGCCTTCTGTTTCCCCACGCCCACTCTCCTGTGCAGCCTCCTAGCCATTTCTGGGCTCTCTACCAGGCAGTTCAGCTACTTACTCACCCAGGGCTGGCAGACCTCTTCTGCTGCTTTGTGTAAAGCACAGGGCAAGACCTGGCAGATGGCAGTGGCAAGAGGAAATGGGAAAGATGTCACTCACAGTGTGCTGCAAACAACCTGGCTCAGGTGTTCTTTTTTAAAGTAGGAACTTGCCATTATGGTAAAGGAGTTCACCCTGTGGGACACGAGGTACCCTGCAGAGAAATGCAATGTGTCTTTATAAATGCAGAGTACAGAACAGGTTACAGGGATCCCCAAACCTGCCAAAGCAACATTTTTTAGTTTGAGGCCTGATTCTGAGAGAGAGAATAGTTGCATACTTTGCTATATGCAGCTTAGGAAGCTGATGCAGAGTACGTCTTAAGAAAAACAAGAATTCCTATTACAGTAGAAGAAAGTAAAAAACCTTTTCAGGTTTAAGTATTTTAGATTTCTAAATATAAATTAACGCCTTCATGGAGTCAGCCAGGGGAAGTCAATGGCCAGAGTGTCTCTGCTGGTAGGTTTCTTGAAACTGGAAACTGAGTGATACCGAGTCTTCCTTTACCCAGTTTTACTAGAACTTGCTCTGAAAGAGTTACAAAGCTCATTTTATTACTGGTGGTTGGTTTTGATTGACATAGGCCTTCCTCTCATTTTGTCAGTTTTTTTTTTTTGGGGGGGGGGGGAATCAAAGATGGCTAATTCTTCAAATAGTTTTTAGTGACTGGTCTATCAAAAAATTTTCCATGTTGTGGATGTTTCCCAAGGTTATGGAAAGTATCAGCACCGTACAATAAGTCACATCAAGTTCCCAACACATCCTGAGGTACTCTGTACTAATGGCCTCACTTAAGAAGATCTGCTATGAACTGAAGTGGTGAACTCATACTTTGGTAGTTTTCCTGATACTATCACCATTCTGGTAGTGGGGCAGTTCTCAGGGACACAGAAATTAAGTCAAAAGAATTTATAAGAATTTATTTTTAAAAGAAGAAAAAAGTCTTCCTTTTGCTTAACATGTCTTTTCCTGTTTCTTTTTGTTTAACTCTCATTTAGAAAGTGGATGTTACCAGCAGGGCAGTTATGGAGATAATGGCAAAGACAATAGAGTATCTTCAGCCCAATCCAGGTAATGTAATTTCACAGTCTTACAGTACTTGCAGCACTTTCTGAAAACACTCTGTCTCACCAATATATATAGTCTGAATGATCTCATGCTCACTGGTGCAGTCAAGATCAAGACAAAATTGGTGAAATAGGTGTATTTACTTACAGACATCTGAATGTCAACACTGTGAGCAATGTGGGACTCCTTGAGAGCTGGAGGTGGCTATGGACTCCTCAGGGGAAGCAGGGCAGTGCCTGGCAGCCAGGGCAGATTCCACTGCTCTGGCCAGGCAGTGGGGGGTACTGGTGCAGCAACAGCCCTGGGCATCAGGCACCAGCCTGGGTATGGGAACAGGATGAGGCCGTCAGCCTGCAGTTGGGGATCGGGATCAGGCACAGTGAGGGTGTCTGCATGAGGCATTCTGCAGTCCCTGTGTGAGGGAAAAGGAGCAGGCAGTCCTTGCAGACGATGGGAATAAAGACAAAGCTGTGAAGCAAATTCCTCCAGGGTGCAGGAGGAGGCATAACAAGGGCTTTCACCAAGTCCTCTAGGGATTTCCCATCCTCGTCAGAGTTACTAAGGAGGGAGCTAAAAGGCAGCATGCAAAAGAGCTGTAGAACTGGAGAAAAAGGGAGATAAAAGAACATAATCCAAGATGACTAATTTGAACCTTCACAATAGAAATACATGAATGGTTTCTATGAAGGAAGGTTTTTTGTGATTGGGCTGAGAGAGTGGTGCATGCTCCTCTCTTGGCAGAGGATCCGTAGAAGGAGCAGGGATCTGGATGGAGCTCTTGTAATCATGTAAACCATTAAAGTCAAGAGTAGTGATGTAGGAGCGTAAGGGTTCAATAAGTCAATGGTGTCTCCGCTAATGGGGTCAACATATATAAAGTGAAGGTAAGATGGAGCCCTCTACCTACCATAAGTATCTTAGAGTCTCATGGAAGTACAGACCAGATTTTCATTCACTGTAAGGAATTTGTTTCCTCATAGCTGGAAACAGAGGGAAGGAGGATAATTTGATGATGTTGCCAGCACATTGAAAAAAGGAAGAATAATATTTACAAGTGCAAGAACTGCTAGAAAGAAAATAATGATGACTAGAACAGTTTCTATGTCAACAGATGAAAAAGTGTTTATGACTTGACTCTGCAGATTCATTGCTCATTGTCAACAACCACTCTGCAGGAAAAGCCATAGGATTGACAAATGTGGGGCTAGTGATAAAATTGTTAAGTACTGTGAAGCTGCTGTTGTGCATCATCATATAGACTCAGTAATAAGCTTTGGCTGTTTAGTGCTTCTCTGGCTGCCTTCCTGACATGTCTGAGTGATTACAATTGCTGTGAATCATGAAGGAGGCTCACAGTAACAACAGAAAGTTGAATTTCTGGAAGTAGCTAAGGGTGTGATTTCAGGCATCTCAGGCTGAGGCAGGTTTGCAGTGCCGCAGAAAAGAGCAGTTTCCATGCTCTAGCTCTACATCTCTTCATCTTCTTGTGGCATGTGCAAGTAGAATCAGGAAACTAAAACTGTAATAGGCAGGAGGAAGATGTAATTTCTTGCATATCAAATGAGATCATGTTACCCATTCCATGCTGCGCAAAGATAGCAGATGGAGTAAGAGGAAAGTAGGACTGATCCTTTTCAGCTCTCACCTGATCTTAGATTGTTTTATGCCAATTGCAAAATGACTCTATAGTGACAAGAATTGTGTGGAAAATCACTAATATTTTCAGTAAAATAAAAAAATTCCTTTTTAAAAATCTCCCTACTATCTTGGTGTTTACTTGGGGCACCAAAAATGCTGATTTCCAGTATATCCTGTTTACCTTCTCATTCTCATAAAAAACAGAAGCATCATTGGGAAAAGGGAGAAATGTAATGAAAAAAAAATAATTATTTAACATCAGTATTTAACAGAAGATTGTCTTTAAAAGTTTACCTGGGTTTTGCAAGGAGAAGAATGTTTGGGATGTACCTGTTCTGCAAACAGGCAGGGTACTCAACAAAACAACCATACGTTAGCTGTATAACGTGCACAGTTTATTAAACAAGCGCACTAAAGTGAATAAGCACACTAACGCAAATCAGGTTATGTATCTCTATAGTGAATAAGTACACTACAGCAATTCAGAGAGATACATACATAAATAAAGCACAGAGGAAAATCAGGAATGCATCAAACAATCGCTGCATAGCGAGAACAGAGATTAAGAAGAAATATATCATCAGTTACCACCAAATCATCATCCAAGCCCACACTTCAAGCTGGGAAGCCCTGCTGCAGCCGATGCTGAGATTCTGAGGTAACTGGGAAGATTCCTATGTGATGCATACACCCATAGGTAAGGCTTTGGAATCAGCTACAAAAGGGTCCTGCTGTTATACCCTTAGAAGAACAACCAGCTTTATGCCAGCTCGGTAATTGTTTACTCGTGGGGCTGTGCAGTTTCTCGTGATCTCACTGTTTGTACCGAGAGCTTTGGCCAGGCTCCCCAGTACAGCCAAGTATGAAGGTCGTAGAACAACTGTGCACCTATGTTTTCCTGGCTCTTTCCAACAAACTGTCATGATGAACATAAACATATATGCTCTACTGAATATACTTTGGTGAAAAACACTTTGTTAAAGTCTCTCTGTCATGAGCAGGAATCAACTGTCAGGTAGGTTTCCATCTATTACAGTAGCCAATACACTCCTTGATAACAACATGTGCCCTGAAAACATCAATATTCTTGGATAACATAGTACTGCAGTGCTAAAGATAATTAGCTTATTGGTGTTTTGAAGGATCAATAAATGAAGTATTCAGCATTGCCTAACTTCACTAAACAATTAACAAATGCTGGAAAGAAAAGGGAAGCGGTAAGGAGAAAGGGTAGGGAAAAGAAGGGAAAGGATATTAGAGACAAAGGTGAACTTATTGTTGGGCTGAGATTAGTGTGACTGAAAAAAATAGCGTGAATGAAAAAGCTTTGTAGACCTACCAATTAAAACAAACAAACAAACAAACAAACACCCACCCCCAAACCTGAAAGTAACTAAAATTGGACATGTTGAAGGCTCAAAGACTTTCCATTCAGATGTACGTGACTGTAATTTCAAGGAAAAGAGGGTGAATGATGAACAAGATTGAAAATACAAAGAATGATCAGTTGAACCTACTGCTGAAGTTTCTTTCAAACTCTTCTGGCAATATTCTTACGATTTGCCATCGTGCTGTTAACACTTCATATTAAGGTGAATCATTGGTGACACCATGAAAACCAATGTAAAGGAGAGGGGCCACAACTGGAAAAAACCCAAGTATTCATGTCACTTCCATGTGGTGTTTTGTGGATCTCTGCCTCTCCTCGCCCAGATAGAAACATAACTTAGGGAAGAAAGCAGATACAGTACCACAATAAAGGAACAGAAATGAAAGGGCTCAGACAGGATTTTGAGATTGACTGAGCACAAACACCTCTGCTCCCGTGGAAGTTACTGGAAACAACCTTAATAGAAGAAAAGTGGAATGAGACCACTTAGATGTATTCTGAAATTTCCTACTAAATCAGGTTTCTGATGTAATCATTATTAAAGGATTAGATGAATCATTGAAGCTTGAATTTTTCATGCATGCCTTTCTTCTATGATTTATTTCTTGCCCTTCCCTAATTGTCCTTTCATCTTTCTTTCTTTTCTGTCTACTCTTGCTTACCTGTCCAGAACATAGCCACTTATTTATAGTCACTCTTTTGGGAAAATCTTTTTTATTTTATTACTGAAAATACTCTCATTTGTTCCTGTTTTAACTAAGGTTGCTGACTTCACTACCCTGTCTGATTTTGTTTGCATTTTAGTTTCTTTTGCACTTCTGTATTTTTTAATTGCCACCATAACTTTGATGCCATTTTTGAAAGCCAGACACTTCATTAAAATGCAGTTGCTTGTACTGAACAGTCAGCCAGTCTGCTGATTGTAGTTTTATAGTGAGTTGAAACAGAAGGCATCAAGAAATACAGATGCTGAAAAGCATGATCTGGTGGCACTCAAGGGTAATGAGAAAGCTTACAAAAACATATTTACTGTATGTCAAAAAAATAATATGACATTTGCTTGATTTCCCTGTGTCTGTTTCTATGCTTGTATGTTACAAAGTGAAACATACTCAGCAACAAGAACCCTCTCTTGATACACAAAAAATTAAGAGCAAGCACTTGTTGACTCCAGACTGCTAGTGTTATGTTTTGCTGCAGAAATGTGTACAAGGTTGAATTTTGACCAGTGAAATCATCACATGGAAGTGTGACCTACTAATGTGTTGTAAGCAGAAATACTAAGAGCAACTAAGTCAGGCCTTTGCAAAAAGGTAGGTAGATGCATTTGTAGCTGCCCCACTGTAGCACACACAGTAATGTAGGTAGAAACGCTCACTGCATCAGCTTTGCTGGCGTTAGGATTTAGCTGGCAAAATTTGAAGTCAAGTGCTGTTAATTAATTCACTCTCTGCAGGCCATTCACAGTCTATACTTGCAAAAATTCATTAAAGCACATCAGCAAACAGATTTGTTCTTTTATGTTTGCTGTCTTTGTTTTCATCAATTATGATAATTGTGTGCTTTCTTTTAATCTGCATTTGTGCATCTGAAATAAAATACAAGGCTAAAACTACTCTGAAGTAGAGTTTCCCCAAATCCCCATAAAAAGCAAGAACAATTTCAGAGGTTGTTGGACATCATGTTTGGGAATATAGGTTTTATTTAATACTTCTTTCAAACATTTAAAACATATAGGGCACCACAGTTTATTCTTGGATTAAATTCCAGTTTAGTCTGAAGTTTTCTTCAAAGCAAGGCTTGCTCAATCTGCTGTCCATCTGGTACCTGAGAATTTTAAGATAGGCTTTGGGGAATTAAAGGTTCTTCTACGTGAGTTGGAGCACCTGTTGAACGTGTTATCTTGGAAGTGTTCCTGGGCTTTCTGTGTCTAAGTGATTTCAGGGGAAGCTTTGACTTAAAGTTCAGGACAGAACATCCTCTCTGGTCTACAAGCAGAAGACAAACAAAGTCAGATCAACACCACTTCATTCCTTTGCTCTAAAAATAATAGATGAAAAACAAAGCATAGTCATAAACTTACATACTGTCCTTGAAATAACACTGTAGGTAGCTCATAGAAATCTAAGGAGTGCATTCCTCTCTGTGTAATCAAACTGTTGCATATTTGTAACCTCTGTCACTTGCCTGCTTCAGCTTCCAGAGCTAAACTCAGCATGATCAACACTATGTCAAAAATTCGAGGCCAGGAGAAGGGACCAGGTTACCCTCAGGCTGAAGCCTTGCTGGCAGATGCGATGCTGAAATTTGGACGAGAGCTTGGAGAAGAATGCAACTTTGGTAACTTTATTACTTCCCTTTCCATAATAATGCAATAAAAATGGTAGTAACATTTAATATAACTTTCATTATTGAAGTGTTGTGCTCTTACAAAGAACAGCTTCTGCAAGAAGCATGAGAGTTATGCTTCATCAGACTTCTCCTTTAAGGAGAAACTAGGAGTAGGCCTGTTGAATATCTTTCATGGATTTTGACTAGAGATTTTTTTATTGTGGATGAAAGTAGAGTTGTTTCCATTTGAACCCATATCCGTGTAGGCTTTAGGCACTCTGTCATGGAGTACACTACTGAGGATGTATTGGGATTAAAGATATATGTGTTCAGAAATTGTAATATTGTCTATGCATGTGTACAATAAAACCCTTTGTCCTCAGAATCCTTATAATAAATGTTATTGTCATTACAGGCAAAGAATAAAGGCTGATATATTTTTAATAGACTTAGACCTTTTTTATGATGAAATTCTACACTTTAAGGTACTAGTGAATACTCCTGTCTTATCTGTCAACCACTCCTCCCTCCAAGCCTTGAATAAGTTTATAGCTGCCCGAGTTAGAAATGTTAAACTGAGACTTAACACTGTGTTCTTCAACAGTAGAGGTCCAACTAAAAACAATGACCTACATGGCCGGATCCTTTGTTCTGTACTTTTCTCACACAAATTTCCTGGCCAAATTTTTATACAGCAGTAATTTTTATACAGCAATAATTTTTATACAGCAGGACCTTCAAGTCTGTGAAAATTCCATTTCCTATTTAAATCTTCATAACGTGTTCCTCCTGATATAAAGACATCTGCAGTGGAAAAGATATTTTCTTGTTTGTTTTATATAATTTACTAGTTAGCTTGGCAGGTGTAGGTTGATTTGTGCTAAAGACTACTGATTTTTTTATTGTTTGCCTCGCATTTGCTAGATTTCAAACACATTTTTAAAGGGAAAATGAAGAACTAATAGAATTTAGTTTTTTGCAAATCACTGTATATCCCCTGATGATTGCAGTAGCATGCAGCAGAGTACATAGGACAACTATTTTCATGTCCTTAACTAATAGCGGCTATTATGGCTGGTTTGTCACTCTTCATCTGGGTCTGGCAAGCTCTCTAGTTTTGCAGTGCATTCCTGATATCCCCTGCTTGAGAGACAAAACTCCTGATTTCTCACATTTCTAGGTTTTAAGACCATTTGTATTCTTGGAAAATGTGTGTGTGTGGGAAGGGGGGTGTCCCACCAACCTATATCTCAAACCAGGAGGGCATTTTTGAGCCTCTTGTTTTTGTTTTTAGGCAGAGGACGTAAATTTGTCCAGAGTGGTAATATTTATGGCCTTCAATCTTGGAGGAAAACTCAGAAAGCAGCTAATTGCTCTTGAAGTTTATGAACTTGAATGAAATCAACAGTTTCATAAAAAACTTTCATTAAATAATTCTGTGAAATTGTTAAGAATTTTTATATTTGATATTGTCACCAGTCTCACTGGTAGAAACAGGGAGCCCTAAACTTGCATTAGACCTGTTTTCCTATGCGCTTTAGTGTCTGGTGATGGCAACACTGGAGCAAATACAGATAATTCTCTTTTAGTATGTTTGCTTCACCAGAGTGAGGAATGAATAGAATACAACCCTTCCATGTGGTGTGGAGAAAGCTGTCTTGATGCAGCATAGATCCTCAAGTTCAACTGTGTTGCAAGGCATAAACTCTGGGGACTTCTGACGTGTAAAATCCATGTCCTTTCATTGTATTAATTTTTATTAATATTTCAGTGTATTAATACTCTTTGATAAACTTGGGAAATGGTATGACTCAGTTTCATTCTAAGGTGGTTTGTAACTTTATTTCGAAACAAGCTGGACATACATTCTTTCAGGACCAGCACTTGCAGATGTCGGAGAAGCTATGAAGGAGCTTTCTGAGGTCAAGGACTCTCTTGACATGGAAGTAAAACAAAACTTCATTGACCCACTTCAGAATCTGCATGACAAAGATCTTAGAGAAATACAGGTATTGCCCTCAATGTGGCATTTTAATAATACCAAATGTGCAGACTGTGTATATGTTAAAAGTTTTACGTTAGTCGTGTGGTTTAAAATGGGCTTTCAGAATTAGAGATGATCTGATTATAATCTCTTTTGACTTGAGTTTTACTTTTCAGTTCTGTCGCAAAACTGCTTTTAATAGAGTTTTATTTTAAACATGTTGGGAAAAAATGTAGTGTTCAGGTAATTGTGCATCAGTGTTAAAAAGCTATAAACCCGTGTATATACTATACAGATGGTAGTTGCAGTTACACATTCTGCATGGCCTTTTTTTAATGTTAGACAGCAGCACACCATCACTTCTTAAATGATATGTAAAATGACCTATTTCATTGATCTGTATTTTTTGCCTGTGGGGAAGCGTTGATGCACAGCAAACAGCACACGCTTGCAAATGTTAGTGAACTACCTGATTACAATGCAGTATAAGAGAGTTGGGGAGCATCCTTTATTCTTTGCTTGTGTTTGTGTTCTTGTTTTTCAGCATCACCTAAAGAAAATGGAGGGTCGACGCCTGGATTTTGATTACAAGAAGAAAAGACAGGGCAAACTCCCTGATGAAGAACTTCGCCAGGCTCTGGAGAAATTTGATGAATCAAAGGAAATTGCTGAGTCAAGCATGTTCAACCTTTTGGAGATGGATGTGAGGTCCCTTGTCAATCTTTGAGCTGAATCTGAAAAAGAGCAGTGAAGGCAATCTAAAACAGTCTAAAACCAGAAAGCCTTATTAAATACTTCACAACACAAATTCCTGTCATTGTACAATGGGGAAGCACTTGCTTCCTTGTTCGACTCAGTGGAAGGCTCTGAAACTATAGTAATGTACAGCATGCACATGTAGGACTTCTATAGGTAGCTGAATTTTATAGGTAGCTGAGCTAAAGAACATAAATTCTTTGTAGCATCATTTGTGCTTCCTGTGTAGTGTTACTTAAAAACCAGTTTAACTTCCTTCTTAGAGCTGTATAAATATAAGTCATGACTTTTACTTACTTAGTTGCGGTTTTAAGGTTTGAGCCAAGATGTTTGCTCAGGTGTGTGGGCTCCTGAGAGGATTGGTAAAGATCAGAGATGACGAACTCGTATCTACATGGTCTCTGCTGTAATCAGCTGCAATAGTGAATAGGAAAGCTGAAGTTAATATGACTTCTCAAATCTGACCCTGCAGCTTATTTTTTGCTTACAGACTCGTTTAGGATTGAGCATCTATTAGGTATTTTAAATCTTCTGTTTATAATTAATGTTGAGATTATAAAATCAGGAAAGAAGAAAAATTTATTTCTTTTGGCAGAAAAAAACATTTCAGCTGAAATCTGTGTTATAGAATACCTGGTCAAAAGAAACTCAGTTTAAATATTTCTATTGAAGTAAATGATTTGATTTATTTAAAGTTTAAATATACACCTAATTTAATTCTTTATTACCAGATTGTGGTGTAGGGGCCATGACTAACCTGAAAATATTTGCATGCTAGAAATTAAATGTAGCTGTGCTGAAATGAAAGAAGTATACCAAGATTGTAGTTTTAATCCTTGTAGTGACATCTAGTGCTATGGGGTCAGGTAGTGCTGGCCTGCATTATACCATTGCTGCATTGGGTATTTTGAAACTGCTAGCTATTGCATTCCCACACAAAAGTTTTGGGTTTTTCTTCCCTCATGAAGTAGAATACTATCTGCCTGCACTACATATACTCTGTATCCAAGAGTATGTAGCATCTTCATGTTTTGGTTTGCTTCACAGGCCAGAAGCATGACCATAGTCTCTCTGGTTTTGTGCCCCTCAAAAGCAGGGAGGGAAAAGGTGTATTGTGCTCTCATTACAGTCTCATTTTTACTTCCATAGTTTCTGCTGAATGAGGTAGGTCTGTAGGCTGCTGTTCATTGCAAATCTGCCATGGAGCTCATCAGCAGCGAAGAGCTGCAGTTACCATTCCAGATCAGGTCATAACCAGACATGGGTATGAATAAAGACTGATATGTAACTATTTACAAACTACAAATGTGAAAAATCAACTTTTTAGAGAGATAAGTAAAACTGCCTTTTCAGTGTCACTGAGACAGTGGTCTTTTCTCGCTGTTGCTGATCTGATGTTTTGTTGTCAATCCTCAGATTGAACAAGTGAGCCAGCTTTCTGCTCTTGTACAAGCCCAGCTGGAGTACCACAAGCAGGCCACACAGATCCTACAGCGAGTTACTTCTAAGCTGGAAGATAGGTAATGCACTTTGTGTAATTTTGTTGACTGTTGGGTTGCGTTTTTCTGTTTTACAGAGGCAGTAAACATGAGTAAAATGCAAAGCTGTTGCCTTGTGCAATGTGGTAACTGTATGTATATGAAAACAAGGATCATTTCATTCGGCAATTGGAAGCTGAGGTTTGTATGTTTTAGAGATACATATACGTCTTAGTATGACTGAATGAGAACTGTGTTCAGGAAAGCATGTCAGCTCAGAAAAGATGTGATTTAAATGAAAGCAAGTGCTTATAAATATGGGAAGTCAGTGGGACTTACAACTTTGGATTCCTTCCCATTCCTGCATGCATTCATGACGTAGTCCTTCCCAGGAGAAGATGTTAAAGATTGATTGTTACAACTACGTGAACAACTTCCCAAGCCAGGTAGTGAGACCCTTGTCAGTTGCCACCTTAACTGGATACTACTTTTTTCCAGCTTAATTACCAGATCAAACTTGATACAAGGCTCATCCTAATTTACCTCTTCCATCCCCTTTTCTGGAACTGCAAGTGCCATTTCAGAATTGGTACAATATAATATCTTTCTAACAGAATTTTAGAATATTTTAGAACTTCCTGTTTTTTTTTCCTACCCATAAAAAACAGATTGTACCCCCTTGAAGTGAGGAAAATAATGTTTGTAAGAGTTCATCAGTTTCCTACACACATGTTCTTCTTCAAAGAAACAAAAAATCCAGGTGTCGTGGTTTAAACCCTAGCCAGACAGCTTGTTCACTCACTCCCAGTGAGTGATGCCAGCACCGCCCCCCCCCCCGCTGGGGCTCTCCCCTTCCCCACACCCGGAGGAACGGGGAGGAGGATCGAAAGGGTGCAACTCCCACGGGTTGAGACAAGAACAGTCCAGCAACCAATGTACAACACAAATCACCACCGCTACTACCAACGACAACAATGATAAGAGAAGATAACAAGGGAAGAGAATACGATACCACCGGCCAAGAAACGAGTCCCACCCAGATGGGTATGACGTGCTGTGGTATGGAATACCTCTTTGGTCAGTTTGGGTGAGGTGTCCTGTCTCTGCTTCCTCCTGGCTTCCCCTCCTCCCTGGCAGAGCATGAGGCTCAGGAAGTCCTTGGCCAAACCAAAACATCATTGTTATCAGCTCTGTTCCCAAGCCGAAAGTCAAAACACAGCACTGCACCAGCTACCAAGGAGGAGAAAAATGACTGCTACTGCTGAACCCAGGACACCAGGAAAGATTGGTTTAGTTCACATACTTCTAGAAGACTCTTCCTTAAAGCTGCATATAATTCTCAAGAGCAGATAATGTTCACATACTGTGTGAAGGCAGTTTTTTAATCATCCATGATTCCTTCCAGTTTTCTGATGTCATTAGTGCAGATCTAGTTTCTGGTACTGCTGGGTCTGTCAGTGTTTATTTTCTTAGAGCACACAGTCTGTAAAACCTCATCCAATTCTAAGTCTTAACATTTCTTTGTGATTGGGAGCAGCATTTGTTTCTTAGGTAGGCTGCCCAGAAGGCTGTTTCTGAAGGCAGTTTGCAGTACTGCCTGAACAGCTCACACAGGGTGATTTTCAGCACTTCCAAATGAATGATGCAGTTCACTTTACAAAAGAATCCTTGGGAGCAGATGAGATGTTCTGTAGTCCATAAATTATTCCGTACAGCAAACATACCTCTCTGCAACAGATTTCTCTTCCTGTATCAATTCAGATAATCCTTTGCACTTTTGAAACTTCTGCTAAATGTTCAGTATCTTTTCTTTAAGTTTCAGCTCTGAATCATTTTAGCTTTTCAAGAACCTTGCATCAGACTGCTGTCACAAATCAGCTGAAGTAAATCTTTTGCATGAACTTATTATGCCTCCCTAATTGTAAAGAGTGTGCTGGCTAAATAATCCACTGGACACAAACTAGAGCACTGTGATATGCTTATGCCAGGGATTAAGAAGGGATGTAGAGATGTTGCTATTAGAACTACTTGTCTTTTCCTGCTGATGGTAATGGTACATAGGTGGCAAAGAATGCATGGCCCTGGGTTTTGGGGGTTGTTTTATGACAAAAAAAAAATATATAATGCTTTAGTTTTAAGCCAAGCATATTTGTTACTGATCATTCTTAGTGATGTCTACATTCTAGATACTTTCTAGATACTTTTTCCTAGATACTTACTAAAAGATGTAAATGGAAGTTGTTTGTACTGTTGTTTGGCATGGACAATATCTTGTAACTGCTGAGTTACTGTTGATACTGTCCTGTTTAGTATATTGTCCAAAGAATTTTAAGAAAAAATGAGTTAGGCTGAGAAAAAACATCAAAAATTTAAAAATACACTCAAGTGTTCCTGAGCCCTTCAGATTAGGCTTTAAAACTTCCTTCAGGAACTGCAAATGCAAGAATTTTCATTTAACTTGTGTGCATTAATGGAAGGCATAAGGTTCCTTAAAATGCCATGATTCCAGGAACTGGGACTTCAGAAACTTAGCAAACATTGGTAGACTTGCAATAAAGTAAATGAAATCTGGAAGGTCAGTAAAGGCTTTTCTTTTTAAACTCTCCTTTCCGTCAAGCAAAAGGATGCTGCAGTTTTCAAGAGAGAGTTCTGTGACAGAGCAGCGGGAAGCAGGGATGGTTTCCTTGGAGATGTTTCTTTTCTTAAGAAACATGGCTGATGCTGAGCTTTTGGGTAATTTTTAGCAAGTCAGTAGAACTGTTGCCTTTTAGTTCATATCTGGTGTTTGTTTCATGGTGTTTCATTAGGTATAATGAACTTAAAAGTATTTCTTGCTTCAAAACTTTGCTGTTTTGAAAAAGTAATTTCTGTTAATGAGTGAAACACAGCAAAGCCTTTTTAAGTTTATTTTGACAATTCATGTTAACTGTTAAAAACATTAATTTATGTTTCTACTATGTTTACAGTTTTGTAAAGAAGAAAAGTGATCTCTGGGAAGTGACTAACATACGTAGTATTTTGGACAGTACGGAAACCCTTGTCATCAATACCAAAATTGATTAATTTAAAAGCAGATCTTTTCAATAGATAAATCAAAATGTGCTGCCAGCAGCAAGTCTAGGGCAGATCTAGAGAAGGTTAGAGAAACCAACTTGTGCTTTAAATATGGAGGTCTTAGCTCGAGTGTTCTCCCATGTGCGGTATTAGAAATATATGTGGCAGTTGCTCTGCACAAGCTGCTCTGATTCTGTCATCATCCTGTCCCTGAATTTTACCTTGGAATCTGAAAATGTACCCTTTCTTAGAAATTTCAGATTTCTCAATTAGAAAAATAAGTTGAAATTAATGATGCATAGTATTTTTATTTTGAGAGTCAGGAAAACTGGAGTTCTGTACCTCTGTGAAACAAGTATTCCAGATTACAAATTAACTAAATCTGCAGCTGAAGTCAGTACATTCCCACACAGTCTCCTCCTAAAATGACAAGAGTTGGCATCAGCCAGCTGAACAGTTAAGGCTTGCCAGGGATGGAAGCAAAAATCATGCTAAAAATTGGGGCAGAGATGCTCATACAGCACTTCTCCAGGCATGGCTAATCACGTAACAAGTTTTTCCCCTTTAGTAGCGATTTGTTATTGTCAGGCAAAAGGAAGCCAGGCAAAATGCTAGGTTCTTAGAGGGAAATTAAAATTAACAGCCTCATGGCATAGTCACATTGTGTGTTTTTTTGTAATTTAAACTAATGCTGTAAATAAAAAATTACTACAAATGCCCAAACTTGTTTAGTCTGAATGAGCAGTGCATCAGAACTTCAGCTGTGGAAATAAAGAAGTTTGGTGCATCTCATCTGTTAACAAGAAGCTAATTCTTGACACTTCATGTTTTGGCAGAATAAAAGAGGCATCATCTCAGCCCAGGAGAGAATACCAGCCCAAACCCCGTATGAGCCTGGAATTCACAACTGGTGATAATACTCAGCATAATGGAGGAATATCCCATGCCACTACACCTAAACCATCAGGTAAAAGGCAGTATCAATATGAGGAGAAAACCCAACTTTGAAGTTTTGCTACAATGCTGAATTTCTATGCTTTCATCTAGAGATTAGTTCTTTCATAGTGAGAGATAATGAGAATGAATATAGTATAGGACAGAGCTGTTAGAAATGTTTCTTTGTTTCTTTGTGATTTGCTCACATCCTCAGGCAGGAGAACAGGAATGGATCATCCACTGCTTTAAATGTGTCTTTGCATGAAAAATTTCCTTAGTCCTAGAAGCTCAAAGAGATGCGGCCTTACTTAAATTCACTTCAAAATATAGAACTTTATAAAGACATCTAGGAAACCGGAAGAACAACAGGACATTTTCTGTGAAAATGCAGAACCCCGAACCATTCCAAAGCCCCTATAACCTTATCCTGCCTTTTAAAACCAGGTAGTACAACAGGAAGAGCCTGAAAGTGAAAATCACTAAAAAGAAAAACAAAGCTATCAAAGTTATTTTCTTTGCCCGACTGAGAGCAGTGCAAGCAAGATTAAGCATTTATATGACTGTGCATAATTAGTATCTTAAGGAAGTGTCTATTTCATATCAGCACATACTAAAAAAGCATTATTGTTTGTTTCTCACAGTAATGTTTTTTTACTCCATGACATGTGAGAGCTGTCCTCCATACAGATCCTGACCTCAGTTATTCCAGTTTACTTCAGTGACAATTGCTAGCACACTCCACCTTGCAAGACTGGATTTTTTTCACTACATCTTTAATCAGGGTTTTTTTCCTTCCAATCACATCCTGATGTTTGATGTTCTCCCAGATACAGGCAGAAACAGTATCTCCATGTGGCACCTGCAGCTGGAAATTGTCTTAGATAATCATGCAAGTTCTTCGTAACCTATGCTAATGCCAAGGGTGATACAATGGAGATTCCTTGTACATGAGCGTGGGTTTGAGTCTTGCACGCTAAAGCTCTCCTCATACCACCAGTAACTGTCACCTTCACTTACATGACACACTGTAATGAACACTTGTCTGTGCTAAGGCAGGGCAGACTTATGTTCCTGTGTGTCTGCAGCATTCATATTTTCCTCTTCAGAGAGCTGTATTTAGCACTTTCTTCAATGGGGGTTCTTTCTTTTGAAGTGTTCAACAGTTCCAGAGAAACGCCTTCTTTGAAATGTCTTTAAAGTATTTTTGGGTTGGTTCATTCAAAGCTGCAGTCTGGTCATTGGAATTTATTTGTTAAGGTCTTCTAAATTTCAGCTCATATCAACAGAGAC
The DNA here is from genome assembly GCF_034315485.1 of Pezoporus occidentalis. Lineage (NCBI taxonomy): Eukaryota > Metazoa > Chordata > Aves > Psittaciformes > Psittacidae > Pezoporus > Pezoporus occidentalis. The sequence continues at coordinate 556,740 of NW_026913136.1, read as the reverse complement.
ACCAAACACACGTTGTAAGGCTTGTTGATGCCAGCAAGATAGTCTTCATGACAAATAAAGCAAAATACACTTAAGTGATAGGTAAAGGAATGAAAAAAGTTTCACTACAGAATTTAATAAATTAAATCTGGTAATTGCTCTACTAAGATCTATAGAAGTGGAATATGTTTGTCCTAAAATATCTCAAGCATGGGCTTTCTAGCCACAATGAGGTTGAAATGAATATCCAAGAAGTTAAAATCTGAAACTTACTCATCCTGAAGCCAGTATACATGAAATAGCTGAAATGCTAACTAGTCTTGGGGGTGGAGGGGATATTTATTAATTATATGTAATGTCCAAAAATCTAACCTAACTAATAACTTATTCGTTAGCTATTCTAATGGATTTATTTTCAGATGTTCATGAACTAACATATTAGAAAGCTTTTAATTTCAAACTTGTTTTGAATCTGCCTTGTGGTGGCCCTGCAATCAAGTGTTTTGTGAGGATTGGGAGAAAAGGTCTTTGAAAATCTCATATTAAAATTCAGAGGATTAGGAGCATACAGTGGTTTACAGTGTAACTGTACATTTCCAATAAAAGGACAAGGACACAGTTACAACTTCGTTGTCATTTTAAGCTGCCCCTTAGGCTACTTACCTGAGGCAAATAGACAAAGCATCTCTGTGCCAGTAAAGCTGGAAATATATTACGGCTTTTGCTTCTCTTTTTTTTTTTTTCTCCATATTGCTTGTGGCCATGCTTTTAGGTGTGGGCTTCATTGTATCTTCATAGAATCATAGAATAGTTAGGGTTGGAAGGGACCTTAATATCATCTATTTCCAACCCCCCTGCCATGGTCAGGGACACCTCACACTAAACCATGCTACCCAAGGCCTTGTCCAACCTGGGCTTGAACACCACCAGGGATGGAGCATTCACAACCTCCCTGGGTAACCCATTTCAGTGCCTCACCACTCTTACAGTAAAGATTTTTTTCCTTATATCCAATCTAAACTTCCCCTGTTTAAGTTTTAACCCGTTACCCCTTATCTTTGTTGTTTCAGGATTCTCAGACATCGACTGGTAGTCACATATGAAAATGAAAGGCTGCCAAAAGCTAATAGCTATCTCCTAAATAAGTTTAGCAGTTCAAATTTAGATGTTACCAGAGAACTGTTGTTGGCATATGAGTGACAGCAGAAACAGCAACACCAGTAGTAGGTACAGTGGTAAAAATGATACAACTGTTGAGATTTTTAAGCACATTTTTTCTTTGTGTTTCTTCTCCATAGGTGTTCACATGGATCAGCCATGCTGCCGAGCTCTGTATGACTTTGAACCAGAAAACGAAGGGGAGCTGGGATTTAAAGAGGGTGATATCATTACCCTCACTAACCAGATTGATGAAAACTGGTATGAGGGGATGCTTCATGGCCAGTCAGGTTTCTTCCCCATCAATTATGTTGATATTCTAGTTCCGTTGCCCAATTAGGATGGCTGATCCACCACTTGCGACCCAGATAGTTGTGCAGTACCACTGCTTTCAAAATGCTGCTTCTTACACCTTACAAGTGAAAACTGCAGTGGATAGAGTTACTGATTCCCACTGAGCATCTTTGGTTTGTGTGCTGTCATACTACATGGTGGTGATGCGTGGTATCTTCTGAGCCAGTATAGTGTGGGTTAGTTTATTGGCCCTGCTGGCCTGGTGGTAACCAGAGGCATTATGGAGTTGAAGCTGGTAAGATGATGGCAAACAAAGCAGGTAACTCATAGTGAAGTAGCAGGAGGTTTTGGGAAGATAATGCCTATCACCATTGTATTACTTTTGAGTCTTAGCTCTCTATAAAAAGAAGAGTTCTTGCTGTTTGATCTTTCCCTTCCTAATGATGCAGTTCACCCAGGTCTAACATTGACTAACCAGAATTGTATCTTCCAACCAAATTGGCTTATTCTCAGAGAGATGGCATAAATGTAGACCTGGTTTCTCAGAAAGTGAACCACTGTACTGTGTGTTCTGCTGATCTCTGCTCATTCTTATAGTCTTAATTATTGTTAAAAGGCCTATTTCCATCCACAGGTAAACTGTAAACCATAAAATGGGGATTCCTGTAGTAAAAACCTTGGACACAAACCACCTGAATTTGCCCTTCAGGTACTTAGAGCATGCTCACCAAAATGCCAGTAAGAGGGCAAGATGGGGAATAAAACTGGCATTTGTTAACTGTTTTTTGTCAAGTCTTGGCACAAAATGATGCTGCTTAAGCACCAGATACCCTTTGTAAACTCATTCACTGGGGAATACAATAACCAACCAAACATGCCACTCATTTAATTTGTTTCTGTCTACCATGTGTTCTTCGAACATCATTTGTGCACATTCTCTCCTCAATGAGGACTAAATGAAGCGTGTTACCTTTTTGAGTTGACCAATTAAAGACATGTGGCCATATATGCAAAAACATTTCCCCCCATATGTTTAGTTGGTTCTCTTGTGTTCCTCCTTCCTGCACTTTGTGTGTACAGTGCTGTGCCTAGCTTCTTGGCATTCTTTTGGTAATGGTTGCAGAAGTTCTGTTAGTTTAGTTATCCAGAGTTCTATTTATCTAAATTGTACAGTCTCTTCCAGAAGTTTAATGTGCTGCTTCGAATGTGCCACTTCAGTACTGGATGATGTGAAGTGAATACAATTCCCTACTGCTTAGTGCATAAACTATATTATGGAAAGTATTGATATTTCAAATAAATGCTGAGAGAATAACTAGGATAATGTTGTGGATTATTTCTTTGTTGCTTTCAAATCTGTTGTGCTGACTTCAGCAAAAAAAAATTCCTCATTTCCTGCAAATGTGAAAAATACTTTTTTTGTCATTCAGTCAGTTAAAACTCATACATATAACGATCCTCCTGAACAGACACTGAGCACATAAAGTTAATGTCATGATGACCAGAATGCAATCTTGTGGATGCAGTTTGTTTCTCATTAAAGAATGCTGGTCTTCACAAACCCCCTAGTAAAACGTAAAGGCATGGTAACTTAGAATTATTTTTCTTTCATATGACACAGCATTTTATTTTATTTTATATTATTTGTTGTACACATACTGTGGTGGGTTAGCTGTGGCAAAGAGCCAAACACCCACCCATCTGCTCACTCGCTGCTCCTCCTTAGTGGAAGGGTAAGAAGGCTCATGGGTTGAGGTAACGACAGGGAGATTGTTTACCAGTTACTGTCACAAGCAAAACAGATTTGACTGGGGGAAAACTAATTTATTACCAATTAAAGTAGATTTATGTAAAAAGGCAAACATTAAGATAGCACCTTTCCAGCCACATTTCCCAAGCTCAAATTCACTCCTTCACTCCTAACTCCTAAGCACTGCAGGAAGATGGGAGGTTTATGGTCAGTGCATAACAGCTCCTCTCTGCTATTCCTTCCTCTTTGTCATGGTTTAACCCCAGCCAGCAACTTAGTACTGCACAGCCACTTGCTCAGCTGCTCTTCCCTAATGGCATGTGGACGAAAATCAGAAAAAAAGGTAAAGCTTGTGGGTTGACATAAGAACAGTTTAATGGTTGAAGTAATTAAAAAAGAATATATAAAAAAAGGGGGGGGGGGGGGGGGCATGGGGAATAAACTGGGCATGACATGCTGTGGTATGGAATACCCCTTTGGCTAATTCAGGTCAGGTGGCCTGTCTCTGCTTCCTTCAAGTTTCTTGTGCTCCTCCTCACTGGTAGGGCATGAGACTGAAAGCCCTTGATCAGCATAAGCGCTACTGAGCAACAACTAAAACATTGGTGTGTTATCAGCGTTGTTCTCAGACTAAAGCTAAAATACAGCACTGCACCAGCTGCTAGGAAGAAAATGAACTCTATGCCAGCCAAAACCAGGACACTCCTTACAGTTTTGCCTTGTTCCAGCAGTGGGTCCCTGCTAATGCCTCCTCAGCATCCTTTATTGACCTTGGTGTTCCCCCTGTTATTTCTCACTCTTATTTTTCCCCTCCTCATCACTCTGCCCAGTGAGTTTTACCCTTTTTCAAGTTTTTTTCTCTGAGGCACCACTGTTTTGCTTGATGGGCTCAGCCATGCGCTGTGGTGGGTCTGCTGGGTCCAGCTGTGTTCAGCATGAGGCAGGTCAAGCCTCTCACAGAAGCTGTCCTGCAGCCCCCATTGCCAGCACCTTGTCACATAACCCCACAGGCCTAGCAAAGGGATGTCCCTATGAACACTGACAGAGACTCTGACAGAGCCTCATTCACGGCTCAGTTCAAGGTCAGGTTGGATGGGGCACTGAGCAACCTGATCTAGGTAGTTAAAGATGTCCCTGGTCATTGCATGGGAGTTTGGAGTAGGTGACCTTGAAAGGTTCCTTCCAACCCAAACTATTAACGATAGATGATTGATAGATAGATAGATAGATAGATAGATAGATAGATAGATAGATAGATATAGATATAGATATAGATATAGATATAGATATAGATATAGATATAGATAGATGATAGATAGATAGACAGACAACTCCCATCACTTTTCATTACAGTTCTGGGCTAAATCCTAAGATTGGCCACAGTTTAGTTTCTGTAAGTGGTGACTGGAAGTCTGTTTCAAACCAGATGGCCCTGAAGCTTCTAACAGATGCATTAATGGTGATCTACTACAGTTAACTGTGTTACATTTAGTTAACTGTTAATTTTGAAGGCTTAGCAGTCACTCTTCCCCCTTGCACGCCTCTGTTTTATCAGATTATTATTTTGTAGTGTCTGTGGAAGGCATGCAAACATAGGGCAACTATCTTAGGGATAATTTTACATGGTTTAAAGCAAAAGGATAACTGGTGTGCAGTGCTGCCTCACTCTGCTGAGTGTGATTTTTTAGGTGTAGGGAAATGTTTGTCTTTCAACAAATGGGGACAGAAGGAATGCGCAGAATAGTCAAAAACTGTTACATGCCATCAGTCGATGACATGGGCGCAGGCTTGACATGTTACGAAATTCTTGGCATTTCCGCAGTGCTCTGTTCTCTGTATAGGTAATCCCTGAAGAACACTTCATTGCTCAGGTGGTAAGACCAAAATCTGACTTGGCCAAAACAGAGATTACTGTGGCTGATAAAAGTCTGCATCTAAAGCTTCAGTGCTAGGATGAAGGGTGTTATTCATGGATTGGAAGAAAGCAGAAGGCTGTTTGCTTTTATGTCTCAAGCAGTTCAAAGCTTTGGTTACAGAGCCCTGTGACTCTGTTCCCTTCTACAAGCACTTACGACATGTTGATGGAGGCAATATCCTTTTTTCACTGTCAGATTTACAGTTTCTATCATCCTGCTTCCTAAGGTGTATGTTTTCAGAAACATTTCAGAAGTGTGGCATGGGTTCCTAATTACCAATCTTGGCTGTAGAACTGCTTTTCCTTTTCACAGAGGAAATGAGGAAGTCTTCCAGCACTGGGCTGTCAGCTGCCAAATATAGCTAAATGTTTTAAGTTTGATGGTTTTCTGTTTTGGTTTTATTTGTTTGGGGTTTTTTTTTTTTTTTTTTTTTTCAGTTCTTTTGAGCCCTAAGGTTTCATAAAGCTTTCACCTTCTTAGACTTTCTCACTTATTGCAAAGTGAAACTGTGAAAAGTACAGCAAAAAACCCAACAGTTTCCTGAACTATTCCATTTAAATAAAGAAGTGATTGAACCAAATGAGGGTGGGATTTTTCCTCTTTTAAAACAGCCTGTTTGCTCCAGAAAGGAAAAAGATTGTAGTCAGACTCAGAATTTTGTATTTGGATCTTGTCTTAGAGATTATACAGACAACACTTCCTTTACAGGTAATCTTACAGCTTGTCTCACATGAACTACATGGGCAAGACTTGAAAACTGTTATGTGGACTTTTTTCTTGGTTTAAGTCTTTCATGGTTTAAGTCTTTCAAATCTTTATGGCTACTGCTATGTTGAGCACTAGTTCTGCTCCAGAATGTATCCTAGGCTTGCTGTATCTACAGGCTGAGGAAACTGGCTAGACTCATAAAGGCAGGGTCTGTGTAGGTCAGTGTGCAGATGGGTCTTCTTCCCAGCATAGAAATAGGGTGATGGGCAAATGAACTAATGAATTACGGCAGATTTCCAGGTATAAACACCATATAAACTCGAGTGCATTCTATAGAAATTAACTGGATCTTCATTTTCTGTGAAGAGCAGTAGGTTGTCTTAGACTTAAGCTCAGAATTTCTAGAATACTCTGTAACTATCTTCTTACTTTTAAACTCGTAGCAGTCTGATAGTTCAAACACAGACTTGAAATTTCCAGAAGGCTTTGCTGTCTTTTATTACCATTTGGCCTAAAATAATTGCAGAAGATTGGCTCAGCTTTGTGATATATTCTTGCTGTGCACCGTAAAGTACAGATAAATTCTATGCTATTTACCTTTAATAGTACCTCCTTGGAGATAAAGCACAGGGGAGCAGGTCAAAGAAGCAGCAGCTTCTGCCATGCCTCCTTACAGCTACTGGTTCTGGAAAGCCCTGGCAGCTCTGGGACTCAAACACAGAACATTAGCACAGAACATTAACCTTTCATATGCTGCTGGGGCAGACAGTGGACAAGCTGAAGTCCCCACAGTAAGAGCACTCTCCTGGCCCGAGGCAAATTTGGTAGGGTAATGGCAGCCAGCCTTATGCTCTTATACTTGTGCCTTTCACTCTTACCTTTTGTGAAGCCTGAAGTTGAAAACAAACACTAACAAAGCAGGGAAAGAAAAGGGAGCTTGTCCGTGAGCTGGAAGGCTCCAGGAGAGGCTTGGGAAGCTCTCAGACAAGATCTGCTTTCCTGGTACCTGCAGAAACACACTGGTGTTTCTTTGCTGGTCACTGCCTGAAACTGGAGGATTCAGGAATTTACCAGATCACCCTCAACAGTGCTCATCTATGGGACTTTCCTGTCCCTCAGTGGTCACTGACCTGTGTGGCAGACACTTTGCTGCAAATTGTATCACCAGAGTTATTTTACTAGCTTTTCTAATGATCCCCATAACCACTCTGTTGCCTTCCACACCAGAGTGGCAAAAGGTTTGCTGAGAATATGGAGAATGGGTGCAGAGAGAGGCTATGGCTCCAAATGGGGATCATTTGCTTGCGCCCTGGGGACATCCCTGGACTATGGTTGAGCACAGCACCCCACAGCTAATTCCCTTTTTTTCTCCCTGATATTGTAAGCACCAACACCAGGCACCATGGGCCATGAGAAAGACATCTCAGGGGTAGGGCCTGGCATTTCCCATTGCTGAAGTACATGAAGTTCCTGTAAGCCCATTTCTCCAGCCTGCTCTGATCCCCCTGAATGCCAGCAGAGCCCTCTGTATCAGCCGCTCCTTTCCTGTCTTGTATCATCTGCAGAATTATGGAGGGTGTACTCTGCGTTACTTTTCAGACTATTAGTCATAGAAACATAGTGTCATCAAATGGTCTGGAGTAGCTAAAACCCCCTACCCTGCAATGGGCAGGGACATTTTTCACTCTATTACGTTGCTGAAAACCCAGTCCAACCTGAGTTTGAACACCTCCAACAATGAGGCATCCATAACTTCCCTGGGCAACTTGTCCCAGTGCCTGACCACCCTTACTGTAAAACAACCTCATTCTTACATTCAACCTGTATCTACCCTTTTTCGGTTTAAAACAGTTGTTTCTCATCCTGTCACTACAGGCCCTGGTAAAAAGCATCTCTGTGTTTTTATTATAAGCCCTCTTTATATACTGAAAGGCTGCTATAAGGTCTTCCCTAGGCCTTCTTTTCTCCAAGCTGAACAACCAACTCTCTCAGCCTCTCTTCATAGGAGACATGGTCTTCTGACCATTTTCATGGTTCTCATCTGGACTAACTTTGGTGCAGATGTTGAACTTTACTTCTTCAGCATGAGAGAAGGAGGAGGCCTCTGACAGTCCTTTTGCAGTAGGCCGAAATAGCTTAGCAGCTCACAGTTACTATAATGAAAACTTGAGCATCAGAAAAAGACATAGTATGTTGATAGACATCAGCACACATCAGTGGTGATGTCCAAAGGAGAGTGCAGGTGCATCATCTTCATCAATCCTACATCAATCTTTTAATCCAATGTTGTACCGACGTCCTGTGTGATGAGTGGGATAGAGGGCAGGGTAATGCTGAGCCAGCGTACCAGCTCCTGCAAGTTTGTAAGCAGCCGCTTTAAAGCTGGGTCTTCAAACAGCAGAATGAATTACAGATATAAACTAAATAGAAGGCAGCTGGACTGCTTAGGCCATCATTTTAACACTTCTGAGCAGGAGGATAAAAAGCCTGGTACACCACATGGAAATAAGTGAGACCCACAATGACCATTAGAAAAGAGCAACAGCTGCTATGCTTAGTTATATGTAAAGCTGAGGAAGCTGCTTAAAAGGAGGAAGCTTCCAGAGGCATGGGACATTATAGATAAATTGATCATGTTCTCAACATTCCTTCTCCCAGAAACTGCTCTTTGCTTTCACTTTATCATGAAGTTATTTGCTTCAGCCTGGAATTTTAGCAGGGTCTCATGGGGTTCCCAAAGTCACTGAGGGAACACCTTATACCTCTTTCCAAATCCTAGGATGGACTCAGCATAGACTTGATTTCCAGTGCTGGCAGGGAATTGTTGCCCGAAACAATTGCATGAAGCTCTCAGATTTTACACTGTAGACTTGAAAAATTTGTTCGTCTTGCTCTGTACAAATTAATAGTCAAATAAAAAATTCTGCTTTTACCCAAGGCCAGTATTAATAACTCTAACCTTCTGTTGAGAGTCTGAAAATGGAACTAAGCTGAAGGTATCATCCACTAAATAGTGGGATGACGTTTGGCAGCTGGGGGTATTAATGCACTGCAGTTTCATAAATAGGTGTCTGGAGGTCACAACTTTGGCATTTCACTAGACTGTGAAGTTAACTATAGATGTGGTCCTTCATACCCTCATGTCAGAGGGCCTATCAAGTACTAGTGCAACCAGCATCAGTGGTTCTTTTACCATTCTTCTTCTCAGCCTGAAAAAGTAATAAATAATCCCATTATTTTATATATTTTTCATTTCTTTATTTCTAAAGGAAGTTTGTGGAATTCCAAAATTCCCTGTAATCCAAGAAAAGCTCTCACTTATTGCTGCTCTTTGCAATACTGCAGTATGAAAAAGTATGAAGAAACAAGTCTGCAGATCTGGCTTGCAGCATTGTATACACACTTCTAGAGACTACCAGGGGGTGAAACTGGAGGCACAGACAGCTATTAAAATACTCCTCCTGAAGGTTAACAATCACCTGCTGCACCTCTGAGCAAGAATTTCCAGTTTCCACAAGAAGCTTCTTACTTGGTGTCTCAGGTGAAAAGCTCCCTCTTGACACAGTGCAACTGTCAGTCCTGTTTCTAAACTTAACAGAGGCCAGCAGCCCACTTCTGTCATAGCTCCCTGGAGCAGTGAAGGACTGTGCAACATCAGGAATTTCATAATCCCTGTTGAATGTGTGGGCCCTGATATGCTGTAAGAAAATGCAACAGGACATGCTTTTCTTCTATTTTCATACCCCTGGAAAGCATTTTTTCAACCGATGATGCATAGCACTGCAGCCCCCTCTATTGCAGTATGAATGTGGTTTTGTCTACCATGCAGTCAGCAGCCACTGGATAAGCCAATTTCTTAATGCCGCATACAGCATATGCTGCCATCAGCCTTTCAAGACGTGGGAGGGATACAAATCTGTTTTAAAAGTCCAGCATGTTCCAATCTAAACGCATCTGGTAATCTCTTAGATTTCGGGCCATGTTTCCTGCAGGGTTACAAGGATCTGGGTTTTGTTACTGTTTGGTGTTAATACCGTAAGCCAGTAGAGGGCCCCTTGGCATTTAATTTTAACTTTTAAATAGATACCTTTCCGTTCTGAAATTCAAAGTTATAAAGCATACTGTTAGCAAACACAGAAATTCCTATAATGGACATAGTGCAAAGCTAATTGTGGAAACCTGCTTTTTCAGTATCACTGAACCCTGAACAGTAAAACTTAGGAAAACTCCAAACACCCCAAAAGCCCAAGCTGTGGAAATTGCTAAAGCTCACCTTACCTACTTTCATGTTTCATATTTTCAAAATTTAGATGTTTTTTCATGTGGATCTTCAGAATGGGTTAATAAAGCACACATAAGGATTGAATAGTAAGACAGCTTTTTAGCACCCACATACCCACATCACCCATCTGTCCTGAATAAAATTATTTTTGGCTGTCACCTAGCTGCAGATCCCTCCAGCACAAAGCTTTATAATATCTATCATACCCACACATACTTAGATGTAGCGCTTAGATGTAGCTTTTGCAGATGCTCACCTTCAGAAAACATAAAATAATAAAAAAAATCAGAATACCTTCTGAAATTGTTCATTCAAGCATAAACTATTCATCATGAAGAACATCTGTCAGCCTTTAGCTGGGAGGAGAGGTACACTTACTTTGGGCCAAACTGTCTCAAGGAATATATTAGAATATGAATGTTTTGACAGTTCATAGCAGCTTTCATCTGAAGTTCCTCAAATACTTTATGTATATTAATTGAGGTTCCTTCTTGTAGCAAAATCGTTTTTTATTGTACACCGTTTACATTTGGGCCCTTGAGGCATACATGATTACATACTTTCCAAAGCGTGTCCTGCAGTAGCTAAGTAAGTGCCTGATTGCTCTTCACTGTAAAATGACAGTAATTTCAAATGTGTTTTATTTTGTTTCTCTAAAAATGTATTAGGAGTAAGAGGAGGTGTGGGAGCTAATAATATCTAAGGTTTTAATCTGTAACTTGACTGTAAGAGGTAAGTGCAAGAAGAATGATCAAAAAGTGTTTTCAGGAGTAAAGATGGGTTCTCCAGAGATAAAAGTTACTCATATTGGTAAATAGCTAAGCTGAAAGTGCCTGTTAAAAAGTGCTGAAACAAGTACTATTCATGTGTAATCTGAAAACCACCCTCAAAAACATAAAAGAGTATCAACCTTATGCATTACATGCAAAAGAAGACATTGTGTGGGACAAGAGGATAATAACCTGAGGCATTATGCACTTCGTACAGACAAGGCAGAGAAGACTCAGCATATCAAAGCTACAGGAGCAATGATGGCACATCACTGCCATGTGTGCCCTGCATGGTACCACCACAGAGCTGAGCTAATGTTATCAGCAATGCCAGTGCTTTGTAAAATGTGCTTTTGACCAAAACCCAACAGAGACACTTTTTCCTGAGACTTTCATCATGCTTGCTATTGTTTTGATCCTTTAAAATGAGTTTAAAAGAAAACAGTCTCGGACAAACAGAAACAAGGGTGTGTGTGTGAGTGTGTGTGTGTGTTATCTCACTGGAATAGAAAAATAAGTAAGGAACACCAGGGTGGGGATAGAGCTCCATAGATGATAAAGCTTCTGGTTCCACCTGTACAGTGCTGTTGCTGTAAAGGCTGACACGCTGTACTGCAGGCATGACAGTGTCAGCACATTACTTTGCAAGCATCTTGAATGTGCAAAGTAGGAACGTTTTGTTGGTGAGCTCTGGAAAATCCCTTCTAGTAACCAATTATTGCTGTCTTTATTCGTGGGTCCTTTCAAAGGATCATTAGGGACAGCAGCTGCTTCAGCTAGTACTTTGTTCCTGAAGACCTAGGGAAGCTCTTTAAAGTTAAACCCATCAGGATTACAAAACAGAGATTTTCCAAGGACTAGGCAGTCCTAACGTCAATTTATTTGGATATTCTGTGTTGTGACAGATTTCCAAAACTTACAGACAATGCAGTCAGCAAAATATGATAAAAGCAAAAAATTTTCATAGGCTGTTTAAGCTTTCATTCCTTCCCAAATGTTTAATTTGGTACTTTTGTCTCCAAAATATTTTTTATTTGCTGCTAAAGTATCGCAACTTTTGCCCTGATTATAAGTAAGTTACTAAGTATAGTTACCCATGGCTGACAGACAAGGAAGCAGGCAAGAACTGAGGGGGATGATCAACAAGTGGCAGGAGAAGCACCTGAAACTGCTGGAAAGGTCTAGTGTAATATCATTGTGTATTGGTTTCAGACAGCATAATAGTTTGGGAAACCTGGTACATGGACATCTGGCACCACGCAGAAGCAGAGGACCCCAGATGGAATGAATAAAATGTTTCCCAGTAAGCCCTTATGAAGACACCACCATGGAGCAGCTGGAGAGTGTTGCTTTTTCTGCAGTTTCAATTTTCTGTCACAGAATCAGTGTGAAAATACTCCATATTACTATGTATTTTAGTTGATTGAGTCCACAGAAACTAGGAGGAAACAGTTAGTGACTTCCTGCTCCACTTAGATGTACACAAGTCTATGGGACTGCATGGGTTACATCCAGGAGTGCTGAAGCAGCTGGCAGAGGACCTTGCTAAGCCACTCTCCATCATTTTATCAGCAGTCCTGGTCTAGTGGGCAGGTCCCAGAGAATTGGAAGGTAGCCAATGTGATGGTTAACTACAAAAAGGGCACGAAGGAAGACCCTGAGAACTTCAGGCCTGTCAGCCTGACCCCAGTGCCAGGGAAGGCCATACAGCAGATGATCCTAAGTGACATCATAAGGCATGTGCAGGACAACAGAGAGATCAGGCCCAGTCAGCATGGGATCCTAAAGGGCAGGTCCTGCTTAACCAAACTGATCTCCTTCTACAATAAGCTGATCTGCCCGGCTGATGATGTGGACATCGTCTATCCGGGCTTAAGTAAAGCCTTTGACACCATCTCCCACAGTGCTCTCCTGGAGAAACTGGGGTCTCATGGCCTGGGTAGGATAATTCATCACTGGGTTGAAAACTGGCTGGATGGCAGAGCCCAAAGAGTGGTGGCAAATGGGTCACATCTAGTTGGTGACTGGTCACTAATGCTGTCCCTCGGGGCTTGGTATCAGGGCCAGTTCTGATTACTATCTTCACTGATTATCTGGATGAGGAGATTGAGTGCACCCTCAGTACATTTGTGGATAACACCAATTTGGCTGGGAGTGTTGCTCTGGTGGAGAGTAGGAAGGCTCTGCAGAGGGATCTGGACAGGCTGGATCAATGGGCTGTGGCCAATGGTATGAGATTCAACAAGGCAAAGTGACAGGTCCCGCACTTGGGCCACAACAACCCTATGCAACACTACAGGTTTAGGGAAGGGTGGCTGGAAAGCTGCCCAGTGGAAAATGACCTGGGGATGTTGGTCAGCCAACTTGTGCCCAGGCAGCCAACAAGGCCAATGGCATCCTGGCTTTTACCAAAAATAGCATAACTAGCAGAGCCAGAGAAGTGATCATCCCCCTGTACTGTGTTAACTCTGTGTGTGTCTGTGTGCACACACGCATATGTGTGCATGTGTGTACAGTCATTACCTAACGCAGCCTGTCCCACATTTTTGGCCACTTAATAAAGTCAGCTCATGCATGTCATGTTACCTGGTGTTCCTTTTCCCACATGACATTATATTATTAGCAAAGAATAGAAGTTACCTTGCTTCAAAGTATTTTCTCCCTCATTGCAAGGGACTACAGCTTACTCTTTCTTTCAAAATGGATTCTGTAAGTATCTCAGCACTGGAGACTCTTTTGTTTGGTTTTGGTAAGCTCTTGGTTTTTAGCCAATATGAAGAGTAAAGAGCTTTAATGTTCTGCACTCCAATACACTCTGAAGTAAAACGACTGCTACCTTCTCTCAGTTATACATTTCATATGTCATGTTTTACACAGGTTTCAGTAAAAAAGAAAGTATATGAAACCTTAAAAATATAGTAAAATTTCTTGTTTTAGAAAACAGTAGTTTAAACTTTCATACTCTTCAGGTATTGTATTCTGAGTTGGTAATTTAAAAAAAATGTCTCTGGAAACAATTTGTAATTAAAAAGTCATGACATTTTTTTCTGATAAAAACAGTATTTGGCAAACAATTTTTAATTAGCTTTTGAGTATCTCTATAATTCAGAGATGTCACCTAGCTACAAGAAGACTTCTTTGGCCAAGATTAAGATATACTGGGTGTTATGGTATCTACAGCTGTTTTGATATGCAAAATTGGTGGACAACTTGCACCATGTCTTTGCTGCTGTACTCGATTTCCAGTCTACAGACCTGAGGCAACAGCCTCTTTTTTTTTTTTTCATGTTTATATAGAGGATAAGTTTTGTTTATGTAGAGGATGCACACCTAGTTGTTGAGGAGTTTGTCCCAAAGGAGGCAATTTTGATGATGATAATGCAACTTCTGAATCTCTATTATCAAGTTTATTCTTTGTACATTCTTTTTTCCTGTCAATAGATCTCTCCCGCGTATTCACTGTGAACACCAAGGATCTGCTCATGTTCCAGATGTGCCTGAAAATAGCTACACCTTTTCACCTCTTTTGGCTACATATCAGAATAGCCTCTGTAACTTGTTTGCGTTTGGCCTCATATACTTAACATGGTGTAAAACTCCATGGAGCTTTTATTTTTGTGGTAGATGTTCAGACACCTGGGATCCAGCCAAACAGCAAAATGAGAAGAATCTTGGTGAGGAAGAAGGAAACACTATTTGTGTTTGGAAATATTCAACAAGTTGCTTGACATTTTTAATTTCTACTCAGAAAACACCTATTACGGAGTTTTATTTACTTGATCATTAAGACACTGAATGTCATGTTTCTAAGAATTTCAAAAGGGGCTCGTGAAAAGGTAAATTTGAGCCATAAAGATTGGAGGCAGGGAGCCAGTGGTAAGAGTTCAGGAGGAAGAAATTCAGAAGGAAGCTCACATTCTCTGCCTCCATGCCTCCACTGGCACCAGGCAAATACTCACCCAAAGCCGCTAGGATCATCAAGAAAAGGACTGTGAAGAGCCTCTTCCTTGTCAAGGTGATGAGCCCTTTCCTGGAAAAGAGGGAGCTTGGCTGGCAGCAATGATCCAGGGCAGAGCCTGTGTCACATGTGACCGTGTGGACGATCTGCTCAGCCTGGGGGCAGACCTAAAAGAAGTAGTAGGAATCATCTAGCCAATGATTTTTATTATCATTAATATCGAGAGACAATAAGCAAGCAGCACTGGGTGTGCCGGGGAGTCTTCGCTCCGCCCAAGACGCACAAGGGGAACTTCTGGGGATAGTCTCTTATACTTTTTGGTTTCACGGGCTTCTTGGGTTTCAGCCAATCCTGTTGTCTTCTTTTCCCGGGCTTCTTCGGTTTCAGCCAGTCCTGTTGTTTTCTTTTCCCGGGCTTCTTCAGCCAATCCTGTTGTCTTCTTTTCCCGGGCTTCTCCACCTGTTGCTGGGGTCTTGTCTCCAGGTGAAGAAATACTATGTCTGTCACAAGTCTGACCACCATCTTAGCCCCCATAAATTCCACTCCTTATGTGTTTATTTGTTCAGTGCACAGATTTCACAACGTTCTGTAACAGGACATATCTCTAAGTTACCTACCCCCCTGTTTTCTAAGAACATTCATGCAGTTTAAACAATGAACAAAACATTCCTTTGCACAATATTGCGGTTGACCCAGGGGAATTATTCCCTTATTTCTTCTTCCTCCTCACTGTGGTATTGACAGGGACACTTAGCATACCCTTTGCACATAGCACAATGATCACAAGGGATTCCATCTCCACACAAAGTGCAATGATCACTAGGACCCCTGAGTTGCTGACACGATGTAACTCACATGTACAACCTCAGCAATATGAGGCTCAGGAACTGAAAGGCCAGTCAGTGGATGGTCAGAAGTCCATCTGCTGCAGAAGTGGTGGCAGGGTCAGAAAAGCATAATCCCCATATTACGATCACCTCTGTGAGGCAGAAAAGATGGGTTGTAGTTGTAGGTGATTCTCTTCTGAGGGGAACAGCGCGGCCACTATGCTAGGCAGACCCCTCTCATGCAGAAGTCTGCTGCCTCCCTGGGGCCCAGGTTAAGGACATTGTCAGGAAACTGCCAGCCTGGTATGGCCCTCGGGCTGCTGGCTGTTAGTGGTCTTCTATGGGGGTGGTGATTACGCTGCGACCCGTAGTCCCAAGCGTGATCAAAAGGGACAGTGGGTAAGGGGGATCTGGGATACAAGTTATTTTATCCTCTCCAGCTGTGGGCAGTGACATTAGATGGACCAGGTGGACTCGGTCCTTTGGTACATGGCTCCATGGCTGGTGACACCTCCACAGTTTGGAGTATTTTGATAATGGGATGGCTTACATGGCACCAGGTTTACTGGTGTCGGATGGGATTCACCCCTCTCAAAGTGGGAAGAGTGTCTTTGCTCATTAAACTAGACATGATAAGGGAGGGAGGTGATACTAAGTTTTCCCATGACAAGCTGTGCGACAAACAGTTGACTTGTGGAAAGGTGAATTTGAGCCATAAAGATTGGAGGTAGGGAGCCAGTGGTAAGAGTTCAGGAGGAAGACAGTGTCCAGAATCTTGACTCCGATTTACTGGCTGCATCAAATTCTCTGCTAGAGCCTGCATTACAGTATATGATGTCTGATGAGTCAAACTTTCTTTATTGTCTGTCCCTTTGAAATACTTTTAAGTTTTCCTATATATTCTGTGCATCTTAAAATCAGAATTATTATTCAACTGCATTCCAGACTTCATGGAATTTTTATGATCTAATCTTCCTTTAAGGTAAAACCAATGTTTTTTTTTTATTTCAATGATTCTGGCACTGTTCACTGCTGCAAAGTACTGAGCATTGTCTTTCTATTCTGCCCATTTATTTCATAACTAATGAGGTGGATTTGTACTCAGATTTGATGACGCTCCCTTTGTGTACTCTCTGCATACCTTAATAACACTTGTTAATCAAATAGCAGTAATACCAGTCCTGGTAGAAGACCTGCTGACCGTGTGATAGTTACTACAGCATTTTCTGTCATTGCTCTAAGCACAAGATTGCTGTGCTGTGCCTAAAATTATTTTGGTGGCACCAAAACCACGGAATCTGTTACAGTGTGCACCAATTCAGTCATTTAGAAAATAACACTGAATTTATACTGAAATAGTGGACATCATAGAAGGCAGCTAGGTTGGTCACACACAACATGCCCCTGGTGAAACCATGCTAGCTGTCTGAAATCACCTCCCTGTCCTGCATATGCAAAGACTATTTTGGAGGCCAGTAATTAGCAGTGTAGCCCAGAAGTCAATACTGGGTCCAGTGCTGTTTTAACATCTTCAGGAATGGTCTGGATGGAGGGGTGAGTGTACCCTCAGTAACGGCACACAAAACTGAGAAGAGTGGCAGATACACCAGCAGGTGCCATCCAGATGGATCTCAGCAGGCTGGAGAAATGAGCTGACAGGAGCATCATGAAGTTCAACAGTAAGAACTGCACAATGCTGTACCTGAGCAGGAAAAGCCCCGGGCACCAATATATCCTAGAAAGCAGCTTGGCAGGACTTGGGGGTCTCGGTGGACATCAGCTTGACCACGAGCCAGCAATGCGCCCTTGCCATAAAGAAAAGAAATGATACCCTGGGCTGCATTAAACAAAGGATTTCGAGCAGGCCGAGAGAGGTGACCCTTCACTTCTACTCAGCACTGATAAAGCTACATGTGGAGTCCTGTGCCCAGTTCTGGGCTCCTCAATACAAGAGATGCATGGATGAACCGGAGAGAGTTCAACGAGGACCACAAAAATGAGGAGGGGACTGGATCATCTCTCCTACAAAGAAAGTATGAGAGAGACTAGAAAAAAACAGGTGGCTCGCGAGGATCTTAATAAAGTGCATAAATGTCCAAATGGACGGTGTAAAGAGGACAAAGCCAGGCTCTTCTCAGTGGTGCCCAGTGACAGGACCAGAGACAATGAGCACAAACTGAAGCACAGGAGGTGCCCTCTAAAATGTCAGGAAACTATTTTATTGTGAGAGTGACTGAGCCCTGGCACAGGCACAGGCTGCACAGAGAGGTTGCGAATTGTTCAACTTTGGAGTTATTCAAAAGCTGTCTGGATACAGTCCTGAGCAAATGATTCTGTATGACCATGCTTGAGCAGAGGCACTGGACCAGGTGTCGTGCGGAAGGGACCTCCAACCTTAGTCAATCTGATTCTCAGCTTACTGCCATCCTCTTGCAGCAGACAGCTGACCAGATGCTTTTCTTCCCAGCATTCCTGACAGAGTCTTCCATGGAAAATGAAGCATGTACCAGTGAAGTCTCATTACCTTACCAACAAAAAACAGCGGCAGTGGAATTCTCAAAAAAAAAAAAAAATCCCCTATCCTGAAGTATGAATTAGCTGTATGACAATGTAACTGTCCACCTGAGCTTGCCTAGTCCCACATTAAATTCAAAGGCAAATGAGGAAAGCGACATGGACGGAGAGCTAAGTACCCAAGCTTTTCGCACAGAGCTGTACCCACTGGAGTCAGGAGAAGATTCCATTGGTTTTCAGGCCTCCTAGACTTAGCAGAGTAGCAGGAACGATGGTGGGAGTGTTGGACTTAGGCTTCAGAGTTTACATCAGTCTGAGAGTAATGGGTGTAGGTCCGCAGCCTTGCAGACTTGCTGCTGAAAACGTGGAGCTGAACTGGGCGAATCTCTCCACGACAAAGATATTTGCATGTGTAGTAGTCAGATAGAAGCTGACTGTGTTTTGTTGTTTCAAGATGGGGAAATGGCGGCTTTCTTAAAGTCGAGCAGAAGACAGAAGGCGAGGGCTGTGCCTGGGAGCATGCGTGGGCATGGGGAAGCTGAGCCAACATCCTCCCCTTTGTGGCAGTAAGGCTGCTCAGGCCCCATCACCTCATGCAGATTTGGCTGCACCCTGTGCGGGGCCCCACTGGACCCTGTCCCCAGAGTCAAGGTGCTGTGTGAATGGAATGGGCCCGTGCTTTGATGATCATGACCCACAAAAGATTTTGTCAAGGAACTAGGCAAGAAAAGGCGATGGGAATGTTGTCTCCTTTTGGTCACTTAAGAAACATTCCTGTGGTGGAGAGAAAGTGAAAAGCTTGAGGAAGGCCTTGGCCTGCGAAAAGGCAGTGTTTGGCAGCTGTGAGAAGGCCACTGATATGACATTGCTGTGCCCCAGACTAACGGCCAATCACTCTCCTCCTTTCTCCATTTTCCTCTTTAATTCTTACTGAAGTGAGTTCCTCACATCTGAAATCTGGCTGATGGCACTGGTTCCATCCACCTTCCCGTGCACCTGCACTCGATAAATACAGGTGTACCCCGGTTTTCCCCAGTTGCTCTGTACGACAAGCTTCAAGAAATGGAAGTCTCTCATCTCATCCTGCAAAGAACCCAGGGTCACTCCTGGGGTGTTGGGAGCGAAAGCAGGCTCCGCCCGTCTTCCTCTGCCAGCCAGGTCTGGCTCCAGGACCAGCTCCTGCACTGGCTAAGGTGGCAGCTTCTCCCTTCTTCCCCTCTCCCACCCTCGCACCAAAGGACCCCTGCTCCCCTGCAGATCAGAAGCCAGGCCTCAGAGAGCAAGGCAGGTGGCTCTGGAAACCTGAGGCTTGATGGCCCCAGAAAATGGGTCCTGGGGAAAATCCTGCTGCACTGTACCTGCAAAGGGAAGGTCTGGATAACCTCTTCCTGTGCAGTGTAGGTGAATGTCCCAAGCGGAGTTTCATCTTCGCCTCCTTCATTCAGTCCCTTGGAGATAAAGCACATGGGAGCAGTTCAGGCTCAACACAGCCACAAGGAAACGCTCATGCCAGATCTGGGAATGTGGTTTCCCTCCAGCTCCTGCAGCTCCAGCACAGTCTGATGCAGGATGCAGTAGGACTGAGTCTCCCTGTCGCGTGTTACTCAAGAGCCTAGAGGTGCTGGGCAGTCATGGCAGTCAGGTGAAGTTCCCAATGACTAGAAAAAGGGAAATATAACCCCCATTTTCAAGAAGGGGAAAATGGATGACCCTGGGAATTACAGACCAGTCAGTCTCACATCTGTGCCTGGCAAAATCTTGGAGCAGATTCTCCGGGATGGCATGCTAAGGCACATGAAAATCAACAAGGTGCTTGGTGACAGCCAGCATGGCTTCACTAAGGGGAAATCCTGCCTGACCAATTTGGTGGCCTTCTATGATGGGGCTACAGAACACACAGTTGATGTCATCTACCTGGACTTGTGTAAAGCGTTTGACACTGTCCACATGACATCCTTGTCTCTAAATTGGAGAGACATCAATTTGATGGATGGACCACAGGGTGGATAAAGAACTGGCTGGCTGGCCGCACACAAAGAGTTGTGGTCAATGGCTCAATGTCTGGCTGGAGACCAGTAACGAGTGGTGTCCCTGAGGGATCGGTGTTGGGACCGGTCTTGTTTAATATCTTTGTCACTGACATGGACAGTGGGATTGAGTGCGCCCTCAGCAAGTTTGCCGATGACACCAAGCTGTGGTTCGGTTGATACCCTGGAGGGAAGGAATGCCATCCAGAGGGACCTCGACCTGCTTGTGAGGTGGGCTGATGCCACCCTCATGAAGTTTAACCATGCCAAGTGCAAGGTCCTACACCTGGGTCGGAGCAATCCCAGGCGCAGCTACAGGTTGGGCAGAGAAGAGATTCAGAGCAGCCCTGCGGAGAAGGACTTGGGGGTGTTGGTCGATGAGAAAATGAACATGGGCCGGCAGTGTGCGCTTGCAGCCCAGAAAGCCAACCGTAACCTGGGCTGCATCAAAAGGAGCGTGACCAGCAGGTCGAAGGAGGTGATCCTGCCCCTCTACTCTGCTCTTGTGAGACCTCACATGGAGTATTGTGTGCAGTTCTGGTGTCCCCAGAGGAGGGCCATGAGGAGGATCAGGGGACTGGAGCACCTCCCGTGTGAAGACAGGCTGAGGAAGTTGGGGCTGTTCAGCCTGGAGAAGAGAAGGCTGCGTGGAGACCTCCTAGCAGCCTTCCAGTATCTGAAGGGGGCCTATAGGGATGCTGGAGAGGGACTCTTCATTAGAGACTGTAGTGATAGGACAAGGGATAATGGGTTAAAACTTAAACAGGGGAAGTTTAGGTTGGATATAAGAAGGAAATTCTTTCCTGTTAGGGTGGTGAGGCACTGGAATAGGTTGCCCAGGGAGGTTGTGAATGCTCCATCCCTGGCAGTGTTCAAGACCAGGCTGGACGAGGCCTTGGGTGATCTGACTTAGCGTAAGGTGTCCCTGCCCATGGCAGGGGGGTTGGAACTAGATGGTCTTAAGGTCCTTTCCAACCCTAACTGTTCTATGATTCTATGAAAATGCACTGAGCAGGACGTGGGGTGACACCATTCCACATGTCCCTTGAAATGTCCCGTCAGAGGATGGCAGTGCTTGGGAGCACCAGAATCTGAGCAGATGCGCAGAGACCAGCAAGTCCCTGTTACAGCTTTCCCACACAGCCGGGTCGCAGCCCCCCAGGGCTCAGCAGACTCACATAGACTATGAAATTTCGCGGGGCACTGCTGATAGTCCTCAGCGGAGAGTCTGTCTTTAAGGTGTGCTGTACGGTGATGGCCGTTGGTCGTACTTTTGCAGGCAACTGGATTAGCACCTCACTCTCAGACCCTTGGAAAGGCCAGCAGTATCCCGGGGAAGAATCAGGCTGAAAGCAGAGGACAAGAGAATGAAAGTGAGAGTGTGATGTGGCCCACTGCTCTCCTGTGCAGCCAGAACCATAGGCGGCACTGCACCTGTGGGAAAACCTCAAAACGAATGGCATTTGTCCACTTCCCCATAAATGGGAAGTGAATGGAAGTGCCCACTCATCTTCCTAACCGGGGAAAAAGGAAAACAGCTTGTCAGCGGGAAACATCTGATACCTGCACCTGAGTCAGGCCTTTAAAGAAACCTATCTTTTTGCACAGCAGCTCTGAAGCCTCTCCCCACCCTTCACTGTCCAGTCAGGAGAGGGACAGTCAAGCTGTGGCAGGGAAATGGGGAAATACACAGACATGACCTGGGACGGTGAGCAGGAAGCTCGGCTCAGCACAGCCACTTCTGCGGCCAGCTGCTGTTTTGAAGGGATCCAAGCCCTCTGTGAGACCTCAGGTGTCAGGCACCCGACCCGTGCCATGCCCTTGAGCAACACCACTGGCCTGAGGGGAGATAGCCCAGGGCTTGCAACCGACTCTGTAAGAGGCAAGAGAAGCAGCACTGACAGTTTCTGCTACTCTACCTGCACAAAGGTATCCAGAATGGGTGGAATACGCAGGAACCAAAACATCCTGCAGAGCCATGCAGAGCTGCTGGATGATCTCTGCAGGTTGATGGCAGCCCCTGGAGGGAGAAGAAAGGAGAGTGCAGGAGGCTCCATGCTCTGAGGACCTGGTGGCTGCAGGCTATTTCTAAGGATGTCTGCCAGCCTCCGTATGCAGCACCACACCTTTGTGGGTGCCCCAGGAAAACAAGGTGATCCCCATGCCCGGTGACAGCATTTCTCTCTCAGACACACAACAGGAGGTCTGTGAGTGCTGGGAGACAGCAAACCCCAGGAGACCTGCTCGGTCACAGTCACGCTCTTGCATCCCGTGCTTTTGTTCCATGTCCCTGTGCCTCAGAGAACTGAGGCTGCCACACAGCCTCCTTTTGGGAGCGCTAAGCAGGAGCTCAGTGCGATGACAGCCCTGCCTTCCTGGGGTCATCCGTACTTGTGCTTTTCACAGCCCAGCCAGACATCTGTGTGATTGCAGACATGCCTTCTCTCAGTTGCTGAGCTTCCTGGGGAAAACACAACCAACCACGTCACAAGCTGGCCAGAAGGGTCTTTACGGTGGAGAAGCACAACCAGCATCCCCCGGCAACGGATGGGGTGTGTGGGCTGAGCAAGAAAAGCCCACCAGCTGCCCAGGGAGGGCCCGGCCCTCTTTCCCAAAGTGCAGGATCACCTTCTTCGCAGTGTTGATCTCTGCAGCCAGGCTTGCCAGTTCATCTCTCAGATGTTGCATGTTGTCCATTTTTTTCCGCGACAGAGCAAGCATATTTCTGCAGTCAGCGGGAAAGCAGATCTTGTCAGAGAGTTGCCCAGCCCCTCCCAAAGCCTCCAAGCTTGGGAGGAAGAGAGGCAGCAAAGCTCCAGCCTTTTTTTTTCACTTTCCCTGGCTTGTGAATACTTCCTTCCCCTCCAGGTTTAGCAAAAGGCCCAGGCAGGAGCACAAGATACACGCTCTGGGCACTGTGAAAGTGAATGAAAATAGCAGGAGCTCATCTGCCGCTACCCCATGAAACGTGTTGCGTGCAGGTCAGGAGAGAGGGGAGGACTCTTACCGAAAGGAGTACAGGTCAGCTGCAGACTCCCCCAGCAGTACCTGAAAGGAAAAGGCTCTCCTGAGTCCCCAGAACTGCCAGGGCTTTCCAGAGTCATGGCAGAAGCTGCGGCTGATTCTCTGTGTCACTGCCTGGAACTGGAGGGACTGGGCTATTTACCCATGCACCCACCTCCACCAGTGCTCCTCTGTGGGACTTTACGGTCCCACAGCTGCAGTCACTGACCTGTGGCAGACCTCCTGTCTGCAGCATCCACATCACCGTCGAGGTCCCACAGAAGGCACCAGCTGTAATTCACATCACCAAAAGAGGTATTATACCAGGGTTTCTAATGATCCCTGTAGTCACACGGTCTCCTCCCACAGCAGGGTGGCAAGAGGCTGGCTGAGGACATAGGGATGCAGAGAAGGGTTGGTACTACCAGTGGAGACCCTCTCCCCATGCCGGAGGGCTCTGCACACTCCTAGCTTCCAGGTGTGCTTGGAGCCCCACAGCTACACACCGTATCTCCTCCCATCTGTGGTGAGCATCATAGGCTCTGCACCTGTTTCAGCTGTTGGCTCTGGGGCTGGTTGCATCATGGACATCTCAGAAGCTCCCTGAGCTTCAGACATGGAGGGGTTGGAAGGGCCCCACCAGCACCTCTCTCTCACTCTGAAGCTCGCCTTCTCTGCCTCCATGCCTCCACTGGCAGCAGGCAAATACTCACCAAAAGCCGCTAGGATCATCAAGAAGAGGACTGTGAAGAACCTCTTCTTTGTCAAGGGGATGAGCCCTTTCCTGGAAAAGAGGGAGTTTGGCTGGCAGCAATGATCCAGGGCAGAGCCCTGCACATGGGGGATTTTCTCTTACAAGCTGAGGAGCAGTAATCTTGAAGTAGCCAGAAAGCTCCTGGCGGGGAGCACCACCAGCCCCACTTTCCTCCACCAGCCTCCCTATGCTCGCCCTGAGCCCTCCACGCTCCGTGTCCCTGTGTTGTTACTGAGCACGTGCTGTACTCACATGGTGGCGATCCCTGAGCAAAGGCACCTCTGCAGGAAGACCATGGCCGTTACCACACTGCAGAGCAACCCTGGGCAAAGAAATCAGAGAAAAGCCTCAGGATCCTCCTTGAGTACATGCCAGATAGCTGCAGGCAGGTGGGTGCTGTTCCCACGCAGTCCCTCTCCGGGGGTGAGGCAAGGGCTGTGGCTGTGGCCTCCAGAGGGGAAGCTGAGAGTGTGGAGTGGAAGGCCGGGCAGGATCCCCTTGCAGGCAGGGTACATATGCCGTCCCTGGGGAGGGAGGGTGGCACGAGTCCTGGGGTGCCCCCTAGGAACTACAGTATCCCAGCTCCTTCATCGTCACATAGCCACAGTGAGCCCAGGCAGGAGGATGGTGCTGGTTCTGCAGCGCTGTTGGGCCTGGCCAAGTCGGGCAGGCTTGGTGCAAACGGGGGGTGAAAGGCAGCGCTGAACTCACCCTCACTTTCTGCAGCAGTGCAGTGGGCAGACCTTTGCCCTTGGGTGCTCCGAGCCTTCGAACAACTTTGCCTGCTGCGGCTAGCTGTTCTCCCTGGCCAGGCAGCCGCCCGTGCTCGTGGACGAGCCTTCCTCTGCACCATCCTGGTGAGAAATTACGCCTTCTTCAAGCTGCAAGGGTTTGTCTGTGCGGGCAGATGAGCTCCTGAAGACGGCCAAGAGACCGCCTTGCCAGTGGCACTCAGCCTGCAGAACGCTGTGAGTTCCATCTGGGCCCACAGTGCCCAACCTCACAGACTCTCCCCCTGCGTGGTGTGACGTCATAGTGTGGCGTTAGATGAAGCACTAGGGTGGGTGCAGGGTCTGGGGTGTGTGGAGAAAGACTCCACAGCTCACTTGGTGCTGTGTTTTGCGTATCCTACACCTTCCTGGGGCAAGATGTACCCTAGAGGTGAGCAGTGGGTCCAGTGTTGTGGAACAGGATTCCTGCCCCTCCTAGAGAACTGCGCCCAGGTCTCCACTCCGCAGTACAGGAAGGATGCAGAGCTACTGGAAAGAGTTCAACAATGAGCCAGTAAGATGGCAAAGAGACTGGAGCACGTCTCATACGAGGAAAGGTTGAGCTTGGACTGTGAGCAGGAAGCTCGGCTCAGCACAGCCACTTCTGCGGCCAGCTGCTGTTTTGGAGGGATCCAAGCCCTCTGTGAGACCTCAGGTGTCAGGCACCGGACCCATGCCATGCCCTTGAGCAACAGCACTGGCCTGAGGGGAGATAGCCCAGGGCTTGCAACCAACTCTGTACAGAGTATTTTTTATCTCAGTCATTCTAGCACTGTTCACTGCTGGAAAGTACTGAGTATTGTCTTTCTATTCTGCCCATTTATTTCATAACTGGTGAGGTGGATTTGTACTCAGATTTGATGACGCTCCCTTTGTGCACCTCAGCAAAATGTGTACTCTGTGCATACCTTAATAACACTTGTTAATCAAATAGCAATAATAATACCAATCCTGGTAGAAGACCTGCTGACTGTGTGACAGTTACTACAGCATTTTCTGTCATTGCTCTAAGCACAAGATTGCTCTCTCAGACACACAACAGGAGGTCTGTGAGTGCTGGGAGACAGCAAACCCCATGAGACCTGCCCAGTCACAGTCATGCTCTTGGGTCCTGTGTTTTTTTCCATGGGGAGCGCTGAGCAGGAGCCCAGTGTGGTGACAGCCTGCCCTGCCTTTGTCCGTCTGTACCTATGTTTTTCAGAGCCCAGCCAGACATCTGTGTGATTACAGACATTGCGTCTCTCATTTGCTGAACTTCCCTGGGAAAGACATGTACAATCACATCACGAGCCAGACAGAAAGATCTTTACAGTGGAGAAGCTCAACCAGCATCCCCTGGCAAAGGATGGGTGTGCGGGTTGAGCAGAAAAAGCCCATGAGCTGGCGCAGGCTGGATGTGGTTCTGAGCAACCTGATCTATTCGGAGATGTCCCTGCTCATTGCAGGGAGGCTGGGACTAGATGGCTTTTGAAGGTCCCTTCCAACCTAAACCATTCCGTGATTCTATGAAGCACTAGAGTGAAACTAATGTAAATATAGATAAGGTATGATTATCGATAGTGATCTTTATCTGGTGTCTGCCTGATGTGACCAAGGATTATGCTCAGGATTTAACCAGCTATCAGGTTTGGGATAAAGAAGTAATCCAAACGGGTCCCTTTTAGATCAGGAAATAGAGATTTTTGAGACCTGTTCTTTCTGCTCAGTTCCTATGTTTCTTTATAGAGAATGTTTTTCATTTGGCTATAACTTTTCTCTGGGCTATTGAGAGGTGCTGTGAGTTCTATGATGACGCACAGAATAGAAATCCTATAGACAGTCATCGAGGCTCAGCCTTCTTTACAGTTTTTTTTTTTACTGCAGGAACTGAACTTGGCTATGCCTGTGATGTTCTCCAGTCTTACTCTTTTAAAACTGACTTTTTACTGTCTTACTGACTTGGTGCCACCACTGGCTCTACTGTTACACCTAAGATTATCATTAAATCCTCATTTACTTATCTTAAATTTCTAGTCACAGTGTTTATTAATTTGGTTGTTATGATAGCTTCGGAACAGCGGTTTTGTTTAGCTGTAGAAAGCACTGTACCTTATTACCAGGCCTGTGATATTTGAGTCTTTCATCTGACATGAATTGAAGAATTTATTCATGCTGCTTTCTTAAAAGGTTTCCTGTGAATCATTTTAATAGCATTTATTCTCTTGTAAATTAAATGGCTGCAGAAATGAGAAATTGTCGTTCCCTCCCCATCCTTCTCCTTCATGTGCCTCCTGTGAAGCAAAGCTAGGTATAACTGTAGTGCACTTTAACAACTAGTTACAGTATGGTAACTCTGGTTTACCTACTACTTCACTGGGCACATGAGAGGTGATCTCTGCCATTGTAGATGCCTGCTATCCTCTTACTTTAATCGTGATTACTGATGATCTGTATTTCACTTAACTAACTAAACCTTCCGAGCAATAAGTCTAAGTGATGTTCCATTTTCATTTCTGTGTGGATATTGTCCAGCCTCTTTGAGCTCAATGACTAAAAATCTGTGGAAGCTAAATAGCTGGTGCAGTGCTCTTTGTTAAGTCCCAGGACTGTGATTTCATTTACTCACCTTGGCTCACACCAGAAATTCAGTCTATGTAAGAAGAATTCTGTGTTCATACACAAATCCTTAGTGCTGTTTTTTTTTTTTAATAAAGTTATATAAATATAATAGTGCTGTTATTATTTTTAAAAATAATTCAAAAAATCTCTGTGTAATTACTCTGGCAGTAGACACAGAGGGGTGAGAACAAGAATTCTGTTATATTTGTGGCTCATTACATGACATTGTTTCAGCTTTCTTGACCAGTGGAGGCAAAAAGCAAAGCTCACTATAGGTATTTCTTGCAATATCTCCAGTTTTATTTAAAGAACTTTAACATGCAGTCATGACTGGATACATGAGAAGACTTTTAATAATATTTCTTGCTCTCACTGAAGGATGCAGAGCTACTGGAAAGAGTTCAACAATGAGCCAGTAAGATGGCAAAGAGACTGGCGCATGTCTCATACGAGGAAAGGTTGAGCTTGGACTGTTCAACCTGGAGAAGAGAAGGTACAGGGGGGGATCTTGCTAATGTTTGTGAAGACCTGAAAGGAGGATGCAAAGAGGACAGAGCCCGCTCTTTTCAGTAGTGCCCAGTGACAGAACCAGAGGCAAAGTGCAACACAGGAGGCTCCGTCTGAACAACAGGAAACAGTTTTTCAGAGTGAGGGTGACCGAGCACTGGCATGGGGTCCCCAGGGAGATTGTGGAGTCTCCGTCCCTGGAGACATTCAAAAGCCTCAACAGTGGTCCTAGGCAACCAGCTCTAGGTGAGCCTTCCTGACTAGGGTGTTTAGACCACATACCCTCCCAGAGGCCTTTTCAGACCTCAAGCAGTCTGTGGCCCCATGATCTCACTTCAAAGGCAGTCTTCTAGTAGGAATTGCGTTTTAATACTTTTCTTAGTTTTCAACTTGCAAAGTATGAACTAAGGTCACTATTTTAAAATGCTCAGTTTGTACCCCATCTTTAGGTCACCCAAGTTTCCACTCTGTTGAGCTGATGTGGTACAGAAGAGATTTCAGTTCGTATACACGGGAATTTCTCTATCATGAATTTCTCCCTTGTGTTCCTCCTAGGTCAGTAACAGATTTACTGACTCATGCTGGGCCCCCTCTATCTCTAACAGCCTTTTTCACAGCAGCTAGCATAGGCATGTGGCATAGATTGTTATATTCTTGAGTATGGCCAGCCGCTGAAGCTGTTCCTTGAAACGGAACTGCAGAGACCTGTGCCTAATATCCAAGCCCTACTCAGTTGACCTTTATCATTCACACCTATTTTTGAATAGCAGTTGTGACTGTAATATTCATGGTGTTAGAAGTGCAATTTGATACGTCTCTCAAAAGTCATGAAAGACAAAAGTATGTCCTGCAAGAAAAGAAAATGCTACTTCTCCAAATTCTCCGCTGAGAGAAAAAATTTGTTTTTCAAAGGTGCTTTTATTATCCTGCTGCTGGTTTAGCCTTCTGGTTGAAGAACTCTATAAAAACACCGCCACACCAGGCATTTAACTGCAGGTGACTAGTCTTTGCAGTTGATCTCCTCCTGAGTGTGTAATTCAGTCCCCTGCAGAGCAGTGATAAAGGTGCAGTTTCACTTTATTTCTGCTAGGCTTTCAGGCATACTGCTTCTGAAATCCAAATTCTGGCTGAGGTGAGGAGTTTGTGCAATGTGAGTAATACCTAAGGAAAGAAGACGGGGCCCTGTAAGCCCTAGAGAACACCACACATCTTGCAGATACCAGAAGTACTTGGTAGATCTCTGGGTTTGACAGCTTAATTTTCTTTACAGATTGAAGCAGGGAAGGGTTAAGTCAGGCAAATTTCTCAGGGGAGAGGGGCAAAGAAAAAAAAGAGGGAGAGAAACAGCAACTACTAGTATCAGCAGATGCTGAGCAAAAGTTTTGTAGCAAAAACTTAACCTTTTCAAACAGTCATTTTCTGGCAGGTATTTAGGTCAACTCTCTTAACTGTGTGCATCTACAGCTACAATATTTATTATAGTGGGGCTCTGACTTTTTATATCTCTGTCTCGCAATAGTTACTCCCTGGAAAACTGGTGTCGGGTGCTTTTTGTCTAGGTATGTCACATGAATACATGAAATAATTGAAGTATCTTGGAAAGTGATAGCATTTGAAGAAGATAATTCATGGCTGTGTTGTACAAAGTGGATTAATCCGTGTGATGACAAACAAGGAAATAAGGAAGTGTTATTTACTTCTATTTCTAAAAAAACAAAAAAAAACAAACAAAACCCCAAACTTCTTATCTTGCAAGAGAAAATATTCTGGTGAATACCAAAGATCTTCAAGATTTCTAAATGATCTATGGAAAAATTAAGAATTCTGACTGATATGTGAGAAATCATGAGCAGTTCAATAGATGGTTTTTTGTTCTTATCAGACAAAGTAATACTGTATGCAAACAAAAGCAGTAAAAAGTATGGAGTTGCCTCTTAAATGTCCAGTAGTTCAGTGTAAAAGGTGGAACTTACGGACACATGATGCATATATGGAACTCGTAGAGTGTGCACTGTTAAAATTATACCTAAAAGAATGTATGAATAGGTTCTAAATAAGAAAAACTGAAATTAATTAGTCCAGTTTATTAATCTGGTAAAGTATTTCTTAACATATATTTCAAAATTACTTGTTTTTTTTTTTACAAAGCCTCAATCATTTTAGTGGCTCAGAAACATGTAAATACATGTACTGTAAATGGGCTAGTGCTACAAACTAAGGTCCAAATCTAAACATCTTTAAAACTCAGATATGATGAGATCCAAGGTTTTGGTTAGAGCTTATTACAAGACAGCTGCAAAATCTGGATTCTGATGCAGAAACTTTCTCAATGTTTGCAGTGTCCAGATGTTTGTGTGTTACTTGGGCCATTTTATCTGTTTAGGTTTTGTCTTTTTTTTTTTTTTTAATGTTCCTATATTTTTATTTTCACCTTCTATCTGAGATATCTATTACTGGACACTATCTTTAATCCAGTTTTGGAGTGATCCAGTGTATCACTTCAGAGGCTGGAAATCTTCAGGACATTGCTACTGCCTAAGACCAGTTAAGCTACCCATAACAATTTTTTTTTAAAAATGAGCAAAAATATTTTTCAAGTGAGAGTTTCCAATTAAAAGGCTTATCTCACTAACACATTTGTGTCGTGTCCATACTCAGTTACAAAGGCATCATTTGGGTTATAAAACCCAAGATAAATTGTTTTCAAAACCAGAGCTGTATAGATAATGAAGACTGCACAGTTTGTAATCCACTGGCAGATCTAGCAATTTCATTTACTGTTAAGCAGGTTCTGTTCCTCCTCTTGGAAGTGCTTAACTCCAACATGTTAGCTTTGCTCCCCATTTGTTATTGATTTGTTGCTTCCTTTACATATGATAATCATTGCAGTAAGTTGAAAAGTGCCATTGTGCTTGAGTACCTTCTCTTAACTGTTCATGGAAGTGAACCTGGAAGGGAAATTCTTTAAGCTAATGATACCACTGCAGTAAGTACCTTGACCGTAGCAGACTACGCTTCAAGAAAATTTGTTCTGTTTTCTGATGAAATTAAGCCCAGAGGCCAAAACCAGGGATGGATGTCAAGGTCCAGCAATTGACAGGCAAGTACACTGTCATGGTAAGTACCTTTCACTAAAACCAGTGAATATTCTACTGATTCTGTATCATGGGCTGTGCAGCATGCAAACAAAACCCTCATCTGGGAGGGGCTGTATTTGAAAATAATTTGTTCCATGGCATCTAGACAAAAATAAGAAATTAATTCCCTGCCTCATAAACATACTTATGTTCTGCAGAAGTGTACTGCAGGTGGTGACCATCCGGAGGAAAAGCTGGGAGTGCCTTTCAGCAGAAAGCTGGAAGATGTAACACTTCTGCATTCTCTCCCTGCTAAAAAGCCACGGGCTGTAAAATGATGTGTGTTGGGGTGGGGAGGGCAGGGCCATTCTTTGTGTGTCTCCCGTGCCCGACGATCAGTGTTCACTTGGAGCATGCTATGTTCAGTGAGTATGACTTCATTAACAGGGGACAGTTTCCACATGTGAGGGAAGGAGGAGCAGTGCTTTCTAAGTCACAGGGATGTTGACAAAGCTGAGCCTGAGCTGCACAGGAACAGTGTGCAGACAAATGTTTGGCATCAGAATTACACTTGGGCTCCAGCAGTTTAGCTGCTCAAGTCCAGCGAGGCTCTGCAGCCAAAATCACAAAGCTCTGACTTCTCAATTTATACAGACAGTTTTGTATAGGCATCAGTCTCTGCTCAGTTTAATCTACTTACAGCACCCTGCAAAGGTGTAAATACTTAAAAAGACAATATGAGATGTACATCTATGTTTGAAAAGGAATGACAAAATAACTATCAGGAGCTGAGCAAGGACTTCCATCTTCTGCAGCTCAAGGTAGTCTGAAAGTATGTATGTATACTGGCTAAACACCTACCAAACTGGCTAATAACAAGAATTTTAAAAGGAGGCATTGGGCTATTTTGTGTGCCATCTTTTACTGGCAATGGAATACTATTTTGATTCATAAGGAGGCTTACTGATCTCTGAGGAAATACTTGGATAGTAAATTACTGTGTAAAACCTATTAGAAAAGCAATATTAGATCATGAAACAGAGCTACCTTTACAATCTAGGGGAATTTAAAACAAGTGTCTTTAGGGAGGGCCAAGGAATTCCTGGCCTTTTTTAGAGCTCTGCTCATTTAATCTATCTGAACAAGCAGGCCAGTCTCTGGCATTTAACAACAGTGTCAGGGAGTGTACAGAGTGTACTTCCAGCACCAGAGGCAAAGTGGGAGGCTTCTCATTTGATTTCTTTATGGTTCCCCTTTAAAGAGTACCTCTAGTGTATCTAGCAGTCTCCATTTACATACATGTAGGGGCAGAAGCATTTTGTATTTCTTCATGTACTTTTTCGTGGCAACTTGCTCAGTAAGAATTTTGTACACAAAGCACATAAGCAAGATCAGAAGTGACATTTTGCTTGTTTCTTAAATTAGCTCCCAACTCTTTTGTAATAATGTTGAACATTTTGTAGGACAATCAGATATGCATAAATTAGTGATATGAAAAGAGGGTTCTTCCTTTTCCTGAAGCTATCATTCCTGGTGATAGTTACGCACAAAGAAAGGATGGAGAATTGCTTTGGGTGGTACCACGGAATAGAGCTGGGAGTACTGGAGTCAGATGGTAACAAAGAGAAATCAGCATAGGCTGAGCAATCAGAAAAAAAGTCCTTAATGAGTTAGCATCCCAAGAGGCATAGGGAAAACCCTGTCATATGGAATGCTTAACATTTTGTATTTAACATTAGAGTGCAAAATGCATTGAATGAGGGAATAATCCTGCTCTGTCAGAGGAAGGTACTTAATAATGTAATCTGTAATTTCAGGGCCAAATTCTCTGTCAGAGGAGACCCACCCTTTCATGCTAACAAAGGATGCAGTTTTCCCTGCTTTCCTCTGCCACAGAGAGGACCAGTCAACAGCTCCAGGAGATGTAACCCTAGTTCATTCTTTGTCTTAGTTTTCCCGGTGGGGAATTTAAAAATGGTTTTGCAATTTGGCATTTTGCAGTGTTTTTCTTCATATATTTGGGCCACAAAATGACATCTTCTTTCTGCCTGTAATCTTGAACATAACTAGCTTTTTTGTCATCATCTTTGTACCAGGCTGGGTAGCCTGAAGCTTCTTATTTCTGCTGGAGGTAGAGTTTTGTATAATCTGGGGAAAGATTCCTACCTTCTGTTCAAAATGTCACACCTCATAAATTTCACAGACCCTGTAGCTCTTCTCCAGAAGCTTATTCAGTTCCAAGAAATACCAGGAACCTGCAAGGGTTCCGTCTTCTTTGCTTTGGATGCAGAGAGCCCAGCAGCTTTCTACACAAGCATGGTACAAAGGAAATAGTAGCTTGACATTTACGCTTATGGGAAGCAAAGGCAAAAAGAGCCCATGAGATGGGTAGAGCTTTACTTTGAATAATCCGATATAGGCTACCAGGGTGTCAAAACTCTCAAAAATAACTCCAGGGTATCCAAAAGGGTAACATTTTTTTTTTATTGATGAAGGGATAAAGGCTACCAAAATCACATTAATGTATTTTTCTGTCAGTAGCTCATTTGTAATCAAAGTGGCATTTATCCTGCCACCAGAAAGCACATCACTGGTGGTCAGCAGCATGAGCAGTTTGTCTGCAGGCTCCAACTCTGCTATTGACAGAGTGACCCACTTATGCTCCTGTTTGCATGAGATGTTAAAACCCACTTTCTTCAGGTGGTCCATCTTGTGTTGTGTAGTATGCATATTCAAAGCTGCCCCCTGCCAGAGGGTTCAAGTCATTGTCATGGCAGCATTTAATACAGCCGTGGAAAAAGCACATATTAAATTAAAAACACGTTGGCATCAGTAACTGCAAAACCATCTTAACAGTAGGATCTTACTTGATATTCACCATCTTGTAATATGTGACAGATTTGACTACTTTTGGCCACATATATGAGCCATTGTTTTTCATTGATAATAGCTGTCTAGATGAAGAAGTGTAAGC
Source organism: Pezoporus occidentalis (assembly GCF_034315485.1). Classification (NCBI taxonomy): domain Eukaryota; kingdom Metazoa; phylum Chordata; class Aves; order Psittaciformes; family Psittacidae; genus Pezoporus; species Pezoporus occidentalis. The sequence goes on along the minus strand of NW_026913136.1, from coordinate 522,874 downwards.
ATGCTAGGTTTAAAGAACTGGTACATGGACATGCAAGGAGAGGCCAGCATAGTGCTGCAGCACTAAAACTTCACCTTTTTACTGTCCTTTTTCTCAGAACGTATTATGGGTCATCTCTATAATCTCATTCTTGTATGATCTGCAGGCCTCCCCCAACAGTTTTACGTCTTGGTGGTGATAGTAGCTCTGTTCATTTTGCAAGTCAAGAATCTCTTCATTAGTTTTGTGCCATGCCAAGAACTGATTTTTTTTTTCTGTAAGCATTATGCTGTCCACCCCACAATATTCCAGTGGTCGAAGAGGGCCCACATAACTTGGACTTTCAGCAGTGTTGGGAAAAATGGTGGAAATAACTTTTCTTCAAAATGTAGGGAAAGCTGCTCAGTTTCATGGATAAACAATGTAAGTGTATGAGATTGTCTCATACGGTCTGGATATGTATATGCATATGAGTTTACCACCTTGGGTGATTAATTGACATGCATTGTTTTATTTAGAAGTTGATTAAGAATGAAGTAGCCGTCATAGCCTTTGGCATTTTGTGCTAGGAAAGTGTAGCCCCAAAACTTTGTGCCCATTAACAATTGAGTGAAGTCCCTGAGACGTGTCCTTTTTAAATTCTCATTCTCTTTCAGTTTTCCTTTCTCCCTTTCTTCTTCATCCCGTGGGACATCTGGTGATAACTCCATGGTAAAAATGTAGTTTGGTATATGTGTTGCGGTCTCCTCCATACATTCCGTGTCATAGGTAATAAGGCCTTGACTTTCTTGATTTTTGATCATGGACATGAAACATTGGTGTTGGTTTATATTACAGACCTCTGAGTAGCACATTCAGTACTTCCAGCTTTTACATTCATGCTGGTTTTCGACACAGACATTACACTTTTCACAAAAAATCATAGCCAAACAATCAACTATTCTGAATAGCCAGAGCTTTGTGTCCCCCTGTAAGCATCCCTCAGCACTGCACAACAGGTTGCAACTGGGGCACCTCATACGTTTCCCCAAAACAATGCATGGTTGTGAGACAAGCAGAGGCAGCAATAATAATAGCTATGGCCATGGTTATACAATATATGATAAAGCTCACAAAAGTTTTCACCCCAGATATCTTCCAGATTGCCTTAACATGCAAAACAAAGAAACAGGTCTTGGAGTATTTAAGACTGTTGTTTGGCTTAAAAGTCCCCCAGTCTTTTAACCCCTCAGAAGGATGACATATATATTACCATGTGCCAAATATTTATGTAAAGGTATGTCACTTGGCATGACCTTTCTGTGCACAGGCCACTACAGTTTGTGCTTTTGCTCTTTTGCTCTGCTTAACAGTTATGGACATGTCAGGTCCCTCCTGGCTGTGAGAGCTGTGAGACTCTCAGCAGAACAGAGATTATTGCCATTGTTACGTAGAGCAATTAAACAATTCTGCTTGTTGCCTGTAATTTTGGATTAGGGGATAGGCTGCAAAGTTCTACAAACCCTGCCCTCGAAAGCTCTTGTAACAGTGACAGCCTGAATGAAACTGATGAAAATGCAGCTCTCTCTTACTTCACAGGAGAGTACTGACCCAATCTAAAAATTCGGTTGCATTCACATTGTTTAAATGAATAGTGGGACAATATAAAGCGTCATGCATGCTGTCAGCTTCAAGGTGGAGCTGAGCATTATCACCAGGTGCAAACAGCTGGCATAAAGGATCATAAATTTGCTCCGCACCCTGAACAAATGTTTTGTAAGCTTCAAGTAGGGATACTGAACCTAAAGTAACAAATCTGTATTCTTTTACATATTGCCCAGCTTTGAACCTTTGCACTGGCCAGTTTTACCTATGCTCTGTGGCATCCGTGGGGCAGACTGCTGCCTCCTCTGCTGCAATAAATGGGAAGTATCTTCCAGGGGGTCACCTTCTACCCTAGCAGAAGACTTGTTTGCTGGGCCACATGTTAAGAAAAGCTGTTACGACCACCAAACTGCTTGCAAATTTGTGCTTGAAAATAATCATGATTTGTGAGGGCTAAAACCTACCTTACTGTTTATTGTTGCACGCCCCCCCCCCAAAAAAAAAAAAAATGGCTTAGCAGTACTAATGGCCTTGTTTGTAACATTATGTTTTGCTTTGATGTCCTGTGAAAAATAGCCAAAGTCTTATCAGCACAGTGAGCACTACTATGACCATCCTCCTGGCTTCCTTAGCCTCTGTCCTAGCACCACAGTCTGCCCTTCTGTCACTGGCATCCTGCTGATGTTCTCTGGGAGCATAGGGCTGCAGTCTGTGTCCCAAAGACTGGGTCTTGCTGTTTTTGCAGTTATCAGGATGTTCTAACAGGCTAATCTTGGTGGCATGCTCAGTCCTCCACCTCTTATTTGTAGTATCAACATAAGGATACAGAGACACATACATCAACAACCTGCATCCCATAATGGCATTACAGGTAGCCGCAAGATCCCCTAGAACAACAGGGAAAGGAAGTGTTCCACCACTACTCACCCTCTTTGTATGACATTGACCTTGAAATCCAGTTTGAGGTTCATGGGCCCATTGGCTGGTTCTTCTGATTCACCTAGTTGTTTACCACTATTCCCTTTGAGTCTTTTCCTTATTGCCCCCACCTGCATGTTCTTCTGAAATTGGCATTTTGCTCTGTTTTTTTGCTTTTGCAGACAGTGTTGCCTGTGTCTTGCAGCACTGAGCAAAGCCCTGAGCCTGCCCCAGTTGCCCTGTATGGCCATCCTGCTGGGCTGAGCTTCTTGGTCCAGCTCATGGGACCAGTCTCTTTTCACACAAGAGCGTCTGCACCATAGACCTCTTGCTGTCCTTCCTATGAAGGGTCCATAGCCCTTGGGCATGTTCCCCCACCTTTTTGGAACTCCTCAGCCGTCTTGAAGTAATCCTCCCTCAGTGTGTTGGGCTTGTTCTGCAGCCTGTTTGTTTGCTTTCTGTTCACATTTAAACTTTAGTTATCTGATTAGCTCTTAAGTAATGCTTTATTCATTTTATACCTTCCATAAATTATATATTTAATTTCTATATTTTTATAAATGCATTTTACTTAATTATGTATGTATTACTGAGTATGTGTCTATATAAATATGTGTATGTATATTTCTACTCTATACCTTTATATTTCTATATATGTATATCTTGGATATAAATGTATATATTTTTATACGTGTGGTCTTCCTGACACGAAGGACACAGACAGCGAATCACAGGACTGCCTGACAACATGTGGGTACAGTCGTATGAAGAAGTGGCTATCAGCCAATGCTAGTACAGTATGAAAACATGTGGGTTACTATGTTTAATTAAAGGTGCTATAAAATGTATGAAAACAGCTGATTTTCCTGTAACTGTTCCGGTACTGTTGGGTCCCTTTACACCCTTTATATGGTGTCCATATCCCAGCTCCCTGAATAAGGTGTTGATTTTGTGGAACTTGCCAGGTGCACAGATGTCCTCACCTTTTTCAGATATCCCCACCCTTCTTTTTTTTTTTTTTTTGGGGGGGTATGGAACAAACAGGAAAAAAAGAAAGGAGTTGACACAAACACCAAACATGCAAGTAACATCTCTCTCAATGTTCTACAGCCTTAGAAAAAATGGGGTGTAGAGGTTGAAACTGCCTCCAGGCAGCTTCAAGTTTTAGGATTCGCACTTACATAACTGATCATGCCTTGCTGAATTTGGCAGCCATGTAGGGCTTATGTTTTTCACATGGATGAACTGTTCTTGAACAATTTCTCCAATGTATTGAGCACAAACAGGCTTTTCTTCAATGTCAAGCATGCAGGTCTCCTCTCTTTTTTTCTCACCCTTTCCTCCCCCCTCTCATCCTCCTAACAACAAATGAAGTTATTGTGGCCAAGGTAGTGGTGGAGTGGATTCTGTGTAACAACAAAAAAAAAAAATTCTTGTAGCATGGTGCTGTTAAGAATGGGAAAATGGAAAGAAGTAAAATCACTTTGGGCTGGGTTGCAACCCACACAATTGTGCCAGAGAGGAGATGTAGAAGGATACTGCCCCTGTGCTCACACACTCTGCACATCAGCAATAACCTCAGACCCTGAGGATTAGCAGTGCACCAGTACAAACAGCTGAAATCCCTGACTGGGTGGAGGAAATATTGTGGGGCCCCCGCCTGCTGTGCACCGCACCCACTGGCAAGAGAGGGGAGAAACCGCTGCTCCATCCCCAGGAGTGATGGGGCATGAGGTTCTGCCCTCTGTGGGGGTGATGGGGCATAGGGCTCTGCCCTCCCTGCCCAACAGTGTGGTTCAAAACTTCAGAGGGGAAGAGAAAAGCTTTCTTTTCCTTACACCCCGGGATCCAACAGGTACAAGAGGGGGGCTTAGAAATACTCGTGATGTGTTGTGAATGGTTGTGTGTAGCCGAACCACCTTTTGAGTTCATTTCTAAGTAGTTTCTGTAGTTCTCACTATATGAGCAGCTCAGGGGTAAACAAGACTTTCTGATATTAAAGGTAAACAAAAGCTATTAACTGTTGCCCTTTGAGAGAGGAATTTTTTCCTAAAATATGTGCTCCATAGCTATTGTAGGAGGAATAGGGAAACTGGTACGTTCATGTTCCAAAACAATGGCATCCAAATTAATATTCAAAAATATTTCCAAATACTGCAAATCCAGAGTTTTGTGTTTGGGGGGTGAGGGGTGGGGGGGTGTTTGTTTTGTGTGTGTGTGTTGTTTTTTTTTGGGTTTTGCATGTCTTTGGTTTTTGTTTGTTTGTTTGTTTGTTTGTTTATATCCTATCAGGAATACAGATTGATAGAGCAATGATATGTAAATTAGTCACTCTTTCTGAATTAGTCTGTGAGTTAATAAAAGCTAACAAAACCTGTATCTTATATGACAGTTAACACAAACAGTAAAAACCTGATAGCCCCATCTGGAATTTCTTCTCAGATTTTTTGATTGTGGTGTTTCACTACCCAAGCATGCATGGATGAAATTTGGACCTATAGATATTTCATTTTAGTTTTGATTTTTCTCATTTATTAATTTTTTATATTCCCCACTAGATTTCTTCTAGCTGCTTTTGTTAACCTCGTTGTTAACTATAACAGCTATTTAAGTGTGATGAATTTACTTCCTACATTCATGTTAGCAGTAGTATTTACTTTAAAGTCATCATGTTCCCCATATTTTCTGATGCTGGAACATTAAGGCATTAAACTACTTTTTAACATATGGAGAATCTATTTTACTCAATATTGCAACCATTTAACATGACAGACTGGTTTCTTGACTTCTCTAAAATGCTGGAGAATGAGGACTGCAACTATCTATGAATTACAGATGAACCATAGACTACCTGTGAGGGGGAACATAAATATTGTGGCAAGCCCTACACTATGTCATCTGCTATTCTAAAATCAGTCTCCAAACAGACCTAAAGTGCTATAGGACCTGGCACATTCAAACCCCAGCCTGGCCTGCCTTCAAACCCCCATCTTACCTTATACTAGCACAAAGATAGCCCTGTAGTAAACTCTATTATCCAGGCAATCAATATTGTGCTTTATGTTCCAGAGTAATGGGAGAGTTTAAGAACATTACAGCAGTGAAACAAAAGTGAATTAATTAGGAGATTATCAGAGATATCAGGCTGGCCAACCTACTTACAACATGAGAAGCAGGTGTTCTGCACATTTGAAAATCAGGCTATAAATGGAGAAGAAATGAAGCACCAGAGCTTTAAGGAACACATGAACACGAAATGAATGTAGGGAGACACTACCTAAAAAAGCCCCATGCAGTTGTGCTTAAATAAAACTGTTCCTTGTTGAGTAGTGGATATTTCCCACAGGACATTCTAGCAGGATGATGTAAAGTAGTTCGGGTGTGGGAGACCATACCATGAAGCACAGGAAATAGTTGAAATCTTTTGATATGTTTATAATGCTAAGTAAATGGGAAATGGCTACAGCTGAGGTTGTCAACCACTTCACAGTCATCTTTTTCTGGCAGATGGTCACTTTTCACTGTCAACATTTCTCTGAAATTGCACACACAAACAAGGTATGTGGGCATGTTCTGTAGCTAGTGCTCAGGATATGCTCTTAAAGCAACTTCCTTTCAATTTAAAAGTTTTGCTTTGTTATTCCTCATCTCCTCTGTGAGACTCCTGAATACTCTACATGCACTTCAACTGTGTAAATATGGTGGCTTTTTCTTTTCACCAGTGGGATTTCAATACACTTTACTGAACAGCACATGCTTTTAAAACAGCCTGCAATGCCAGCCATGACAATCTTGGAGGGCACATCTGTTTCCTTTTTCTGCTATTGTAAAAGTGATTTCCAAACAAATCCTTCCTCCCTTCGTTCATTCCTCCCTCCCTTCTTTCCTTCCCTTTCCCTTTCCCTTTCCCTTTCCCTTTCCCTTTCCCTTTCCCTTCCCTCCTTCCTTCCCTCCTTCCTTCCCTCTTTCCTCCCCTTCCCGTTCCCTTCCCCTGCCTCTCCTTCCCTTCCCTTCCCCTCCCCTCCCCTTCCTCTCCTTTCCCTTCCCTTCCCTTCCCTTCCCTTCCCTTCCCTTCCCTTCCCTTCCCTTCCCTTCCCTTCCCTTCCCTTCCCTTCCCTTCCCTTCCCTTCCCTTCCCTTCCCTTCCCTTCCCTTCCCTTCCCTTCCCTTCCCTTCCCTTCCCCTTCCCCTTCCCCTTCCCCTTCCCCTTCCCCTTCCTTTTTTCCTTTACCTTTTCCTTCCCTTTCGCTTCCCTTTCCTCTTCCCTTTCCCCTTCCCTTTCCCTTCTCCTTCCCTTTTCTTTCCCTTTTCTTTCCCTTTCCGTTCCCTTTCCCTTCCCCTTCCCTTTCCCCTTCCCTTTTTCCTTCCCTTCCCTTTTCCCTTCCTTTTTCCCTTACCTTTTCCTTTCGCTTCCCTTTCCTCTTCCCTTTCCCTTCTCTTTCCCTTCCCTTCCCTTTCCCTTCCCTTTCCCTTTCCCTTTCCTTTTCCCTTTCCCTTTCCCTTTCCCTTTCCCTTTCCCTTTCCCTTCCCTCCTTCCTTCCCTCTTTCCTCCCCTTCCCGTTCCCTTCCCCTCCCCTCTCCTTCCCCTCCCCTGTCCCCCCCCTTCCCTTCCCTTCCCTTCCCCTCCCCTCCCCTCCCCTCCCCTCCCCTTCCCTTCCCTTCCCTTCCTCTTCCCCTTCCTTTTTTCCCTTACCTTTTCCTTCCCTTTCGCTTCCCTTTCCTCTTCCCTTTCCCCTTCCCTTTTCTTTCCCTTTCCCTTTCCCTTTGCCTTTCCTTTCCATTTCCTTTTCCATTTCCCTTTCCGTTCCCCTTCCGTTCCCCTTCCCTTTTTCCTTCCCTTCCTTTTTCCCTTACCTTCCCTCCCCTTCCCCTTCCCCTTCCCCTTCCCTTTTTCCTTCCCTTCCCTTTCCCCCTCCTTTTTTCCCTTACCTTTTCCTTCCCTTTCGCTTCCCTTTCCTCTTCCCTTTCCCCTTCCCTTTTCTTTCCCTTTTCTTTCCCTTTCCTTTCCATTTCCTTTTCCATTTCCCTTTCCATTCCCCTTCCGTTCCCCTTCCCTTTTTCCTTCCCTTCCTTTTTCCCTTCCCTTCCCTTCCCTTCCCTTCCCTTCCCTTCCCTTCCCTTCCCTTCCCTTCCCTTCCTTTCCCTTCCCTCCCCCTCTCCTTCCCTTCCCTTTTCCCTTCCTTTTTTCCCTTACCTTTTCCTTCCCTTTCGCTTCCCTTTCCTCTTCCCTTTCCCCTTCCCTTTTCTTTCCCTTTTCTTTCCCTTTTCTTTCCCTTTTCTTTCCCTTTCCCTTTCCCTTTCCCTTTCCCTTTCCTTTCCATTTCCTTTTCCATTTCCCTTTCCATTCCCCTTCCGTTCCCCTTCCCTTTTTCCTTCCCTTCCTTTTTCCCTTCCCTTCCCTCCCCCTCCCCCCCTTCCCCTTCCCCTTCCCCTTCCCTTTTTCCTTCCCTTCCCTTTTCCCCTCCTTTTTTCCCTTACCTTTTCCTTCCCTTTCGCTTCCCTTTCCTCTTCCCTTTCCCCTTCCCTTTTCTTTCCCTTTTCTTTCCCTTTCCTTTCCATTTCCTTTTCCATTTCCCTTTCCATTCCCCTTCCGTTCCCCTTCCCTTTTTCCTTCCCTTCCTTTTTCCCTTCCCTTCCCTTCCCTTCCCTTCCCTTCCCTTCCCTTCCCTTCCCTTCCCTTCCCTTCCCTTCCCTTCCCTTCCTTTCCCTTCCCTCCCCCTCCCCTTCCCCTTCCCTTTTTCCTTCCCTTCCCTTTTCCCTTCCTTTTTTCCCTTACCTTTTCCTTCCCTTTCGCTTCCCTTTCCTCTTCCCTTTCCCCTTCCCGTTTCTCTTTCCCTTTTCTTTCCCGTTTCTTTACCTTTCCCTTTCCCTTTCCCTTTCCCTTTCCTTTCCATTTCCTTTTCCATTTCCCTTTCCATTCCCCTTCCGTTCCCCTTCCCTTTTTCCTTCCCTTCCTTTTTCCCTTCCCTTCCCTTCCCTTCCCTTCCCTTCCCTTCCCTTCCCTTCCCTTCCCTTCCCTTCCCTTCCCCTCTCTTCCCTTCCCTTCCTTTCCCCCTCCCTCTCCAGCTCTTCTTCCCCCACCCCTTCTTTGTTTCTATTCCTGTTCCTGTTCCTGTTCCTGTTCATGTTCCTGTTCGTATTCCTATTCCTATTTGTATTCCTGTTCCTATTCCTGCAAGTGTGGTGTGCTCCAGTGTTCTGTTGCCCTGAGTCTCTGGAACCCCATCTCTGCCTGCCCCTGCAGCCTGCTTTTTGAGGAAGATGAGCAGGATGATGACACACATGCTGGTTTTAGCAACAGCTGGGGAGTGGCCACAGTATGTGTGTGGACCTAGGAACATTATTCCTTAGTTTAGATACATTTACTGAGTGCTCTTCAGTCACTAGCCAGAATCCCAAACTACATCTGTCCTAATAGAATTATGCATAATGGGCATTAAGGCAACTAAATATAAAAATGTAAATACTGGGAACATATTTGATTAAGTATTAGTGTAAGATATCTTACACAGTACACAATTTAAGATTAAAGCTGGTGTTGGATACAGATGAAGAGCTCTTAGGCTGAATGACATACAACTTCTTTTACGAATAACTGTAAGGGGCTCTGCTATCTCTAGTTTATCATCTTTCTTGTCCCTTCCTAAATTTAATTTGCAAGCAAGCCACTCATTGCTTCCAAGAAATATGATTGTTGTGGTTGGGAGATCAAAATACAGTATTTTGTGAGCAAGATAAAGTGGTAGTCTATTCGATGAGATTTTGTTCCTTAAACGTGAGGGACTTCAGACCTTGTATTGTACAACAGGTACAATACAAAAAGCAGTACTGCAAGGTTCACCACGTGTATCTGAGCCCTGCATGGGTTGTCTTCTGTGTTCCTTCTGCTCTAACTACTGTAAATTAACTAAGTGGTTTGTTCTAGTTTTGCTGTCTCTAAGGACAAGTGTAGTTTAGCTTGGAACAAATTACTGGAATTGGTAAAAACGTTTTCAGCAGAATCAGTTGTGCTGCTACTCCATTCTGCCTTGAATTTTTATCTGTTATACAACACTTGCTCATAAGATAGATTGTGGGGAAAGGGTACTACTTTGGGACTCTAAAATCCAGAAAATTAGGTAGTTATACAAAGATTCTCATAGGAAACTGTAAAATTGCATGTATCTTTAAATTGGCATGAGTCTTTTTCAAGGCATTAAAGAAATACTACTTACTGCCCACAAAACATACATTCTTGGGCCAAAAAGCTAGACATGGAAATGTTCACTCTTTACTAGAAAAAGCAAACAACAAAACCTGTTTTTTTCCATTCAAGTAGTTCAATATATGTGAATTTAGAATCCCATCTAATGTAGGGTAAATGCCATATATATTATAGAAAATCCCCTACAGAGCCTCTTACAAGAACATCTGTCTTGTCAGAGATCTCCTAAAATAGTTGTAAACTTGTGTGTAATACATAGTAGCCTTCAGTAGAAGTGCAGCAGACAGTCACCTCTTTAGGCAATTGTCATGGTTTAAGTCCAGCCACGCACTCTCTCACTTCCCCTCCCCTCTTCCTCCCACCCAGCTCCTGGAGGGATGGGGGGGAGAACTGAAAGAATATAACTCCCACTGATACAAGAACAGTCCAGTAACTAAGGTATAACACAAATCACTACTGCTACCACCAATAATAATAATGATAAGGGAAATAACAAGGGAAGAGAATACAACTGCTCACCACCTGCCGACAGATACCCAGCCTGACCCGAGCAGTGATTTAGCCCTTCTGGGTAACTGCCCCCAGTATATATACTGGGCATGACATGCTGTGGTATGGAATACCTCTTTGGCTAGTTTGGGTCAGGTGTCCTGTCTCTGCTTTCTCCCAGCTTCCCCTCCTCCCTGGCAGAGCCTGAGACTCAGAAAGTCCTTGGTCAGAGTAAACATCACTGAGCAACAACTAAAAACATCGGTGTTATCAGCGCTGTTCCCAGGCCGAAAGTCAAAACCACAGCACTGCAGCAGCTACTAAGAAGGAGAAAAATGACTGCTACTGCTGAACCCAGGACAGTATCCACCCTTTATTCCATACCATTCATGTCATGCTCATATCTCACATTTTCAATATACCATCACTCTTGTAACAGTCTTTCAGAACAGAGAGGCTGTGTGCAGTGGTCACAGTCGTTAATAACCTGGGCAATAGTGCCCATTGCTAAGTCCACCCCTCAATCATGAGTCCATCTGTATGTTGCATCTCTGCCCTGGTGGCCTGAAGTGTCATGGGCCCACCAGGCTCAAAATTATTCACTCTCCCCTTCAGCAGTTTCTGCAACTTGTTGCCGGGGACTCCACACAGCTGCCTTCCATCTCCGATGCTTCCAAAGCACTGGAGGGGCCCAGTGGACTAGATACTCACCCATACTGTCCCAGACACCCTGCCACTCATCACTGTCCAGCCTCGGGGAAAATTTCTTGGTCCTTCTATATCGTCGTCTAACCCTAGACAAGACCCGAACCTGACTCTGCTTAACTTTCGAGATCAGACTAAATGGTGGTGGGTAGAACACAGTCTGTGTGTGTGCCAACATGCTGATCCCCATCACAATCAGCAGGCAGGTCCGAAGGGTACCCAAAGGCCATTCAAAACCTTCAGAACTCTCAGTTGATGCTGCTGTGCTTGTCACTGGGGCTGGTGTAGCTGTTGTGCTTGGAGCTGGAGTAGCTGCGCTGTCTGCTGCGGTCGGAGTTTGAGTAGCTGCTGTACTTGTCGCTAGGGTGTGTGGGAATGTCTCCCTTCATAGGCTGACCACCTGAGGAGGGGAAAAAAAGATATGTAGTTGGTATACACTTCTGTTATATACCTCCCAAAGTGTAGAGGTGGTCACGACACTGGGAATGCAAGCAAGATCAGTTTCATGATCAATGAGTCCATTGAATTACAAGTCATTACCATAAGGTACAATGAAACAAGAGCCTTAGCGCAAGCTCCCCAGCTGATAAACACTAAGACAGCAAATACCAGCTGTAAGTAAGGTACAACATGCTGAAACTCCGAGATCAAGAGCAACAACTTTGAGAGCAAATAAATCAGCATTGTGACGAGTGACTGTTAATCCAAAACGATAAATGCTTATCACAAATACGATTAGACACACTCTGGTCAGATCTGTTGTTATCTCAACACTTTGTGCCCCACACTGGGCACCAAAAAGAACTGTTGTGGTTTAAGTCCAGCCCCGCAGTCTCTCTTGCACTCCCCCCCTTCCTCCCCCAGTTCCCAGAGGGATGGGGAAGAGAATCGAAAGAATATAACTCCCACGGGTTGAGATAAGAACAGTCCAGTAACTAAGGTATAACACAAAACCACTGCTGCTACCACCAATAGTAATAAGGCTAAGGGAAATAACAAAGGAAGAGAATACAACTGCTCACCACCCGCCAACCAATACGCAGCCTGACCTGAGCAGTGATCTAGCCCTTCTGGGTAACTGCCCTCAGTTTACATACTGGGCATGATGTGCTGTGGTATGGAATACCCCTTTGGCTAGTTTGGGTCAGGTGTCCTGTCTCTGCTTCCTCCCAGCTTCCCCTCCTCCCTGACAGAGCATGAGACTCAGAAAGTCCTTGGTCAGAGTAAACATTACTGAGCAGCAACTAAAACCATTGGTGTTATCACTGCTGTTCCCAGGCCGAAAGTCAAAACCACAGCACTGCAGCAGCTACTAAGAAGGAGAAAAATGACTGCTGCTGCTGAACCCAGGACAGCAATGAAGTAAGTTCTTCATTCTGACCTCTATGAATTACTTACTGTAGTGGGACTATAAGGGGAGATTCGTATCTGAATGATCATTATGTATCATTATGTATCACAGGTCTTCATTTTGACTAAGTTCTGGCTGTCTAGCAACTATGTAATGAAATCTTAGGTGTGCCTTAGATGAAGGTAGTTCCAGTCCCATTTGACTATCCATTATCAAAGAATTATTTATCTGAGAAAATGTGCTTATATGTTGTAAGAATGCATAGCACAGCTGAGACATAATGTGGCTTAAAAGTGATTCTATTTTTCTTTTTTTACGAGAAAAATCTGACTAGTTTATTATATTCTGAAACCACTGTTCCGACCTTTAAAAAATAGAATCCAGGGTAAAACTACTGTAGTGTAACTGGAATGAAAGATTTGCAACACACAGGATCTGGTCTTATAGGTAGCAGTGCTCCATTTTACACTGCTGGTGTTTATATCCCCTAACCTTACTGTTTGTGACAGTTTCTAACTCACAGGCAAATTATCGTATCTCTGTGTGCCTTTCTTTCCCAATCTGTGAAACAGGGATCTTTGGATACTTTGGTTTGCAAAGCATGTTGAAAATTACTAATGAAAGAACAGTGCCTACAACAACATTTTGGTTTTGGTCCATATAAATGCGCTTTTCAAATTTTATTTTTACAGCATCTGATTATTGCCAAATCACTGCTTGTCTTATTACCTGCTCTTTTTCTGCTTATTTTGAAGAAAGGTTATTAACTTATTGGGCAAGTGATTTTCCTCACTGTAATATGAACAGACAGATTTAAATCAAGAATACTGAATACTGTTCATGGCAGATTCCACTTCAACAACACTGGAAGGTATCACATCCACAAAAGAAAGGGTAGAAACACTGCATACAACCATATAGTTCTTAAACCAAGCCTGATATACATGTACCAGCATCCTCAAACCAGCACATCTTGGCTTCTGTTCCTACTTAGTCTCTTCTAAGATTATGAAAGAGAGATGGTTCATATTAAATTTTTTATAACTGTAGACACTGTTCTCTTAAAGCTGTCCCAAATGGTTTTAAAAATTACCTACCGTGCAGCTGTGAATTGCTAATCTATTCCATGCTGGATAGATTCAAACATGGTCTTCTGATGCTTCAGAAGAAGAGTCGAAAATCAGAGTCTTTTATTAGAATAGTTTAGCTTCCTGATATTGTATCAGTGGTGAAATATTTTATACTTTCCTGGAGTGAAATTGTTGAATAGTAAATGACAAAAACTATTAGATTTAAGTATTATATCTGGCTTTGAATCAAAATTAACTAAAACTGACTACTGCAGTGATAGTTTGAAATCTTGTGATCTGCATTTGAGTTGTGTCTGGAAAACTCTTCAGGAATAAACAGGATTGATTGCTTTTTTCCCCCTCTTTTTCTCATTTTTTACTATTGGAAAAATAATATTTTTTTTTTCTTTTTCCTCCTGTAAGAATTCAAATTCCTGGGCTTATCAAATGAATATTGGTGAATATGTGACACCTAATACAGCCCAAACACGTAAGACTCTCTTTGTTCCCTTACCTGTAAAAACAATTTCTGGCAAGTAAGTTAGCCATCACTTACAAAGCCCAAACAGGAAAAGACAACTGATGCTTTCAAATTGTTCCCATTTAGACCTTTGGGCTGTAGGCTTTAATATATTTTGAAGCTAATATTGCTTGACAATAAAATAAAATATGTCTGCCTTGATTCATTCAGTCTAAATGCTAATTTTCATTTAGCCCTGAAAAGATCAGTTCAGGAAGAAGTCATATACCTTTTGCAATATTTGTAGCTTTTCTTAGGAAAGCATAGAATGCTGCACAGACAAGTAGAACCACAAAGACTCCTTATCTATTTATATTAACCCTCCAAGCAAACTCTGCTCTCATCTCCCCACCAATAAAATACGGAATTCACTGCAGTTGGATGATCATTCCATTGTAGTGAATTGTGAAGCAGTCATTTTAACTGCATGTTAGCTTTTGTGATAAATGTGAATTCTCTGGGGTAAATTTTCTATGAAACAATTTTAATTTGCAAGGCTAACAGAATTTTGCAAATACACTTCAGTATCCAGTTTAATTACTTACCAATGTATTCACATACAAAGATTTATATCATGTGCTGATGCACAGTTTTACAGCATAACTTTTGCAGAGCCATTGCATGTATCAATATATTGTCCATGGCTTTTATATGCATCTTTGCACACGAAGTTGCAGATTTCTATATGGCATATTTGTGACTAGGAAAATGCAAAGCATTGGCCAATTCCAGCTCTTGAAAAAGGTTGCTTTCCAAATGTCATTGATACTCTCCTGCAATTCTTGTTAGATAGCAGCAGTTAGATGATAGCATTGTAGGTTGGAAATGATATTCTAAGAGCAGAGGAAAGAAAAAAAAGACCAAATCATTCATTATCCTATTGGTTCACTGTCTGAAAGTACCCTAAATTTAGTATGTAACATCTCTACCTGTCATCCAAGAGTTTGAATTGGGAGGGGTGTGGTGTGGTTACTGAATATGTGTGATTTTTTCTGTCTGCTTAATAAGGGCAGAGTTCCTATTTTCTGTGTGTAAAGTCCATGTTCATTCTTGCCTACCAAAAGAAGTTCAGCATGTGTATTCTGTAAATCCACATATTTCTAAAGGCAAAAGCGTTAATGTATAATTGTGGTTAAGCTTCAAATGTTCATGTTAACCTTAATGCTCTTATGGTATGGATTCCTGGTGCAACACATTAAAGAGACTAGCATTATGAACAAATGATCTTAATCAAGAGGCAAAAGGCTACTTTCTCCAGCAGAAGGTATTTCTTATGCAAAACTGAATACTAGCAGTATCCATGCTTTTCAAGCCAAATTAGAAAGCAATTTATTGCTATATAAACAAATCAAACTGAACCAACAAAACACCTCAGCATTACAGTATGTCACAGCTTTTTAGTATTTGGTAACATGTTCTGTTATTACTTAAAAGAACGAACGGCATGTATAATGCATGATGATGACACTTCTGTAACTTCTGGTGAAGAACTGCTTAAAACTCTGCTTCAAGAAACTGTCAATGGATCTATGGTGCAGCCTAACTCTTATCTGCGCACTATTCTCCAGACAGGCATGATGAAGGAGTAGATATCTGTGTAGATACTACCTCAGAGGAAGGAGATAAGTTGTAATTATTGGATTTCTTTAAAGTCTATCAAATCAATTTATGTTTATTTGAAATTTTGAACAGGTTCTAAGGCAGTTTTTAATTATTCTGTGAAGCAGTATTCAAAACATACATATAGATCATTAAGTAAATATTTTATGTAACAAAATAAGGGATTTCCATTTTGCAATATGATTTTCTGGAGCATTAGATCATTGAGTATTTAATTCAATGAAAGCAGGAATGTTCCTTCATTTGAGTGCTCTTGACAGTGTTGTTCTTCAGACTTTTAATTTTCAGTAAGCAAACGAGTTGGCATAGATCACACCTATGCTCTTATGCACAGCTGTTTTAAAGGGTGGTCAGATGTCTGTGTTCATGGAATATGGTATGTCACAGTCTGCAGATTGAGAATAGATGGTGCCATGGTGCCCTACAACCTATTTTCACCTTGGCCTGGAAGGGAATGAAAGAGGAGTACACTACTGCTGCTTAGTGTACTGATTCCTTGTCATTTTTGTTGAGACAGTTAAAGAGTGGCAGAGAGAGCTTTTGTAATGTGAATCCTTTGGCTTAAAATAGAGCTCTGAAAACTGGCAGCAATTTTATTTCATTAGTGATGTGTGAAGATTTCTTGTAGTTAGTTATTCCTTGTCTCATGTATGCTTCCTCCAGGGGAGGAGTTAGTCTCCAGAGTTTCTGGAATACAAATCTGCAGAGACCTAGGAAAAGCTATTGCTGAGATCATCTTTCCTGCTCCTTTTTTTTAACAATTTGTGTAGGAGCTGCCATTCTAGGCGAAACCAGTAGCCTGTTTGCTTAAGGCTCTGTCAGTGTTAGACTGCAGCCAAGCATGCTAGAATTTAGTCAACTGTGTGCCAAGACAGTGCACGTTTCTGCCTAGTCGTTATCACGTAGTTGTACGCTATGTTTCAGAACTACAGTTTTTTTCCTTGCAATATTTCTAGCCTACTTTGTCTCCCAGTGATTTTTTAGCCTCAGTGACATCTTGTGGCTGTAACATGTTCATCTTTCTATTTTCAGAACTTATATTTTTTTTTCATCTCATAAGAGTTCTACTTTGAAAACTTTGTAAGGGAGCATGAAGAGGAAGATTATTGTTGATACGATCCTGTAGACATGCTCCCAGAGTATCACAAGATGAATGAAAGTCTTTAAATAAAAATGTTGTCTGGGGTTTTATAATGAGTTTTAGCCTGTGGTAAAATGGAATGAAGCATGGTAAGAGATTTACAGGAATATACACAAAAAAAACCACCCCAAACACTAGCTAGGACTCACCGCAGTTAGACACGACTTTTTACATCTCAGATAAAAAGGTATTGCTAGCTTTCTTGGAAGGCTCTGATTATTTACCCACCAGTAGGACTGAACTTCTCTGACTTCTGAAATGGTATTTCAGAAGACTACATTAGATCCACAGCTTATCAATAGGCTTCTAGGGCCAAGGGCTTAATCTCTTAACATTTGTCTTATTTCTGATTTGTTTTCCATCTGACACACATTTCTGTACAGTTCTACCAGTTGCTGGATTCCTGTCCCCATTTATGTCAATGCTCTGCAAAACCTGATATAACTGCAGTGATAGTCTCTTCAAATGCCATCTGACTGGTATTTGCTGACTCTTCCTAGATGGGAGGATCCTTGCTTTTGCAATCCAAAAGAAACAGCTGTCCTAAAAGCAAAGAAAGGTGAGCTGTTAAACTGTGATGTTTTAAAATACTTCATACTTGAATTACATTTTCATGAAACAAAATATCAAATAAAGGAGTATCATTCAGTAGAAAAACAAGTACATTTCCTTATGGCTAAGGTGCTGACCACATGCCTGGTTCAGAGCTTGTTCTTCACTGAATCATCTCCAGATCACTGGTGCAGAGTTATTGCTGTTACTCTGAAGAGGAGAGAACAATTTTTTCCATGCATTGTTCCAACAAGTCCCATATACACCTGCCGAATTTCATAATGTTATACTTCACACTGTCAGGATGTAATGTGCATTATTTTTGGCTAATGCTTCCATTTTGTACAGAACATGAAGTGATAGCAGGATTTCTATTTTATTTTACCATTGCACTTTAACACTGAGATGTGACACGTTTCTTGGTGCCAAAGGAGAACAGAGTTAAGGCTGCATAAACTTTTCAGGTTGCTTGGTCTTTGTGAGCACATGGGTTATTCTCTCACCACTACTAGAAAGGAGAAAAATACTTTGGTTATCTATCTGTGCATGCCACTGGTAAATGTAAATGTTTTTACTCTGCATACACTGTATCTGTTAGGTTAAATGAAGATATTCTGTGCTGGCATTTTTCCCATACAGCAGTTCCCTTCCTTACATACAGACAGTCTAGGCTCATCAAAGATTTTGGGCCTGATTCTATTTTCACTCAACTGCTGATCAAATGTAATGTAACTGGTCAAATTGTTCTGGCAGGAAGGAATATTCAGGTTCTTATGAGACCAATTTTCAAGTCTATGGACTGTTTATGTGGCCTTTTAATGTGAAGAATTATGGGTGGTCTGCTCCCCAATATGTCAGACTGATGTATAAAGGTGAGTTCAGTATTGGGAGGGAGCAAGTTGGAATAAAATGAAAAAAATAATCATTGCTGAAACTTGATGGTTTATATCACTAAAACATTTTGGTTTTCAGTAACTCTGTCAAAAGACAACGGTGCACAGAATACCTTACAGCTTACAGATAACTTCTGGGATTTTTGGAGGATGCAAAAGGAAAAATATTTAAGTTATCTTCTTGAAAAAAATCTTTCAGTGCTGTAATCTGATGAAACCAGATTATAGCTACAAAGATCTGACAAGGAATAAGATAAATAGTTCTGCTTTTGTGGAAGATTTATCCGTCTTCTGCAGAGAAGGAAGGATGAAAAGAGGAACAACCCTTCCAAAACATCTGCTGCTCTGTGTACCAAAGTCAACATCTAAGGAAGGAACTTGATAGTTCAATAAAAGCATGCAGATAATCCCAAAATGCGAGGGATTATACTGATTTGATTTATACAAGAATAGAGTGATCATTCTGAGGAACAGAGAATGACTTTGACTTTTTGCTATAAAGGGTAGGTAGAAGTGGACTGTGTATATTTTGCTAAATCAAACGTGTTCCTACCTGTAACTCCAAAGAAACACAATTCATATTATTGCATAGAAAACTATGTAGGAAAAAGGCACTCTGGAAAAGATTTATAAGTTATAGCTGATGGTATAAGACAATGATATAGTAATACACTGGTTTGATGCAACCAGTGGATGTGTAAAATGTGAAGACTAACTAGTGGTAAATAGCTGGTATTACCAGTGTCTATCACAGATGCAAGTATTGCTGATCATTTTCTTACATCTATAACTCATGCAGGATAGAGAAGGCTCTTAGAAAAGCCAAATGAAAGATTAATGAAAGACTTGGGGCATCAAATGTACTTAAGTTTGTCACAGGAGAAAATTGATAAGGCCATAGCTCACATCAGTTCAGGAAGTCCTATGGCCTATTTTATTAAGTAAGTCAGCATAGGTGTCTTTTGCCTTTAAGTCTGTGAAAATAGTCTTCGAGCAGATCTTTATACACAGAATTGCTTCAGGTTGATAGCTTTCAGGTTGACACAGTAGAAGTGGCATGTGGCTCCAACCTGCAGTTTATCATCTCATGTGAAATAGCTAGTATTTCATGCCGAGAATTGCAGTGACAGTGCTGTCCAGTCAACCTGCTGACTACAACATGTTTGGTGCTCTGTACCAAACACTGAATGATAATAGCGCAGACATGTTCTTGGCCTGGAGAAGTAAATGTTTGAAGTGATGCGGGAACTAGGGATCAGATTTGGATACAAGTAAAACAATAGATGCTGTACTAAAACTTAGTAACATAGTGCTTTGGACAGATAATCAGATGGCAGTTTAGCAGCATCTGAACAGTGCAAATGAAACAATTGTATGAAATTGCTTAAAGACTTTTATTTTTTTTTTTTTTAATCAAGCCTTGTGAATTCAAAGGGCTTAGGTGTTTATTTCTTGCATTTTCATCGCCTGCTGTTTTAAATCCATCTGTCAGATTGTATGTCACAAAAGACTGGGTTTTGCTCTACAATAGACTCAAAGAAGCAGGTTAATAGGAATCATTGGCATGTTTGGTACTGCAGAAGAGGTCTGTGGATGACAATCTAGTTTAGAGGAAGAAAGCCTCTTTTTATTTTTTTCTGATTAAACTCACTAAGGGTGAGAGCATCATGCGCAAAGGTCAGAGCACTGAAAAGTTCCTTAGGAGGCAAATAAGACTGCTTATTTTTATTATCAGATAAGACTAAAAAGAAATACTTAATAAACTCCAAAAGTTTTATCGCTAGAATATTATGACAGAATGTAAGAATTGCCATTATTTGTTTTGGAATAAATACCAAAACTCAGGAAAAAATTTTCTGGGTATGCTAGAAGTACACAAAAGTAACAAAAATTGCCCTGTTTCTATGCTAGCATGATGTTTTTATGAAGGAAAAAAGGCAACAAAATATACAGACATGCCAGAGAGTGCCATTCCACCGCAGCAGAAAATGGTTTCTGGGGCTGGAGTGTGTAACTGCCTGACAGCTCCTATATCAACTGACATTTCCCATGACAGTGTGTCTTCCAGTAAGGGGTAAATGTACTGTGCTAAAATATTGAAGTCCACATCACAAATGGTCATTTACAGGTCAAGAAGATTCATCTCTTTTTCCACAGCTCCTTATATGGCATGTTCAAATGCTGATGACTGTGTTCTGCTCCTATCCCCTTTTCTGAATGATTAAATCACTTGAGAAGAGTTGAGGAAGAGGAAGAAGGTGACAGTTTTGCTTCAGCACTTGTGAGGAAACCAAGGACTGCAGGTGCAGGGTGAAGAATGAGATTTATCCTAACGGATAACAAATTTTAAATAGATCTGGGAGAGGCTTCCTTCCCTGAAATGTGGCAGTTTCCTGGGATGTATCTACCTTGCTCTATATAAAAGGATACCAGCAAGGAACTTTGACGCCTGCTGGATTCTGTCCACTAGTTTGGTATATATGCTGTCTGAGATCACAGACTACATTCACAAGTCAAAGGAGTAGCATTTATTTTATTTTTTTTTTCCCCACTATTGTCATCCCTTTTCCCTGAACGATGATGGAGAACTGCTAGAGGAGGCAGTCCTGGAACTGCCCTGAATTGATGCACTTCTAATTGTAGACATGACCACATCTTTTGGCAGCATGGTTGACTTCCATTTCTGGGACTTCCTTATTTGGAAAAGGAAACATCTTAAAAAAAAAAAGGATTGAGCCTTGAAAAGTCATAGTCCTACTAAAGGTAGCCTGAGACTAAATTCAGTAGATGATATGTGACAGTTTCCTGATATCATCGCAAGTATAGAGACTTCTAAACTACAGATGAGGTGCTAAGGAAATCAGAAATAACTTCTGCATCAGTCTGCCTCTTCCACAAATGTTACATATCTTAGTATTTTAAGTATCTCTTGCATATCCATGGGGAACAGCAGACGGTAAGTGATTTGAGAAAGTCTTTAAACACTCTATGACAATTTCAACAACTTTTTATTGTTATTAATCCTAGATCTTGTATAGCTAGTGAAGCCTCACCCAGAAAGCCTCACCCAACAGAGTTTTATGTTATAATACTTTGGAACGTTAAGAGTTTTAGATGCAGTCTCTGCTGGGAGCTCTTATATAAAGAACAGGTTTTCTTCCATGAAACAAGCAAGTATTCAAAATACACACCTCCCCCTAAAAGAAGTCCTGAAGTTGTGCTGCATTGTTTAACTTCTTAACAGTTCGTGAAGCAATTTTTTATAAGTTAAGAAAAACAAATGCTGTCACATTCTGAGTTTTGAACAAGCCAAAATCAAAAGATTAAGTGTTCCACACACTTAAACATTCCATCCAATTAGTCAGTTCAGTCTGGCTTCTCTGCCTCTGAACTGCTTCCAATAAATTTT
Source organism: Pezoporus occidentalis (assembly GCF_034315485.1). Taxonomy (NCBI): domain Eukaryota; kingdom Metazoa; phylum Chordata; class Aves; order Psittaciformes; family Psittacidae; genus Pezoporus; species Pezoporus occidentalis. The sequence goes on along the minus strand of NW_026913136.1, from coordinate 501,440 downwards.
GAATATAGAAAGATAAACCCACTGATAAGTTTCTACTACTGTACTGTGCTTTTCATGCAAAGTAGTTTTAGCATTTAAATTTACATATGAATTCTTTGTTCTTTTTCTATGCTGATTGCTGAATTTTTGTGACTTTTTTAACTAATTCTCTGTATTTTGTTATGATGAAACAGATTCTGAAGGGCCCTGATTCTCAGGACTCTGAAAGAACACCTCTGGAATAATTCAGTGTTTGCTGGTCTAGTTTCTCCAAAGACTGATCAGAATGAGAAGGAAAACAGCTAGAGTTAAAAAGTCATCACCTGCTCAGATGCCAACACGTGAAATCTGACGGATGCATGCACAGAGCCAACCAAACGCTAACTTTGTTTTAGGAAATAGGAAATGGCAAAGGAAAAATAGAGAGCAGAGGAAAGGAGAAGAAAGGAGAAGGGAGGAGAGGAGAGAAAAGAGAGTTGTGAATTGTGAGCTGTAGATAATCTGCTTCGCTGTTCTTATTGTTAGTAGTAAGGCACATTTTTAGAGATCATGCCAGACTCAAGTCAAAGTCAAAGTCATGCCAAATATTAACTATGAAGAAAAATCATGTTTGCCAGTTATTACTGATTTTGAATAATCTGTAGTTAAAAATGCAGAAGGAAAACCTGAAGATACTTACTCACACAATGTACTTCATCCACCCTGTACCTGAGCTAACCCTATCTATAGAAAGAGAACTGTTAAACAAGCTGAGAATCATTTTAAAAGTACTGGGGCTCTTCACTGTCTACATTGAGCAGCAGATGACATATAGGAGTGAAGGGCCTACCTATCCTGTGAGACACCTGAGGACTCCCATGTTAAGAACCCCAACATCTAAGCAAGACCAAATGACCCCAAAAACTTTCTACCTGTAAAAAAAGGATTATGTACCTGCAACACAAGCTGCTGCTCAGTGATGCGAGTTCTACTTATGCAAGCACCTTAGTGGAAACTGTGAATCTCTACATGGGAATGCAGCCCCATTCACAGCTTCTGAGCTGCTGGAAAACCTGGCCCCCTGGAATTAATCCTGCAGAAGTACTAAGAATGGTGGGACATCACTATTGTAGTGCAGAGAAGCATTCTGGCCAAACAATTCTGAGAATGATGTAGGATGCCTAAAGCCTCAGATGTTTAATTTTACATCAACCTACCATGTATTATTATGTCTGCTTGGAGGGTTTACCTGAGTTTAGATCTGCAAGGCTGTAAAAGTGCACCGACATTTCTGCAGGAAATAATGAAGTTATATAGGAAACAGAAAGAGGCATAGAACAGTCTGACCTTGTAATACCAAGGCAGTGTTGCTGGGAGAAAAAAGTTGTATCGTCTAAGAGTGTACCTTGCCTGCATTCTAAATATGGAGAAAAGCATATCCTATTATTTGCCTTTTTTTCTGGCTAATGCTAAAAATGACTTCAAAGTTGTTAAACCGTCTCTTTTTCTGAACAAGGATAGTCATTTCTCCCTACAAATGAAGCCTTGGTCTTTTCTTAGATCTTAAAAGATCTCAAATTTTCCTAAGGCTTCTCAGATCTCTGGGCTGATGGCAGTGTAGATTTGACATCTTGTGACTGGCAATAGTTGTGAGTCTCACAAAAGACTAAGCAGCATATTTCTTTGTGTTCTGTTAGTTCTTCTCTGGTTAAAAGTAGTATTGCCAGATGTCTTCATATCCATTTAATTGGGAAGACACTATCAGAAAGTTCTTTTTTTCCCCTCAGTCGTTAATGCATAACTCTACTGTTCTTCTAGACACAACTGTAAGAAAAACAGCGTCTTTGTTGCTACCCTGTTGGACAATAACATTGTGTTGCACAACTTGATATTGAAAGTTAAGGCTTTCAATATCAAAGTCATGCAAAATCACCTGTAGCTATAAAGTCGTCATGAGAATACAGAAATCTTACATTTTACATGCTAATAACACAGATTTCATAACGCAGATAGTAATGATTGTCAGTAAAACACTTCCTGACAATTAACATATAGCTTGGTTTTACCTTCAACCCTTGGGCCCTTCAGACAGTTGTAAAAGGTAGATAAAGAACTGGTGGATGGCTGCATGCAAAGAGTTGTGGTCAATGGCTCAAAATGTTCAGCTGGAGACCAGTAACGAGTGGTGTCCCCCAGGGATTGGTGTTGGGACCGGTCTTGTTCAACGTCTTTGTTGCTGACATGGACAATGGGATTGAGTGCGCCCTCAGCAAGTGTGCCGATGACACCAAGCTGTGTGGTTTGGTCGGTACCCTGGAGGGAAGGAATGCCATCCAGAGGGACCTTGACACACTTGTGAGGTGGGCTGATGCCAGCCTCATGAAGTTTAACCATGACAAGTGCAAGGTCCTACACCTGGGTCGGAGCAATCCCAGGCACAGCTACAGGTTGGGCAGAGAAGAGATTCAGAGCAGCCCTGTGGAGAAGGACTTGGGGGTGTTGGTTGATGAGAAAATGAACATGGGCTGGCAGTGTGCGCTTGCAGCCCAGAAAGCCAACCGTAACCTGGGCTGCATCAAAAGGAGCGTGACCAGCAGGTCGAAGGAGGTGATCCTGCCCCTCTACTCTGCTCTCATGAGACCTCACTTGGAGTAATGTGTGCAGTTCTGGTGTCCTCAACATAAAAAGGACATGGAACTGTTGGAGCAAATCCAGAGGAGGGCCACGAGGATGATCAGGGGACTGGAGCACCTCCTGTATGAAGACAGGCTGCGAAAGTTGGTGCTGTTCAGCCTGGAGAAGAGAAGACTGCGTGGAGACCTCCTAGCAGCCTTCCGGTATCTGAAGGGGACCTATAAGGATACTGGAGAGGGACTCTTCATTAGACACTGTAGTGATAGGACAAGGGGTAATGGGTTAAAACTTAAACAGGGGAAGTTTAGACTGGATATAAGGATGAAATTCTTTACTGTAAGGACGGTGAGGCACTGGAATGGGTTGCCCAAGGAAGTCATTGTGAATGCTCCATCCGTGGTGGTGCTCAAGGACAGGTTGGACAGAGCCTTGGGTGACATGCTTTGGTGTAAGGTGTCCCCCTGCCCATGGTTGGAGCTAGATGATCTTAAGGTCCTTTCCAACACTAACTATTCTATGTGTCTATTCTATGATTCTATGTCAGTAAATGCCCTCCTCATTCCTTAAAAGATAAGGGTAGTTTGCAACATGAAACTTGTAAACAGCTCATTCCTGACAAATTGGATGTCATGTTTTGTTCAGCCAAATTGTGTTTCTTGGATCATGAAGCATTTATGGCATATTACAGACCACACTATTTCATGCATACAGGAGCTTTAACCTCTATAATTACATGCTAATAAAAACAAGAACTGCACAATGTTTACATCTTAGCCCAACCATATATCCTTAGAAAGAAAACCAAAATTCCGTAAGTTCATCTGTCATGCATATTCATAGATTATTCCTGGGTGTACTTGCATAAGCAAACACTTTTCAGTTTAAGCTACTGTGCTTTATGTAGCTGTATTTGAAAGAGCATTTCTAAAATGTTCACCATAGCACTTGTGTTTGTTGTACAAATAACAGGTTGTAGAGAGTTATCAGATTAAATAGGTTATAAATCTCAATGTAAAAGAGCTGTTACAATTTCACTTGTAGATCTGAGCTTTAAACCCAGCATGCCTTCATGGCACAGAACAAAAACTTTCTCCACAATGGCTGATAAAACACATAATGGATGGAGAGAAATGTGGCAGTCTTTAGTCTATGCATGTGCTGCTTCATCAACATAGTTTTATTTAAGATTCCCCTGTGATTTATTTGGCTCTTCAACGAGGTGTGCGTTTTTCCAGGGATAATCCAAGTATGTAAATACATGTGCCCAGACATTATGGGAGCATTTGAATAGGCTCGTGGTGGGACCTTTAGGAACGTACGTCATAACAGTACATTTTCTTGTGGGTTTGCAAGAGACTTACAGGAGCTGCCACGAGACTTTCACAAGTGGCCAACACAAATTTGGACAAATTGATGTCCTTATTTGATTGGCACAACTTGCGTTTTGACTGTTCTATTAGCAGATACTGGGATTGCAGGTATGGGCCAGCACCTTCAAGTGAAGACCTGAAGGCAGCTGAGAATGCTGTATGAAGTAGTTTTGCTCCCTAGACTTGCACCCTTATCTCCAGGCAGGTGTGAGCAGCCAGTGTCGAAGCACAGCAGCATTTCAGTTTATGTGTCTTAGAAATGCTCGTAGGCTTAGCAGGCAAAGACATGAAAGCAAGCAGACCAGTGAACCACGGCGAGAGAGGGCCCGTCCTTGTACCTGCACACTCTCTGCCTGCATGACTGGCTCTGCCTGCCTGCCTGCCTTGTGTTTGCCACTGCGTCTCTGCCTTGCCAATCGGCACCGTTCCTACTTTAAACATCTCTGCCCCCGTGCCCCATCCCTGACTGCGGCACCCCGTAAGGCCCATCCCTACCTGCATGCCCTGCGCCTGCCTGTGTGCCCCATCCCTTCCTGCACGCCCGTTCCTCCCCGAACACCGCATCTTTGCCTGCACGCTACCTCTGCCTGTGCTCCCCGTCGCAGCCTGCGCGCTCCATCCCTGCCCGTGCGCTCGGTCCTTGCTTGAGCGCCCGGTCCCCGCCGTGCGCCGGTCTGTGCAGACACACGCCTGCCTGCGCGCCGCGCACGCCCCACGGTGCCCGCTCCTTCCGACCCCTGGAGGAGCCTCGGGGCAGCAGGCAGGGCGGACCGGCGGCAGCGGCTCCCCGCCTCCCTCCCAGCCGCCCGGCAGCCGGGGGCCGCGCCCCCGCGCACCTCCCTGCCCTGCGGGGCCCGGAGGCGCCGCGCACCCCCCGCCGCTCGCAGAGGCGCGCAGGGGCGACCGTGAGGCAGGCGCGGAGCGGCGGAGCGGCGGCCCCCCGTGCGGCACGCCGGAGCGCCGCGGGAGCAGGATGACCGCGGCGGGAGGGAAGCGCCGGGGCACTGCCGCCTCCCTGCTCGCCCTCGCCCTGGGGCTCCTCTCCGCTGCGCAGGTAAGCGGGTCCGGGGTCTCGCCCGCTTCGCCGGGGGCAGCGCCGGGCTGGGGCTCCGCTGCTTAGGGTCGGGGAAACGGGTTTGGGGCGGCGAGAGCCCCGCGGGACCCGGCGGCGCTCGCCGCACCTGCGGGCTCTGGGATGTTCCCGTCCCCGGGCTGGGGGAGCTCTACCGGCTTTGCCCCTCCTCGGCCGGCAGGTAGCTGCCGCGGCTGCCCGCGGCCCCTGCCCTGCACGGGCGCTGGCGGGAGGCGCTGCCGGCAGCTGTGTTTGCCGAGCGCACGGCCCCGGGGTGCTGCGCCAGGCTGGTTTTACAGCTCTGTGGAAGGAAAGTTGGGAGGGTCGTTACTGCAAAAGTTAGGACACTACTGAGCTTTGCCGAGTGTCGAGCGGGGGGGAATGCTTTCCAAGATACCGAACAACATCGGGAGTCCCCCGTCCGCCTTTTTCAGACGGGTGTTTCGTGCTGAAAGCAGAGCGCTGCGCGGGGCCGTGTCACTGCGTTTCCCTTGGGTGTAATTTACATCCTCTAACATGCTGTAAAAGTTTGCTTTGCTTAGTCATCAGTTGCCATTGCCCAGCTTTATTTCAGACTGTAGCCAAGCGAAAGAAAAAAAAAGAAAAAACCGAAGAAAATTAGCCGCTCAAACGATGCCCTACTCAGCCCTCTGGAGTCAGTAAATGAACTCACTTTCAGCTTTGTATGTGCCCTAAACAAAAGCAAGTGTGAACATGGCTCTCCTAAACCATTCGCTTTTGGTTTTGTTTTAAAATTCTGAAGATGAGTTTTAAATAAGTAAAAGCCCATTTGTAGCAAAGACAGTCTTTTTGTACTTAGGGCATTAACCCTCTCAAAAAAAAAAAAACAACCAAACCAAACCCAAAAAACCAAACTCCAAACAACAAAACCAACACAAAAATCCCAAACCAACCAAAAAAAAAAAAAAAAAAAAAAAGGCACAGGGTCACCTGAAATAAATTCAGAAACATAATTTTCCATGTAACTTAAGGCTGCTGCTGAATGGGAAACTTCTGGTCTCCTGTGCTCCTAAGCATGCATTTTCTTCTCCCTTGAACCTCTGTGGTAACTGTACAGCCATTAGCAGGTTAGCCTAGTAGTCTGAATAAAGTTCTAAGTTTTGACAGAAACTTCTGTCTTAGGTAACTTTGCCTTCCGTTCTTGCACCACCTCCAATTCAGTCAGTGGAGGGCTGTGGTGAATGAGGTGTGATGCCAGCCTACACCTGTAGATGTGTGTGGTCAGGACTGTATCATGACTGCGTCACTGGAAAAGTTGCTGACAGAAGGCTGCAGCATGAGCTGATATCACTGGTGCGCCTCAGGAGTGCACAGGCCGTGCCTTGGGCACCCATATCTAATGGGATCTAGTACCTGTTTCTGATAAAGGCCACTAGAGACATGATAGCTGTGGTCCTGCAATGGAAACCTCATCTGACACATCGCTTAACCCTGCCACCAGCTCTGTTCCCAGGACTGAGACAGAGTTGATCTCCTCTGGCACTCAGCTCTGTGCCTGCTTACCCTAGCTCTGTGGACTTGCTTGCCTGCTTTCTTGCAGCAGCTCCTCTTTGTGGGGAGTTAAAATAGCTCCTTACATCTTTTTTTACATGCAAATAGAGAACATTGAAGCTTACTTCTGAAAATTGTGGAGTGAGTGAGATGCAGTACAGTGCAGTGGCCTTGAAGCTGGGACAGAGGGGCAGTTGAGTTTCCTTTGGCTTTCATTTTACATGTTAGTTACATGAATTTAATTTTACAGTTATTAAGATAGTGTTACTTTTGAAACAGCAGTTTGGCACTGCCTCTTGCCTGTAGTTTCAAATTTACAAAGTGATAGTATGAATAAAATCAGTTGTCCTTATGGACATTATTTCCTAGGGTCAAGAACATCATCAGTCTGGGAAGCCTCCTGTTGTTTTTCTAGCATTTGTAATGCAAGATAGTGGACTAAGTGGGGGTTAAAGTTATGCTTCACTAGGAAGTCACAGGTATCTGCACATATCACAAAGAAGATATTAAAAAAAAAAGACTGTTATTCTGTAACACTCCATTGTATTAATCTAAATTGTACACTAAAATTTATTGTTCTCACGTGCTGTGAGCATGAATTTAGGATTTGGATGATACTGCTATATCATATTATGATAAAAAGGAGTATACAAATCCCTTTGCCTTTTTTTTTGAAGAAGTAAACCGAGTCTTCAAATCTTGTGTTGTTATTACTATTTTATAAGTCCTTCAGGAACTAGACCAAATTGGGTCTTTCAATTAGTAATAAATTGGATCTATTAATATTTATCTATTAATAATTATAGGTCTGAGCTCTATATTCTAGCTGTATTTTGAAATTAAGTGCTATTTTTTTGGGGTTGACATCCTATGCATCCCGTGCATCCTCAGTTCAGTGTTCCCATGGAATTTAAATTTCTTCTTCTTTTTGCATAGTTTTGACAGGGAATGGCCATCACCATTTTTTATAATTTTGTCCTCCTTTAGGTCTCCAATTTATTGGATTTTAGTGGAACTTCTCTTCTTAGGATGATTCTTCTGACAGTGATTTTTCTTTTTGTTTTTTGTTTTTTTCCTAAACTGTTGTTGCAAATTTAAAAAATGCAGAAAAGGTTATAGTAGGTACCCCAACAAAAGAACCTATACTGACTCTTAAAACTGTGCTGTGACATAGTAGTTACTATAGTAGACTCAGCTTTTAGCTCTGCTGAAGACTTCATGTATGAGCTTTGTCGGTAAGTGCAGGCATTTTCACATGTGTTTTATGGATATGAGCAGGTTTAGGTCTGGAAGAGGTGTAGGGAAATGTAGAGCATTGGTAAACTGAATTTTCATGTACTGCTAGACCGTTTGTGCCTCATATTTGCTATATCCTGTTCTATTTTTATATTTAAATAGTGTGGTTGGTAGTGTTTTTTATGTCCACAACATGTGACATAGGGTGGGAGTAGAGTGGGGTTATTTTGTGTATGAAATAGTTCATTCTAAAATATTTGCATGTAGTGACATAACAGTAAATTATATCAAGCACCTACCTTTACCTTTTCTCTAGCAAAATACTTACCAAGTTAAAATCCATGGAGTTTTGTTCCACTCTCCAGAGAAGACTGTTACTTTACTTTCTAGTGCATAAATTTGGAAACAAAGAGTCAAAGCTTCCTGAAAATAGGAATACACTCAGAAAACCTACATTTGAAAATTTGACCATGTTACAGTTAGAAGGTCAAAATAATTCAGTCTGGAAGCATTTTAGATGACACTGTAGAAAAAAATGAGCTCAGGACATAATATTAGAATAGCAGTAGTAAATTTATATTGTTCAACTAGTCAGCAAACTGTCACCATACCCTTACGTGTTTCAAGATGAACACCAGTTTGTATCCATCAAAATGATTTTGTAGTGTTTCTTATGAATCTTGTTAGTATGGTGACCAAAATTTTAATGGTGAAAATAATCATGGCTGTATTGTTAAAGTTGAGAGAGCTCAAAGAAATTTCACTTTGTTTAAACTTACGTTACTTTAATTGTTGGATCTGACTTTTGAGCTTTGTAGAAGGTAAAACGGGTTCTTTGTTGTCAGCTGAAGGCGTGAAGCCGCAGGGAGGTATATTCATTTTACATCACCATCTGTCATAACATTGTTTAATAATAAGACTTCCTCTCAGAATCCCAGAATACAGACTGGTTCAGGTTGGCAGGGACCTCTGGAGGTCGTCTTTTCCAATCTCCTTGCTCAAGCAGGGTCACCTAGAGCCAGTTGCCCAGGACTGTGTCCAGGAGGTTTTTGAGTATCTTCAAGGTGGGAGACTTTACCACTTCTCTGGACAACCTGTGCCGGAGCTCGGTCACCCTCACAGGAAAGAAGTGTTTCCTGAGGTTCAGAGGGGCCTCCTGTGTTTCATTGCCTCTGGTCCTGTCACTGGGCACCACTGAAAAGAGCCTGGATCCATCTTCTTTGCATCCTCACTTCAGGTGTTTATATACATAAACAAGATTCCCCCAAAGCTGTTTTTCTTCAGGCTGAGCAGTCCCTCTCAGTGTTTCTTTGTAGGAGAGATGATCCAATCTGCTCACTGTCTTTGTGGCCCTTTGTTAGACTCTTTCTAGTACGTGCATCTCTATCTTGTACTTTGAAGCCCAGAACTGGACACGGGACTCCAGATGTGTCCTCACCAGTGCTGAGTAGAGGGGATGTATCACCTCTGTCACCCTCCTGGCAAACCTCTTTGCTTAATGCATCCCAGGATACCATTTTCCTTCTTTACCGTAAGGTAACATTGATGGCTTATGGTCAGCTGTGTCTGCCCCATCCTTTTCTGCAGAGTTGCATTTACTTACAGATATGGTGAAGAGAAGGCTTGGGGCTAGCTTTTTACCATGGTGGGCACTTGACTTCAGTCAAATATTTTTAGGGAAGTTTCATGCAAAATTGTAGGGCCATTTCTGAGACTTCAGGTGTGTGGGGAAAATGTAATTTAAAGCATTTACAGTGTTTTTTTCATTCATGAAAGCGTTGAGAGTCCTCAGTTTCTTTGTGAAATAGGATTGAAAATACAGCAAGAGAAATGCCTTGCACTCAGATATGTATTGCTAAAACTATGAAAGTGAGACACAATTTCTTTAAGTTACAGGTCTCTGAGCATTCATGGCCCACAGCTGACTAGACATTTAGGCCGTCAGCATTTTCACACACTTTCACAGGCCATATGTGAATATGTGCATATGCCAGGGAATGAAGCTGTACTTCCTTTTCCCCTGCTGCACTGCGCAAAGTCAAATTATTCGCAAACTGGCATTACATCTGGATCCTACAGACATGTTTACATCTGGATCCTACAGACATGTTTTCATCTGGATATGTGCAAAGGTGGAGTGAATGAGGGGTTTGTGAGATCCAAATGCAGATGAAACAAGAGCTACAACAGGTCAAGAGATAAACACAGAGAACAGGAATATTTTAGCACTGATTGCATGGGATTGATTGTACACTGATTGTACAGCTTCTGAGAAGTTATATGATCTCTGACAATGCTACTTATTTTTTTTTGTGTGACCCCAATAAACAACTCTTCTGTAATAGCTTTTGCCTCATTAAGATGAATGGAAAAGAGGGAATCAAACTATACTTTTATGGTGTCTATCTGATTTGAAATGCTGTTTCATTCGCCTTTTATTGCTGTTGGCCAAATCTCATGGACTTAAAAATATTGCCCTGTTCATATTTCCAGCAATAACTGGTTTGATAATGCAGCCATGCAGTTAGGTACAGATGTGGAATACTTCGATATTTTATCATTAATGAGCAATGGCAGAATTAATAATGAAGCTATGCTTCAAAAAATGGAGGTATAATTTTTTTCTGATCTTGATTAGTTTACTAGTATCATATTCCAGTTTTATGTTCCTGTAAATGACTTCTCTTAATAAAAATATAGCATGCATTAAAATGCATCTTGTTTCTTGGTGTAGAAGTTCACACTGGGTGCGTAACTGGACACTACTAGAGCTTAATGGAAACATTAGAGATGTAAATTGTTGCTGTGTGGCTATTAGAGTTTTGAAAGTCTTGGTTAGAAATTTAATCAATTTTTTCCGTAGACTTTGAGGTCACCTAACATGAAAAACAGCAGCCCCCCCCCCCCCCCCCCCCCCACACACACACACACACAAAAAACCAAAATCCACACTTCAGTGCTTTTACTCTTCAGTGCCTTCTTCTTTTTTTTTGCACTACAAAATATAATAACATGTGTCTTGCCTATGGTCAAAAAGGTGATCAAACATGATGAAGTCTGCTAATGGGATGAGGTATGGTCAGTAGACTAGCAGGTCATTAGCTGGATTTAGCAGCCACAGTATTACCTGTATGCTTTTGTTTCTGCATTTCAAGTCATCCCATAACAGCTCAAGTACATGGGAACATGTAATTATTGTGCACCTTAAGGCTCTTTGCACCTTAAAAATGCAGTTATGTCCCAGTTGCGAATAAGAACTTTCTGTTTTAGTAAGCAATGAAACAGCAACGTAACATGTTGCTTACAAGACTTGGTGAATAATGCAGTGCATCTGAGTCATGCCGCTATTAAATTTAATTAAAATCTTTAGACCCTTCTCAGTTTTAAGGGTATGTATTTTGTATGCCTTTTGAGAGCAATGTGCAGTCAGCATAATTGTTGAACATGTATGTGCAAGGAAAGTTACAAAGATGGGGGAGAAATGGAAAGAGACAATTCAAGGCCTTTGGGAAATACATTAAGTGGAGCTGCATTAGGTACCTTGGGATAAACTGTGGGACGAACAGATCACTAGTGGTATTTGACATGCTGTTGTATTTCTACAAAAAGGAGACAAAAAAAAAAAAAAAGGAAAAAAAAAGATACTTTGGATTGAATGTACAGGGGAAATCAGATTATAGCAATGAGTTCTGCTGGATAGCAGAAATCCTGATTCTTTAGAGCACGTTGTTCTACTGACTGGACAAGGGCAGTATTATATGTGCTGCTTATGCACCAGTTCAGGGCTGGTGTGGGAATACAGTGGGTGACCTAACAGGACCATCCCATCTCAGCCAGTAATTACTATCAGAGGAATTAAACAAAGCCTGTTCTTGCATCCATGCTGCAGTTTGTTCATAGTCCTATATGGCTAGGTGCCATGAATAATGACTGCATTACATCAGTCCCAGATATGGCTTGTGGAGGGTTGTTTGATACAGTTACTTTTGACTGAACCAAGTGTTTCCAGAATTCTTATCTGTACATTTTTTTCTTTTTTTTTAACTGACCCCATATATGTCAGTTTTTTCAATGAGGCATTTAATAATGAAAGAGTGGATTTGCACAAAACTGCCAGAAATTTTGTAGTTTAGTTTTTCTTGACTTGTGTATTAAACAGGTATATATATTGAACAGAAACACCTGCTTCTGGAATTTGACATAGTTATAATAATACTGCCACTCTCTGTGTAGCTCAGGTGAGCTACAGAAACCCCTTTTTCTTTGGGTTGCACAGGGGTTTTTGTTCTAGGAAGAATTGATATGAAGGAAAGACTTAATGTATAATAATGCCACTATAAGTAATACAATAGCTCAGAAGTAGTCCTGTGTGGCCACATATTTTCCCTTCCCTTCCCTTCCCTTCCCTTCCCTTCCCTTCCCTTCCCTTCCCTTCCCTTCCCTTCCCTTCCCTTCCCTTCCCTTCCCTTCCCTTCCCTTCCCTTCCCTTCCCTTCCCTTCCCTTCCCTTCCCTTCCCTTCCCTTCCCTTCCCTTCCCTTCCCTTCCCTTCCCTTCCCCTCTCCTTCCCTCCCCTTCCCCTACCTTCCCCTTCCTCCCCTTTCCCTTTCCCTTTCCCTTTCCCTTTCCCTTTCCTCCTTCCTTCCCTCCTTCCTTCTCTCTTTCTTCCCCTTCCCCTTCCCCTTCCCCTTCCCCTTCCCTTCTTCCCCTTGTTTCCCTTTTTTCCCTTTTTTCTTCTCTTTATTTATTTCTCTTAGGGCTTTTTAGAGGAAACAAAGGGGAGCCAGACTCATCCTGACTTACACTAACTCCCAAAGAAATGACTGACAAACCGCTACACTGAAAACCACCCCTACCTTTTTACCATGGGCTTGGATGAGCTATCTGTTGCAGGGAATGGGAGATGAGGAAGGGAAGTTTTTTTTTAACAGCTTTTCTTTAAATTTCAGAAAAATTGGTATGCAAATGTTTCAAATTTTTCAGTTCAATGGAGAGTTAGAGAAAGAGGCAGCGAAGGTCAGAGCTGAATGTCTCAGTGATGCTTTTGCTTAACTAATGTTTGAAAAAATGGTGCAGTTGTGAAAGCACTGTTTTTTTTTCAGGAAAGAATAACTGTTTTATTGTATTAGGCAGTGCCAGTAATTTCATGGCAATTTACTATGGTAGACTGGTGAATAGAGTGGTGCATGAGACTATTCTGACATGAAAACCGTCTAATTTTTCTCTGAAGGCTTATTGGTGAGTTGTCTTTTTGATATGTGGCATCATAATCGTGTGTATGGTTCCAAGAGAAATAGTTGCCTTTGCAAAATCTCTCTCAAAAAAAAAAAGATGTGCCAATGCAAAAGACAGAAATTAGTTTCCGAATGTTTTTTCTCTTTCGCCCTTGCCTCTTCATGGCTTTCTGAATCCTCTTGCTACAGCTATGCTTCTACTAAAAAGTGTATGTGTTGTGTGGTTATAACTTTGGTTGTAAATGATCCCAGTGAACCTAGGAAATTAGTCATATGAATCAAGTTATATGCTTGCAGATTTGGAGACTGTCTGAATGGTCCTTAGAAAGGCAACAGGACCTCTGCGTTTGGTATGTTTTCCCTCATTGTCCTTTATTTCTAACCTTTAACTTGTGGATGATGGCACTGAATATTGCATCCAAAGGCTTATTATGAGCACTGTCACTGAAACATAATGCTTCACCTGCAATTTGTACAGTGGCTTTTCAAATTCCACTTACTGGAAGACTGCTGTCAAGCAATAAACTCTTGAAACCCACTTGGAGTTTAAATATAAAGTACCTATGTGCTGTACTGCAGTGACTAATTCAAGGCAGTGTTTATCCTGGAGGTGAATGATTTTCAAAATTCATAACTTTTTTTCAAGAGGTGCTTTTCAGGTATGAGTCAGCATTGTATTTAATGACCTGACTACAGGTAGAGTTTTGTAGAAAATGTCCTGTTTGGGGTTAAATTCTATAAGATGCTAACAAACCTTTGCTGAGTCTTAAGGAATGTGTACTTCAGAAGATTAAAGTACAGTTGCTAGATGGGTCAAAACCTTTGGCTTTTATTGAAATACTTATGTTACTATTTAAATTCTTACTGGAGTTCATTTTATGAGCAAGTAAGCTCTGTTCACTTTCTAAATGCCATATTTTCATGTTACATAGTTCATAAATGCTTAAACATTTTCATTTGTTTACAAAATGTACAATTGTCCTGTAGTCCCTTACAAGAATAAGCTGTTACTACAGTCTTGCATGTAGAGGCATATGTGGGGCAAAGGTAAAAGCTGCTAAAGAAAGATCCCTTCTACATTTGAAAGCTACTTGTCCTCATTACCTTAGCATTCAGCTGCACAGGGTAGAGAGATGTTTTAATGGGTGATTTTGAATATGAATTACACACTACCAAAAATGAGTTTAATCTGTAGTAAGCAAAATGAAGATACAGAAAAAATAGTAGTTGCACACAGCCAGGGAGGGAAGAATGCTGTTTTTATTTTAATGTAGATACTTGTGCTGTATTAACATTTTTGTTAAAAAAATGTTTTTTTTCATCTCCCTTCTGTGTTCACTCTGATACTTTTGGCAACTGCGTCATAATATTGTGCTTTTATTACTCTTAATATTACGCATTGCATTTAAACGTAAATTAGCATAGTGAAACGAGGACTGTGTAGTCTTGGCTTTTCAGTTAAAGACCAGGAAATGGCTTTATTTTTGCATTATTTTTTTATTCAAATTTGCTGATTCAAAGATGTTTGAAACAGTGTGGTTGTATAACATTCTCATCTTCAATGGCAAAGAATTCAAGACAAGATGAAAACATGGAAGAAGGCTGAGTATAAAGCTGCTCCTCAGGCTTTTTATAAAAGTATATTTAGAGCCTTGACAGGCTCTCGTAATATCCTCACAGGATATTAGCTGTAATAGAGCATGTTCTGAAACAGTGATCACAGTTACAAAAGGCTAACATGTCATAAGGTCACTGTGGGCACATAATGTGATAAAATATTTATCCTATTTAGAAAAAAACCCCATGGTTAAGTAGATTGTTAGTCAGCAATTCATATGATCCAGCAGTACTATATCACATAATGACTATTTTAAGATTGCAGCAGATATGATTATCTTACTCCAGTGGTTAATAGAAGTACAAGTACAAAAGTATTGCTGGCATAGCTAGTTACTGGCAGAGCTATGGTTGTATTATTTTGGTTTGTTCGGTAATTGTTTTTGTGGTGTTTGGGGGGGGGGGGGGGGGGCATGGAATTGCTCTTGGGATTAATGTGGGAGTTAAAATATTTCTGCATCTTACGAAACCAGCATTAGGATGCCTTTTGTGTCCTTGTGGTCAAATTTCATCCAACATCCAGTGAATGAATTTCAGCTAAACAGAGGGGATAAAAAAAGGGATATTTTACATTTATCCTGTTATCTTTTACTTTCTGAAAGTTTTTAAACTGCCCCACAGGAAAAAATAGGGATTTATGACATGTGGGAAGCAATTTTGCAGAAATGCAATTTTTAAAATACACATAGTTAATACTCTTTTATGAAGATGTTCCTGTGATCATGCTGCTAAAAGTTGAGTTTTGTGTGTTTCATTCCTCAATGCCAGACATGGATGCAGGCCTGGAAATGAGTTGATTGAGAGCAGCCTTGTGGAGGAGGACTTCGGGGTGATGGTGGATGCAAAACTGAGTGAGAGCTGGCAGTGTGCCCTTGCAGCCTAGAAAGGCAACTGTATCCTGAGCTTCGTCAACAGGGTGTGGCCAGAGGTATGCTCCTCTGCTCTGCTCTGGGGAGACCCTAGCTGGAGTACTGTGTTTAGATCTGGGGCCCCCAGCAGAAGAAAGAAATGCTGGGGAGAGGAAGGCCACAAGGATGATCAGGGGACTGGAGCACTTCCCATATGAAGACAGGCTGCGAAAGTTGGGGCTGTTCAGCCTGGAGAAGAGAAGGCTGCGTGGAGACCTCATAGCAGCCTTCCAGTATCTGAAGGGGGGCTATGGGAAATCTGGAATGGGGCATGAGGTGACAGGACAAGGGGGAATGGCTTTAAACTGAAAGAGGGGAGATTTAAATTAGATATTAAGAAGTGTCTAATTTACTGTAAGGTTGGTGAGACACTGGCACAGGTTGCCCAGAGAAGTTGTGATGCCCCATTCCTGATGGTGCTTTAAGCAGCCTGGTTCAGTGGAAGGTGTCCCTGCATATGGCACAGGGTTTGGAACTACATGATCTTTAAGGCTCCTTCCAACCCTAACCACAATGAATTTATAGGAATTGCCTGTTTAGTCCTTCATGTTGCCCATGACTACTTGCAAAATGAAGGCTAGTATATATTTCTTTGTCAAGTGCAAATGCCTTAATAAGTGCTTTCAGTCCAACTGAGTGGTATTTTATCATTTGTTCATTTAAATTATGCGTAACAGATTAAGCAGAAAGGGCAAATCCTGTCTGACCAATTTGGTGGCCTTCTGTAATGGGGCTACAGAACTGATGGATAGGGGCAAAGCAGCTGATGTCATCTACCTGGATTTGTTCAAAGCAACTGACACTGTCCTGCACAACATCCTTGTCTCTGAACTGGACAGACACAAATTTGATGGATGGACAACTTGGTGGATAAAGAACTGGCTGGATGGCTGCATGCAAAGAGCTGTGGTCAATGGCTAAGTGTTCAGTTGGAGACTGATAGCGAGTGGTGTCCTTCAGGGGTCAACGTTGGGACCGATCCTGTTTAACATCTTTGTCTCTGACATGGACAGTGGGATTGAGTGCGCCCTCAGCAAGTTTGGCGGTGGCACCAAGCTGTGTGGTTTGGTCGGTACCCTGGAGGGAAGGAATGCCATCCAGAGGGACCTCGACATGCTTGTGAGGTGGGCTGATGCCAACCTCATGAGGTTTAACCATGCCAAGTGCAAGGTCCTGCACCTGGGTTGGAGCAATCCCAGGCACAGCTACAGGCTGGGCAGAGAAGAGATTCAGAGCAGCCCTGCGGAGAAGGACTTGGGGGTGTTGGTTGATGAGAAAATGAACATGAGCCGGCTTCAGTGTGTGTTCGCAGCCCAGAAAGCCAACTGTATCCTGGGCTGCATCAAAAGGAGCATGACCAGCCGGTTGAAGGAGGTGATCCTGCCCCTCTACTCTGCTCTTGTGAGACCTCACTTGGAGTATTGTGTGCAGTTCTGGTGTCCTCAACATAAAAAGGACATGGAACTGTTGGAGCAAATCCAGAGAAGGGCCACGAGGATGATCAGGGAAATGGAGCACCTCCTGTATGAAGACAGGCTGATAAAGTTGGGGCTGTTCAGCCTGGAGAAGAGAAGGTTTCATGGAGACCTCACAGCAGCCTTCCAATATGTGAAGGGGGCCTACAAGGATGCTGGGGAGGGAGTCTTTATGACGGACTCTAGCAATAGGACAAGTTTTGAAGTCTGTGTACCCTGTTTTATAACATAAGTCATTCATTAGTATAAATTTACATGTCTCTGACTGGTTCAGGGTTACCCTATGGAAGGGCCCACTAAAATAAAACAGCAGGTCTAGCCCAAAAATGACAATGTGTGATCTGCAGAGGAAGTAATGAAATACATATATGCAATTGAAATGCTGAACACAATATGCATACCAGTATAGAGAGAAAGATATAAACTCCTGGTTATTTAACTGTTAAAGGATGGCTAATACAGGCTTGAATTCACTGCCATCTTCAGCTCAAATCCTCCATGGCTAAGCCATTTTAGGACTGCACCTGTCTAATGATGATTATACTTCACCTGCCTTCTAGGACAAGGAATACATTTGTAAAGCATATTGAAAATCAAATGTCCTTTCTTTTTAAACTTTCTTACTGTTAGAAATGAAAGACATATTTGAAGGGCACATTGGCGTTTGAAAGATTATTTTATCACAGAAGTGTCAGTGATTGAGCAGTGTTACGGAGATGAAGAACTGGAGAGACCTGGGAGTATAGTACTGCCAGTATTTTGGACAAAAATGTTTCTTTCAGGTAGCGTAGTTTCTTAGCTATTATTTTTCTCTTAATAAAGAAGATGTAAGGATGCTTATGCAGGCTATTAAATAGGGAGGCAGGAATTGCAAACTATTGATGTAATTTGGGTGTTTTTTCTTTGAATCAACTGTGAGGGAGCAGATTAAATTTAAAAAAAAAAAATCTCACTCTCTTGTTTTCAGGCCAGTGGATAGGAGTTGAATGTTCAATTCTTTGAGTGCTATATCCTGCAACAAGGAGACAGGGTTGATACCGACTATTTAGAAAAGAATACAAGTACCAAAACAAGTTCAATGTGGCTGAAAAGAGGAAATGGATTAGGGCTGCCCTCAAAGAAGAAAATAATATAAGGGAAAAGCAATACAGTACATGTATTTGCGTCTCAAAGAGGCAAGATTTTTTTGTTCGTTTTCGTAAATTCTGTTACCACATTCAAGTTTTTATCCTCAACTTAAAATGTTTGTCTGTGATTCTGATGAGCAAGACAGTATTCTGTATCTTGCCTGTTTCTGTGTCAGGAGGAAGAAACCCCTTTGTCAGCAAGACAGGAAAAAAGATTGCTGCTTGTCTTTTGCATACAGCTTCAACTCTGGTGAATGGAGAAATGTGAGAACATGAGGATGTTGGAACTGCATCTTAGTAATGTTTTCCTTTGAGCTGTGAACTGGAGACTCTTAAAAAAACCTTTTACCTCCAGACTTTTCTTCCTGTCTCCCTACAACTTCTCACTCAAAGCGTGACACTTTGTTCATCGGTACTGCCACAGGATCAAGCTGAGATCTTGAATTTCTAATGCCTCTTAAGTACCCTATATTTTACATTCTCTACATACAACTGTTCCAGTTGTAAAACAGAGATAAGAATTCATATTTTCTTGAGTCTTTTTATATTTTTAGTTGGTTTCAAAGCAGGGATTTGTATGTTCTCGAACTAGTGCGCAGCGCAACGCAACCTAGTTCTTCACAAAGCTCTTCGAAAACATTGCAGTTTAAGTGACAACTGTGAAAACCACAGGTTTTAATGGCAGAACTTTTCTAGCTGCATTCTTGCTAGGTGAATGTTTTTGTATTGTAGGATTACCATATGAAAATGATGTTTAACATAGTTGAAGTTAGATTTTTTGTAGGTCAGCTCTGAAAGTCAGTTTAGGATCTGGTGGGAGCATTTTTCTTACTTGTAATAACAAGATTATATGTCTCCTCCCTGAAGTCTGCATTGTGTAAAGAATCAGTCATGACCACGTATCCTTCAAACTTCTTCTCAGTGCTCTTTTCATGATTATCCCTGCTTTAGTCATGCTATCCATGCTTCTTCTAGGATTTCAGCTGCTGATAAATTTGTCTGTAATTACTGGGTAAAATCATGGTCTGGAAAGCAATTTGTAAAGGAGAATTAGGAATAAACTTCCTCTTTTCAATACTGTTCTTTAATGCTTTTGTCGACACTTTGTAGCACAGCTGAAACACAGAAAACAGAAGCCAAAGAACTGACAGGACATCCTTTCCTCTGGAAATACCACCTTCATGAAAAATTCCATCTATGATTTTGCATATTGGTGCATGTGTCAAGGTTATTCTATTTGTAATACAGAAACCTTATAGTAAGCAAAATTGTCAATGGAGATATTGAATTTGACAGCTGTACTTCATTTCTTGAACATGAGTTTTTGGAACATTTGTAATTCTTGCAGTAGGCAGTGTTTGAGCAGTGGCATCTGTTACGAACTCAGAATTTAGAATAAATTCTTGGTCACATAAAAAGCATGTCAAATATCCTAGGGCCAAAATAATATTTACCACAATTACTTTTGCCTAATGCATCCTCCTTTGACGAAGTAGGAGGAATTTCATTATTTTTTACTTTTTAGGAGTACTTTGGAAGCACTTCATGCTGATCCTGTTTGGTTTGTAGTGCTTTTACTTCTATTTACGTTTTTTAAATATTCCAAAATGCTCATATGAAAGACTGGATTTGTAAAACAGCTAAGGTTGGAAAGATACAGATGGTTCTGTAAGATGAAGACTTGGAAAATGGAACTTAATTCAACCTGATAGAAGTTTTCCTACTAACTGGAAACCTAAAGCTTAGGGATCCGAATATTCCTAGTTTCTTAAAAGATCTGCGATGTATACTTACAATTCTGACAAGGACAGATGACTTATACTGGATTTTAAAAATTAAATAACTTTTAGTGTGTGCTAGAATGGCTAGAAGTTGTATATGGTTATATGGCAACTTGGATGTGCTTTGCATGTCATTGGTAAAACCAGCTTTTGTGTGCCTTTAGTCTGAGAGGGTGGATTCCAATATTGCCTTTTTTTTTTCAATTTCATGTTTGAAAGTAGGTTCTTCACTTGATGCTGGATCTTCAAAGTTGTGAAAGAGTTAGCAAGAGAAGAACTCTGTTGGAGCTAGGAACTTAACTCGGGGGGGGGGGAGTATTATTTCAAAGGTGAGCCTTTGTCATGTTCTCAGTGTGACTTGTTTCTTAGCAGTCACATATCATTAGGTTCAGAAATGCTAAGGATCCTCTCCTGTAGCTATGGGGAGAAAATGAAATTACTGGGATTATAGTCTCAAATCACTTCAGTTTGTTTCATGTCACTGGGGAGTGCAGCAAGAGATGTATTTATGTCAGGGTGGTGGAGTTTGTTTTTTTTTTTTTAAATAAAGGAGAGCAAACTGTGGCGCTTCAAATAGTGTTTGGAACTGTTCCTTTCCAGTAGTCTGATTGGTTTAGATGAGCATGTTGCTGATCTTACTGAAGTGAACAACATGCAGAAAATATTTAAATTTCTCCTAGTTGAGCTGAAGGAGCATGTCTTTCATTTTTCTAACACTATCTGGAAAGTAGGAAATCACTGCAGGGTGTTGAAAGCTGAGGGCATACAGTGTGTTTGCTGTGGGTTATTGGATGCAAGAATAAAAGTCATTGAGTTACAAAAGAAGAAGTACAAATTTTTAGGCAGAATTAATTTGAAAGTAATTTAAAGCAATTTAGTACAATCTAGTCAAACAATATGAAATCTGAGATTGGGTTTGGCTTTAGTAGCAAGAAATAGTTGGAATACTCAGTAATTACGATTAAACATACAATTACAATTTTTTAGTAGTCCACCAAAAGAATAGATTTGTCTTTGGAAAGCTTGTTTACATAATTCACAGGATTAAACGAGCATGGATAGTATATGTTTATTATTCATAATTGCAGTGGCAAACTACTTGACAAAACCGAAACGGTATTGTTCTTTTGTGTTTGAGTACTATGAGAAGGGAAACAAAATAGAAGGCATAGTATGTCTTTGCCATTTCCTGATCAGTGTGTAGATACTGCTTTGGAACAATTTCCTTAAACATGGATTCTTCACATTATGCCGTGATTTTTGTGATACCACTAGAAATTGTAAATGCTTGTAAGATCAGGGATCTAGAAAGGTTACCTTCAGACTGGAGTACTTTGGAAAATACTGTTTCATTTTCAAGAAAGAAAATTCTGAAAATGAAAAAGATATGGTTTGGAGGAAGTTACAGAAACAAAATAGAGGATGACCCTGGATTTTCACTTAATGAATTTCTCTAGCAACATTTACGAGCGGGCTCAGGAATCTCATTGGAAATGTTTTGAATAGCTATATGCAAAAATACACTGCACATTGGGAAAGCTTTTAGAAGAAAAATATGAACAGAAATAATTAACTGAGAAGGTAACCAGAACTTCATTTAGTTGAATTCGTCATTATAAGTACTTAAATAGCTCCTTCTGGTGTTCCTTAATCTTTTTGGGTAGATATTTCCTTTTCAGCAAGCCTGTAACTAAACATTTATTTATTCTGATGCAGCCTTCAGACTTGGACTTCTCTTGGCTAACAAATCACCCTTTAGATACAGGAAGAAAGGAAAGAAAGAAAGAAGAAAAGAAGAAAACAAAAGTGATGGGTTTAATGTTGGCAGTCACTTAATTTTATGAAATTGCTATAACCATTGCATTCTGTAGGAACACATGTTTTTTCTCATGTTTCTCTCCCTTCTTCCTCTCCTACCTCTTCAAGTCTACAAGCCAAAATAAACAGTTTTCCCCACAATAACATACCAAATCTTGTAGAAAGCAAAGTTTAATACAGACATTTAATGACGTTAATTATACAAAACCAGTGATAGTAGAAACAGGACTTTGTTCTTTCTTACCCTTGGATAAGATGTTAGTCATCTTCATAATCGTGGAGGAACTATTTACATCCTCTCCTGATGCAGATTACTTGTTTCTCCCTCCCCCTCTTCCCCAACCTACATTCCTCTGAAGCTCTGGATGCTTGCCATGGCTCGAAGGATGTTGAGCTGCATGTGCAAGTGTTGCTGTTTACTTGAGAAACTTCCCTGATGCTTGGTTGTGTCATTTTGCTCATTCTTAAACCATTTTTAGGATTTTCAGGTCAGCATCCCTGTCCTTTTCTCAAGATCATCTGGGAAGTTTCAGTTAACAAATTCTTTATTGTAGTGGTGTCAATGATGTGTTCAATTTTTCTGCTCGTCATGGAGTGCACCACTTTGTGACCTTAGGTACTTTGTACAAAGAGATGTGTCTAACTGTCATTCCTAGGGGCATTTGCTTGTACTGTGTGTGGTTAATGCTAGGGATCTGTCTGAAATTGGCCTCTTCTATGAAATTAGTGCTCCACATGATTCTATCCAGCCCTGTTCTCATAGCCCTATCAAAAAACAAAACAAAACAAAAACCACAATATTACCCACAAGTGCATCTCTTCTCTATGTCAGGTATTTTTTGTAAATAATTCATTATCATCTTCTGTATTATCCATTTTCAAGGGCTTTCCAAACTGCTTGTCTTGATTGGTGTGGTAATAATGTTTCACACAGTAATTAATCTTGTTAATCAGTCTATTTTGATTTTCTTTTGAATGGTTTGGATAATTACATCTGTGTTCTTTGCACCTGTATTTTATTTAATAGAAAGAAATATGACAAAAAAAGGTATTAACAGAAAATTAATCCTTTTTGAATCTCCCATAAAACTTACATTTTCTAATAAAGCAAATTGCCAGTGCATACATTTATATTTGGAAAAATATTTTTGTTCTCTTCATCAGGAACTGTCATAATGCTGTTCAAGGATTTCAGTGTTTTCTTACTGTGTTAGGAGCTAGAAAATACAAAATATTTAAAGAGAACTGTATTAATAATCATAACCTGGAATAATTGGCACTCAAGAAATAGGAGCCACATTTACCCTTGATTTACCCAGCTATAAATTCAGGAATTTTAATGCAGTAGTGCATAGGCATGCTTGAATTAAAAACTGAAACTCTGTAATGCTGACATTATTTTCTCTGCTGATGTTTTTCCCGTTCTTACCATCCCTGCCCTTACCCCAGATCCTGCACATGCACCGACACTATTTCATAGAAGAGTTTAGGGGAGTTGCTATTATTATTTTTTCCCTTTTTTTTTAAATACAGTGACTTGCCTTGGAGACCTAAAGCTAAGAAGAGCGTCTTCTCTATCTTAGAGGTCCTGTGACTAGAAGAAGGTAAAAAAGCATGTTGTGGATCAAAGTCACCAGCATGCAAGCAGTAGTGAGGGAAACACAGACCTGTGTCTGTACGTGAAAGGATCAGTGATAGGCAAATGTGATACAGAACGGAGTAGATACAGTAGAATGGCATGTAAGTGAGGCATAAACACAGGCAATCTAGAGGGACTAGAAAACAAGAGAGGTAATACATTATAAGCAAAATAATACTGTATGACTACCGGGGGGTTTGTGTTGGGGTTTTTTATATGTCTGAGGCAAAACAAATGAAAATTACATTGATACCAGTCAGAACTTATATTCCTTTGTAGGCAGTAGTTACATATAACAAAAATGGGACTCTATTATTAGGAACCACACTGGGTTTCTATTATCTTAATCTCACCTTCTGCTTTATGTAGTCACTAGATAGTGACTTCTGTAGAAATTAGAATTATGCAAGATACTGATATATTGACTCAAAATCATATTTTATTACATAGTAATAGCAGTGTTGCACAAAACCAATTCTATCTACCCCTTACAGGACGCAGAACACTTTGACATGATACAAGTGATGTTTTTTTGTTGTGCAATAAGGTTATTTGGGCTGGGAGATGGGAATGACGGCTTTGCTACCTCAGGGTTCTATGGTGGACTCTTCTTATTGTTATGAGCCACAAACACATCCCAAACGCCTCAGTGAGTAGACCTCAGAGGCAAGGGAGCTTGTGACTCCTCAAGGACCCTGTCCTGGGACAATACTGGGACTAGGAGTCTGCTGGATCCTGGGATTTGTTTGCCAATCCTTCATCCCTATCTGGGAATTTGAAATATGTAGTAGACCCCACATTAGCAAAAGTCTTCTGTTGCTCATGTGAACTAGCTGGTAGCACTCTGTGAGGGTTGTTCATAAGCCATATGTGGCTAAAACCCACATGATTATTGCCCATACAGTATGTGAGCATATAAGGAGTTCTATAGTGCCACTTGTACGATGGTCTGTATCAGCAGGAGACAAATTTAACAACAAAGGGATAAATTTGATAGAACTAATGAAGCACACATTCCAGAATGTGGGCAATTAGCCAAAGATGCATATTTTGACTCTGTAAGGTATGTGATGCCATTTTGAGTAGGTGGGAAAGCAGAAAAGCAGGTTTGCACATGTTACTTCTGCTTGGGAACCATTCTATATTCTACAGGAGCACTGCTTAGATCAGATAGTCTAGGAGATAACAATATTTAGTAAGATAATCATTCAAGGGAGTTGAGAATTTTGAATCTTGTGCTGCAGAATTAGTTTTCTTGTTTTAGCTGACACTGAGCTGCAAGAAATTGAAGAGCACTGAATAATTTGAACAGCAGTAGTCTAGATTTTACCTGGAGTCTAATAACCACTCTAAGAATTTATTATTTGCATATGTTAGTTTTTCTTTAATGCTTTGAGCATGCTTAGCCACATTTTTTGTGGAAGGTTTTCTATTTGTTGGAATGTTAGCTGGGAGCAAGCACCATTAGCCTTTGCTTTTCTAAGAGTTGACTGTGCCAGTGTGCCAGAATCACCATGTATGGTGTGGCGGGTATGTTCTGTTCCTGAGTGGCATGTACTGCATGTTCTGTGATCTTACGGGTTGAGAATTTAGTACAGATGCCTTTTTCAAGTAAAATAAAGAAGACAGACAGTACACTCCTCATAAAAACATGCCTTAAAGGAGTGTGCATATATGTGTACATATATGTAAACTTATATTTATGTGTGTTTGTTTGCCAAGTCAGATAACGACAGAATGATTCTTAACAACTATAACTATTTTTAAAGTGTATTTATTATTAATTTTATTTGATATTACTTATTTTATATATTGTTTTTTATTTTTATATAAATTTATATATCTGGTGTGCAAACGTAGATCTAACCATTTTGTTTCTATCAAACATAGCTTAATACTGAAGGATATGCAAAATAAAGCTTAGCTGTAAATGGGAACAAGCGTTTTTCTTACTAAGGTTTAGATAAAACTTTTGATTTCCTGCCTCCTGATCAGGAAAAAAATTATATAATTGATTGACCAGTTAAAACTGTTAAATTAAATCATGATTTCAAAGTGTTGAAGTTCTAACAGGGTATAAGTACTCATTTTGAGAAGGACCTGGGGGTGTTGGTCGATGAGAAAATGAACATGAGCCAGCAGTGTGCACTTGCAGCCCAGAAACCATCTGTGTTCTGGGCTGCAGCAGAAGGAGCGTGATCAACGGGTCGAGCGAGGTGATCCTGCCCCTCTGCTCTTGTGACACCCCACTTGGGGCACTCAGTGTGGTTCTGGTGTCCTCAACATAAAAAGGATATGGAGCTGTTGGAACAAGTCCAGAGGAGGGCCATGAGGATGATCACGGGGCTGGAGCACCTCCCGTATGAAGACAGGCTGAGGAAGTTGGGGCTTTTCAGCCTGGAGAAAGAAGGCTGCATAGAGACGTCATGGCAGCATTCCAGTATCTGAAGGGGGCCTATAGGGATGCTGGAGAGGGATTCTTCATTAGGGACTGTAGCAGTAGAATAAGGGGGAATGGGTTTAAACTGAAACAGGGGAAGTTCAGATTAGAGATAAGGAAGAAGTTCTTTCCTGTTAGGGTGGTGAGGCACTGGAGCAACAAAGTGTCAAATGCTCCATTCCTGTCAGTGTTAAGGCCAGGCTGGCCAGAGCCTTGGGCAGTGTGGTCTAGTGTGAGGTGTCCTTGCTCATGGCATGGGGTTGGAACTAGATGATCTTAAGGTCTTTTCCAACCCTACCTATTCTATGATTCTATGATTTTAATGCTAGTTGATAATGTGTTGGCCACCAGTCACTTTTTTGAAGACTTAAGGACTAAGGAGATACATGTTTATTTGAAGCCTAGTAAGTAGTTCTTTCTAACATCTCTGGCAGTAACACTATGTGATTCTGATATTTTCTTCTTTGAGGCATTACAGAGACCTATAAAGAAATCTACAAAGAGGTGTATCAAGGTTATTTAATTTTTATAAATCCTGTATTTCCAAAAGAATAGGGCTGCTAAAATAATAGTGGATATTATCGCAATTGTAATACTAGATTTTCCCAAATTAGGTCTACATGTGCTCTGCATTGCTTATTTTGAAGAATCTGAAGGGCCTTCCTGATTGTCATGTGAACTTAATGCTGGCTGAGCGATGAAGGGGTTGAGAACAGCTCTGTTGAGAAGGACCTGGGGGTACTGGTGGATGAAAAACTGGACATGAGCTGGCAGTGTGCACTTGCAGCTCAGAAATCCAACTGTATCCTGGGCTGCATCAAATGGACTGTGTCCAGCACGTTAAGGGGGGTGATTCTGCCCCTCTGCTGTGCTCTGATGAGATCCCATCTGCAGTACTACGACCAGCTCTGGGGCCTAAAACATAAGAATGGTGTAGACCTTGGAGCAAGTCCAGAGGAAGGTCATAAAGATGATCAGAGTGATGAAGCACCTTTCCTATGAGGAAAGGCTAGGGGATTTGGGCTTGTTCAGCCTGGAGAAGAGAAAGTTCCAGTGAGAACTTACTGCGACGTGCCAGTACCTAAAGGCGGCTCATGAGAAAGATGGGGGCAGACTTTTTAGTAGGTCTGTGGCAGTAGGACGAGGAGTAATGCTTTTAGACTAAAAGGGGTTAGATTCAGGCTAGGTATAAAGAATAAATTTTTTACAGTGAAGGTGGTGCAACACTGGAATAGGTTGCCCAGTGAGATGGTACATGCCTTTAGAGGTCCCTCCCAACCCAAACTATTCTATAGTTCTAAATACAAAATAGAAAGAAAATAGAATTATTTTTCCAATGTAAATGGATAGAGGACATGTGACTGGAGTTGGCAGAAGGAGGGAATAATGGTTGAAAACTGCCAGAAATCAGTCAAAAGTCACTATCCAGCTGAACATAAGGAGAGGTGAGAGAGAAGTGGTTTGGTCAATTGGCCACATATAAATTCATTCTATGTTTTTGTGGAGAGTTCAGTGAACCATAAGATAGCTTGCTGAGGAAGCCTTTGGTTTAGGTAAAATGGTGAAGAAGAACTGTTTTAATGTCTTCAGGTCTGTTTTCAAGTCTGTCTCTTGACAAAGATGAATAAAATGTTTTTCAGTGAAATCTCCTCTATTACTTTTCCAGTGCAAGCAAATGTTAATTCATTCAGAAGTTGTCATGAAGATACAGTTCAATGGATTTGTTCAAGGACCAGGTGTGGAAGCAGCATCACTGTTTGACTTTTACCTTTGACAGATGACTGGAATTGAAGGCTTGTCTGAGGCAAACGTTACCTCATAATATATTTGGCACCAGCACAACTGGAAAGATTATAAAAGAAAATATTAACATGATAAAATATGAAAAGGAAAAGAGTATTTTTTCCTCCATCCAAAACTTAGTTTGTTCATTAATGCAGCATATATTGTCTTCTGACACTATTTCACTATTTTGTGTATAGAAACAGGTGATGCTTGCTGGATAAGGTACGTCTGGACATTCTCATGTGATGATAGGCAGTCTTATTTATCATGCTTGAGGAAGATTAAGAAGGTGGTCATACTGTTATTTTGTTTACTAGCATACTAAGCCACCACTTTCTGTTTTCTCAGGCCCAGTTACCTGTGAGCTAATGAGCTAATAGCAAGCTGTGTTTAGAGTTACTTCTGTAGTAACACCTGGTAAGAGGGGGACCTACCAGCTCCAAGATCCCTGGCAGTTCAGTCCACCCAGCAATCTGCTTTCAATTTTCTCACAAGCATTCCTGGGTTTGCTTTTCAGCCTTTAGGAACTTTATGGACCAGTTTTCCTTTTCCTCTCTGAAACAAATGCCAGCAGAGTCAAGATCCATTTACTCACTGTTGAAAAGTGAAAACAAAGTGCTGACTCAGCCACAGGGAGTTGGAACCAGGTTGCTCCCATAACAGGTTTCCGTATAAATAGCTGCTATGACCGTTGGGAGGGTCTTGTAAGATTGTTTTCTATTGACATATCCATATGGGCAGCTGGGATTGTGCTTTTGCATCATTGTTCGAATTACATGGGCTGCAGAAACTGTTCTGGGACCCCAGAATGGTAAATTATTGAGGCAATTCACTTGCTTGTGTGGTTTGAATCGGTACTGCCTGGTGTTAATCTCTGTGTCCCTTTGCCCTACAATGTGGCAGTGTTTGCTTCTGGGAACTGTACTGCTATAATTATCAATTAGCAGGTGCAGGCTAAGTGTGAGAGCTTTCTGGCTTGTATTTTATTTCTCCTGATTACATTCTGAAATCAAAAATATTCTTTGCTTTTGGGAGTTGTATCTCTGAATTAGGTAGGGTTTGCTTACTTGAAGACATGCCATGTGCTGCTATCCGTTTACATCATCGCTGCAGTGAGATATAAATCCAGCAAACAAACCTGGTTTCATTACCCTTAGCTATAAATTTTCCACACTAGGAAGTTATCTAGTTAACATATGGAGTACAATAGATGATCCCAATGTGACTATGCTGTAAGCCACTCAAGGGATTCGGCTGCTGTGATCAATCACAAGAGCATTTGTTCTAGGGCCACGTGTTATTATTTATAATATATACTGTTTATACTTCATAAAACTCCCTTATCACCCTTTATTTTATAAAATATATACTTTATTGAAAGAAAGAGCCAAAATATTAATCATTTTTATAATAAAATGTCTGACTTCACCTGCCAGAAGTAGCCAAATTGATTTTAACGTCTGTTAATGATTTAACTTTTCTTTTTTATTGACGTCAGTAAAAGGGTGTTACCACTCTCAGTCATCAGTGAAAGGGTGTTTTCAGTTTACAGAAAAATACATTATTTCTCTCTGTATTTATATACGTGTAATGTACATTACACTTTAATTGCTTACCTGTAAAATGTTGAAAATTTAGGTAGAGCATAGATAATAGGAAAATTAGAGACTCTTAAGTGTGGTGCTGGACAAGAAGGCATAAAGAGGGGTTTCTTAATGATTCGTATCATATATTTTCTCCTATTAATTATGAATACATCAGTAAGACATCACTTTTATTTGCTTATTTATCAATGCCTCCTTTACCATTCAGATGTCTTGAGGTAAAATATTGATTAATGTAAACCCCAAGAAGTGTGTATGCACATGTTTTTTAAGAAAGAAAATCCATTTTAAAAAGAATTGAAGTAGTTAATTTTATCAGTGCTTTCTTATGCCTCATGGTATATCATATAAACACAAAATATTTTCTGATTTCACAGTAAAACATCTTACAAGGACATTTTCTGGAAACCTAGGGATCAGGTCAGGAAAGGCAAGGTGCAGATAGAATTGAGTCTGGCCAGGGATGTCAAGGGTAACAGAAAGGGCTTCTATAGGTATGTTGCCACCAAAAGAAAGTCTAAGGATGATGTGGGCCCTGTCTGGAAGGAAATGGGAGAACTGGTGAGCCTGGATTTGAAGCAGGCTAAGATTCTCAATTACTTCTTTGCCTAAGTCTTCACTGGTATGTCTTGGAAGACAGATGCGGGGACTGTGAGAATGAAGAACTTAGGCCCACTGTAGGAGAGGATCAAGTTTGAGATCATCTTAGAAACCTGAATGTGCACAAGTCCATGGGACCTGATGAAATCCATCCACAGGTCCAAAAGCAGCTGGTGAATGAAGTTGCTAAGCCACTGGCCATCATATTTGAAAAATCATGGCAGTCAGGTGAAGTTCCCGACGACTGAAAAAAGGGAAATATAACCCCCATTTTCAAGAAGGGGAAAATGGATGACCTAGGGAGCTACAGACCAGTCAGTCTCACCTCTGTGCCTGGCAAAATCTTGGAGCAGATTCTCCTGGAAGGCATACTAAGTAAGGCACATGAAAATCAACAAGGTGCTTGGTGACAGCCAGCATGGCTTCACTAAGGGGAAATCCTGCCTGACCAGTTTGGTGGCCTTCTGTGATGGGGCTACAGAACTGATGGACAGGGGTAGAGCAGTTGATGTCATCTACCTGGACTTGGGAAAAGCATTCGACACTTTCCCACATGACATCCTTGTCTCTAAATTGGAAAGACATGAATTTGATGGATGGACCACTCGGTGGATAAAGAACTGGCTGGATGTTCACACACAAAGAGTTGTGGTCAATGGCTCAATGTCCGGCTGGAGCCCAGTAATGAATGGTGTCCCTCAGGGATTGGTGTTGGGACAGGTCTTGTTCAACATCTTTGTCGGTGACGTGAACAGTGGGATTGAGTGTGCATCAGCAAGTTTGCCGATGACACCAAGCTGTGTGGTTTGTTTGAGACATTCGAGGGAAGGCATGGGATCAAGAGGGATCTGGACACATTTGAGAATTGGGCTGATGCCAACCTCATGAAGTTCAACAATCTGAAGTGCAAGGTCCTACACCTGGGTGGGAGCAATCCCAGGCACAGCTGCAGGTTGGGCAGAGAAGAGATTCAGAGCAGCCCTGAGGAGAAGGACTTGGGGGTGATGATGATGAGAAAATGAACATGAGCCGGCTTCAGTGTGCGCTCGCAGCCCAGAAAGCCAACCGTATCCTGGGCTGCATCAAAAGGAGCGTGACCAGCAGGTCGAAGGAGGTGATCCTGCCCCTCTACTCTGCTCTTGTGAGACCTCACCTGGAGTATTGTGTGCAGTTCTGGTGTCCTCAACATAAAAAGGACATGGAACTGTTGGAGCAAGTCCAGAGGAGGGGCATGAGGATATTAAGTGCACAAAATCATAGAATCAGTGAATAGTTAGTGTTGGAAAGGACCTTAAGATCATCTAGTTCCAATCCCCCTGCCATGGGCCAGGACACCTCACACTAGACCATGTTGCCCAGTTCATAAAAACGTGCTGTGTAGACCATGTCTAAGAGATTTCAGATGTGGTGGGAAGCACCAAAAGATAGTTGGGAGCCTTTAAATGTGGAAATAGGTATGACAGATGTAAGATATTTTTCTCTTCGGTAGCAAGCCAGCTAACTCTGGCAAGATTTAGAGGACAAAGGAAGCTTGGCAAAGACAGGTCACAGGCAGTTTAAATAATTATCAGGCTTTTTCAGTGTTTTGCAGGACACAATAAATTGCAGCAACTTCAGCTACTGGCTAGTTCAGTGTTACTGACTGAAATGCCATTTCTTCAGTGAGACACCCAGGAGCCATTTAACTGTTACCTGGTATGAATTAAAGTGTAGTTCCCTGAATTTTGTTAGCAGTTTCACAAGAGCAGGGCAGGTCTGAAAAGCCTGGCTGTAACTGGGGAGTGTGTTTTGGCTTTATGTGGAGAAGCAACTTCAAACTGGCAGGGCAAATATCTCTTATGGTGATGAATGTATAGTTCAGCCAAATCAAATGCGAAAGTTTCCTTATCCCTTGGGATCTGTACAGCTACCTTTTGATTACATAGCTAACCTAAGTTATTTTTCATTAAGGGGAAGTTTAGATTGGATATAAGGAAGAAGTTCTTTAGCGTGAGGGTGGTGAGGCACTGGAATAGGTTGCCCACGGAAGCTGTGAATGCTCCATCCTTGGTGGTCAAGGCCCAGTTGGACAGGCCCTTGCATGGTTTAGCATGAAGTGTCCCTGCCCATGGCAGGGGGGTTGGAACCAGGTGATCTTAAGGTCCTTTCCAACCCTAGCTATTCTATGATTCTATGAAGTAGCATGATTGCTCATATGGTGAGCAAATCCATGTAATGTAACTATATCACTCCAGAAAATTAATTTCAAAGCTTTCTGTAGGTGAGGGAAACACTGAAATGATGCTTAGCAGCCCACTCAGGTACTGTTATGAGTCTTGGCTAGTGATATAGCAGTCTCTCAATTTGTTTGCCTAATCATGTAAATAATTTTTCAGAGAGGTAACACAGCTGACAACAGGAAGCTTAGCACCATGGAAAAATGCAGAGAGAAGGGACTTAGTTTAGTCATTGACACAGGATTGATAATGCATGGTTATCATTAGATCATAGCACAAAACATGCACTTCAACAAGTTATCTGTGGATAGTTGTATTCCACCTACAGTAAATTCTGTATGTAAAATTGCTTTCATAAAAGGCAACTGAAATGAAGTAATGGATGTAAGGAATTTAAGAATAAGGTTCTCAAAGTTGTGGTTTTTGGTTTGGTTTTGGTTTGTTTGTCTTTTTTTTTTTTCCCCCAAAAGAGAAATAAACCCAAAGAACTAATAATACAAGCTGACAAAATTTGTGGTTAAAATCAGAACTGTGCCTTCAGCTTTTTGCTAGCAATTATCCATTAGGTAAATTGTGAATGCAGCATCTGTGTAATAAAATGTAAGTACAAAACCAGGCCTATAAAATAGACCTGTTATGTCACTGTTTAATTGTTTAATTTAGTACTTGATTGAAAGTTCTTACTATATGAAACACAAATAGTACTTATCAATGATAGTGGAAAAACAATTTACATGCCCTAGCCTTCTGTGGCATGTACTGTGTGTTGCACTTCAAATGAACAGAGCATGTAATCTCCATTGGCAAAAGAGAGACAAGCCAGCACAAGTAGGAGTCAGAAAGTTAAGAATGTGATCTTTTAACACAGGGTGGTAATAATACATATTGTGTTTTGTTACCTGAGGTAATTAACCATTTGTTGCAATATTTTTACAGTGGTTCCAGTTGTCTTTCACTGCATGCCTGTCTTATCTTGAAAATGGAAGCAAAAGTTAAATGAAGCACAGATCTTTTACTTTATTTATGTAGAACATTTTTAACATACATAAACTGAAATCACAAAATAGCAAGAGTGTTTTTTACTCAGGGATTTGATTCAAGCTCTGAAGAAGCCTTACTGTTTTGAAGTCCTAAATAGAAGTTGACCTTCAGTGTAAATCCTATAACACTACCTTAAGAACTGCAATTAATACCTCACACAAACAATCAAATAAGCCAGAATAGGCTTGGGATAATTCAAAAAGATTTTAAATTTGCAAAATACCAGCATTTTATTTTCAGAGATGGAAATTTCTGACTAAGAATCAGTAGTGTATGTGTGCATTTCAAAAAACAACTTTTTGTTTAGGTTAAGGACTTTAAAGAAATATGGATAGGACTCTAGATTGTTTATATAGTGCAAATATTTTTTTTCAGGCTAATCCCACTTTTTATTTTGTCTTTAGAAAATCATCAGTTATTCCATTAAATCATACCAAAGTCATTCTCAGACATTAACTTTCCGTAACTTTTCCTCATATTACACCCTCCTTGTCCCATTCAGTTCAGTAGCTAACCAAAACCAGTGTGGCAAAGTTCTTACTGGCAATGCTAAGGTGTGACTGTTTTGATTTTCTAACATAATCTGCCAGAGTCATGAATGCTGCAATGCCTACCGTAAAAAATAAAAATAATTCTTTTTGACTGGCGATAACTGCATTCTTAATTAAACTTCTTTTCCTTTCAGATGGAAAGGGAAAGGACTTCCATTTATACCGGCAGTCTGCTTAACTTTGAGCTATTGATAGAGGTTCCCAGTACCCAGCTGCATTCCACAAGTGCCTTTAATAACTAGTGGGTATTAAAGGGTACGGTGTGGCACTGGATTTGTTCCAATCAAGTTAAAATATAACTCAAACTCAAATAGACATTGAAGCAGGAATATATGTTTTAAGATATACTAGTCTGCCAAAAGGTCTTAATTAATTTCTCTTACTTGGTGTATCTTTGTCCTGGGTTCAGCAGTAGCAGTCATTTTTTCTCCTTAGTAGCTGGTGCAGTGCTGTATTTTTGACTTTCAGCCTGGGAACAGCCCTGATAACACCGATGTTTTTAATTACTGCTCAGATGTTTACTCTGGCCAAGGACTTTGTGAGCCTCATGCTCTGCCAGGGAGGAGGGGAAGCTGGGAGGAAGCAGAGACAGGACACCTGACCCAAACTAGCCAAAGGGGTATTCCATACCACAGCACGTCATGCCCAGGATGTAAACTGAGTGTTACCCGGAAGGGCTGGTTCACTGCTGGGTTGGGCTAGGTATTGGTGAGCGGGTGGTGAGCGGTTGTGTTCTCTTGCCTTGTTATTTCCCTTATCATTATTATTATTGGTGGCAGCAGCAGTAGTGATTTGTGTTATACCTTAGTTACTGGACTGTTCTTATCTCAACCCGTGGGAGTTATATTCTTATGATTCTCCTCCCCATCCCTCCGGGAGCTGCGGGGGAGGAAGGAGGGGAGTGAGTGAAAAGGGCATGGCTGATTTATGGCTGAGCTTAAAACATGACAATCTTACAGAAGTCTCATCTCTATTCTGTGTGACCTGAGTACTCTGCTTCAGTTCTTAAGCTCTTTACCTCACCATGGGCTTCTCAAACTGTGGTACTTATTCAAAAGGAAATATTACGCATTTAATTTAGGGTAGTAGATGGGACAAGTCCCAGATCGATGTCTTGCTGTTTTACTGTATATGTTTTCCTTTCTTTTTTGTTTTTATATACCTTTTAATTTTCATCAAGATCTGTCTCCAGCTATGGAGTGAAAACACTATTAAGGTTGTGGTTGAGAAACATTCTAGGCTTTGCAGACTTATGTGTTTCTGGGTAAAACTGCTACCAAACATAGTGTAAAAAATAACTAATTTTCATCTCCTTGGTCTGTAGATGGTGCACAATAATTTATAGGAGTGAAACAAGCAGAATGAAAAGTACTTGGGGACTGGGAAGGCATTACTGAGAGAAAATTCTTAAATAGTCTGATGGGAGTGAATGGTTTGGCAGTATCTCCTCTTTTGTTCCCTTTGCCTGCCTTTCTTTTGGGGCAGAGATCAGTGAGATGTTCAATCTGTCAAATGCTGTAGGGTAAAGCATGCATTCTGTGAATTCACCTTTACTTTGATAACATACGCAGAAAACTCTCCACAATGAGATAGTTTGGAACAAAGTCAGATAATTTGTGGAAGCATTGCAAACCTCATAAATTAGCTAGGTGTTTTGTGTTTGGATTTGTTTTGTTTTTTTTTTTTTTTTTTTTGTAAGCAGTGAGAGTGATAGGTTGTATGCTACCTCCATACACAAGGCTTGAAAAAGATGGTGTCTGAAGAACTGGCGTAAAAGGGACTTTGCTTGATTACCCATGTGTAAAATGAAAATTTCAAGAAATTACTTACATAGAAGCTAGGAAATGTAATATGAAATAGAGGATCCTGCAGAGATTTTTCTTTAGAAAGCTCAGTAATATTAGCTCTGTTACTTATAAAATGAGAGCTGTGGATTTCCAGCTTTTTTTTTAAAGAGCTTTGTTTCAGTAACTTTGTGATTTCTTCTTAGTCACTGTTATGACTGGTAACATTAGTGCCAAGATCTAGTGGTTATGTGTTAATAAAGGGGCAGTATTCATGGATTAAAATACCATTGGCCCATTGTGAAACACAACTAAAAAGTGAAACTGATGGCTACGTTTTCATGAAAAAGAAAAAAAAAGCAGGTCCTATTTCTTACTCTTTTCCCCATTTTATACTGTATCACACACCCTGCAGGTATGAGGTTTCAGCTTTTTTGAGATTAATGTAAAAGTAGGTAAGGAAAAGAATATCTCAACAATTATTGAAAATGAAAATTTGTTTATTTTTGGAGTTTTTAAGACTAATTTAAATTTTGCTTTAGAAAGAGTATCCTAAGTATCAAAATAAGCTATTTAAGATTTAGCCCAGAGTAATTTATGACATGGGCTGTCTTTAATAAAGGAACATGGGTAGATATTAGTTCTAGCAATAATGTTAAAAAAAAAAAAAAGCCAATACTATACATAAGGAATCCTGTCCCTAATTATTTTAGATTTCCCAGCAGAATGGTTAACACTTCATTACCTCTGACCAGCTGCTGTTTAATGATTCCTTATCTGCAGACAGATCCCAGTCATGCAGAAGATAATGAATTAATTCAATAACTGAGAAGTCCCCTAATTCATAATGTATTAATCTCAATTTTGAAACCATTTTTTTCATTCTAGTTGAGCCTATTTTGTAAATGACCTTCTGTTTCTGTATCTTTTAATGGCTTCTC
The DNA here is from genome assembly GCF_034315485.1 of Pezoporus occidentalis. Lineage (NCBI taxonomy): Eukaryota > Metazoa > Chordata > Aves > Psittaciformes > Psittacidae > Pezoporus > Pezoporus occidentalis. The sequence continues at coordinate 465,099 of NW_026913136.1, read as the reverse complement.
TATCTGAATATAGAGACACTATAACGTCTGTATTATTTTCTTAAAATTATACATGCAAAATGAGTGACTGAAAAGTGATAAATTTATATTACGTAAATGTACAAACTGATACAGCAACCGTGTATGTATAAATATACTATCTTGTATTAATTTGTCTACCTCATATGCACTACTTTTAGTGTTACTTTGGAATTATATGAACAGAGAAGAGAGTAAAACAAATGTCCTCTGCAGTTAATTGCTTTTGCTATACATAGAATCATAGAATAGTTAGGGTTGGAAAGGACCTTAAGATCATCTAGTTCCAACCCCCCTGCCATGGGCAAGGACACCTCATGCTAAACCATGTCACCCAAGGCTCTGTCCAGCCTGGCCTTGAAAACTGCTATGGATAGAGCATTTATCACTTCTTTGGGCAACCTGTGCCAGTGCCTCATCACCCTCGCAGTAAAGAATGTCCATCTGAAGCATCCTAGTTCACATGTAATTATTTTATGGATTTTCCTTTGAAGTGAAGCATACTTGTGCTTGAACAGCCTTAATTCTTGGGAACAAATTGCTGTTTTAATATACCTTTTTTTATTTTCTGATCGTAAGTGTTTAAGAAAAACTAATAGAACACATGGTATTATCTTAGTTATAATTTACTGTGAGAAAATAATATATTTATGATCTATCATTATATATATGCTATGGTAGTGCTCAGGCGATAACTTACGCTTGATCTCCTTTAAAGAAAAAAAAACTTTAAATGTGAAGAGTATAGTAAAAGATAATAGCTTCTCTTCCCCTCCAGAGTTTGCTTTACTGGACACTGACTTCATGTTTGTATTCTGGACTTTTTCCCTCCGGTAAAGACAGAGGCCTGAAATTATAAAGTGTGTCGGTGAGGTGACTATGTAGAGCTTCAGAGGTGGCAGTGCTGTGCCCGAGACAGCAACACCTCTCCAGAGAAGTTTTGTGGAAGCATTTACCTTAGAAACAAGCAGTTGTTAAGTGAGACAAGGGGGGCCGAGAGGAACAACAGCTGAAGCAGGCTGTAGAAGAGTGGATTTGGACATTACTATGCTGAGAGAAGAAACTTAGCACTACAGTGTGGATGCGCAACCTCAGTGAAGCCAGAGATCTTGTAATCTGAGGTCTTTGAAATACAATGTTGGAAGTAGACTGATACCCACTTTTTAGGAATGGGTCTTACCTTAAAACTGCTAAAAGGCTGATGAAGTTGCATGTTTGTCTGCAGACTTGGCTTGCCTTTGTAAATGCCTCTCTTGAGTAGGACCTGGTCCGTGGAAGTGCCGGTGGGTTCATGCTCCACCAACAAATGCAGGGACCTTTTGACAGTGTTGTTGAGAATGGGTGGCAGAGGGTAGAAAGGTAGGACTGTAAGTGCCCAGGAAAGGAAAAGCTAAAGTAAACTTGCGCTAAATCTGCTGCAGGCAAAATTACATGATTCAGTGATACAGGAGGACAAACTAAATGAATAGTAAAATCTTCCAACAAGAAGCAGGCATTTCAGAGTAACACTTGAGTAGGTGGATTTCTAAACTGTAAGGGTACCATGAAAGGACAATACCTAGATTTCAGGATGTGATTTTGATCACTAGATGGACTCAGTAAAAATATTTGGCCACAATATATAACTGTACCACCACCACATGAAGTGTGTTTAGGCCCCTTTCTGTTTGTAAAAAATTCTTTATTTGCTTGGTATATGGCAGCAGGCTCTGTCTATCTGGTATGTCAATTGTACCTGTAAATGTTTCTGTTTAAGCCTTTAAACCAAAGGAAAATATTTTAAGTAAATCTTGTTTTCTTTGGTTTTAGATGGGGATTTTCCTATTAACTCCCTGTAAGTTTATGTAATATTATACTTTGAGACTTTTGAATTACTATCTCTGGCTTTTTTTCACTTGTTAATTTAAAAGATTAAATTTGTTTTCTCAGTCCCATGACTGGACAAATGAAACTAAGACTTAATTAAAAAAAGAAGCTCTTACCACAGAGAAATCAAACTTTTTTGAGTCCAAAAGATCAAAAGAACAGAAAAGAATTCAAAAGAATAAGAGACGTCTTCTACTTTCAGCTTTACTGCATATCTAGTAAGGGTGACACCAGTGCTGCTCAGGAGGTGCAGAATTTCATTCTGAAAGCCCCCGTGGCCTCGACGGGGTTCACTTATTTTTTTTTTCACTTTTTTTTTTGGCAAAGGTGGGCTTTACAGAAGGCCCTTCTTCTGCCTTTTAATCCTATCATGAAGGGCAAGATTAATCTCAGCTCTCAGACATGCCAGGAGACGTCAAAGAAAGGTCACATCTAGTCTCCATTCCCTGTGGTCAGCTTTTCAGTTACCTCCTGAAGTGCTGAATGATAATACAGACAGAACTGAGATGCAGATGAGGGAGAATGATGGTGTGAACAAATAACCTATACACAGATGTGAAGCATTTTTCAAGTCTGTTGATGTAGTTCAACTTTGCAACACAAAGCAAAATGTATTTAGATGCTTCATAGTCCTTTTCACATACATAATGACTTCTTTAAGGTAGAGAAATCTTACTGTCATTTCAGTCCATGTTAAAATTTTTGAAGTAAAATTGATAGGGAAATCAGAAGCCATTTGTCACCCTCTAATTCCTCTATAGAAAGTAACAATGATGTTAGTAGCTCTGAAGAAATAATTTTATCAGTTCATATACACCTATCCTCTATATATTTTTCAGAAAGTAGTTGACCATAATCTTGCTTCCTGGTTTATTTATGTCCTCCAGGCATACTTCCCAAAAGGTTCTATTAAGTATAAAATACAGAAGTCTTCCCTCTTCAAACAGAGTTGTTGAAAGCTCAATTTAAAAATTCTGTATCTAATTCTGAAAAGTTTTAATAATATTTCAGAGCTATGCCACTGTAAATAGTTGCTGGCTTTGAGAAAACCAATTCTAGAATGAAGGCAAGAGTATGAGCAGCTATGTGATAATGGAGAGCACATGTGGCGTTTAAAACCAGATTCAGTAACTAAAATGCTTCAGTGTGTTTCAGTATTAACTCCACTGTTTTGATATTCAGAATCAGATCTCTACCGGATTCACTGAATAGATAAAGCTGTTCCATACTGAAAACTAGTGAGCCCCGAGTGTTTTCTGTGAATTCGTGGGTTCTCTTCTTGCCATTTTTTTTCCCAAGCAGTGCCTTTCACTTTACTATTGTGCTTGTGTAAGGTTCTCTTCTTCTTATAGCACAAGGCAGTGGTCTAGAAAGACTGCATTTTTACAGCTTGTTATTGTTGTCCAGTTGTTCTTATCATGTTAATCTCTTTTCTGTAAAGGCATCACCATCACTCTATTTCTTGTCATATATACAGAGCATGGAGATCTGGGGCATGCTGGTGTTGTTGCATGGATAGGTGTCACTTTGTGTAATTGGTAGATTAAGAATACATGTCAGTCAATAACTTGTTCAAGTTTATTTGCAGCAAATGTTGATGAACAAAGTGGTTCTATTAACGGCCACAGTTTGCCTACTTTATTGTTTGCCAGCAAGTAGGCTACAAAAGCAGAAAGAATCATTCAGGTACTTGAGAAGCAGGCTTTTTGAGAACACCAGCAACAGGCTCTCTTGAATCTTAGAGCCTTGCTTTGCTTTTTCTTCAATTTAGCAACCATTAGCCTGATGAACTGCTGTAATGTCTGAGATTGAATTATAGATCACATAGTACTGATTTAATTTTTTTAACACCCTCATTCTGGAATATGTTTGTTAGGTGTTTGTGTGGTTTCTGTTGTTTTTTTTTGTTTGATTTGGTTAGTTGGGTTTATTTTTTTTTAATTCTTATTTTATTTTAATCTTATTTTACTATAATTTCCATATATTTGAAATGAAATATTTACATTGGAGAACTATTCCAGTACAGAGAATTATTGTTACAGCTATTCCTCCTTTCAGTCATTCATTCTTTTCCCCCATACCAATCCAAAATATGGCTAGATTGAATTTAAAGTGTTCAGCCTCAGTGAGGAGTGTTAAAAAGCTGGCTAATTGTAACATTTCTGTGTCTAGGGTATGACCCTTAACAGTTCAATGCTAAGCAGCCTAAATAGAAATGATGTGGTATTCTTCTAAGCTATTGAGGAGTCCCACCTGTCATGGTTAGGGTAGTGGAATTATAAAAGTAGCACGACAGGATAGAGTAATAGAGTCTTTGAATCTGTCTGTGTGTTGGACACCCATAGCATCTCTGCAGTGGTGTTTATTTGTATATGTATATGTACATTTGTTTCTCAAGAATAGATGATGTATGTAGTGAGTCTTTAGTGTGTAGATCCTTTGCAAGCTTCCAAGGTATGTTAGAAACTCTTAAAGTAATTCCTAGAAGCTTCAGCAGGCCTGTAGCCAGCCTCCCCACTTCACCCTCCAAAACAATCACCAAAGGATGTATTCTGCAGAACTTGAACTCCCAGTGCAGATTACATGTGGATCACACAAACATGGGAACAATCACACCAAAGGTGTGGAGAACCATTTATTATGAATAATGCATTGATCATTTAAAATTTGTTCCACATAAGGTTTTTAAAGAAAAGAAGTAGATGCTGGCAAGATGCCCAGTGGCAGTTTTGCTGTAATTTGCACAATTTAGGCTGGGCTGGGCTGTGACTTCAAAATAAGAGGTTTTACAATAGAACTGGGGACTCTAGTTGGGTCTTGGCACAGAGATGCAGAAATGGAATTTACATATATCTTTTTGAGCTTTTTTGGAAGTGCTTTGAAGTTCCAGAAAGTGAAACCATAGTTTACATAGTATATTCTGTATAAATAGCATGTCCTGTTTATAGAAGTGCTCTCTGTGGGATCCTATTATTTCACATGTATGGGACTGTGCATGGTAATACAATGCTGTAGTTTAGGATTTCAAGAAAGTGCAAGTTAAATACATAAAGCTAAAGACTGTAGTGTGATCTTTTTTATATGAATATGTATATATTAGGAAGCATAGTTAAGATTGCAGAAGTCTTTAAAGCTTGATAGTATAATTTAAGTATTTATTTCATAGTTGTTTTTTTTTTGTGTGTGGGATAGGTGAATCCCTGGTAGTCTCCATGCAGTCCTCCCAGGAAGGAAAAAAAAATGAAGTCATGGTATAATAAACATGATAATGACCTCAGTGCAAGGCATTTGGAGAGGAAGGAAGAATTAATGATTACATCATCTGTTAGTGGTAATGTAGCATTAGTGAAAAGAATTATTGTTATTTATGACATTATACTAAAACACCTTAGAAAACATCTTTTATAATTCTATGTCTGAAACTATGTGAATCTTGGTTTGGTTTTAGTTTATATGTATATGTTCCTTTAATGACCTCAAGGGCAGGATAAATGCAAATATTTGAAGCTTGGGAATTTTTCTTCTGTTTTTTATATAAGACATCATCTATCTGCCCTGTGGTTAGTGATAGCTGTTTAACAGTAGGTGATACTCGAAATGTTAAGGAGGCAAGCTGTCTTCTTGAAAATACAGCAGTATTGCCGGTTATCATGTTTTTTGTCACAATTCTCTTGGGATTTGATGTTTTTCTTTTTTCTAGTTCCGCTTATGGAGAAAATACTGAATATGTGAATTCTAGCAGTTTCAACAAAGCTAAGCAAATAAAAGAGACTCTCATGATAATTTTACATCATCATTCCTGGAGACCTGGAATCAAACTTTGCAACACTTGGGATGACTGATACTGAGATCTGATTTGTTGCATCTTCTGATGTTAGAAACTGAACAGAATGCTTCTGCTAACACTGATTTTTGTGTGACACATTCTATTCTATTTCTATTTCTATGTGTGGTATCTGTGAGCAGATTTCTTCTAGCAGAGTGGACAACAGTAATAGGAAAAATTATGATTCTGAGGGTTTTTTCCATGATACAGAAATAGAGGTTAAATACCCAGAATGTCTGGTAGACATATAGCAACTGTGTTTAAGTCTTTTTGAAAACTTTATGGCTATTCCAACTTGATTACCTAGACTAAAGCTGTAGTGATTGACTGACTGACTTGGTATAAAGCATACTTAAGTATGCTCAGATGCTTCTGTCAATGAAGAGTTTTCTTCCAGATTGTACGCACTGTAGAGCTCATTGGTGTGGCACAGCCAGGGGAGTCATTGCTGAACTGATGCTTTAGTCTTTTTCCTGCCTGGCTTGCAGGAAATAAAACAGAAATTTTGCTCCTAAATGTCTTTTTTTTTCAGATGCTCATTGCCAGAAAGCACCATGTTTTCTTATTTTGGGTGGTCAAGGTTATAACTGTTCCGGAATTTTTGAACAGTCTATATCGTGCCTTTTTTTCTTGTGAAAAAACTGTATATTCATCAAAACTGAAACAAGAAAAGCTCAGTGTCTTTAACTTTTTTACCAAGTTCTAAACGTATTTCAAAATTTCCAAAAAGATGTGATGGTTCTTATTTACAAGGGCTTTTTGTTTTGTAATGCCATTTATTTATTAAAAATAATGACATTAAAATTAAATACCTTGAACTTACAAGACTGAAAAGTAATACTCTCAAACTTATTTTAACAAGTTAATCACTATGTTACATACTTAGGTAATAAATTTTAATGAGTCAATTTATACAATAATAATGAATAGTCTTTGGTAATTTTCAGTCCACAAAGATGAGGCTTCTGTTTATGGGTACTGGATATTGTTATGGCTTTGTCAGTTTAGAGATCTGTCTGCTGTTGAAACTTAGGCAGACATTTATAACTGAAATTAAACGATCTATTTATTTCACTTATTAAATTTCTAAAAAAGCATCTGTCATGAGGCAAAGTGTTTCCTTACTTCCTCACATTATTTTTGAGATTAGCTCCGAATCTTTTTAAAATTTTCCATATCTATTTTGAAGTAGAGATGCGAAAGCTGAGTTAAGTGATCTCATCAGGGCTCTAAATGTATGATATTACAACAAACATCTCTAAACTGTTAAGACACCCTCTGGCAGGGGAAGGTGGATTTGGTATTTCTGGCTTTTAAAATGGAAAGGAACATGTATGTATACAAACACCTTGGTTAACAATTTGTAAGTAAAATAGTGACAAAATCACATGTGTATGATGTCTTAACTAAGAACAAAATCCTTTCAACTGCTTATGATTTTGAAGAATTCATTTTGTCTTACAGGTAAAATATTTTTAAGTTCAGTGGCATTTAAAAATTACATTACTTTTTGGACTTGCAGGTATTCACTGTTGTGTGATACAGTCTAAATATCAGTAGAGGCTTAAGCTAGTACTGAGATCGGGTATTTCTATCATTTGAATGATGCTGATTGCATGCATTAAATAGTGTTATTGCTTCAGATCACTAGTAATTTCACCACATTTCTGGTGTCCTCAACATAAAAAGGACATGGAACTGTTGGAACAAGACCAGAGAAGGGCCATGAGGATGATCAGGGGAGTGGAGCACCTCCTGTATGAAGATAGGCTGAGGAAGTTGGGGCTGTTCATCCTGGAGAAGAGAAGGCTGCGTGGAGACCTCATAGCAGCCTTCCAGTATCTGAAGAGGGCCTATAGGGATGCTGGAGAGGGACTCTTCATTAGAGACTGTAGTGATAGGACAAGGGGTAACGGGTTAAAACTTAAACAGGGGAAGTTTAGATTGGATATAAGGAGGAAATTCTTTCCTGTTAGGGTGGTGAGGCACTGGAATGAGTTGCCCAGGGAGGTTGTGAATGCTCCATCCCTGGCAGTGTTCAAGACCAGGTTGGACGAGGTCTTGGGTGATCTGATTTAGCGTTAGGTGTCCCTGCCCATGGCAGGAGGCCTGGAACTAGATGATCTTAAGGTCCTTTCCAACCCTAACTATTCTATGATTCTATGATTAATGATCTGTAAGTATATCTGTACATACACAATGCAGTTCAAGTACAACTGAAGGTAACTACATTTGTTCAGCATTTGAAGCTTTGCCAGATTAGATTTATGGCAAAATTAGTAGGTGAATGGCCATTCTAGCCCATCATATCTTGTGGCTACTTCTAATTCTGGGGTATGTTTCATCTGCTTTATGCTTTTATCTACAGTTTGCTACAGTTTCCAGGAACTGGTGAGCCTAGTGAAGTAATGGTGACTTTTTCAATGTCAGATTAAGTTAAAGAAAGTGCTGAATAAACTGCTTAATTATGAAGCTGTTTTATCTCCTAGTCTTTCCTTTCCTGGAGTTCCCTCCTGGAGAACACCATATTTCAGCTCTCATGCAACCATTTAATCTGGACCTGTGGAAATTTTCTTTTAAATGTGAGCAAAGATAGCAAAAACAATTTGAGATTTTTCAGCCTCTAATAGTAACTAACCTGCAAACATTCACTGTGCAAGCTGTTTGTGTAAAATGGGAAATATCTCTCTCTGAGTCTGGTGCACTCTAGTGTGAATAACTTCTTTGCTGTGTGGTTATCTCTCAGGTGGTGGTGGTCAAAAATAATCCCAAGGCAATCAGGTTGAATTTCCCTGAGTTTAAGCATGACAGCCGGGTTTGTAGCTGTGGAGCAACAACAGTTTTGCACTGTTGTTGTTTCACCAAGCTTGTGGATGAAGATAAAAGGGAATACCTAGCCAGGGGACAATTGTCATTCCCTTTTCCCTCCTAACCTTAAGGGATGTGTTTGGCATCACTGAAAGCTGCTAGGAAGGTTTTGTGCAGAAAGTAAAATTTGTGCTGGAAGCAGGGTAGTTTTACTCAGGTAGAAAGAGCCAAGAGGAATTTGCAGAAGCTGGTCTCAAAAATTAAGTGCTGAACAGACTGCGTGTGTAGTGGCTGAATGGTCGTTTTATCCTCGGCTCAACTTGCTTTGTATGTTTACAGAAATTCATATATATGATTTATTTTTTGAGATTTTTTTTTAATAGCTTGCTTTAATCAAAGGTCCAAGAATAAAAGTGTAGGTGGTGTAAAAACCCGTCACTCTTCTCCAATCAGCCCCAATGACAAAGTCAGAAATGGCTTTGCTGTCAATGGGCAGAGACACAGTATGAGTGCTGAAACCAACTGTCAACCCTGAGTACAAAATCAGAAGACTATATTATGTCTGAAAGAGGCTGAGAAAAACAAAGACAAGGTTTGTTCTGTGGTGGTGCCAGAAGGGAAAGGTGTGTGTTTTAAAATGAACTTAAAAATTTTAATGTGTCAGTTCATTCTACCTTACCAGCCCATTTCTCAAAATCTTTTTGTTGGCTAGGTGCTGAGAATTAGATGCCTTTATAGTTTTTTTTTTTTTTCTCTTTACTATTATAGTGGTGATAGATCTGTGGTGTATCAAGCTTTTCTCACACTTCTTAATGATTTTGCATGGTGAGATGCTTCACAAAAGATGAGCCTTAATAGCCTAATACATAGGGTTACAATAATACATGAATAATGCCCTGAATGTTTTTTATATTATTTCTTTCATGATTCAGTTTGAAATCTCTGATAGTTGCTTCAGAAAATGTTGATATTAGGTTGGCTTTCTCAAAACAACTTGATCCACAAATACGATATCAATAAAATGGAATTTTTCAATTGCAGTACAGGAATGGGTATTTTGCTCTAAAGCTGCCGAGTATTAGGGTAAGATTTGTATATCTTACCATCAGAGTACTGACTGCATAGCTTTGTTATTGTGTGAATGTCACCACTTTGAATTGGCTGAATGGTTGAAGTCTGGAGTTCATCTTGTCCAGCCCCTGCTGCTCAAGCAGGCTTATATAGAGTTTGTTACTCAGGATTGTGTCCGTATGGGTTTTAAATACCTCCAGGGATGGAGACTTCACAATCTCCCTGGCAAACTGTGCCAGTGCTCAGCCATCAGGAAGCACTGAAAAAGTGCTTCCTGATATTCAGACAAGCCTCTTAAGGTTCAGTTTGTGCCCATTGCCTCTGGTCCTGCCACTGGGCCCCATGAGAAAGAGCTTCCGTTCTGTTACTTACATGCATTGATGAGATCCCACGTGAGCTTTTCATTCTCCAGGCTGAGCAGTCCCAGCTCTCTCAGCCTTTTCTCTAGTCCCTCCATTGTCTTAGTGGATGAATTCTCTTCAATATGTGCATTATCTCTCTTGTACCCAGAACTGGACACAGTTCTCTAGGTGTGGTCTCACCAGTGCTGAGTAGAGGGGAAGGATTGCCTCCCTTGAGTGCTGGCATTACTCCTGCTAATGCAGCCTAGCCCACCGCTTGCCTTACTTGCCATAAGGACACTTCCCTGGCTTGTTTTTAACTTCTTGTCTGCCAGGACCTCCATGTCTTTTTCTGCGAAGCTGGTTTCCATCCAGTGGTTTTCTGGTGCAGGACTTTATACTTCCATTTGTTAAATTGGATGAAGTTTCTGTCAGCTTGCTTCTCCAGTCTGAATGGTCCCTCTCAAATGCCATACCTGAAGTATTTCATCAGTCACTGTTGACATTGCAATATATAGCTATTCATGTATTAATTGCAATTAAACTCTTGCTTTACCACAAGAGTTACCTAACAGCTGCAACATTAATGAACCATACCTAAATACAGGACTTATTTTACTTATTCTGGAATGAGTCCAAGTGTAGTCTAGGGTTTTATTTGTTTTATTTTGTCTTGCTGGGTTTTGTTTATTTAGTAGTATTTGGTTCTTGTGTTAATTTTTTAGGAAAGCTTCATGAACAATATGACACAAACTGATAATAAAGTCTTTTTTTGTCTCTTACAGCTTCTTTTCTTGACTTATCTAACCTTTATTTAGAGTTCCCTATAACCCTTGCATTAGGAAAATAAGGCAGTTCTTCCCCTTTCTTTTGTTATTTCATCTCTGACCAGAATTTCTTCTTGGTCTTCTTTACTGTGGTCCTCTACAAGGTATAAAACATAAATAGCTAAGCATGCTGGCCAGGATTTCATAGCCTAACAGTAGAATCACTGTCAGCACATAGTTATGGTGTGTGAAAAAGTGTCAAGTAAATAATACTGTTGTAAGGATCACAGCTGCTGAATTTTGCAGAAAATGAGTCCTTGGATTTAACTCTCTGCAGTGCTTGTAATCAGAGATAAAACTGAGAGGACTTTCCTGCACAGAAAACACAACTAGCAGGCATGAGAAGTGCCTTGGAAGTGCGCATATGTGGAAATACACTGTAGGAAGATAGGAGCTGCTGGTACTGAACAATGTGGTTGAAAAACATAGTTCTTATGTGTTAGAGGTGGCATTACAGTATATAGCATAAACATACAGTTTATCTGAAACTTTTTCCACCAAAGACAGCAGATTTCTACACGTTTACTTGGTGTAAAATTGCTAAGTGGCAAATTTCTCTTAATTTGTTAAAGAAGAAATACTTAGTCTTACATATTTTTATGTTAAAGTTGATACAGTTATATGTCAGGAAATACAATAAATGATGATAACTGGGTACACTGAAATATGGCTAGCCAATTCCAGATGTGTCTCCTGGATAAAAGAAAGAACTGGAGACTTGGTTCTTATTTTTTGCAAAAGCAAATTGCAAACTCTTACCTGGTAGTGAACGGGTTTGAGGCAAACTCAAATGTTCAAAGAAACTGTAAGCATGTTCTGAAAAAGCTTTTTCTTTGAAATGTCAATGGATGGTTTGGACCAATCCTACTTACATAACCTTAAAAGGCATAACCTTAAAAGACTCATAGCTTTGCACAAAAAAAAAAAAAAACCAACAATTTTTTTTCTAGTTCTGTTCTTTGAAAAATAGAAGCTACGTACTAAAATTGGACATTTACTCTAATTGAATTCTTTTTCATGATTGTGATGGTGAATAAGTAAATAATAAAGTTGGCAATGAAGACATTCATGATAAGTATATAAGTTGAATTGGATAGTATGCTACCAACTGTATCTGTGTCTAACTTCTGTCATTCTGATGACAATGTTAAGAGTCACCAAGACCATTTAGAAGAACTGAGGAAACAAGAATTGTGACAGCTACAGGAGGATCTCTCACAGGAGGAAGCTGGAGGAGCTTTCCTTGACAATCACTCTGACCTCCCCTTCTGTGAAAGGAAGTTCAGCATTGTTTTCACATATCCTACCAACAGATACAGTTGGAGTATATAATTTCCCATGCTTTTCTATCTATAGCACTCCATTAGGGAGAATGCATTACTTGTATGATCAAGCATGCAACTGACAGAGAAAAAGGTTCCTCTGCATAATTTTCTGTTCTGCTTGTAAGTATGCATAGGGCAGGGAACTGATTTTAAAAAAAGAAAAAATCAAGTTAAGTAAGTGTTTAAATCACTTGTGTGTTAGACCAATGAGCAGAGGAGCTAGATCTGTTCTGATGTGACTCCAGGACTGAGTTTTCACATTGATTTGCGATGCTGTCTGAGCAATTCTATCATCTATTCAGTGTACCTGAGAAATGGAAATCACTGGGCTGATACTGTGATCTCTTAATGAAGAAATGCATTGGGCAAATGATCTCACATTCTTCAAGAAAGAAAAAAAAAGGGAAATCAAATAGTGCATGTTTTGTTTCTATTTTGTCTATAATTAAGTTTGAGAATTGAAGCCTTGTCTATCTTTTCCAAGTTAGTCCTAAATTCTGCTGAAATGCCCTCAGGGATCTACATTTCTGTGTTTTCAAGCTGGGCTGTATGTGTAAGTTAATTCTTTTTTTTCCACAAGTATATTAAAAACAGCTATTAAAAACTTTAAATTTAAGGCAGACCCAAACATAAGTGGATAGGAGTGCAGAGAACAACATATTTCTTCTTCATACAGATGGTAGTAAGTCAATGTAACCAGAATATGAAGTACAAAGTGAGACGATCTTGTTTTCAGAACTGCTCTTTTAACTCTCTAACACAGAGAAATCAGAGGAATTGAACTCTCAAAGGGCATATAATTCTTAGTGAACACAGAGAAGTATTTGTTGGCGATGTATTTGCCTCACTATGGAAAACAGTATTAAGCCTCTGTGTCTGGATGGTGAGTATTCTTCTCCAAGTAAGTAAAAGGACAAGATGGCATGCTTACTCATCAGCTTCAGTTCTTTCCTCAACTAGTCAAATTACCAGGCATAAGGCAAGACTTTTCATTCAAAATGCTAAGCCTATCTAAATTAAAAATGTAAAAAATACTGATGCTGAATTCGTATTCCATGAGAGGGAATAAAACTACTATTGATATGGGAAGGTATTTTAAGTGAGATTAAATGAGAGCAAATCAAAGTATGAAGTGGTACACTACTCTCGAATGGGTCTGCTAATAAAAATTGCTATTTAGGCATGGTTAGTTTGGATGATATAGGTACAATGGAAATAGCCAGAGTGTTTTGTTAAGGCTTGAATATAACATGACTGTTCCATAAATGTATGGTTAGTACACAGTAGTAAAGAAAAAACATACACGTGCATTTTATAGCCAATAATTTACAAGTTCTTTGGTTTGAGTAACTTCTGTTCTGCCATCTCCATATGTCTTCTCAGACACTAAGTGTCCAGAAAGACTGAAAGCTAGAACACTTATCTATGGAAGTTCTTTTATTTATGAAAACCTGCAGTATTTTTTTAAAAATCACTTCTTTCCATTGACAGTTGAAAGAATTTAAACTGACTTATCCAAGAGTTGCATTCCTGTGTATGGAAATATATTACAAATTTAAAAGGCAAAATTAGCAATACTAATACTTGTCTTCATTAAGAAATCAAGTTTACTGTATGTTTCTTAACTGTTCATTGGAACAACTGCAAGTGTATTTACGTTTCCAGTGAAGTTCTGCCCTTTGTGTCTTTTTTTTACACTTGCACTTAACTGTAAATTTAACTAACATTTTGAATAAATTAAAATGTTTAAAACTATGGGTTAATACCATGTGATTTCCCAGGATAATGAGTTCAGCAAATGCTTGATGAGGAAATGAAGAGTTAGTTATACAAGTGCATAACTTAAACTCTTGTTTTCTTGGAACTGGCAGGAGCCACTGGAAATTATGTGTAAGTGCTCCTGTTGCATTCATTATGTTCTTCTTGTGTCCTCCTACTGTAACTATGTTTTTCCAAACTGAGGAGCATGCCGTGGTGCATATTGTAGTCCCAGCTTGGAAGTCACTTGTTCTTTCAGCTGGCCAGCACTTACAAAGTATTCTTGTAGGGGATGGCTTTACATCCTCATTCTGTCTGGCCACTCTGCATGTCCAATCAAACATATAGATTGTTCTCAATAAGTTTAACACATCTGCTAATGCTTATTGCTAATGTCTTAGCAGTGTATTCTCTCAAAACAGGGTGTAGCATTTTTACATAGCTGCCTTTCTCACATCAGGCATAAATAAGAATGGCACAAGCATTCAGCCTTGTGGCAGTCCTTTCTCGCTTTTGCAGATTTTTCTAGAGAATAGTTATTTGTGTGAAGAATGTCTGTTAGATTGTGGTGTTGTACTCTGCAGATAGATTTGGTTTGGAAGGCACATGGAGTAATGAAATAGAAAAGCCCTTATGGTGATATAAGGTGATCTGAAATACATGATTCTACTGTTTCTCAGTTTTGAGAATGATCAAAAGGTATAGAAAGCTTAAAATACTTGGCATACTTCTCCTTAGTGCAACTGAAGATAACGATCCATTTCACAGAGGTATAAAGTGACATAGAAAAAATTCTCAGGAAGCTAGCTCTGTAGTGCTAATTTTTTTTTTTTTTTTTTCAGTTGAGTTAGAAAGCACAATTTTAAAGGGAAACAGGGAAGATTTAGGTTAGATGCAAGGAAGAAATTCTTTACTGTGAGTATGGTGAGGCACTGGAGCAGTTTGTCCAAAGAATTTGTGAGTACTCCATCCCTGGCACTGTTCAAGGCCAAGGGCAGGGCTTTGAGCAACCTGATTTAGTGGGAGGTGTCGAAACATGTTCATTAAGTCACAGTGTGTTGGAAGATTTTGAGGGAGTATACCTTTTAGCTATTCTGTGCACATGAGTTTTTTGTACTGCTAGCACCTGCATGAAGAGGGATTTTGACTTTGTTGTTTCAGCTTTTGGCTTTATTCTTCCTAATGAGAAGGAAATGTCCTTCAGCACAAGGTAACTGTAAAAGGAGGCATACAGCTGTACAAAATGAAAAAAATCTGTTAGAAACTATTAATCACTAAGAAAGGCAATGGCAACGTATTTTGTTTGGGTTGTTTTTTTTGGTTTGTTTTTTGGCTTTGTGGCTTTTTTATTTTTTAATTTATTTATTTTTATGAGGGAGTGGGATAATTGGAGGTTATATCTCTGCTCATTCTGTTGAGAAGGAGATGAATCTGATGAAATCGTGACTGGAATGGAGGGCACATAATAGGGAAGAATTGGTTACCATCCCAGCTGAAGAACTGGGGATCGTCAAATTACAGCAATATATAAGCTATACTTGATCTGTTCTTACACTCTAAGTAACTGCTTTGGCCATAGTGAAAGAAGTGCACTACTATGCAGTTTCATTGAAATCAATGCAAATTCTCTATCTGAAAAAGAAATGAGTTTCTATTGAGTGGGAAAAATAAAAAACCCAAACCCTGTAGGCAAACATCTTTCCTGATGGCTCAATTTTAAATTTGCGTAATCATAGCCGGAAGATATTTCCTACATCAATACTGGTCTTTCTTGATTGAGTCTTGTGCGAATATTGTAAAATGATTGTCTTAGATTGTGCACAGTGCCTGTGTTTGAAAACAGTCTAGAATCACTAAGGACAAGACTCATTCAACTGAAGCATTAGTGTTTACCAAAGTTGACTGCATTTTAATTTTTTACAGAACAAATTTGTGTCCACAAACAAATAAAAAATCAACGCCACAAACAAAAAGCCCTCCATAAACAAAAATACCCCAACCCAACGCAAGTAAACCTAACCCAAGTTTGGCTGAACATTTATGGTTTTGTGGTGTTTTATTTTTTTTTTAATAAGTGAGAGAGGAATGTTTGTATCTCATAAGTTCTTTGCAAGAAAAACTACAGCAGGAAAAATCATAGGTGTTACTGCCAGTCTTAAGTTTCTAACAAATTACTCTGCCAGTCCCATGTGAGTTTTGTAATTGAAAATATCTGTTGCGCTGATATTTAATGGGGGTGGCTGTATTTTAGTTGTTTGGATTATTTGCTTGTCTTGGAATCAGAAGGTCTTCATTTTTATTTTTTTTTTATTTTGTATTTTTTAATTCCATTTTTATTTTTATTTCTTTATTTTTTCATTTCATTTTTAAGGTCACAATTTAAAATGTCTTCAAACTGATTTTCTCTATGTCCTGCTCCTCTGCTACTCCAAATATAAACTAGGCTTTACCCTTACATTTCTGTATTACTGTCACATATAATTAAACTTAGCAAGAAACCTACCTGAAAAGAATTTGGCTTGCAACCTCTACACTATATTAACCTGAAAGAAACAGTAGTCTAAATGGAATAATCCCAGTATTAGCAAAGTTTATGCACTTTTGGCAGAAGCAGAAGGAGGGGAAAAAAAGATACCTCACTGCTATGCAGAATAATCTCAGGTGTCTGAATTTCTTGATATTTGAAATCTCTCTGTCATATTGCCTACACATTCCACCGTGGAGACCTTCTTTAGTGACTAAATACCTAGATTAAGAATTTATGCAGTGGCTGCAGCTCTGCTCATAAATCCCTGATGTTTGAGTCCACTTACACTGTTGTTTTGGTGCTGACTGTTAATTTGCAATTTTATTTGCTGCTATTAATAAACATAGCATGTGGACACTGCTGTTTCTGGAATACATAGAGGATTCAGAAAAAACACTGATTTCTTTGGGTTGTGTAGGCTTCCAGACTCCTTCACAAATATGTAGAGAGAACGCCTCTCTCTCCACCTCCCTGTCATAAACTCCATGATCCCAGTGTGGATCCTGAGTAATTTCAGCTGACCTTAAAGAAATTACTACAGGTGTCATGGTGAAAAATTAATATGGAATTAAAATTTAGAGGAACAGTTAAACCTGATATTTCAGATGTGCATAACTGAAGAGCAGAGAGGCATTCCATTGGCATTTTACCTGATCTCTGTGTAGATGAATCCTTGGAGTTGAAAATACTTATTAAAAGTTCAGTAATGGGGAGCTGCTGTTCTGGTCCAAAAATGTTTTTTGTATGCCTTTGTATAGTGAATTGTTCAAGTGCCTCTACAAACTTCAGTAGTTAGATACCTGGTGTAAAATGTAAAATTGCCATTTCTTATCACCCTGTCTACAAGGTGTTGAGTTCAAAGTTAATCTCAATGACACTTAATTGCTAGCAATAATGGTTATGTGTGCCTGGTTGTTGCCTTCAGTAAGATTTATGCAGTGGTATTACCATTATTTGTCGCCTATTGGGAAAATTGGAAAATCGTTTTCTATCAGGATATGAAAGAAGCTCAAGTCTATTTCCTTTCCACCTTTTCAGGGCTCATGCGAGTAAATGGTAGTAAACAGGCATTTGTATGTTATCTCAGTGGAGTTGAGAATGTGAGGTATCACCTATACGTTAATGTAACCTTTGCCCAGAAAAGAGAAATATCACTCTCCTGTACTGTACTGAAGTACAGTGTTAATGTCTGTGGTACAGAATATTTTGATGGAAAACATTTTGGAGAAGGTATTACTGTAGAACTGTTGTGCCAAATCCTTAAAGACCTCCTATTGTTTCCACTGCTTTAATACCATGGAAGAGCTTGGCAGCATGTCATGTCAGTATGAACTAGCTCTAAGCGCTACTTTTATCATTTGAGTACTGCCTTACAATCAGTGCTCATAGAAGGGAAAAACTTTCTCTGCAGACTGTGTTCTATAATCACCAGTGTCTTTTGACATTGTATACTTCTCTTTATACTTGCCTGGATATTTTACCTAGATTGCATGTGCTTTTACCCCAGTATAAACAAATTCAGGAAAGTGAGTGATTTTAATTTGTTTCATCTTTTGTATACCTAAAATTGAATAAATTTTACCTTGGGAAATGCATGTTAATATTCTGAATTAAAGCTAATTTAATATCTTTAAAAGTCATTTAGCATCTTAGAGAAAAGATACTTTGAAATCCTCTCCAGCGTGTGCCCCTGTTTAAAAGCTGTTTTGCTGAAAAGCTTGGCTGTCACATAACATAAACTTCTCTTTTACAACATGCCTCTTGCTGTTAGGCGGATTGTTTGGCTGTTGTAAACCTCTTCTGGCCAGTGGGTGTTCTGAGTACGAGCCAGGCTCCACTCTAATTTCTGTCCAGTTTCTGAAAGGTGAAACCAAACTAGTCACATATACTTCTGTTACCATATCTCCTGAGTTTTGGATTTTGTTTGTTTGCAATTTTTTTTTTTTTGTTTGGTTGTGTTTTTTTTTGCTTTAATTATTTTTATTTTCCTTCTTTTTTTCCTTAAGAAAAAAAAAGTATTATGTGCAAGCATCAAATTCTTGGTCAACATCTGGAAAAATACCCTTTTCCTTGTATGCTAGGCAAACTGTAGAAAAAATTAAACTAACTATTTGATTTCCATGTTCTTGGGATTGTGAAGCTGGATACAAAACTTTGCTTTCTTAAAGCAAAAAGGAATGAGGAAAAAAATGAATTGGCTGTCACTTTCTTTTCAAGAGACAGATCTGTGAATCCTCATTTCTTTGCAGACAACTCATCAAATATCAATCTCAATAGTCTCCATGGGTTTACATGCCCTTTCTGAATTTGTTAGTTTAAAGAAATTTCAGATGAAGTTTTGGATGATAATTGGGTCTGATCTGTTTTGTGATGCTCTTAGACTACCACATGTTATATCATTTTTATTGAAGAAAAAGGCTGTTCTTGGGGAATAATAATCTTAGTGTGATTTTAAAAATCTAACTGAAAGATTTACAATATTGTTTGTCATCCATCCCTGGTGATGATTTTCTCATGAATGCTCTTATGCAGCATACGAATATCAGGTAAATCATAGAATCGTTAGGGTTGGAAAGAACCTTAAGATCATCTAGTTCCAGCCCCCCAATTGACTCAGTGATTGGTGATCTCTACCAATACAGGAATATTTATCCCCTGGGGAGAATTACCATGTATAGACTACTTCCATCTGCCCACTCTGTGCATGTGAGTGGGTCATACCACTTCCTTTATTATTTCCTTTACTTCTAGTTCTCTCTCTTTAACAATTAGAAGCTGTGGGATGCTCTGGGGAGTTAAGGGCTTGTGGCCTTTGGCTGAAATTAGCTTTTACAAGCTATAAAGGCTACTACCAGTTGATGGGGAAATCTTGAATTGCTTTGATTTTCACACCTGGTTTCATGAGTGAATTATAAACAATTTCTGCAGCAAGCATTTGTGGCAGGGAAAAAAATGAAATATTATTAAAGGTGTTTGAATGGCTCAATACTTTGGTGGTAGAGAGAGGAATATTTCAAAACAATGCTTTTCAACAGCTGAAAAAGCAGCTACGTATAAAACTGACTTCCAAGTTTAACCCCCAGAAGGGAAGGTGCTGAATCATGCAGGCTGCACTCACTCGTCTATTTTGTGTTTGAGCATTCTTTCCCTGCAAAACAGACCTAGACCTTTCTCAGTTGTTATTTGAAGTATTATACTGCTTTGTAGAAAATACACCTTATTGTTCCATTTGGCAAGAAACATGTTCAGCTCGTGGTGTTTTTCTGTAATAGTCACTATGATGAACAAAGTGGTCTTTATCTGTGAACTTGATGTAATCTGAAAGTACCTAAAATTAGCTTTCTTGCTGATTTGCATGTATATGAGATCATCTTCTAATAGTGGTAGCACGCTGCTTTCATTTCTGGAAGTCAGGAACACATTTTACCCTTTGTGATTGGTGCATTTAAAAGAAGTTGAAGGAAAAAAATTCATGTCTCTATGTGCTTTAGCCAAGCAGGCGTCTGAGGGTGGAAGCCAAAGGCGCATTTTCCTCACTGTTTCCTTAATCAATCTGGAGGGAGAGGCAGCCTTCTCAGTGCTAATTTTCATAACATTCATAACAATAGAACTGGCGTTTGCTACAGAGAAGTAATTTTGTTAGGGTATTGTTGAAATTACACTATTGAACATGTTAATAGTTCCTCCATGTTAATTTAATAGGATGGGTTAATTTACTGTCACACAGTTTTAGTGCTGTCTGTGTCACCAGAACAAGGGGGCAGAGAGCCTAGTGCTGAAGCACTGTAATTGCTGGGTGGTACCACCTTTTCTGTTTTGAAGCTTTAAATTTAACCCAGATAGTTGAAACACCCTCTTATATCTCTTTATCATTCTAGGAGATGAGAAATGAAATTCAAATATCTCTGCATGCCTGCAATCCCATTACAGTTTAGAAAAAATGATACAAGGATGGCTAAAGCTTTGTATTCATTTGGTATAGCAGAAAAAAAACCCACAACAAAAACCTGAAAAGCCCCCCTCCCGCCCCCCCAAAGAGTTTTGCTTTAGCTTATTCTAGTTTCCTACAATATTTTCTATTCCTTGACTGGTAAGCACATGTAAACCTCACATCTGGGCTAAAACTGAGTTTTGGGTTTCTAACACAAATGTGGGGGTAGCACAACTGTGTTGTTATTGCTCATTAGACATTTTCTGTTCTTGTGATTACTTTAAATCTTTGTGCTTTGAACCCTCTTTTAGAGCAGCAAATTATCCCCAGCTAAGAAACAATTCTGTTGACACTTGGCAAGTCAGTTTGGCTGTGAACCCATGTTTCTGTGACCTTTACTCTTTTCCAGTTTTACCTGAATGCCTTTTTTAAAAAAAAAAATTATTAAAGGTTCCAAAAGTCACTTTTAAACTGATTCTCTTTTTTAGTATTGTTGCAGTAGTTATCATTAAAAAGTCATCTTTCACTCCCAGGTAACATTTGTGGTGTTTGAAATAGGATTATCCAGGTTTAGACTAGGAAAGTAATTCAGTTTTGTATAGAAAGCTCTAATATACAAATGATGCAAATGAAATTGGTTTTTCAAGAAGGGATTTCCATGTGTCAGAGAAAAAAGAAAGTAGAGAGATAGAATACTTTCACGTAAATCAAAGGTTGTGTGCTTGTGGCATTAAGGAAAAAAGAAAGGATTAGGGCATTAGGTTATATTGAATATTTGTCTGGGATACTCTATTGCAAACCGAGTATTTGCAGTTTTACTGCATTTCTTGTCTAATGAATTGTCACTGAGGCTTATTCAGCCTCTCTACTAACCAACATTGACTTGCTATAGTTCAGCCTGCTTTTGAGAGTCCCAAATGCTTATGCCTTGATTAAAGCATGCAACAAGTAAGGAATACAGAACTGAGGATTATAAAGTCCTCCTAATGGTACAGTTACACCCAAACTCCTTCAACTTTATTCATGTCCTTTCCTCCCTCCTCCCCCCAGTAATCTTATCAATGGTACTGTTCAGTCTGAATGAATAAGGGCAAACAGACTTTCTGAATCACTTTTTATCAGATATTGGTCATCAGAAATGGATTTCTGTGCAGCATGGTAATTCTTACTGCAGTTCTGATTTGGATTTTTTAGTTACTGGTAAAATACCCATAATTGCATTTATATTGTTGAAGAACAACGACAGTTATCTTTGACTGTGGATTTTTGGGGCAGGGATTCCTTGACCAATTTTTTTACAACGGCTTCCAATTATGTCCCCATTTCATATTTTTCTCTTTCAAAATCTGATGGGAATGTGGAATAATATGACCAGTTGAATACAGGTAATGTTTTCCAAAGACATTGGTGAATCCTTTGAACTGGAAAGCTCAAAGTTCTGATATAGTGGCTTGAACACTGGATGGGGAAGGAAAGGGTTATGTTTCTCTCTACTGTTTTGCCAGAGGATTCTTGCAGAAGGCAGAAAGACATAAAGCTGATGAAGCACTTGTGACATAACATACTTGTGAAGTTGAAATGAACATTGTTAGCTAAAATTGGTCTAGTTCTTCATCATTTTTGATAGAATGTGTGCAGGATTGACTCTCTACACACATAATTTTCATGCCTTCAAACATGTTAACCAATTTTCAATGAGGACATAAAGACATTTTTGCTGTGTGAAATTTGGTAAGTTTGGCTGATACTGGTTGTGAACTTAAACATATGATCAAACTCATTCACTTTTCCTCAGGGGATTTAGTAGTTCTGAGCTCATACAAAAACCAAACCAAACAAAGTAAAGAATCTCTTTTGGTTTTGCAGACTATCCATAAAGAAAGAGCAGTTTTGTATTCATCAGTAGTCTGAAACCAGAGTTGCTGGTTAACAGGTTTGCTGATTGTTGTGGTTTAAGCCCAGCCGGTAACTCAGAGCCACGCAGACACTCTCTCACTCCCTCCCTTTCTTCCCCCCACTCCTAGAGGGATGGGGAGGAGAATCAAAAGAACTCCCATGGAATGAGATAAGAACAGTCCAGTAGCTAAAGTATAACACAAATCACTACTGCTACCACCAATAATAATAATGATAAGGGAAATAACAAGGGAAGAGAATACAACCGCTCACCACCTGCCGACAGATACCCAGCCTGACTGAGCAGTGATCTAACCCTTCCGGGTAACTGCCCCCAGTTTATATAGTGGACTTGAGGTGCTGTGGTGTGGAATACCTCTTTGGCTAGTTTGGGTCAGGTGTCCTGTCTCTGCTTTCTCCCAGCTTCCCCTCCTCCCTGGCAGAGCATGAGACTCACAAAGTCCTTGATCAGAGTAAACATTACTGAGCAACAACTAAAAACATCGGTGTTATCAGCGCTGTTCCCAGGCTCAGAGTCAAAACCACAGCACTGCAGAAGCTACTAAGAAGGAGAAAAATGACTGCTACTGCTCAATCCAGGACACTGATGTGTTGGAGCATGATAGTGGGGATGGCAACATGTAGAACATGTATTTTCATATAAGAAGAATATGTATGAAGAATATGTGTTTTCATATAAACTATTATTATGGTTATTTAGATTGTCTTCTCATGTGACAGGTTTGAAAAGAAGTTGTTTAGCCAATCTGTCACTCATGGAGAAAGAAGGTGGTAGAAGTTGCACACCTGCAAAATCATTTTAAGAGATGATCCAGGAGGTTATAGAACAGGTTCAGAAGTGAGAGATGGTAACTTGTAGAACTCATCTCCAAATGACAATACACATTGAAGGGAAAGTTCCTGAAGTACCCTGAAAGTGTTGTGCACTTCTTGTGTCTTTCATGTAGTGAAAATGCAGCCCATATAAACTACATGCTTTTTTTAAGGTAAGTATCTCAGAGCTCTTTTTGCAACAGTTTGCAGATGTTCACTTCAGGCTTGCTCTAGAAAATTGTTCACTTAATACTCTGGAACTGATACAAGGGAGACTTAGATCATTTTAAATTGTCCCAAGTTGGTGTGCATAATCTATAATAAATATGGAGAAAAAGGAGGAAAGGGGGATGTCAGCTGGCAAACTAAAAAAGTGGTTTGTTTTCTAATCTATAGTTTTAGAAGAGTTTAGAGGTTAGCTTTCATTATGACTTTTATTAGGGTACTCTAAAATGAAAGAGCATACTTTTTTTTTGGGGGGGGGTACAATTAAATTTGTTGTGTAACCAATTAACTCGGCTATTTGCAGACTTCATGGAATTTTTTTGAGAAGGCATTAATATATGAAGTAGCTGTTTTTCAAAATGTGTTGTCATGGTTCTTTTCAAAGAGTTTTCCACAACTCTTAAGAACCATGGGTTCAAAATCAGTTAAAAAAAATCTTTTCTTCATTGTATAAAATAGTCAGAGATAAAGGAAAATATAGTGTCTTTGCAAGAACTCTACTTTCTATCCAAGCATGTGGATATGCAACGTTTGGGTGATACCGCAGAATCATGGAGTAAGAGTGGCTGTGGTTTGAAGAGATCTCTGGAAGCCATCTTGTGCAGAGCCCTTGTCACCTACAGGTGATTGCCCATGATCACGTCCAGATGGTTTTTTATACCTTCAGGGAAGGAAACTCCACAATGTCTCTGGGCAACCTGTGCCAGTACTCAGTCATCCTCAGTGTAAAAACTGTCTCCTAACATTCAGGGGTTTCCTCCCCTGCTTTAGTTTGTGCCTATTGCCTCTTGTTCTGTAACCGGACACCACCAGAAGGAGCCTGGTTCCATTCTCTTTGCACCCTTCCTTTGGGTTTTTAAATACACTGATGAGATCCCACATGCGCCTTCTCTTCTGAAGGCTAAACAGTCTCAGCTCTCTCAGCCTTTCATCACAGGAGAGATGCTGCAATCCCTTCATGATCTCAGTGGCTTTTTTGTTGGACTCTTTCCAGTGTGTCTGTGTCTCTCCTGTACTGGAGAGGCCAGAAACCGATGTGGAACTCCAGGCATGGCCTTACCAGTGGTGTGTAGAGATATATCTTCTTTCATTTCCAGGAGTCATTTGGCAAGATTCCTCACCACTGAGCATCTGAGTATGAAAGAAGACAGGTTCTTGAATAGGCAGGTGGTTGGCAGGAAAAAAACTCCCAAAACTATGGGCAGATTAAATGACCAGTTTTCATAGCACAGAAAGGTCAGTCACAGTTTTTCAGGGACCTTGCTGTGCTGTTGGACATGTTTGCCCATAGCAAAGCAAGCCAAATGGGATTCTTCATTCAGTGTATAGCTGAGCTATGAATGTCATTGATGCAACCTGCTGTGGACAGTAAAATGTGCAGATACGAAGATGGGTGGATAATCGCATGGGAAAACAAGTCCAGTAGAGGCTATCTAAAAAAACCCGCAAATATGATATTTTTGGCCAAGTAGGTTCTTTCACTACAAATTGTTGGAATCAGTGACAGCATTGTAAGGAAAGGCTGTGGGTTTACATTCTTCTAAGGGAATGCACTGTTGGAGACAAGGTAGAGGTCAATGGAAGTGTGATTTCACCAAGTACAGTTGACCTCATGATTGTTTTGCCCTTTGTATAGTGTGTAAGGCAAAGGAATAGTGTTATCCACGCATTATTTTCCTGTGGACTCTTTGGTAAAATTAATACTTGCCATGGTTTGAACTTCAAGGAAATTAACTTTAAGCTGATATCTTTCATAGAAGCTAGTCGAAACAGCGGGTGTTTTTCAGAGGAACTTTACGTACAGCTAAGATGTACTGTAGTTTCTAGGAAATTGGTCTTCACTGCTTTATTTCTGCAATACCGGACGGTCAGCAGCTGAAGCTCTGTAGTCACAGCTCCAGAGGCTCGTGCAACTACATATAAGCTTATTTGGTTGGAGAATGGGAATGTTTGGGATATGCAAAGTGAAAAGAGGGAAATAAATGCATAGAGTTTAGAGTGGTAATAGAAATGAAGCAGTAATCTGAATGTCCTGTCACCAACTCTTAGCATCAGCAATGATTTTATTTTGTGATTAATTTGTTACAAATTGCTGTGACATTAATAATCTTGAAAGTGATTTTAAAGAAAGGAGTCGGGGTCTGGGGAATGGGTTGGTATTTTTGTGCAGAACTTTAAAAGAAGATGCGCCTTCTCTGTCAGATATGAAGTCAATAGCAGGGAATGTTTACTTCTGAGTTTGAAATAAGAACAGGTAATGGAAATGGGGCACCTTTTGTCTTTAGACACAACTTTCCACAAGGGACATCAAAATGAAAACACTGTATGTTAGACAAAATTGGTATCATAAATGATGTGTAACCACTCATAACCACTCATTTGTCCCCAAATATTCAAGAGATCCTATGAAAACAAAAGTGGTTGGACACTATATTTTATAGCGTAATAGCTAGAAAAAAAAATGTAAACAAAATCATAAAAGTTTATTTTTGCAATAGCTGAGCTGAAAGAAAAACTCACAAACAACCCCTTATTTAATCTTGAATTTCAAGTATTTCTATTTTTTGCTAACTGTAACCATTACATACTGGAAAATTTCTTTGATATCAAAATTATGACAGTAAGAAAGAGGGAAAGAAATAAAGAAAATGTCAAGAAACAAAAAATCCTTGCTTAAGAAAATAAAAGTTAAACAGTCCTTTAGGTGTTCAGTGGTCCTATCCCTTTACTAGATGACATGGCTGGTGGGAACATTCCCCAGTCTTTCAGTGGCTAAGCCAAAACCTAAAAATATGTCAAATCCCCCAGCTATTTTTATTTTCCCAGATTGTGCATAATTCCTTTCAAGTCACTCCTCAAAGCTGTGAATAACATCTATCATGTGCTTATAAACAGTCTATGATCATGATTTCCAGCAAGCTTGTAGCATATTGTTTCAAGTAAGCTGGGTTGCTATAGTTTGTCATGTGGAGCCCGTGTAACCTATCTGCATCCTAGCTGTTATCCAGTCACTTTTAGGCCACACAGTGAAAAGTTAAACCTACCAGCTGAATGTCATGGCAGGACAATATGTGCTGTCACCTCAGCACAAGGTTGCCTGTACTCGGCTGAGTGTGGTTCATTCCAGGTGGTTGGTTCAACTAGTGGGGGACATTGGTGGTGCATACTAAGGGCAGGAAAGGTGAAAAACTGTAGTTGTGGGATGGCTGAATTTTACTGTGGCAATGAACTAGCTGAAGCATTTAGAATGAATAGTATTCACAATAGTATTCATAGGTAAAGCTTTTGCTTTAGAATATGTAATTTAAATAAAAACTTGTACAGTGACCTGCAGTTTTGAATTTGTTTAGCAGAGCTACACCAAATGTAACATAACAGGCTGCTTGTTTAAGTAATGAGGAGGCAAAAGCTGGAATAGTTGTTCACTGAAGACCTTGCCAATTGATCGGAATAACAGTAGGTCTGATTGGCATTAGTTTTCATTTTACCTGCTTATATAAAATATGTTTTACCTGGGGAAAAGGGCTCACTTCAATAGGACTGGACAAACTAAAATAAAGCTCAGTTCCTTTTTTTCGGTGGAAAAAAAAAAGAACAACCAACCAACCAAACAAAACTCCAGTGATAAATATACTAAAAGAAAGCAAAAATAGGACATTACAAGAAAAACATAAAACTAAGAGCTGAGAAAGTTGTTTTGTTACGAAATGATAAAGCAAGCTAACTCACTGCCAGAGAGCGCTGCTAATTCCCCTCCTTTTTATTACTCTTGTTGGAAATTTAAAAGTAGAAAAAATAACATTTTTTCCTACTGGGCTACTAGTTGCTTAGAAACAGATTTAAAGCCTATAGAAGTTCTTAAAGAGGTTCCCAGTGTCTACTGTGAGACTGGTCTGAGTCTTATTTCTCAGTTTCATTTGGTCAAAAGCTCTTTAAATGCCTTTCACAGCACGTAAAAACACTGTCTTGATCTGTCAGTGAATTCCGTGCACATTCAGCGTTTAGTTTGTATATGTCATGGTTCATAGGGGTTTATGTCAGCAGTAGCAGAATTTTTGAACTTGCTTACATGACTGAAAGTATATTCACAAAAGCATCTGATATGCAAAAAGAAGGTGCATGAAATAACTAAGACTGTAAATTGTTAGGCTGGATCACTCTGCTGCCCTGGTTACCAGTAAAGCTTTAGTGTGAATATAGCACTGGCATTACTCTATGTATAATAGCTCACAGGTCTGAATTTCTCAAGTCATGGAAGCAGTTAAGAAACTTTTCCTTGCTCTTCAATTTGAAGTGTAGCAAGGAAAAGCTATTAAGAAAAGTAATATAGATTCTACACCTTTTCAGTTTCTGTGTCAGTTTTTTGCCACTCATTAGTTTGCCTTATGTTAAAATTCTAGAAAGGGCAAGAAAAAAAAGAATACATTGGGGAACAAACATCCTCTGCAGTTTGCCCTCTCCCCTTTGTACTTTTTTAGGTAGAATTCCCTCCCTCTCCTCCCCCCAGGGGTAAAGAGCAACATAACATTCTATTACTCCCCCTCTGTTAACAGGTGAGGTGCAGAAAATACAACAAAAAACTTATCATGAGATAAGACAGGGTGATTACTTACCAATAACCATCATGGGCCAAACAGACTTGGCTTGGAGAAATGAATTTATTGCCAGTTAATTGTAACAGATTAGGACAGCGAGGAATAAGAATAAAACAAAAAGAATAATACTCCTTCCCCCCCACTCCTTACTTCACTTCTGGCTTTTCTACACCCTCCCCCTAAGTGATGCAGGGAGATCTGGAAGGGGGGTTGCAGTCAGTTCATAATGCTTCATCTCTGCCAATCTTTTCTCATCATGCTTTTCCCCTTCTCCAGTGTGGGGTCCCTCCCGTGGGATACAGTTTATCACAACCTTCTACAACATGGATCCTTCCCACTGGCAGCAGTTCTTCACGAACTGCTCCAGCATGGGTCCTTCTCACATGGTGAAAATCCAGGAACAGACTGCTCCAGAATGGCTTCCCCATGGGGTCGCAGGTCCTGACAACAGGTCATGCTCTTGTGTGGTTTCCTCTCTAAAAAGCCTCGGACAGAGATATCACTTTCTTAGAATCATGACTGCCTAAGCTACACAGTCTGATAATTTGTCATTTACTCTTTAGAAGAAAAGAACATTACATATTTGAGTTTCATGACCCCATTTTCCCAATTTTATGAGATAGATAGGTCTACATTAATCTCCTGTGAAATTCTATTAAAGCTGAAGAGTGACTTGAAGGATTAATTTGCCCCTAGAAAAAAAATTAAGTGCATTGATATCTAGGAGTGATTTATCTGCACTTTTGATGCAACGAATGGTAGTTTAAGAGTATGGTATCCACATCCATTCATGACAGTAATGTCATCCGATTCCCCATCCTTAGCACATAAGTAAAATTATTAGATTCTCCTTTCTGCCTTCCTGTAACTTTTAAGCTGACAGTGTTTTGGATAAGAAGGTTTCTTACAAGTAATGTAAGAAGCTTTCCTTGGATGCAGGTAAGGTAGAGATTTTAGCAGGGAAAATGCAGTCTTTGCTTGACTGACAGGAAGTCTGAGGGGGTGGCACATGTAAAGGTGTTCCTAGACACGTTTTATGATGAGAAAAACACATTGAACTTGAAACAGTCATTGAAACTTGAAGATGATAGGCCTAACAAAATGATTTTTTTTTTTTTGCAGAATAAGCAAAGGATGCTTTATGCATCCTGATGCTCTGCTGGAGGTATATGCTGTTAGACCTGTTAAACCTCTGTAAGCATCTTAAATACAGTGAGCCAGATGCTTCTCTGAGTCCTTTTGTTGTTTCTAAACAGCACCAATAAATTCAATTACGTTTGAGAGTTGCATAAGTGATTTAAAATGTCAGGATATAGTGAGCTCTGCTTTCAACATGTTTGGATGTTGAATACAGAAAAACAGACAGAACTCAACCTTTTTCTTCATTCTTGACATTATATCTTGTTCTGGGTTCAGCAGTAGCTGTCATGTTTCTCCTTCTTGGTAGCTGATGCAGTGCAGTGTTTTGACTTTCGGCCTGGGAACAGAGCTGATAACAATGATGTTTTGGTTTGGCCAAGGACTTTGTGAGCCTCATGCTCTGCCAGGGAGGAGGGGAAGCCGGGAGGAAGCAGAGACAGGACACCTGACCCAAACTGACCAAAGAGGTATTCCATACCACAGCACATCATGCCCAGGATGTAACTGGGAGTTAGCCGGAAGGGCTGGGAGACTGCGGGGTTGGAGGAGGTATCGGTCAGAGCTTGGTTGGGCTGGGGGGCCGAGTTATCAGTGGGCTGGTGGTGAGATGTTGTATTCTCTTCCCTTGTTATTTCCTTTATCATTGTTATTATTGGTGGTAGCAGTAGTGATTTGTGTTATACCTTAATTACTAAACTGTTCTTATCTCAACCCGTGGGAGTTGCATTCTTTTCGATTCTCCTCTCTGTCCCTCTGGGAGCAGGGGGAGGGCAAGAAGGGGGGGGAAGTGAGTGAATGAATTGCCTGACTGGGTTTAAACCACAACATATCTGTTGACTAATCCCTTGGATTTCAAAGGGAGCTGATTACAATCCTGGAGCTGTTCAAGGTGCTAACCCTTGCCTTCTTTGGCCTACCTGTGTTAATCCACTGATTTGTAAGTCCTGGTTACTTCTATCAACAGGAAAATGATGTGAGAAGATATTTTAAAAATATGAATTAAAAAACCAAAACCTTTTGCTCAGTCATTACTAGACAGACACGTTTGTATACTATGTTCACATGCTTAGTTAAGAGTTACTTGTTTTGACCAGAAGTAGTTGGTGCTGCAGTAAAAGGTTAATTAATCAGTCCTATTTCACATACACATGGTTAGGGTTGGAAAGGACCTTAAGATCATCTAGTTCTAAGTCCTTGCTGTGGGCAGGGATGCCTCATACTAGAGCAGGTTGCTGAAGACCCTATCCCACCTGGCCTTGAACGCTGCTGTGGATGGAGCACCTGTCTCCTTTTCTCTTAGGCCTGGACTGCCAGCTCCATACAGCAAAGATCTTGTCTTCATGCTTCACCTTGTGCTTAGTCCGATGGGTTTCTGTTCTGCCTTAA
This sequence comes from Pezoporus occidentalis, assembly GCF_034315485.1. Classification (NCBI taxonomy): domain Eukaryota; kingdom Metazoa; phylum Chordata; class Aves; order Psittaciformes; family Psittacidae; genus Pezoporus; species Pezoporus occidentalis. Next base: position 434,725 of record NW_026913136.1, on the reverse strand, counting down.
AATAATACTGAAACCCATGGGAACAGGAGCTTTGAATGCAAGGCAGAGGGAAAGATAGCGAGAAGATCTCAGGGAAAGAATAACTATCAAAATGAGGAACCCACCTGCTACAAAGCAAAGACCAGCCTGATCAGAAACAGTAAGTGAAAGTATTCAGCACTGACCTATGGTGATAATCAGTGGACCGACAGCATTGATAAAGGCATGAGAAAGACAACATGGAGAAAGTAGCAGTGCTTTAAAAATCTTCTCTGCTATAAGGGAAAGCAACTTCTTCTATAGGTCCACAGCTGGTGCCTCCAGAAAATGTACTTTTTTTTAAATTTTTTTTTTTTCAGGTGCCTGGGTAAGATTTCCATTTTGTTTTAGAGGTTCCAGATGCAGAAAATGGATGTCAAAACAATTCAGCTTTTCCTCAGTGTCCTTGGTAATGATTTCCTGTGGGTTGAGTGCTGGGAGAATATGAATGTCAGCTCCCTGGTCTGACAATTTTTCACATGTCTTAGCAGAGAAGAACTGAAATCTGTTTGAAATTTCAGGGTAATAATAGTGATATTGAATCTTCACTCTTTGGTGTATTTTGAGTCACAAGATTTAAATACTACACAGGTTGTCAGGTTAGGGGCTATAATATTTTTCTCTTTTACCTGGCAAAAAATATGTTGATTTTTAGATGCTGGTATATTGTCTGTAGGTACTAGCTTTATGCAGAATGAACACAGAGCCTTAGTGAGGGCAAAATTGTCATGCTACACAGAGAGTCACAACTTGTCACCTTTGGATAATAAGAGTACTTCATTTAACTGTTCTAATTCTAGGACAGGGCAAGTGTATTTATGTATTGTATTTAGGCAAAAGACATTCCTGCACTGTACAGTTAAACAAGTGTTTCAAGGCCATCATGTGGAAAAACAAAGTAATCTGAACTCCCGAGGAAGTAAAAGGTGTGCCAGAGATTTAAGCAGATCAGTCAAGATTTTTTCATCAGGATAATAACCATCTAAAGTGTTTCTGGCAAAGGTTCCTGATTCAGTCTGAACTACAGACATTATAGACATGATCTCTGTGCAAATTAACATTTTGCTTGATAGTAGTCCAATGGTTTATTGATCCTAAATTCCACATACAGACTGAATTTCCAAGATGTTACTCATTTAGTCAGGAACTACCTCCCTACGTATGTTTTTTATGAAATACTCCCATTACAGCTTTCATTACAAAATCATAGTGAATGTTTAGAGCACAACTTTTGGTGTTAAATATACTTTCCTTTTCCTATCAGCAGAAATTGTATTTTTAGAGGCTAACCACAACAATAGTCTTGATTTAATTCTTAATTGTTGGCAAACTACCTAAAAGGCCTAGTTGAAAAAGTCTTTGCAGCTGTTTTTTTGTCAGAGATTTCTACTCAAATGCCTAATTGGGCAACCCCACCCCTGGAACGCTCACAGCACTATCTGCATGAAATTAAGAAGAACGGACAGGATCATCTTGTCCATACCTGCTGAAAATCATCTGAACATGCTGGTGGCTCATTGTGGATTAGTCAGACACACTACATAAAATCACCAGTTTTAACATGTGCAGAACTAGGAAGGTGGGGATTTTTTGATTTAAAAAGTTGCTCTTGCAAGGATGGGCAAAACATTGAGTGTATAAATATCAGTGAAACAGAGGTCTGCATCTCAGTAAGATGTTCAGAGTTGTTGAGTGATTTGTATTTCCATTTTTAGCATTTGTATCTTTGAGAGAAAAACAGAGTGAGGCCCAATCATGTTATGTTTAAGTCCTTCTCTTTGTGTTTACTGACTTCTGTTACTCTCCCTTTATAAAATTTTCTCAAGCCTACATCTGACTTTTTATATGATGGCACTCCAAAGTCATAGTAAATATTTAGCAAGTCTTACAAAAATGGCATGCAGGTAGATTACGATGAAAGATCTTTAAAATACAATGTATTCTATACTATGATATATTGTATGCCATTACTGATCCACTCCCTGCTCCCACGTGTGTATTAGATGGCTCATACTTCTAATTAGATTGACTTTCTGGCATGCTCTCTGGTCACTTGGGTCCCAGGCATCTGCCTTTCTGACTCATCCATAAAGCTCTCTCTGAATCATGTTTGTGACATGCATTCTACCAGGCTGGTGGAGTTTTGAATAATGAAGACTTATGCATTGGCAAGTGTGTGTAATTTCAAGTACTAATGCAAACTCTTCATGACCCATCCCCACTATTCTTAATCTTCTAATGTAAAAAGTTTCCTTTTAAGCAGATGTGGCTTAGTTCTTACAGTACTTCTGTTGTTGGCCTGATGAAGAAATGTGAGGTGTTTTTAAAAAGAGAATTTTTGTCTGTCTTATGGGCATATTTCTGTGTGAATTCAGGCAAAGTAAGTGGTACTGAGAATTAGCTACAGTTCTTCTCAGTTCTTGGTGAGAGATGATGCTTCTTCATGAAAAAATAGCTCTGTCTTACTCAAGCATCTAAAAATGAAATGTCTACTTGCTGGTAGCATGAAGACACAGGGCTTTTGTTTTGTGGTTCAAATTCTTCCGATGTAAGTTGAGGATGACACTGTGTTAGCTTCCTGACACTGAAACAGGCAAATGCTTTTTTTAGTTCCCTCAGCCAGAGATGAAATAAGAATGAAACAGGTAATGCAGGGTGGCAAGCATCAATTAAACATGAAGTGTTTATATTATGAATGTAAATTTCTCTGTATCCAGTACAAAGATTTTTAGATTCTCCCAGATTGCCTAAGAAATGTAAATATAACAGCAGTAAATTGAGCTGAGTAACTTTTGCTTAGAAAGAAGCTATTCGGGGGGGGGGGGGGGGGGGGGGGGGTTGCCACAGTTGACCCTGAGATCTTTTTCCTGAGTTGAATCTGCCAGTTCTGCATTGTTTTTCCTCAGCACGACCTTACACTTACGCACACCTACCGCATCCCTGAGGCCCATCTACAGTTCCTTGCCATGGACACCACATTTGACTACCCATAAAGAGCTCAATATCACTTATGTGCTTGGAGGTTTCACAGTTGCCTCTCCTTTCTGGGTCACTGAAAGGGATGGGATATAAAGCTGTTGCCAGCACCAACTTGTGAGGGAGGGACCCTGCCTTTGGCATTCTTCCATCCTGAAGTAACACCTAAGCAGTACCTTCTGTGTCCTCTGCTTTAATTGGTTCCCTCTTACTAAAAGGATCTCTTCTCCAATCTTTCAGCAATGGGATTTCCTTATAACGTTTCATGTGGAGCGTTGTCAAAGGCCATTTGAAAATCCAGGTCAGATTTTATCCGCAAGGTTATTGTTACCCTTCTGGAATTCCAACATGTTGATGAAGCAGGATTTCCCCTTTATAGCCACACTGATGCCTCCCCAACAAAACTGTGTTCATCTGTGTGTATATTGAGCAATCTTTTTTGCTTTTCTTTTTTCTTTTTTCTTTTTTTTAAAGACAACTTGCTTTTTTCTATGAATAGGAGCAGTCAGGCTCACTAGTCTATAGTTCGCAGGATTGACTCTGGAGCCCTTTTTGTAGATACAGTTACAATGGCAACCTGCCAGTCCACTGCCACAGTGCTGTTTATAATGGTAGGCTACATACCTTGGCTAGCAGTTCTGTAATTTCAGATTTGAGTACCAAAGGAACTCTCCACACTCATCTCAAAGCTATCTTTTCCCTCTCAATTTTAATATGAAACCACTTACTCCTTTTGATAATATGGTGATTTGTTGCAGGGAAGGCAAGGAGTAATTGTATTTCACACTTCACCAGTTAGTTTTTTTAGTCATGCATGTAATCTGTTTGACTTAAACCAAAATTCCCCACAACTCCAAAAAATCCCTTTCAAATAATGATTTTTTTTTATTTTGATACAAGTGTATGGACTTGGTTTGTAAGGAACTGCTTAAAAAGGGTTGTAAGTAAAAATATTTAGAAATAAAGAATTGAAACTAAGAACTTTGTGCTCTTATTTTTAGTGATTTTATGTATATATATAACACTCAGTAGACTGTTATAATTCATAGTGTATTGAAGATTTTGGTTACTTTACAGACATCAAATTGACATGTAAAATTCACAAGTGAGATAAGTATTTCTTTTTTTGGATGGAGTGCATAGGAAATCTCTGGCAGAACTTGCATATCTTGACACTCAGCTGTGTGTTTTATTGTTTAAGATTTCTTCTTTGGATAAATAATGTTTTTGGAATTTATTGCATTTGTCTAAGAAAAAAAATTGTCTCAAATCAAGTCATGCAAGAGATTCAAGAAGAGATTCACAAATCTTAAATTTAGATAAAACTCTCAGATTTTATGGATGTTGAGTCCTCCTTGGAATAACATGGCTGTGATACGATACTGTAGGTGCTTTCCTTTTGCACAACTCAAGGGGGATGTTTTAACCAACAGACTTTTTTTTCTCTATGCAGCCTTCCTGAGTTTGGTTGCAGGGAAGCTCTGGAAACCTTCTCAGATGTAGGAATAGTATAAATCTCTGGAGGTTTTGGAGATGGAGGTTGAGACAGGGTAAAATGTTGATGACTGTGGAAAAAACCTCCCCATGGGGAGATTTCAAGGTTTGTATTCAGGCTTCCAATGGCTTTCTTCCCCTGTTTCATGGGTTAGGATGTACCATATGTACCCTTCCTTACACCTGAGTAGACACACATGATCTGCCCTCCACACATCTACCTGATTCCTATTTGGGAAACAGTCTCATTGTGTGTCAAGTAACTGACTCGCTTACGCCTTAAACAGGATTTTCAGCTTTAAAACCACAGGTTTTTGTGTACTGTAGGAGACCTAGTGAGACCAAAGATGGATGCTAACTAGGTTTGATAGGTAACTGAAGGATCTTAGTTAAAATAACCACAGAACTTTTATAAAGAGGTTGGAGGAGCCCTGTCCCTTGTATGTGAGTTAACATCTATTCCCACTATTAGCACAAGACAAAAAGTTGTCTCTCTTGTGTGTTTTACTTTTCCATCCATAGATAAATGAATACAAATTTTCAGCCTTTTACTTTGAAGTAACAAGTGAACTTCTATTTCTGCCTGACCTTAGGTATATGCACACTCAGAATTTATGCTCTAGGGTGATCCTTGTAGTTACTACCTCATCTGCTACAGCTTCCTCACTGGAGTTGGTGCTGCCTCCCACCAGGATAGTCTAGTCAGGATACTTTTGGGCCACCAACAGAATACAGAGTTGCCAAAATAAATGTTTTCCAGCAAGATTTCACACTCGCCTAATGAAATAGACATTTTTCTAACTGTTTCTTTAGAGCTGAGATTTTCTTCAAGTTTTGTAATGAAAGTATTTCATGACCTGTTGACATATTCATATGGTGATTTTCAAAAGAGAGATTTCGCTTGCAAAATGGTCTTGGCAACAAGCTGGAATATCTGGGAAGCTGAACAAGACTGTTGACAGGCAAAATTAGAGCTGAATCATAACTGACATTAGCTTTGCAGCAGAGCCATTTTTAAAACTGACCAATAAGTCTTGCTCTGGTGATTTTGAATGTACAAAAGTGAGGTATGTACAGTCCAAGCACTGTACATACTTGCAGTGGTGGTTGTGGGGGTGAAGATAGTCATGTGTTGTTTTTGACAGAATTTGCTAGATCTTAATTCATGTCATTGTGCAAACAAGAATGGCACAGAGAAAAATCTTGTCTTTTAAGAAATAATACAGGGTGAGAAAAATTCCTGTTTCATTACCGGTAAAAGAATAAATACAATAAAACTTATCACACTGGAGGAATCACAGTTTTTGTCTTATTATCCAGACTTCCAAGCACATCATGAGATGGTGGTTCATTTCTGCTGGTTCTAAAGCTTGTAAACACCCCAATAATTCATGTTTATTCAAGAAATAAGCACAATGGTTTATGTAGTATTAAACTGTAAATTTACTCCTATTAAATGATCATGTTCTTGTGTGATGTAGGGTATGTTATGAATTCTGAGGTTTTAATTATAGTTGTAGTCATTCAACAGTATATAAATGCAGGCATTATTTTTTAAGAGGTGCATAATTAGCTGTGACAGGGTCAATGATGACTTCCACTTTATATAAATTTGGAAACAATAGTTCAGTCTTTTAACAGTATTGCTCTCAGGAAAATAATCGGTAGCTGCAATGCAAAACTTAGGAATCTGTTGGTAGTGTGATGCTAATCACTGTGGTGATTACTTTTTTTTTACTGGAATGTTTGCCAGAAATGCGATAACCTGGAGTGTACACTTCGATGTAAATATGAAAACACAGATAACTTATAGATGGCAGGACAAAAATATTGATCCAATACAGTATCATTTTGTTTGTTCTGCAATTTAATATAGCTTGTAAATGGATGTTACTGAGTCAGTGCAAAATAGAGTCATATCTGTTGCAGAAAACTTACAAATCGTATCTAATGTAATCGAGAAATTCCTAGTCATAAAATCTGATAGGTTCTTCAGATAATATAATGATGCTTTGGTAGTACTGTCATGGTAATAGAGGATGTCTGTAAAATGAACCTGATAGAAATGGTAGAGTTTGTAGAAATGGATAGCAGTTTTGTGTACTAAACATTTTAAATGCATACACATACACATGCATGGAAATTACATTATATCCGTGTATTTTAATTTTCTGATAAAGTTTTAAATTTGCGAAAGGAAACTTTCCTAACTGGAAATCTAATGCTGTGTTCTGGCAAAGCTCATTTTACCTCAATACAAGTAACAGTTCTGATAAACAAAAGCAAAATGTCAGGGTTAGCCTTTAATAAAGGGTAAGAATAGAAAATATTTGGCATAGTGGATGTAATGTGCTTGTAGAAGAAATGCCAGCCATCTTTTACATAATCCACATTGTTTCAAAAAAACAGAGTAGGTTTGGTCCACCTCATAAAAATTTCTGGCAAATAAAGCAAGATGTATGTAATGGAGAATCCTGACTTTGCACAGATGTAAAACTTCACTGCTTAACATCCATTGCTGCGTTTTGCAGTACCAACACTTGTCTGAGTCTTCTAAACAATAGGCTGTGAAGCAAAACTTTGTAATAAGATTTTCTACTAGTGAAGCATACTGTAATGACTTGGTAAAAAAAAAAAAAAAAAAAGGGGTGTGGAATGGATAACAAAACCATAATGAAACATAAACCCCACACTCTTCAACTTTCCCTCAAACACAGAGTACCAGTGGGAACAGAGGTATGGAAACTGCTGATTATTTGGAGACTGTTGCTAGTCCTAGGTCTAGTATTATCAATGTTAAAAGAGAAACAAGTTCTGAACTTTGAGGAGAGAAATATTTTGACAAATACAGTTCATGCTTTTTGTTGTGCTGTTGCGTGATCAGTCGCTTGTGACTGACCCAGGAGATGACAGTCTTGTTCAGAATGCATGGGTGAAGGTCTTCCCAAATCTTTGTTAGCGAAGACAGGCCTTCCTCACAGGAGAAGGAAAACTCCTACCTTCACACCTGGGCTGATGGAGCTCGTCTGGCCTTGTATGGTCTTCCATCAAAGAGAAGGTCAGTCTTACAAAACCTACGACCTGAGGACTTTGCTGTCACCGTCCTAGCTCGCTAGGCTGTGGCAGTTAAACCTCAGGTGTAAAGGGTGGGGCCAGGTCTGCACAAGCTGCGCCTCACCTAAAAAATCCACTGTGCAGGCTGGAAGGGCTCACTCTCACTCTCACTTTTCTGTATGGATGGGCGAGGGTCTAAATGGCAGGCGACAAGGTGCATGGGACACTGCAGATCCAACCTTGCATGTGGGCGGACCAGCCCATGGGTAGCTCGAGTTAGCTCAGGAGTTGACAGTCCTGGTTGGACACTCCCTGATTGCCTAAGCAGCCTTTTTTCTAACCAGATTTGCATATCCCACATGGCCTTGGTCATCATGCTTGTAGTAAGTGTGGTTAAAGCCCTTCCCAAATCTTCGCTTGCAAAGCCAAGCCATCAATCAATCAATATTTGCAACCACATATTGGTGCTATGACAGCTCACAATTTTAAATATGTTAATTTCTCACTACATAATGTAAGAAATTTCCTAAAAATGAATATGTTGCAGAAAAAGCTCCTTATATTCTGAAGAGATTGGTCTTCATTCTTTCATCTGCTCTAAATTAAAAGCCAGTCAGGTTGGTAGAAAATAACCTTTTACTTTGTGAGAATTTGATTTTTGCTAAAACATAAAATTTCACCTCTTCGTAAAGCATGCTAGTAAATCTCTCAAAATGCTTTGGATGTAAGTTGAAATATTCTGATATTTTTTTCTTATTTTTCTTTTCAGAAATGGAAATGTGAGGGGGAAAAAATTTGCTTTGCACTGTTTCAAAGAATAAAGACATTAGGGGAAAGTTTAGTCTGGAGAGTTTTTCTCTACTGAGGTGTTTTTTTTCATCTTTGGGTTTGACTAAGTTTTGTGACTTTGAATTTTCCAGTATAAGACTATCTTAACATACTATATTAGCTGTAGTCATTACTCAGGGGTGACACTGGGAGACATTGCAATATGTCTTATCTTTCCTTTAAAAAATGAGGTTCTCACAGCTGCCGATCATAAAGTATAATTTATTTAACTTAATTTTAGCATTCTTTGAACAAGCAGAATAGCTTATTCCAGGGTTATGTACTGCTGCAAAATAATTTATAGCTATAGTACTTATGACCTGCGGTTGTTGAACTTGGTAACATAAAAACTGAGATAAAAAAGGTCTGTTCATGAGCAATATTTTCTATTTCTTAGGCTGTGATGCCACAGACTATGGCTTATCCAAAGGTACAAAGCACTATGCTAAATAATTGATGTAGTGGAATAACTAGCCTCCCAAGCTATGGTCTGAATCTTTCGGTTGTTTAGGTTAAGGACAATAGTATTTTTTGCACTCACTTCTGTGTTTTTAATCAGAGAACAATATGCTTTATTTTGGTTAAAGCCATTCCATTTTGTTAGGGTAGTTACTTCAAGGAAATATTTCATCTTCAGTTAGTTCAATATTCAGGTCAATAGTAATTCTGTATTCTCCCTTGCTTGTGTTTATTCCTTGTAATATGCTGCAGTCTGTCATTCCTCTAGAATAATGTAATGAGTCAGTTAGGGGAGATATAAAAGTGTGATGTGAAGCTTTTTGGTCTTTTTTTGGCAAGTGCAAGCAAAAAAGAATAAGACACTCAAAGTCAGCCTCACAGGATGCGATGATATGAATTTTTTTATTTGGGTAATTTTTGCACTCATGAATTTCTTAGAGCAAAATCAGTCTCTTGTTGTTGGTTTGCATGCCACATAATGGTTAAAACCCACTACAGATTATCACCACAAAGACAGTAAATTTAAAAAAAAAAATGAGGTAAAGTAAAATATTTGAGATAGTAAAATATTTATTTATCACTGATCAATGGGAAATTTCCCTACTCTGTTTTGTATTTGGTGAAAGAAGCAGTCCTGGTCAAAGTAACAGAGCCCTCTCCAATAGTTATTTAGGTGCTCCAGGAAGAATGCGTGATGTTAGCATGAACTTTTTTTTTTTAAATAAGAAACTTGAAAATGGTGATTATTGAAAAATGGGTCTTCTTTTAAAAAAAAACCAAAACTCTGCAGGTTTTTCCTAGTTTATAAGAAAAAAACCAAACTCTTATAACCTCTAAAATAAATTTATGTTGATAGAATCAGTTGTAAAGGGTTTTCTTTTACTGATAATTTTAAATTGTCAGTTGTTAAGTGAAAAGAAAGATATTTAATAATTAATAAAATCTGTTTTTTGAATTGTTGGAAACTCCTGAACAGATTTCATTCTGTTTAAAGACATTAGAACTTTTAATTTATTGTTTTATTTCAGCTGGATTTCTGGTTATTCATGAAGCCTTATCTGACATATTTTCTTTTGCATTATTTCAGTGGTAATTTAAACTGCTCTTAAGGTGATGAAATATACACTAAAGCTTACTTAGCTGTGTTTTAAAGTCCTGGAAAGAATCCAACTATTTTCCTTTAGGCAGTCTCTTCTCATCAAAGCAAGAAAATGCTATACCACTGTAATATCAATACAGGATGAATACAGGGAACACTGTTTTGTCTTCTATTCACTGATCCCAAAGTATGTTCACATAACTATTTTTTTTCTTTTTTTTTTCTTTTTTTTTTTGACATAAGCATATCATCAGTAAGGGATGATGAAAAGAGAGGGGTTATGAGTACATGAGATTACCATGTATGTAAAACAGGTCGTTGGATTCAACCCATTTCATGTCAAACAGGTGTGTGTATTACACAAACAACATTCCTACATCTAATACTAATTGAAACTCATGTTGCTGGATTTTTAAGAACTAATGCCAGGGATTAAGCTGGCATGAAGCCTAAACTAACCTTTCCTTAATAGGTACATGCAAAAAGCTGATTCAGTTTCATATCAGATCTGAATTTGTTTATTCTTTATAGTAATATTTGTTGAGGTATTACATTTATATGCTCACAGAAAGCAAAACAATAAGCCTTAGTAAATAATTCTCATTGTTTTTCATAAATTCAAAAGCTCAAGAGTGCTTTTTAAAATTCAAGTATTGGAAAATAATTTTAATTTCACATATGGAAAATGAATTTCGCTGCATTACATGATCATGAAGCTTTTATGTTGGCCCATGCATACATACCAAAAGGTTTTTAAGGCATGTCTTTGGTAGATAATAAATGGAAATAATGTTCATTATCTAAAATTCAATGGAAGGAAAATATTTCTGACGTGCTAGAAGCCGTCCTTTTCCTTGATTAAAAAAATGTCAAAAAAATTGAGAAAGAATAGGACTAATGAAGAAACAATTAAATAGCAGTAATGAGATGTAGATTCAGTGAACACTTTGAAGTGGATGTGCTTAAATTTTCTACTATAATGAATTGCCTAAAAGGCTTTTTAAACTTAACAAAAGCAATTAAAAATTAAACCAATACATTCGACTCTTCAAGTGGACAAAAAGACAACTTAGTACAAAGTACTTCAATAAGAGTAGAGACAAACAGCAGATTTATAATATCAGTTCTTTCTCCCTTACAGGTCTTTCTTGCTTCAGAAAACTCAGCAGTAGCAAACTCTTACATTTTTCCCTGTTTCTGAAGAAACACTTCTTTTTACCACATCAGAGATACCATGCCATCTCTCAAACTTCCTTCTCTTCTTAATTAGCCTCTCTCCATGTGAAACAGAAATAACCTTTTCTCCTCTGTGGGGATCTTCCTTACTTTTTCTTTTCATAATAATATAAGCTTAGAAAGAACTTCCAGTGGACATGGATAAAACTGGTACTCAGTGCCTTCTTTGCCTCAGTCTTCTCTCCAGCATGATCAGCCTCATCCACCTGACTGCTTTTTATGAATGTTAAAAAGGCTATGTTTCTGAATTTTGTAAGGCCACTGGATGTCATTCACATTGTCTCTAGCAAAGCTTTGGACATTGTCTACCACACTATTTTTGTACCCGTTTTAGGACAATGAAGCTCGGGTAGGTGGATGAGTAAAATGCTGTTTGTATGGTCATGTTGAGAGTTCTGTATGCTGCCTGGAGGCCAGAAACAAGGGGGCATTCAATACAGTCTGTCCTGGGGCATGTTGTGTTTCACATCTCTCTCGGTTACTGAGAGGAGGGGATGGAGGGTACACTTAAACAGATTTGCAGATGACTCCAAAATTTTGTGTGCTTTTGTAGGATATGTCTTGTAATTTTTGAAAGGCATGCAGGTGAAGAATAGAAAATAGCAATGTTTGTGAGCTCAAAAAACTTTAACATCTATTTCTTAACAGCTTTTAATTCGGGGATATAGGTTAGAGTATCAAAAATGAAACTATGTTGATTACATAAAACTTACAATGTTTAGCTTAGCATATTTACTTTGGCTTCATCCATTCAGTTTGTGAACTTGTGAGATACAACAATCGTAAGTGAAATTCAGAAAAGTGAGTTGTCTATGGTTTTTGCCCTCTTTAATTTTTATATGTTTTTTTATCTTTTTTTCCCCCTCAGCTCCATTTTCAGGCTAGTGTAAAACTGTGGTGTGATTTTGCCAATGCTTCACATATCGATTAGCTTACTCCTTGGGAAACTTTTTTGACTGCCCCAGAGGAGTGTTTTGATCAGAATTTAATATTTATTAATCCTAAGCATGCTAGGATTAAGCTGACTTAAAAATTAATGGTGTTAATGTCTTTGGTAATTTGAGAAATCTCATAAACTTGTAGAATCTTGGAACTTTCATTTGGTGCTATAATGCTGATATTTGCTGTTCTTGTTGAAGCTGGAATGAAAGAGCAAGAGGGGTTATCAGACCATCTAGCAGCTATTATTAAGGGGAGCAAAGACAGTGCAAAACAATTCAAACACTCTCTATGGAGAAGTGTATTGGAAATCTAGAACATGGTGTTAAATATATTTCTATTTTTGCTTAAGAATGTTTTAGCAATAGACAGTCTCTTGTGCTAATAACTTTCCAAGTACACTTGCCTAACATTAACCTACCTTGTTTTAACATTCAGTTAACAGACTCATGGCAGTTGGCCAGAGTCCCGTTGTAGGAACACCCCTAAATGAAATGTCCTTCATTACTCATGATCCAAGTGGTATGTTTAAAAGGGCAAAGCAGCCAACTCTCAATCTGTGATTGCCTTTAATGGGGGCTGAAAAGGATACTCTGGAACCACAGAAGTAGAAAACAGAGACAAACATAGAAACAGCATGGTCAGGGGCTGTTTTAATCACATAATGGGCACATAATTATTTGATCCAGCTACACTCAACACTTGGGAATAGATGGGGCTTCTGAAAACTGAGTGTATTCCAAAGTGTAATAGTTTCAGGGTCAAATGAGTTGGACTGTTTTCAACTGAATAATCAAATATTTTTCTCTCATTCTTGTGCACTTATTACTTAGATAAAAGGGAGAGTTGAACAGCAAATGATCACAGTCTGCCTTCTAACTATAGTATAAACTATGCTAATAGGGATCGCTTGAGAAGTTAACATTACTGTATTTTGAGGGTAGAATCTGCGTCCTTGTGCACAGTGATTATTAGAAGGAATAGATGTGGCATTAGGTGTTCCACAGTCTCACAAACAGAGGAGGAATAAATAGTCCCTGTCTTCTGCTTAGCTACTGTTTTCAGAAAACAGAAACAAAATGTCTTCTAAAGTCTTGAACACATCCTGCTCTTATTTTTTTGGTAGCACTAGTTACAGCTGTATATTGAGGGAGTACTTCTAAAAATAATTCTTTTTTTTTTAGCAGTGTCTTTTCTGGTGGTGGATGGCTCATGCTTCCAATGTGAGGTGATTAAAAGCAAGATTTAGTTCCTACTCAATGCTACCAGATGCTATTAAAAAGAAGAGTTACTTCCATAAATTCCTTAGCTGTTACTAAAGATTCAAATCTGAATTTCTGATCTAATCACCATGAATTTGTAAAATATTAAATTTATTATGAATATAGGCATATGTTTATGCTGTCTTATTAAAGGATGTATACTTAGAAAAAGATGCCTATCCTATTTCTAATCTTCCCTAAATGGCTGATAGTGGCCACTGTTTTAGATTATCAACTGGGACACATAAAGCTTTGGCCTGACGTGATACAGTTCTTATGTGTATACCATTATTTAGGAGAATATTTCTGGGGGTTTTATGCTGCATTGTTGTAGCTTGAGGTGCTTGTCTTTGATTCATGTATGTATAACTGACTTGAAGCTGAGATGAGTTGGTTTGAACAAAACACCATGTTAGCAGTGAGCCTGGTCCAGTTGTCAGCAGAGTCTCTACTGGGAGGTGGTACAGTTTGTTCAGTAAGCTAGACTTCTGAAAAAGTACAAGCATAGAATCATAGAATCAGAATATTTTGGATTGGAATGGACCTTAAGATCATCCAGTTCCAACCCCATGCCATGAGCAAGGACACCTCACACTAAACCATATCACCCAAGGCTCTATCCATCCTGTCCTTAAATACTGCCAGGGATGGAGCATTTCACACTTCTTTGGGCAACCCATTCAAGTGCATCACTACCCCCACAGTAAAGAACTTTATATTTAGCCTGAACTTCTCCTGCTTAAGTTTAAACCCATTCCCCCTTGTCCTATTGCTACACTCCCTGATGAAGAGTCCATCCCCATCATCCCTACAGGCTCCCTTCAGATACTGGAAGGCTGCTATGAGGTCTCCACGCAGCCTTCTCTCTTCTCCAGGCTGAACAGCCCCAACTTTCTCAGCCTATCTTCATATAGGAGGTGCTCAATTCCCCTGATCATCTTTGTGGCCCTCCTCTGAACTTCTTCCAACAATTCCATGTCCTTTTTATGTTGGGGACACCAGAACTGCACACAAGACTCCAAGTGAGGTCTCAGAAGAGCAGAGTAGAGGGGCAGGATCACCTCCTTCAACCTGCTGGTCACACTTCTTTTGAAGTAGCCCAGGATACAGTTGGCTTTCTGGGCTGCGAGCGCACACTGAAGCTGGCTCATGTTCATTTTCTCATCGACCAGCACCCCCAAGTCCTTCTCCACAGGGCTGCTTTGAATCTCTTCTCTGCCCAGCCTCTAGCTGTGCCTGGGATTGCCCCAGCCCAGGTGAAAGGTCAGAGTGAAATGTAGTTTTTCACATTCCAAAAGTGTGACTTTACATCTCAGTTCTCATTATTTTGAAGATACTGTCTTCAGAATATGACCTGTGTTTAGGCAAGTTTGATTGCTTCTACATGAAGCCTTAAAAAGCAGCTTTAGGAACCTGGAGTCTATCCTGATTTTCTCTGAAGACTTACAAATTCTTTTATACTATGTACCACAGTGTTTTGATTTGCTATATAATGCTGTTTCCCACATAGAATCATATAGAATAGTTAGGGTTGGAAAGGACCTTAAGATCATCTAGGTCCAACCCCCCTGCCATGGGCAGGGACAGCTCACACTAAACCATATCACCCAAGGCCTCATCCAACCTGGTCTTCAACAGCATACTAAACACCAGAGGCTTAAGCTGAGGGGCTTGAGTACTGAGCTGAGATAGTGAAGAGAGTATCATTGTACTTTAAAGTAACTTTTATCCTAAGGAATGTATGAGGACAGATTCCTGTGAAAGTAAAAATTCTTCTTGCACTTTAAGTTGTATTTGAATAAAATTTTTCTGACATACTGTTTTGTCACTGTCATTCATTGTGAGTTTTAATGATGGGGAATACTTCATTTTGCATTGGGTTTAGTTTCTGGTTTGATTTGCTTTCTGGTTTGAGCCTGGAAAGGGATCACAGGTCAGCAGTGGAGCACCTGATGAGCAACACAAGGGACTTCCAGCCTTTCCAGCCAGTAACCCAACATCATCAGGAGTCCAACTGAAATGTCTCTATGCCAATGCACGTAGCATGGGGAACAGGCAAGAGGAGTTAGAGGTACATCCAAGGAAGTTGAATGGAACTTTGAGCAACCTAGTCTAGGGAAAGGTGTCCCTGCCAATGCCAGAGAGGTTTAAAATAGATGATATTTAAGGTCTCTTCCAACCCAAAGCATTCTGTGATTTCAGTGTACTAGAGATTCTCAGCCTGAACTCATGGCATTTGAGTAGAATCTTTGGTCTCATTAACCATCCTCACGGGAACTACAAGACAAAGACTGAGATGGCCGTAATTTAACAAAAAAAATTTAAAAAAAATGTATAACTGCAGGAAGCAAGGAATGAATATTTTTAAAATGGGTTAATGACTGAATATAGTATTTTACTGTTTGTTAATTACACGTGCCTAGTGTTTCTTTGTTTCTCATATGAAATAGAACCAGCTATGCTCATGAATCACTGGATTTGGGACTTTAATATTTACAGAACCTGCTGCTATTTTTTACTGTTAAACAATGGAACTATTAATACTTCTCTGTGGGAGAAGGAACTTGTCAAAATGGAGTGCAGCTACTTTGAAATGCTACTGTGACTGTGAAGTAAGTACACTGAAACTTCAATCTAATAACATGTAGCTTCAGTTTACTGGTTCCAGTTAGATGCTCCAACCAATACATTTGATATACAAAATGCACTGCTATTATGACAACTAAATATTTTGTATATTTTTCAAAAGTTATTTTCCTGTATAATCTGGGCCATTACCTCCTGTGCAGGATAATTTGAAGGTGCAGTAGAGTGTAAACACAACCACATAGCCAGTGGCAGATGTCCTAGTTACACAGCTGTCAGCTGATGCTGGTTGGGCTCAGCTGAAGTTCCTGCTCGGCGTTTCCCTTAACTGGCCTGCATTATATATGATTTTAAGAAACCGAATGACATGCTGGTGGGACAAAAACACTGCAAGAAGTAGAATCAAGTTTTTAGTAAATTTAAATCTTAAAAAAGCTATTCTAACACATCACTGATAGAAATGACCTGAAATACCAAAGCATTCACTAACCTTTAGACAAATGGAATCTATATAAATATTTATCTTATTAGCACAATTTCAATAACCTAGTAGTTAAATCTACGTGAGTGGGTGTTGTGCTTGTAATTCACAAGCGTGGCTTGGGGTGAGAGAGGAGTGGGCTGGGGAAGTGGAACCTGAGGCTAAAGGTCCTTAGTGCTTTGGAGTTTGTCATGGCAGGATTTTGAAAATATGTTTGGAGTTCCCAAACAAGAAGGTTGGGTCTTTTTGTTCACTGCTACGCTAATGCCAGACAAGGGGTCAGGGATGGTCTCCCAAACTGCCTGTCATCCTCGTAGAATGTGGGGAGTGGAGACTTGAGGAGAGCAAAATGAAATTTCATCCTGTAACCAGGGACTCATTGTTAACACTTTAAAGCATATGGCACAGCTGTGAAATTTTTGTGCCAGGCCTGGTGAGCTAGTGGGAAAGCTTGCAAAGCCAAGCAAGCCATTTTGACTGATGACATTGCTAGTAGGAAGAAGCAGATGATAAAAAAAAATTATTTAAAAGCTGAAAAAATAATCCTGTGATTTATTACCTAAGCCACCAGATGTACTGTACTATACTGTACTACATAATTGAGACAGCATTCTCTGATGTAACAAAGATATAAAGCGTGTGTGGGTGTATGGGGGAGAAAAGAGTAGTGGAATTGAGGGCAAGTTGAATAAACAGTTGAAGATTTGTTGTTGGCTTTTTTTTTTTTCTCTCATTGCAGAGTGTAAAATCATAATATACCCCTTAACCAAAAGGCTCTTAAAAACACTGGTGAGCTCAGAAGGGCTGATTTTTGCTACAGATCAAATCCCTGGCAAGTCATTCCCTGTGTATGGAAAGATGATTCGGATTTTGTCATTCTTTTTCAGAGAGTCGTTGTCAGTGCTGGGAAGGTTAGTGACCTAGGGATTGGGTGTGGAAAGGGGAGAGGTTCGAGCTGCTTTGGCAGATTTCAGATTATTAGCAGGAAGAAATGTGTTGTTTCTGGAGCCCCGTTCAATGCTCCTAGAGCAAAGAGAAACTAGCAGGGTTTTTGGTAGCACAAATGGCCATGCTGGACAGAGTTCATGCCCTGCCCAGATGGTTCTGTCAGACCACAAGGTTTATATGTTATCTCCCAACCACAGTTTCAGAAGTCCTCTATGAGTTTATGTCAAAGGCATTGCCCAGGTGGTGGAGCTGGAAATGTGCATCAGCTGCAGAGGAAGCAAGAAGGGAACAGAAGTGGTCAGTGCTGGCAGATACCCACTGTGTCAGAAATACATTTCAGATCTGCTAAATGTTAGTTGTGCACTTGTAGATGCCACCTGGTTTGAATCAAAACTGCACAACAATGAAAAGCCTTGCAAGATCTCTGACAAAAGCAGTTTTGTTCGTGTAACTGTAAAGATGCGTGAGATACGAGTTTTAAAAAAGAAACTGGAATACTTTGGTGCTGTGCTAAATGTGTTCTTTTCATAGCAGGTATTCAGGTAGTAGAGCTAGCTGCAAAAAGAAAGGGATGAGGGGAGGAACAATGTCTATGCAATTCTTGTGAGCTTACACCCAGACAAGTTACTCTAGAACTTTCTTGCTATCATTTATCTCTTTTTCATGACAGAACTAGCAATTTACAGGTGGAGAGAATTTTTTTGTCTTCAAAGAAGATAAACTGAAGTTTCAAGAATACTATTTGTCAAAATGGAAAGGAAAAAGGAAGAGGAAAAAAGTCTGCTAGATTTTTTATTACTTGGATTTTGACATTTTATGACAAAAATTTAAATTATATTTTTCAGTCTTTAAAAAAGTGCAGTTGTACTGTACATTTGATGCAGAACCAGAAGAAAAGGTGAAGTTGTAGGTGAACAGCAGTTCTGTAAGTCAAAGGTAGATATGAAACCATTTACCTGCTCTCACCTTATCTCAAGATTAAAGAATTGTATGAAGTTGTAAGATGTCTCTGGGAAAATGTCTCACAAAAGTGTGGTTTTTAATGAAAATAAGCAATTTCTTGCACAGGGCAAGTGTTCATTTTGCTGGAAACTCAGACTTTATAAAAATATGTTACATTCAGATATTTAATTCTGAATAAAGTAAAAGTTCGATAGAGCAGAATCTGTGTTAAAAATATATATATTTCTTCCAGCACATTTGTTCCATGATTTGGGGAAAAAGCTTGGAAGTGAAAAGAATAGACCTTTATCTGAGCCTTTATCTGATCACCTGGGAGAAGCAAGTATGAATGTGGGCATTGGAGACAGAAAAACAGATAACATGATAACTGGTAGCAGAAGCAAAACTATTTTTTAATCTTTGAAGTCACACTGATCTGTTTTATTCATATGATTATATACTTCAGGTTTTGATTTGTGCAATTATTATTACAATTTCTTGGTTTTAGGTCAGCTTCAGTGTGCACTCACAGACCAGAAAGCCAACCATATCCTGGGCTGCATCAAAAGGAGCATGACCAGCAGGTCAAAGGAGGTGATCCTGTCCCTCTACTCTTAAAATCATAGAATCATAGAATACTTAGGGTTGGAAAGGACCTTAAGATCATCTAGTTCCAGGCCTCCTGCCATGGGCAGGGACAACTCACACTAAACCATGCCACCCAAGTCTCTGTCCATTCTGGCCTTGAACACAGCCAGGGATGGAGCATTCAGAACTTCCCGGGGCAGCCCATTCCAGTGTCTCACCACCCTTACAGTAAAGAACTTCCTCCCTATAATCAATCTAAACTTCTCCTGTTTAAGTTTTAACCCGTTACCCCTTGTCCTGTCACTACAGTCCCTCATGAAGAGTCCCTCCCCAGCATCCTTATAGGCTCCCTTCAGGTACTGGAAGGCTGATATGAGGTCTCCACGCAGCCTTCTCTTCTCCAGGCTGAACAGCCCCAACTTTCTCAGCCTATCTTCATATGAGAGGTGCTCCAGTCCCCTGATCATCCTCATGACCCTCCTCTGGACTTGTTCCAACAGTTCCATGTCCTTTTTATGTTGAGGACACCAGAACTGCACACAAGACTCCAAGTGAGGTCTCAGAAAAGCAGAGTAGAGGGGCAGGATCACCTCCTTCAACCTGCTGGTCATGCTCCTTTTGAAGCAGTCCAGGATACGGTTGGCTTTCTGGGCTGCGAGCGCACACTGAAGCCGGCTCATGTTCATTTTCTCATCAACCAACACCCCCAAGTCCTTCTCCGCAGGGCTGCTCTGAATCTCTTCTCTGCCCAACCTGTAGCTGTGCCTGGGATTGCTCCCACCCAGGTGTAGGACCTTGCACTTGGCATGGTTAAACCTCATGAGGTTGGCATCATCCCACCTCACAAGCGTGTCAAGGTCCCTTTGGATGGCATTCCTTCCCTCCAGGGTATCAACTGAACCATGCAGCTTGGTGTCATCGGCAAACTTGCTGATGCACACTCAATCCCACTGTTCACGTCACCGACAAAGATGTTGAACAAGACCTGTCCCAACACTGATCCTTGAGGGTCACAACTCGTTACTGGTCTCCAGCTGGACGTTGAGCCAATGACCACAACTCTTTGCATGTGGCCATCTAGCTAGTTCTTTATCCACCGAGTGGTCCATCCACCAAATTCATGTCTCTTCAATTTAGAGAAAAGGATGTCATGCTGGTCAGTGTCGAATGTTTTACACAAGTCCAGGTAGATGACGTCAACTGCTCTACCCCTGTCCATCAGTTCCACCATAGAAGCCACCAAATTGGTCAGGCAGGATTTCCCCTTAGTGAAGCCATGCTGGCTGTCACCAAGCACTTTGTTGTTTTTCATGTGCCTTAGCATGCCTTCCAGGAGAATCTGCTCCAAGATTTCGCCAGGCACATAGGTGAGACTGACTGGTCTGTAATTCCCCGGGTCATCCATTTTCCCCTTCTTGAAAATGGGGCTTATATTTCCCTTTTTCCACTTGTTGGAAACTGGAAGTTGGGAACTTCACCTGACTGCCATGATTTTTCAAATATGATGGCCAGTGTTTTAGCAACTTCATTTGCCAGCTCCTTCAGGCCCCGCGAATGGATTTCATCAGGTCCCATGGACTTGTGTATGTTCAGGTTCTTAAGATGGTCTTGAACCAGATCTTCTCCTACAGTGGGCCTAAGGTATTCATTCTCACAGTCCCCGTGTCTGCCTTCCAAGACTTGGGTGTTTTGGTCAGAGCATTTGCCAGTTAAGACTGAGGAAAAGAAGTCATTAAGAATGTCAGCCTTCTCCAAATCCCGTGTAGCCAGTTCTCCTTGTAGCTTCTGGTGAAGGCCCACATCCCTAGTCTGTCTTTTGTTTGCATTGTACCAATAGAATCCCTTGCTGTTATCTTTCACATCCCTAGCCAAGTTTAATTCTAACTGGGCCTTAGCTTTTCTAACCTTGTCCCTAGCTTCCCGGACAGCATCCCTGTATTCTTGCCAGGCCGCCTGTCCTTGCTTCCACCTTTTATAAGCCTCTTTTTCCCCTCTAAGTTTCCTCAGCAGCTCCTTATCCATCCAATGAGGTCTCCTGGCCCTCCTGATGCACTTCCTTCTGGTTGGGATGCAGCACTCCTGAGCTTGTAGTCGGTGATCCTTGAATATCAACCAACAGTTTTGGG
This sequence comes from Pezoporus occidentalis, assembly GCF_034315485.1. NCBI lineage: Eukaryota > Metazoa > Chordata > Aves > Psittaciformes > Psittacidae > Pezoporus > Pezoporus occidentalis. The sequence continues at coordinate 413,689 of NW_026913136.1, read as the reverse complement.
CCCCCCTGCCCCCTAGGGCTGTGTCTCATGGAACCTTGCAAAGCAGGTTCCTGAAGAGGCCGAATTCTGCTCTTTTGAAGTCCAGGGCAGTGAGCTTGCTCTACGCTCTTCTCACTGTCCTGAGGATCTCGAACTCGGCCATCTCCTGATCGCTGCATCCAAGGCTGCCCTGGAGTGTCACATTTTCGACGAGCCCTTCCCTGTTGGTGAGCACGAGGTCAAGCATGGCACCTCTCCTTGTCGGCTCCTCTATTACTTGCAGAAGGAAGTTGTCTTCCACACAGTCGAGGAACCTCCTGGCTGCTTGTGCTGAGCCGTACAGTCCCTCCAACAAGTATCAGGGTGGTTGAAGTCCCCCATGAGGACAAGGGCCTGCGAGCGTGAGGCTGTTCCTACCTGTCTATAGAGTGCTTCATCCACAGAGTCCTTTTGATCAGGCGGTCTGTAACAGATCCGCGCAGTAATGTCTCCCATAGCTATATTCCCTTTAACCCTGACCCACAAACTCTCTGTCAACTGCTCACCTGTCCCCAGACAGAGTTCCATACTCTCCAGCCTATCCCTAACATAAATAGCAACTCCCCCTCCCCATCTGCTGGGCCTGTCTTTTCTAAAGAGCCTGTAACCTTCCATTCCAACACTCCAGTCATAGGAGCCATCCCATCATGTTTCTGTGATGCCTATTATATCATACCCCTGTAGATGTGCACACATCTCTAATTCTTCCTGTTTGTTCCCCATGCTACGGGCGTTTGCATAGAGGCATCTGAGTCGAGCTCCAAATGAAGCCAGCTCATTGGCTGGAGTGCCTGGAGTATCTCTACATTGCTCCGAGCATTTATTAGAGGTCAAGAATCAAGAATCAAGAATAGTTAGGGTTGGAAAGGACCTTAAGATCATCTAGGTCCAACCCCCCTGCCATGGGCAGGGACACCTCACACTAAACCATATCACCCAAGGCCTCGTCCAGCCTGGTCTTGAGTCTCCTTCCCTGGAGACATTCAAAGCCCGCCTGGACACATTCCTGTGTAACGTTATCTAGGTGTTCCTGCTCTGGCAGGGGGATTGGACTAGATGATCTTTTGAGGTCCCTTCCAATCTCCAGCATACTGTGATACTGTGATACTGTGAACACTGCCAGGGATGGAGCATTCACAACGTCCTTGGGCAACCCATTCCAGTACCTCACCACCCTAACATGAAAGAATTTCTTCCTTATATCCAATCTAAACTTCCCCTGTTTAAGTTTTAACCCATTACCCCTTGTCTTGGCAGTCAGGTGCTGGCAACTGGCTGGGTGTGTTGGGATGGAATGATGCCCCCTTCCCCCAACACATCTAGTTTAAAGCTTTCTTGACCAGTCTGGCAAGCCTCCTACCAAAACCTCTCTTCCCCTTTGTGGTCAGACCAGCTCCACCAGCCTCCAGTAGACCTGGCTTCCCAGACTGAGTCCCATGTTCAAGATACCCAAACCCCTGATTATGCCACCACTGTTCTAACCATTTATTTACCTGCCAATCCTCCTAGCCTTTTTAAGGTCCTCCCCTTTATCCTGGAGAACTGATGAAAAAGACTGACTGAGCTCCAGAGCCCCTAATCACCTCTCCCAGGGCTCTGTAGTCCTTCTTAATGTTCTCTGGGCTACTGCTGTCTATATCACTAGCACCCACATGGATAACTGGAAGTGGGTGATAGTGGGACTTATTAGACCAGGCAGCCTCTCTGCAACATCCCTGATCCGAGCAAAAGTGGGATCTCTTTTGAGACCCCCACCTGCAATTCTGTGTTCAGGTTGGATGGAGCTTTGAGCAGCCTGGTCTATTGGAAGGTGTCCCTGCCTGTGGCGAGGCTTTGGAACTAGATGGCCTTTAATGTCTCTTCCAGCCTAAATCATTTTATCATTCCACGAAATAAGCAAAGAAAGGTTTTGTATTCAGGTTTTCTTTTTTCCACAGAAGTATTTTAGAAACATTGTTAGTTACTGTACTGAGTATAGGATTAACCAGAAGCTGAATTCAATGCAAAATATGCAGAAAAGTACAGTAAAGCTTATTTTTAAGGCTTTAATGAAATTGAATTTTTTATTTATTTCTATATATATGTATATATTTCTCTTTTTTTAGCTATCTTTAGGGTTTTGCAGTAAGATGTTTGGAAATTGGACTGGAAGAGAGTAATGTCCTAAGAGTAACAACATAAAACTATCTAGAAAAGTTATGAAAACAAAACTGACAGTGTTTAATAGCACTTTTGTAGCTCATCATTTTTAAACCAGGCATCAGTGGTTTAGCTGATTTAAAGCTCCTGGACTTTGAAGGTGTCCTGGGTTCAGCAGTAGCAGTCATTTTTCTCCTTCTTGGTAGCTGGTGCAGTGCAGTGTTTTGACTTTCGGCCTGGGAACAGAGCTGATAACAATGATGTTTTGGTTTGGCCAAGGACTTTGTGAGCCTCATGCTCTGCCAGGGAGGAGGGGAAGCCAGGAGGAAGCAGAGACAGGACACCTGACCCAAACTGACCAAAGAGGTATTCCATACCACAGCACGTCATGCCCAGGATGTAACTGGGAGTTAGCCGGAAGTGCTGGGGGACTGCAGGGTTGGAGGAGGTATCGGTCGGTGCTTGGTCGGGCCTGGGGGGCGAGTTATCGGTCAGCTGGTGGTGAGGTGTTGTATTCTCTTCCCTTGTTATTTCCTTTATCATTATTATCATTGGTGGTAGCAGTAGTGATCTGTGTTACACCTTAGTTACTAAACTGTTCTTATCTCAACCAGTGGGAGTTGCATTCTTTTCGATTCTCCTCTCCGTCCCTCCAGGAGTAGGGGGAGGGAAAGAAGGGGGGGAGTGAGTGAACGAGTTACCTGACTGGGTTTAAACCACGACAGAAGGTTTCTCAGGATAAGAAGTATCTAACTAAAATATCCCTTTTCTATTGTATCCATGAACTCTATGTTTCTGTGTCAGCTTTTTTCTTTGTAGGGCTAGAAGTTCTCATAAATAGGATTCTACACTGGGAATTTTGTGGAATAGGTTGCTTGTGTGTATTTTCACTTTATACTACCCAATGTCATTTTTCTATCCCTTTGTTTCTCAAGTTCATATTGTGTTGACTATGTCATTATCACTTCTGCTTTTTGTGCCAAAGGTCAAGAGTAAAATATCATGAATTACTGAATCTGAGGTCCTTAAAATCCTTCTTAGATTCTTGACCTCTCTCACCCTCTCTAAATTTGTTTTTTTTTTTACTGTATGCTGCAGAACTATTAAATGCCAGTCTTTGATGTCATAAATATCAGCTTTTCCTTATCTTCACATAGCAATTATTTACAGTGTCTTCCCTTTTCCTTAGAATACTGTAATTCTTGAATTGCATTTCCACTTTTGCCATGGCAATTTCATTTACACAGTCTTACTTCATAATACTCATTTTGTGCCTCTGCCCACATGGTAAATGCAACTAATCTTGTTTAAAATTTATATCAAAACTTGATTTATTTTTCTAAACTGAAATTCCTAAAATCTTTGAGCTTGATTCTACTTTCACTGAACATCATTTCTGCTTTTTTTCCCATCACATCATCTTTATTATTTTCTTCCTCAAGGTTATATCCAGTTAGGCTTTAGTAAATGTTATTTTTAGACTCAACAGTGCTAAATCCCAGCTTTCTTGAAGTTCAGTCTACTCTTTCTTCCTTATTTTTTGGGTGCACACATATTGGTACTGATATCTTTTTATATACAATGATTCATTACATTAGGTATGGACGTTTTTTTTTACTTGTTTGGGATTTGTGTTCCAAGTATGGCTTTGATATAGTTTGACTTGTGGAAATTTAAGCCTCTAAACAGTTTGAGACTTTGAGCTCTTTAGTTTGATTGAATTTGACTACCAGAAGCATTAATTCTTCACAGACTGACATTTTTGCAAACTTATTTTTATCCTTCAATCTGTTTATTTAAATAAATAGGTATACAGCTACTTTATCCAAGTATATTTTCAATTTCATTCCTGCTTACCAAAACTAGGTCTAAAGTAGTTACTTTTTTTTTTTTCTTTTTTTTTTTCTTCTCCTTTTGGTTTGTTGATTAAATGTTTTTCACTCATTTTTCAAGTTCTTCTAGCTATTGCATCTAGAAATTATTTGGCCTACCGTTGTTAGTAGTCTTTCTTTTCAAAAGTATGTTTGGGTTATTAGTTTTCCATAATTCTTAGAAATTCTTGCCAGTAGTTTCCTCTCCAATAATGAGATCTTTGCCTATATCCATATGGGACAGTACTTATGGTTGGCAAACTTATTCTACAATCCCATTAGACTCTTTTTTATTTTTTTAATAATTGTTTTCCAAAATAATGTTCTTCCAGATAATTTTTAAATACATGAAAACTTACACAACAGTTTTATTTCCACTGTTTAAAAATTCTTTCCTCATAGTACCTGTATTCAGAAGTTTGGGGGTTTTTGCTTTACACTTAGCTTTATGTTTTATACATGTCACTCTAGTTTTCCAGTGTGTTGATCAGCCTTCTTCCATAATTCTGTATCTTTCTTGTTTCTCATTGACATCAAAGTTTTTCAGCTTTATTACTGTCTCTATTTCCTACTTTATTTTCATAGTACACTTACTGATATTTTCTGTCATTCTTGTGTCTTCTCTAACTTTTCTGTGGATTTTTAAAAATCTATTTTTGTATTGTATTTTGCCTGATTTTCTATGTTTTGTGATTTAGAGTTATGAAAACAAGACTTTCTTCTTTCTTAAGTGTAGCTCTCCTTAGCTGCCCACTCACCCTCACCTGAGAAAGCTATTAGTTTACAGTTTTGGACTACACACATTCAGAGTCCTTCTGATGGCTAAAGGTAGTCTGGAGCACCAGTTCTTTATTTTTGTCACTATGTAATTTAAAGGTTTTTTTATAAGTAAAAGAATTCCACTACAAGTCACCTGAATGTCTGTTTCTGTGAAACTTCTTCCCGAGCACAGCAGTTTTATAATTTGTTTGGGAACATCCTTTCTCAAGCATGTCTTAGGCTGATCAATGACTATAATGTTTAATTCACTTTGACCACCTTTCAGGAATCATCTTTAAGACAGTCCAAGAATCCCATCCAAAGCTCTCTTGGACCAAGTAGACAGTAGTAGTTCTGAAGATGGCTAAGATTTCAGTGAATCACCTTCGTTTTAGTCAACTCAGTGTTTCAGATAAATCCATTTTCTCGCCTATACAAGTGGCTGTCTGGGGAGTTCTTGGATTGCACAGGGGAGTTCACTGGATTCACACAGAGGTACGTCTTAGATACGAGACTAGACCAAATTTATAGCTGTAGAATGAACTTGAATTTCATCCTTGTATATTATGCTAGCTCTCGCTGTAGCTCTTGCTACTCTGCCCTTGTATTGTGCAGGTTTCTGCAATCTCATTATCTGTGCAGCTTTCTCCATCCTATCTTCAACTTCATCTGTATTTCTACTGTATTTCTAGTCAGCTGTCACTATTTTCAATTAATTCATTTTGGAAAGAATTCAGACATAATAAACTTCCAGCGGATAATCATTCAAAAATCAGACAGCTTTGCATCTAATAAGGAAATCTTGCTGCATGCTGAAACTTACTACTTAGTGGGAAATTGTTGAAGGCATATTACTATCGTACCATTGAAGAAGAGATAAAAAAAACAGTTGCAAACTTTTGCAAGATTTTTAGCAGTCCTGGGTTTCAGAATGTCTTGCCTTTTCATTTCCAGATGAACTGAAAGGACACAGAAAACCTTAAAACTGAAGATGCAAGTCTGCATTGATAAGAGAAACAAGAGGCACAGGTGGTTGTGTTTCTAGAGTCATCACTCTGTTAACCTTCAGAGTGAGGATACAGAGGTACATGTGAAGTCATAGAAGGGAATGAAAAGGAGTGATTAGGCCTGGGGTGAAAGAAGGCTTGTATTTTGAACGTTTGTGTTGGGAGCTTGTGTTTTGCTTTCAAATTTAATTCACTTTTCTGTAGGTTATTTTTTTTCTTGAAAAAAATCCTCAGTTTGGTCTTTACCAGAATGTCCTTCAGGAGAATGAGACACAAATGGCACTTGTTGAAATGAGAAGTCCACTAGCTTTCCTATGAAATGAGGGGAGGAAGCCAGGAATTTCCTAACATTTTTCCAGCATCTTTTCCACCTATTTCTGATATCTTGTTTTTCTGAATTGCTGACCCTTTCTTCTGAAGGACTAATGCTACCCCTTTTTGTAGACTTTATGGTTGATTTTACCATTTGTATCACTGCTCAGAAAAATCAGTCGGTACCTGGAGGCTGGATACTTTGAACAGCATTTTCAAATATTTTGCTTGTTTCAGCACTTATATTCTTAAAGTTTTCACCTGCATCTCTTAATACTTTGGGATTACTTTGTTTAATGGCTCTTTTCTCATTGAGGCTGGATGTCAGCCATACCAGTGACCCATTGCAGTTCTCTGTAATCTCCTCCTTTCCTGTGTCGTTCTTTTTGGAAGATACAAGTAACAGCTACAGGATGCTTTCATGCATGTGGCCAATCTTCTCCAGAGTAAAGGCTGTAGACTGCACAGCTGCAATTCCTTAGTGGAAGCACATGAACCGTGACCTACTGCAGACAGCCACTTTGGGTTACATCATCCCACTAGCCATCACCCACTGCTGCAGACAGCCAGCCGGAGGGATGCAGTGAACAGGCGGCCTTTCATTGACACTTCATGAATTAATGGCTAGGGGCTGCTCAAGAGGAGCACAGTTGGCATCTCTTCCTCCTCGGAGACCAAGTGTTTCAGATCCCTATGGCAGAAATTCAGGGAAAAAAGAGGATGAATTACAACAAGCGTCTCCTTGGTGTTTTGGAATGTGTTGTCCTTTTGGCAACAGTGCTTTTTTGTTTGGGGTTTTTCCTTTCTGCTACTAGGTTAGTATATTACCCAAAAAGATAACCCTTTTCATGCTGAATGCTTGAGGGAAAGTGTTGAAGATGAATTCCCATTCTTCTCGCATGACATCCTTTTGGTTCTTCTTAAAAGATGACTACATGTCTCTGTTTCTTATCATCCATGTTTTATACTTCAGCTCTCAAAAAGAGTGATGTGCACTGCGGTGAGCAAAAATGCTTCCTCTCTCCATCTTGCTGATTCGGTATCTGCTCCTATGAGGTGATCTGTCAGCCTGCCCTCAATTTTCAGATTAGAAATCAGATAATGGATCAAACAAGAATTAGCTGAACAATGGCTTGCTGTTTTATGTCAGACAAGCAAAAACTGCTTGTTAGTTCCCTGCAAATAAATTAGTATTCAGTTTAATGAGAGAAAAGCTGTTGAAACATCAAGCCACTTCTGAGTGGCATTTATCCTCAAACACAGCTGATTTGATGTAATGACCTGTTAATAGAGAAGCAAAGAAATTCTCGCCTGCAGAAGATTTTTTTAACCTGAAGAAGGGTCTCTTGAAAATTTTCAGCACCTGCAGGTTATCCAAAGTGAAGGGAAAAAAGAGGTGTTAAGCAGCTATATAATTCATAGATGGATACGTGTTACTAATATATAGTTTTGCATAAATTAGTTTGTACAGATGATTTTTCTTGTCAGTAAATCTGCATGTAACATTTAAATCCAACCTTGTGATTTCCTCTTCCACAGAGGTATTTATGTCTGTGGAAACAGAGACTTTGAAACTTCAGAATGTACTGAAAGGCATTGCATCTTGAAAGACAGCTAGTAGCAGCTCCATCTATGTTGTGTATGTAAAAAGTGATGCAAGAATTTAATCTGTACTCATTTGTTTTGAAGTATAGTAAATGAAGATCTATCCATCTCCTTTACTTTTGAAAATGGCTAGTGAACTGGGCATTTAAAAATTTTTATCCAGCATTGTCTATTTCCGTTACTTTCCATATTTATTTTGCTAGAATTGTATTTGCATATCAAATAGAGAAAGGAAATATATCGATTAATAGTTTATTTTTCTTTTCAAAATTCAGGTGTACTTCAAGTGAAGTAAAACGTGAAAGAGGATAACATGAAAGAAAACAAATGGGTTTTGTTTATATAGGCTTCAGTTTATTTTAGTTCAGCCACATTCACTGCAGTTTTCTGTATGATATTAGACACAGTTTAGAAAGAAGTTAATTAAATATGCCTATTTCTAAAAGAAAATAGTACTGAAGATAAATTAGTGTTGCCTACATCTTTATTTTATCTAGGAAGTTAATTCTACAAAGAGCTGCATGCTCCTTATACAGTGAACGCTTGCTAGGTGTATTTATATGGGTAAAGAGAAAATCTTGAAAGATACGGATCTAGATTTAGTTTGCCTAAATCCCTTAAAAATTTCTAACATTTATCTCAAGTTTTGTCTCAGCCACCAGAAACTGCAAAATTTAACTGGGAATTGCTTGAAAATTTACAATAAGGCTGCTAGTATTTCCTGCGCTTTCTTGATCTGGAATGGCTGTAAGAGCAGTTAGTCTGTCTTAATGGAGTTTTAGCACTTTTCTCTCCTGGGAGGAATGAAACTGATGGGAAAAACAGGAAACCAAATATCTAAGCAACTTCAAAATCATTTATGGTTTTGATTTTAGAAATATGAAGCTTTATGTAGGTGGAGGCACGCATTTATTTTTCTGGGGCAATTTACAAGCTCATAAAAAGTTCATCAAACCAGTGACCGCAGGTTGCTTGCTCCTTATTCAGACATTGTTATCTTTGGATTATATGTGTTATATATGTGTATATGCGTTATATATGTGTGTCTATGTGTTACGTAAATGCTACAGCAATATAGATAAAAATTATTGGAATAAAACTGGAGTGATCCATTTTCTTGAAAACTAAACTTTTAGCAAACTGTTGAATAATCTTTAAAACTTTTCCTGCTGTCACATGAATAAATATAACAGCTCTGGAACTGGGTTGCTGTCAGGCAAGAGAGAAGTAGGGCAATCCGTTTAATGGGATAGTGCAACTGGGAGCTAAGTTCTTATTGAAAAACACTTGTTTCTTGCATTATTTCAATACTGGGAATATGCTCTAGTGATCACATTTCTCATCTTGTGAAATTAAGGTTATAGGCAGAGAGCCCTCTTTAGTTCTGATAAATCCTGGGAGAGCATTCGCATATGGCTGAGATTGTGTAACAGATGAGAAGATACATACTGTAGAGAGGATTTAGGATTATCTGAGAGAGTAAAGTGATGATTTCCCTGGTTCATGATATCCTGTAAATTTCTGCTATAGTTTAGTTTAAAATACTTCATAGGAACCACATTTTAGGGGTAATGAGGAGGTACCATTAGTATTCATGTGCTGGATAAGATGCCTGAAGCATGTCAAGATTTTTTTTTTTTAATTATCCTTAAATAATTTTTTTCTAAAGTTTACCACAATGTTTTCTGAGTTTAGTCTTGTTCTTCAAAATAAATAATAAAATAATACTTAATAAGCTGCACATTTAAAGTGACTTCTGCTTGTGTCTGATTAAAACTTTAACCTGAAGAAGTATGTCTGAACCAAAGCAATTCCAAGACCTTTAGTCTAGTAAAAGATTTTCGCCATTTTTCCTGAAATAAATGTGGCTTGTATGCTTTACGTTTATCAGGAGAAGGAAGTGTGCCAGAATAAGTGTTGAAAAATATGTTTGGTTTTTTTTTTCCTCTGTGTGAATCAATTTTCCTACATGTGAAAATAGAACTATAAGGAGTTTCTAAGACCATTTAATCCATCACCAGCATTGTACACTCCCTCATTTTTTGCAGGTTGATTTTCAGGTTCAGTTTTTTAAAGCTGGTGGGGTTCTTGGTCTGGTTTGGCTTGGCTTGGCTTGGTTTGGTTTGGTTTGGTTTGGTTTGGTTGGTTGGTTTTTCCCCACAAGTACTCAGGTAGTGAAGCTGTTTCAGAATAACCCCCATCTCATATTAAAATAAGAGTGAGAAACATACCTTCAACTGTAAAGTCAAGAACTGTATTTTCAATTTGCTGACTTTTTAGTGGAATGAAATTAGTTTCTGTCTTTAACACAACTTCCACTCAAATGAGACAGAATTACAGATTATGCATTGCATTGCTCAAAGCATGAACAGCTTTGAGAATTAAGAAATATCCCCATACCTAATGAGTGTAGTGGAAGGTAATAATACATAGAAATAAAAGAGAAGACAGTAACTGAAATCTAGGGTGCATAATTCTTTTCATATCAAGTCTGAATTTTCTGTTTGGGCAGATATATTTATGTACTGAATACACAGCTTTAAATGACTTACCATAACCACTCTTCTACTTGGTTTATCTTGGTGAAGTTTGAGTGTAAAACCCAAACTCTTCATAATTTACAATTCTAATCATAAGAGCAAAGGTGCCTTTATTTTATGATAGTTAATGCAAAATGATGAGGTCTAATACTATTAATTCTAACAACTCCTTCGCCTGTGATTTAGAGAAGTATCTAAACAAATGGGCTGTGTGTTGAAGAGCTGCTCTGTCTCTAGTCTCAGTTTTATTCACCAGTGAACCAAATAAGAAAGTACTAATCATAAGCAGCAGCAGAGTTTTTAGAAACAAGAGTGAGAGAATTACTTCATTTTACACAAGGTACTTAATTGTATTTTAGAAACTGTCATTTCTGAGCAAGTTTTTGTGCAGCAAATGATTCATTAAATCTGCTTAGCTGCCTGTTTGCAGGTTATCTATAAGCAGATCTGTTCATGGAATGTAATCCAGCTTTTTTATTGTTCCCTATGTCACCACAAGAGTGTCATGTTTGGTGATTTTGTCTCTTGATTTATTGATTTATAAGGTTTTGAAGAACAAGACTGAAATAAAGGTTTAACTAACCTGTGTTTAGAGATTGTTACAGATTGTAAAGAGATTTTTAAAACTCAGTTGAACTTGAAGAAGCAAGCAAATTATCATACATGCCACAGGAAGTTTCCGGAAGGGCTTTTCTTAATTAACAATAAAGCACCTCTACGAATGTTAGTAGAGTAGGAATAAACTGGATTGTAAGGACATAAAATCAAACTGTCAGAATTTATTTTAGTGAATATATTTTGAGTTTTAGCCAAAGTGCTATAACTATCAGTCAACTGCATTTCAAGGGGCAATATAAAAATGAATCTTTTATCAACCCTTCAAGCCAGTCAATAGATTTTGTACAAATGAAGTTTTGCACTGGGTTTTGTTAGGGGGGGAAATGGTTATTCTATTAAACGAGAAGATGAGTGAAAATTGGAAGCAATTTTGAACTTAGTGAGCGGTCTGTTGTAAATTCTCTGCCTACTCTGTGCTTTATCTATGTTTTTTATGATAAGCATTTGTGCAGAATATTAATTAAAGATATTTTTATCATAGCACTAGTTTGGGTGGGAGGCAGCTATGTGCATCTCATGGCAGATGGCTTTGTTTCTTTTAAGTTTATGACAAAGAAGAAGCCATAAACGTGAAAAAGTAAGAAGATTTCAAACTGGGAAATCAGCAACAGAGCATAAAGAGGTACATTTTTAAATAAATAAATTTGTGTGTAGCATTCAGGCCAAATGAGAAAAACAGTGTGGTGCATTAGACTTTTAAAGGACTTTTCTCCTGTGTCATCAAGACAATCAAAAATTTTTATTAGCCTCTGCCTGTCACTCATTTTCTACCACAGAAATACACTGTGTTTAAATTCAGTGTGATGCATATTGTATTCTTTTCAAAAGCTATTTGCTATAATGTTATCTTTTAGTAATACTATGTTTACTTGCTCTTACTGGTTTCCTTTCCCTCTTTTTCCTTATGCTCTCAATATACAGCACCTATGTCATAAAATAAATATTGTTTTTCTGAGTACATAGTTTCTATTTATTTTCCTTGTGTCTGAAAGAATTGTAGAACTGTACTGATCATTTCTTAGATACTTGCAGTTAACTTGAATTCATTACTTGCAGTAATTCGAATTCATTGTGTTTTCTGACTTCTGATGTGTTTCAAAAGTTGTGGATTCTGATACCAGAGGAAAAGTAAGCTTCTCAGTGTGTGTGGGAATTTCTTATCCATGTGTTTTTGTCCATCATGTGTCCTACAAGAGTGCCAAGGAGATCAATGATAGTGGCATTAGACTAAGGTAATAATGAGAGCTTTTTAGCACCTATTATGCGTAGTGTCTTAATTTGCTGCTCTAAGATTTAGTATTGTCCCTTACAAAAATTTTCATTGCCATTCACAGCATCAGCTGCTTTTCCTGGAGCAGCTTAGTTTTCCTTAGCACCAAACTGTTTTATATCCCAGAAATTATTTATCTGGCATTGAAAGTCCTTTACCAAGATGTGCCTGTAAATAAAATCACTGCAGGAGATACGGCTAAACTTCTTTGGGAAGCATTACAGTTTTCTGTGGGCTGTAGACATTCAAGATGCCTCTATAGTTTTCTCCCTAGATTTGAAGATTATGAGAAGGGTGTAAGAAACTGTCTTGTGGGATCTCAGAAACACAGTCTTGTTTCCATTCTTGAGATGTGAGAAGAATTTGCAGGCTGTGCAGAAAAAAGTTAGCTCAGCTCAGAGGTTTTGCTTTGCCACTAAAGGGCAGGTGATAAATCATATTTCAGCCTGTCAGCAGACTCTAAAGTTAGCTTTAAATAATCTTACTAATTGTTAACAGAAAATAGATTTCTACATTATTTCTTGGAAGCCATAGCCTGATGCTGTCTTCCAGGATCATGATGACTTGGCATGGTTAAATCCAATGGTGTAAAACATCCAACATTTAAATATATTTTTGTTCCTTTTAGCATGGTGGCTGTTTCACAGCTGTTGAAACAACACCTCTTTTTGCTTTCCAACCTTTCTTTGAATATATTGTGACTCGAGGAATTCTGTTGGAGTTTAGAGAGAGAATCATTTGTACACTCCATAATGGCTTGGATCTGGGCTTCTGAATAGAGGTCAGTCTTATGTTTTGTATACTGTTATTTGTGCCAGGTATTCTGCTACTAACCGGCACTGAATGATGATAAACATCTACACATTTAAACTTGTTTATAGCTGTCTTCAGGTGGTCTGCAGCTGAGTGTGAAGAAATAATTGAAAAGAATGTACTCCACCTGTTAATAGCCAAACATGCTTCTGGTTTAAAATTCAAATTTGAAAATCCAGGAGCTTTTAACTTCATGGCTTTCTCCACTTCTGATTAGTGATGGAGTATTATAGGCCTTCATGATGAAGACCGTGCATTTATTACTTCATTGCATTCTTAAGGAAAGAAATTCTGTACCAAAACTTATTTCTTAATAAAGTCAGTCTAGTTTCTGTTTTCTCATGTTGCTAATATAACAGTAAAACTTACAGATTAAAAGCTAAATAATTATCTGCTTGATGTTCAGAACTTCTTGATGTACCAGATGACTGTGGAGGGGGCAAATCAGTTTCTTTTTTAGGAAAGAAACCTCACTTTTATGTGAAACAAAGTCCAGTCACTACACTAAATCGAAATAATAAGTTCTAATTTACAACAGTACACAATTATCTAGAATGTATTGCAATGGAAGTATCAGATATCATCAAAACCTGATTTTGCAGTATACTAGCACTGACATCCTGAATCAGGCTAGTGTTCATCTGGACCTGTGATGCATATCCATCTTGAGAAATTAGTAGCTCCCATGGAAAGTACAGAGCAATACAATGAGCAGACATAGTATGATGACTTTTTCGGTTGGAACATTTAGACATCTCTGATTTTCTTGTTCACTGAACAAGATAATACACATTCTAGCATACATTATTGTTCACTGTGGTAACCCTACATATTCTTCATATTAACTTATATGTGTGGTTCTGTTCTAATCTGTTTCAATTTCAATACTAGGTTGAGTGCACCCTTTACCAATAAATTTCACAGCTCAGTTATCTTTGGTGGGTGTGATCACACCATCCTGTTTCAGCTGTACAGCTTCTGGGGAGCTTGGAGGATTGGACAGTGGCTTCTGAATTCTGAGTTGACATCCACAATATTGGTGAAATGAGAACACTACGTTTGGCAGGATGCTCAGTTACCTTTATGCTAGTGGTATATTCCCTTAAACTAGTAAAAAAATCCAGAATGAACATATTGAGAAGGTGATTTGTCTAAAAAGTGTAGCAGTAAGGACTGCTATTGAAAGACCTCAAGAGGTTTAGAACAACTGGAAGATTCTTTTCATCTGATTTTTTCATGTGTTACGAACTTTTTATCTGTAAACTCCTGTGCATCTTTGGTTTCTTTTAGAGTTAATCCCTGTGATGAATAATATATTTTACTCTGTGTTATAGTAACCAGGAAAGAGTTGAAAGTAAAACTTATCCTTTAGGATCTCAAATACAGGTGGTAAGGGGGACCATGTTTGTGTTTGGGAGAGGTAGTGGGATTTATCAGGAGGTGGGAAGGCTGTGGGGAAGGTGTACTCTGGCTGGATACACCAGCTCATAGGGTCTGGCAGCTGTTGAGTCACTGCACATGGCACTCAAACAACAGGGACTCAGATATCCTGGGAAGTAAATTAGAGACATAGTATCTTGTTTGATACTGTGTATCCATATCATAGTATGGATAGGGGTAGAGCAGTTGACATCATCTACCTGGACTTGTGCAAAATGTTCGACCCTGTTCCACACGACATCCTTGTCTCAAAATTGGAAAGACATCAATCTGATAGGTGGACCACTCGGTGGATAAAGAACTGGCTGGATGGCCGCACACAAAGAGTTGTGGTCAATGGCTCAATGTCCGGCTGGAGACCAGTAACGAGTGGTGTCCCTCAGGGATCGGTGTTGGGACCGGTCTTGCTCAACATCTTTGTCGCTGACATGGACAGTGGGATTGAGTGCGCCCTCAGCAAGTTTGCCGATGACACCAAGCTGTGTGGTTCGGTTGATACGCTGGAGGGAAGGAATGCCATCCAGAGGGACCTTGACACGCTTGTGAGGCGGGCTGATGCCAACCTCATGAAGTTTAACCATGCCAAGTGCAAGGTCCTGCACCTGGGTCGGAGCAATCCCAGGCGCAGCTACAGGTTGGGCAGAGAAGAGATTCAGAGCAGCCCTGTGGAGAAGGACTTGGGGGTGTTGGTTGATGAGAAAATGAACATGAGCCGGCAGTGTGCGCTCGCAGCCCAGAAAGCCAACCATATCCTGGGCTGCATCAAAAGGAGCGTGACCAGCAGGTCGAAGGAGGTGATCCTGCCCCTCTAATCTGCTCACATGAGACCTCACTTGAAGTATTGTGTGCAGTTCTGGTGTCCTCAACATAAAAAGGACATGAAACTGTTGGAACAAGTCCAGAGAAGGGCCACAAGGATGATCAGGGGACTGGAGCACCTCCCGTATGAAGACAGGCTGAGGAAGTTGGGGCTGTTCAGCCTGGAGAAGAGAAAGCTGTGTGGAGACCTCATAGCAGCCTTCCAATATCTGAAGGGAGCCTATAAGGATGCTGGGGGGTACCCTTCATGAGGGACTGTAGTGATAGGACAAGGGGTAATGAGTTAAAACTTAAACAGGGGAAGTTTAGATTGGGCACCCTCTTTACTATGAGGGTGGTGAGTCACTGGAATGGGATGCCCAAGGACGTTGTGAATGCTCCATCCCTGGTGGTGTTCAAGGCCAGGATGGACAGAGCCTTGGGTGGCATGGTTTAGTGTGAGCTGTCCCTGCCCATGGCAGGGGAGCTGGAACTAGGTGATTTTAAGGTCCTTTCCAACCTTAACTATTTAATGATTCTGTGATTCTATCTTGCTAACCAGTAGAGCCAGAAAGATGTATGGCAAGATAATCAGAAAGTCCTGCTGTAATTAAAAACAAACAAACAAACAAAAAAGTGTTTTTGTTAAAGCAGGTATAAATCAATAGCTTAAATGAAGACACATTAATTTACTCCAGCTGGATATCTGGTCTATTACTTGCTAGTATGTGTCAAATACCCAGCACTGCTATCATCATCTCCAGAAGCCATTCAGCTCCTTATTTAGAGCATAAAGATCTGGGAGAAGTTAGAAATTCTGATTGCAAGAGTCTGGCCCTACTGACTTCATTGATAACACATGTGACAGAGGTTTGGTATACTAAATATGGAGAGACAAAAAAGGAAGCCTCCAACCCTATAAAGACGAAGCTGCTTTTTTTATTTTTCTTCACAAGGAAATAAATAAAAGAATTCAACAGCTGCTATATCCACACACTGCTGAATATTAGGACTCTAAAGTTATTAAACCCACCCTTAGCATAGGCACAAACATTACAAATCTCATCAAATGTATTTTTAAACTAAAATGCAGAATGTAAAATCCAATATGAATAACAAGATTCTTCAAAGTCTATGAATCAAGTCTTCTAATACAAGGACAATCACAGTGGAAAAATTTATACAAAATCTTATGCCATGAAGCTATTCACTCCAATGATTTTCTTGCCGCATGTCTTAGTATTTACCAAGCATGAGAAAATTATGGTTCTCTTTCAACATTGTGCAAGCCATCACAAAAGTTTATGAAACTGATCACAAAACACAAACAAAGCCAATATCATATTAATGGAAACTGTGGCACTTTTGCTACCCAGACAAGAAAAAGCATGCTCACATGGACTGAATAGTAATTGCAGTGCATTATTATAAAGAAATGAGGTAACTGAAACCTATCTAATTGAATTGCAGGTCATAGAGATAATGTTGCCATTATTTTCTAATGCCTTTGCTGGCTATTTGAAGAGTGTGTATTGTGGTAAACACTGTATGATTTGATAGCAGAAAATAGTATAAATGCAATTAATGCCCATCAGCGGTCTGCCAGGACATTCCTGAACTTCTGCTCTCTAATACATAGGAGAGGTGGTCAGAGGCCAAACAATATGACAAGACTACAGTGAACAAATATGGTTTGTGTAAAGAACTCCACCTTGTGAAGAAATATGTCATAATAATTGGAAACTATGTTGAGGCACATGGAAAATAAAAGGTGATTGGTGACAGCTAACATGGCTTCACTAAGGGCAAATTGTGCCTGACAAATTTGGTGGCCTTTTAAGGTAGGGCCACAGCACTGGTGGATCAGAGAAGAGCTACTGATGTCATCTACCTGGAATTGTGCAAGGCATTTGAAGCTATTCTACACGACATCCTTGTCTCTAAATTGGAGAGGCATGGATTTGATGGATGTACTACTCTGTGGATAAGGAATTGGCTGGATGGTTCCACTCAAAGAGCTGTGGTCAATGGCTCAATGTCCAAATGGAGATTGGTGATGAGTAATGTTCCTCAGGGATTGGTACTGGGACCAGGACTGTTCAACATCTTTGCTGGCAACATGGACAGTGGGATTGAGTGCACCCTCAGCAAATTTGCTGATGACACCAAGCTCTGTGGTTCGGTTGGTACGCTGGAGGGAAGGCATGCCACCCAGGGGGAGCTTGACACGCTTGAGAGGTGGGCTGATGCAAACCTCATGAAGTTTTCAACCTCATGAGACTGGAGAAGAGAAAACTAAAGTGAGACCTGATAGCAGCCTTTCAGTACCTAAACAGGACCTACAAGAAACCTGGAGAGGGACTTTTTACAAAGCAATGGAGTGATAGAAGTGGGGGATGGCTTTAACCTGAAAGTGGGTAGATTTAGATCAGATATTAGGAAGAAACTCTTTACTATGATGATGGTGAGACACTGGCACAGGTTTCACAGAGAAGTTATGGCTGCTCTAACTCTGGAGGTGTTTAAGACCGGGTTAGATGGGGCTTTGAGCAATGTGGTCTATGGGTGGGTGTCTCTGCCCATGGCAGGTTGATTATAAGTAGATGATCTTAATGTCCCCTCCAACTCAACCCATTCTGTGATGCTGTGCTTAATTCTATAATTGCCTCATTTTGCATTAATACGATAGAGATACTATAAAATAAACAGGACCTTCCACCACCAATACTTGAACTCTGTGTAACCAGGGTTTGAGCACAAGTCCATAATGTCAGCTCAATGAATTTTCTACAGGGTTCATTCTTCTGTAAGGTAACAAAGTTTAACAGTAAAAAAGAAGCAGAATGAGTAGTTAAATTTCTTTGCTTAGAAGTTCTTTGTTGTTCATTAGTCCTTGGTTGCAAAAGCCCAAGATTCAAGCATGGAAGAAAAATGTGAAGATTATAGTTGTGAAATCTTACTTTCATGAGGAAAATACTGTGCTCAAAGTGCCCAGGAAGACTGATGAAGCAATTCTAGAGAATTTGCAAGTTTCCTCTTCCAAAACTCATTCAAAGTTGAAGAAGGAAGCCTAGAGTATTCTGTAGTTCTGCTGAAAGAAAAAAACCTTTGAACAATGGTGTTCAGTGAAGAAGAACAACTAAACCCTTAAATTATTTGGGCATTAAATTAAATTAGATTATCGTATTTAACTATTTTCCTTGATGCACATTTATCATTTGTTATTTCCTTATTATAGGAAAGTTGTATTAGTAGCAATTTTTCTAACACACACAAAAATACAAAGTGCAATAAATTGTGATAGCCCAAGTACAGGTAATTATGATGTATGTTGTAAGTAAGTTTTGTTTTCTGCTTTCTTTTATGCTAATGATAATTTGAAATCAGGTACTGCTGACTAGATAACATTTAGAAGTGACTGATTTTGCTAATCCCAGATTATCTGTTCGTTCAATTTGGCATAGTTTGTTGCCTGTTCTGGCCTTTAGGAGTATATTGCAGGTCTGTGACAAAGTGCATTGATAAATGAACATGTTGAAGGATGCAGAATGATTTCTGAAGCTATTACTTGCTCCACTTTCTCACATGGCACACACTGGTGCTGACCATTTTAAAACTGGCTAAGCTTTTGAAAAATGACAGTGGAGTTAACCATTCCTTGATGGTCAACAAAGTGAGGCAACAAAACAAGTGGTAGAAAATGAGTTCTCCAGACTGTACATCTTGGTTTCCTTTAATTGTGCCTGATAGCGATTCAAGTGTCTACTCTCAAGTGTTTTGGAAACAGGTACACAGTACCTTAAAACAGGTGTGTTTTGGAAAGAAGCTTTGGCTTGAATTCAGACACAGTCTTGCTCAAACCACAAAAGCCTTTTTGATTATTTTTTTTTTAGTAACCTGCTTGCGGAATGCAAATCACGTCCGTCTAAATATCTCTTGTGTATCCAGTAAATGAGAAACTAGATAATGTTCTCAAATATAATTCCAAATTTTGTTCATGTCTGTGCATTTTGTGTTAAGAACAGTTAGAAAGAAGGTTCTGATCAGCAGTATTTAAAAGGAATCCTATAACTTTGATTTGTATGCTTCTGTGTGACTTCACCTTTTTCCCTGGAGTCTGCTCTCTCCCTCTCTCTGACCCGTTTTCTTGGTCTTTCTCCACTTCTCCCCTCCTGACTTCTTTATTGGTTATGGTTGCTTGGCAGCAGGAGAATTGCTGTGGTTTTGTGCATTCTGCATTTTTGCCACTCCATTTAATGGGGCCATATTGGCTTTCTCCCTTGTTGGTACACTGTGGGTCAAGTGTAGGCGTGTGCATGCTTTACAAATTTGTCCCCATCATTGGTAATGTCTGTCCAAGAAGTTAGTAGCTGGTGATTTTGTTTGAGGGACACTTCATGCTGTAATTCTTAAGTGCAAATCACTTTCTTTTTCTTTTGTTCGTTTATAATGAGTGACTGAAATGGAGCTTAAATAATTCCTTCAATGAATACATTAACCAGATTCTTCTATTGTGGCTGTTTAAGAACTGAAAGTAATTAGCACAAAGCCACATTTCCTTCACAGAACTTTAGAAGAATTCAGGACATTACCATTAAGATAATCATGAATTCAGTCCCTGTGGAAAGGCAGGGAGGAAAGAAAAAAAGATTAAATATATTTCAAGACAAGCAAAAAGATTTCTGGTGGGAACATTCCACTGCTGAATAAAACATTCCCTTGGGAAATAAATGGCTCTTTGGGTTTTTTCATTTTGAGGCACTTCGTGAGTACCTTCAGAGAAGCCAAATAAGAACCTCCTTCTCTTTTTAAAATTTCTAAGCCTACAAAACCACTACAAACAGTAGCCAGTTTCCTAAGAGACAGGCTGTTAATTCAGAGACAATAATATCATCACTGTTTGAAAGACTGAATCAGAAAGCAATATTGTTAATATTCAGATCTCAGTGAAAATTTGTTTTCTTCAGGGTAAAGATTTTTTTGTTTGTCATGACTTATCCTTCCTAGGACTTGCAATCCTATTTTGAGATGTTGGAAGAAGGAATTGCACTAGTGAAAAAAATATTTTAGGATTGACTTAATTTATAAATTTGGACAACCCTTTCTTCTATTTAAAAGAAAGTTAGCAAGCTGAGAATCAAAGCCGTAAAACATAAGGGTTGTAAGGCAAGGAATAGCTACTAACTATCCATGCCAAGGAAAGCTGGGAAGCCAACCTCTAAAGGTTAGCCTAAAAAAAATATTCTGCATGAACAAAGAGAGCTGCCTTTCAAATCAGACTAACATGAAAGATAGGAAGAAATGCTGCTGATAGCAGTTAGCTTAGACCTTGAAGAGTCTCTTTTACCTTCAGTAGAGATGCTGAACTTCTTCCAAACCTAATAAGTAATTGAAGGAGAGAGTAAAACACAGAGAACATGGTGAGAATCTGACTACTTTCTTGCAAGCTTTCTGCTTGCTGTGACTACATGACAGTCATGTATACAATACCTGAGTTTACTCCTGTCTTCTCAAGTGATATTAAATACTTTCTGTATAGTGACACCACTCCAGTAGGTGACTGTCTGGAAAGCCAGTAATGGAGCTCATGTGAAAGCTATCTACACCCACATGAGCACCTAAGTTGCTGGGCTATGGGGTCACTGGGAACTTAACCTCGTCACTTATGGCAGATTTATTACAATAGACCATGGTTTTGTTTAATTTTGTTGCAGTGACCTAGAAATGAAACAAATAATCTCGTCTGATCTCACAAAAATGAAAGAAAATGAAGTGCTTTTTTGTTCTTGTTTCAGGAAGAAAACCATATACTAGGACTGAATCCAAATAGAATTAAATTTTGTAGAGGGGAAGGGAGTTTTCATGGGGAGAACAGTCATCCTCACAGCCCTAGTTCAATCTGTGAGAGTGCAATGATAAAAGAGAAACAAAAGTCTGATTAGGAGGTATTAGTACCTCTGCCTAAAAATCAGATTTTTGTTTTGGTGTCTACCTTATCTCTCAATTCACCTTAGATATGGATTCTTCTAGACTTTGATTTAAAGCAAGAGCTGACTTCATTACAGTAAAGACTTTGAATTTTCAACCCTATTACAAATGTGTTGACACAGCCTTTCTCTTACCTGGCCAGCATGTTTCCCAGTGGGGACCTAGAAAAATCTGTTTGAAATTTTTTAGCATTTCTGAAGCAATGTAATAATATGGAAACATAGCATTGGGAGAGTGATATCATTAGTTAAATAGGGTAGTATCTCCTTTTGCATTTATTCCTCTGGAAAGCACAGTGCACTCATGCCCAAGAAATTCCCAGAGGGAAACATACAGAAGAGATTTTAAATTGTGCGTGGCTTTCTGGCTCTCTGTGGAGGAATGAAAAGTTTTCAGAATGATTAACAGTGGCAGAATCAGGCTGTAATGTCTCTGTGTATTTTTGTGCACTTAGGTAAAGAAAAACAGCTTTTAGAAATCAGATTTGGAGCCAGATTATAATCACTTTTAAATCTGGGACCTGGTAATTGGGCTTGTATCCCTCTCTATCCATCCTAATTCCATTTTGGAGAACAAAGAAAATTTGGATCAAAGCTGCAGCAGAAAACCATGCAAAATTAAAGGCAATGATCATTTTATTTCAGAACTTCCTATGAGATTTTGTTGAACAATTTCTTGAGTCACCCGTGGTACTAATCATGCTCATTTGGCAGCTGGCAGCTGCTTAGACACACCTGAGTCTTCTGGGATGCCTTTCCTTCTTACATGACTGTGTTTTCCAGGTCTGAGGGATGCAGTAAAGCTCTTGTCACCCATATAAAAATGAAGCATTCTTTCACTTGGAAGTGTGCAGGCAATAAAGTGGAATATGTTGTTAGTTTTATTGAGAGTAATTCAGAATTGAAATTCGTGCACAAGTTGTCACGCTGTTTAAAGTGGAGCTTAAACCAAAAAGGGTGTTGCACAATAACTTGGCTTTTTAAAAGACTGCGTTCCTCATCCCTCACTATAAATGTCATTGTTACTTTTCTGGTATTTAATACCTTAATTTCTGTCATATGCTTCATGTTCTAATTTGTTTCTATCATAAAATCCAAGAAATTCATGCCTAAGAATACTACTAATAAGGAAAGGAAATCCTTCTTATTAATGTCAAGACACTCTGGGCGTCTCAAAAAACCCAGTAAGCTTAAAGCACATGATTTTTAAAAAAATATTTTGTAAGAAGACATATTTTTAATAAACCAGTAAATTTTTATTTCCTTAAGTGTTGATGTTAGTAGTAATTATCTGGGTGCTTTTGGATCTGAATAGCCAAAATAAGAAAACGGTTGGCTGAGCAACTGTCACCCTGAAAGTACTCCTGGGATGTGCCCAAATAGTTAATTATAAGTATTTGGGACAACATTTGGTATTTTTGCTTTGTGAGTGAGATATGCTGGAATCTGTTGGTCTCTGAGCTGAGAAAGGTGATATCGTAGGTACCATGATTATTTGCATCAGGTTCCTGGCCTGCGTAGTCATTTCCATGTCTCTTGAATTTGGCAAAGTAATTTGGTAAAGTTAAACCATGCTAACAAAGAATTAGTAGTAGTAGTTTATTGCTGGTCACAGCAAAATTAATTAAGCTACTTCCATAGTGGGACAGTACTCAAGCAAAAGAAAAATTAGACTCTTGGCTGGAATGCATCCTCCCACTGTCTGGTTTGTCTTAGGTTTTTTGTTTTCTAATTCTGTATTTGTTCTCAAAGATTTCTACAGTATGGACTCACATGACTGGATTTAATGGAACAACTAATTTTTTGCACTTATTTAAGAGACGTGGGAGCTGAGCTAAAACGAGAAAGGCATTGCTTAGATATTTGCTGGAATTTTATCTCAGCTCAATTTCATAAAAGTCTCCTTTGTAATGTCAGTTGGTCATCTGAATACCCAGATAGATTCCTTATGCTGAGAAACTTAGGTGCTATGCTGCTAATCTTCATGTATGCATTAGCAAAACCTCATTTCAGTGTTCTTTGCAGGTTCTTGAAAAGCCGCATATTGCTGCAGATGATTGCTGCTGCTAAGGGTCACATTTCTGCTTGGCCACTCTTTCTTTGTATGGTTTTCTCACTGCTTAAGAAAGGTTCAGTTGCCTTATTCTTGGAGGTTGTTTTCTAAGCTGGTCTTGTCACAAACTGAAGGAACAGAGATGAGAGATGTGGTGGCTGCATTACAATGATAGTAGGTTTCCTGAGATAATGAAATGATGACATATATGTAGCCAAGACTTTAAGGAAACTTGAAAAATGGAAAACAGTCTTTCCAGATATTAATCCAATTTACTGACACTCATCTTAAACAGATTGATTCCAGCTCTCTCAGTAAGTATGGCTATAGCCTACTAGGACTAAATTTCATCAGCATTTGTATAAATTACAGTGAACCCAGGAGGAATTACAGAAAAGTGCATAATCTAAATCAAGAGGAGAATAACATTTTTTAGATTATAGCATGTTTTTCAGTTCTCTTCTTTTTTTGAGACTTTATCATTCAGTTTTGCTGAGAATAAAAAATAAAATTAATGCTTTCGTTACTGCTTCTCTTGGGGTTTATTTCTGGTTCATCCTCCGTTTCCCAATACCTTTTTTTTTTCCCTCTTTTGGCCTTTCTATTCTTCCTGTGTAGTGCCTCTGGCATCTGCTTCACTCCCATGTTACTACCAGGAGTTAAAATCTTAGTATTGATATGGTAAATAGTCAAGTTTTAAAGGTTAGCAATACATTATTGAGATTATTGATACTGCAAATGCATTCTTTATGAAGTGTTTATGATAACTGTTAATGACTTATGAAGATAACACAGTAACTCCATAGGTTTCATTTCTTTTTGAAAAACAGTTTGAAATTGTAGTAAGTTGACTCCTCTTATAAGAAAAAGATTTTGCAGAATCTGCGCATATTTTTATAGGGGAAAAATGCTAAGCAGGAATGTGAATCGTTGGTGAGGAAGGGCCTTTTTACACTATCTGTAATTTGACTTCTGATATCAGAAGAACAAAACTGTACAAAAACCTAATTCATCATAATTTTACATTATATTTGCTGACCAATAAGTGCTTAATATAAGTAGAAACTGTTACTTAAAACAAAGGTACAGGTTTTCTTTCTTGAAATAACTTCTATTGTTAAACATCTTTTGCCAATCCTGGGCTGAAAATCTTTTATGAAATGTAAGCTATTTCAGGGACATTTTTATAATAGTTTGTCCATAGTATCTATTGCAAAATGAACATGCTTCAGTAGTAGGACTTCTTTTTCTTTTGGACACATGCATGTTTCTCACACATCCCTGAGGATTCTTCATTGCTATGACTCAATAATATAAAAGGCATACCAGCAGGTGTGTCTCTCAATGTTATCCACAAGATGGGAGACTAGGTATGAATTTTAAAACTTGTAAAACTGTTCGTTTTGTGAAAAGTCTTGGGGGTTTTGGTTGGTTGGTTTTGTTTTTTGTTTGTTTATCTTAAAATTTACACAGAGGAGCTCAAAGCAACCAGAAGAATTAGGTGCCCTATATTTTACTGCTACAGACAAGAGGCTTATGTGAAAGAGAAAGTCTTTTATGTTAACCAGTGTAAAGCTTGGCTTTAGGGACTCTTACTTCTTCCCACTACCCACTTCATGTTCAGGTATTCCCATCTCCCATTTTAGTTTTATTAGCTCATCTCCTTCTAGTCACCCCATTATAGCTGCCCTAGGTTTGCAGCAGTTCTGATCTCACTTCCCCACTAGCAAGGAGGATTGCCTCCTCTCAAACAGCAGTACCAGCTCACCTGTAGGGTATGGCAAGTCAAATCTGTACTTCATTCTCCCCCCACATACTACCCATCATATTCATGGTACACCCAAGCCTTCTTTTTGATCTGAACTTCTCAGCTAGGACAAGTAAAACTAGGATATATGTGGCATCTGGGGGGCATGCAGAAGAATGAATAGAATAAACAGTCATAATAAAAGCAGCAGAGCGTGGACTTTCTTGTTAGTAAAATAAATTTAGTAATATAGCACTTGTGAGTAATAACAACAGTTCATTTAAAAGTCTTGCGCTCATCTTAAATAGAAGAGGAAATATCCTATCTACCGTTTGTGATTGTTGTATGATGGAGAAACAAAAAAAAGCTAACCAGAAATTCTAAATGCCACATTTACCATGCATGTGTATTTCCATACCTTTATAGGAACATAAATCAGTATCTCACACAAAAAATTATCTATGATAATTACTCTTGCTTATTTCATATGAGAACTGCAGTCTCTGTTGTTAAATACTAAATTACAAGATATTCTTAGCCATTTGGTAAAATATACTATTCTCAGGCTGAGTCATATTCGAAATACATTGTGAAGTGTTGAAAACTGAAAAGAATCTACTAGATTTTCAGTTGACAATATACTTCCAGTTTCTGGTTGTTTACAAACTTTATGGGTGTTTCACCTGTAGTGGAATTTTTTTTAAGTCAGTCTAATGAAAACCACATATTCCATTAACATGTAAAAAAACCTCCCTGATGTTCCACCAGTTTCCACTATTTAAAATTTTCTCTATACCTAAAAAAAAATAATCAAAAAATAATCATTGTTTGGCTTGGATAACCAAAGTAAAAAAAAGAAAGCATGTTGGAGCTTGAAGAATGATGTGGATTTGTTTTCATTATTTCTTTCCAAAAACTGTAACAATACCATAATAGTACCTACGACATCTTGATAGGTGTTGGTTAGACACGTAGTGAAGAAACAACCTCTTTCTCAAGTAGCTTATAAGTCTTCCTGAGCTTGAAAAAAATAGGTGTAGTCTAGATGATTTAGAGTGCATGTGCATACTTGAGTTTGCTAGCCAAAGTTCTTATACGTATTTTTTTTCTGTCCCTCAGAAGTTTTAAGCTCTCTCTTCTTATGATAGAGCATTAAAATGCTGGACAAATATGATCAGTTTCATAAAGTAAAAATAAAACTCTATTAATTTATTTCACAAAAGAGGTTTTAACTGTCTTCTACTGTATAGACCAAGGCTGCAAGTAATAGCATAGAGACTTACTTTACAGAAGAATCTCATGTAAATGGCAGTTATCAAGTAACTATGACTTTCTTTAAATGCATGTATTTGTTTTCATTAGTGGCAAAACTGACCAGTTAGGATCAGTTTAGTAATGGAATAAAGGACCATAAACAGACAATTTAATCTTCCAGTCTGATTTATCTGGATATTACAATTGTATCTGTGACAGTATGAAAATTTTGCTTTTCCTGATATGATGCTTTCCTTTTAGGTTCACGGAGACCAAAATCAAGGAGCAGTTTTCCTTCGTGAATTTACATTGATTCGGAGAGAAAGTCTTCATGATGATTTCCTATCTGATTTGCTGCATAACCACAAAACAGAAGATCCGGTAGGAATCTTCTATTATCCCAAAATATTTCATCAGAAATGTTTGCAGGAATACAGATTTTTGTGATAGGTCTTTCATTCTGCTTTATCAGTTATGTTAAGTTACAAAACTAGATTTGCTGCATAAAAATATCACCAGAAAAGTATTGGAAATTCCATATACAAAAAGGCTGTTCATAGGGTGAGTGTCAAATGCATTCATTATTATACAGGCTTTTTCAAAATAAACTTCCATTGGTCTTTTGCTTTATAATGAAAATTTTTCTCATTCAGAATTTTGGCAGTCTGATTTGCTAGCATTGTTTGATTTGCACATGCAAACTGATTTTTTTTTCATTAAATATGAGTAAAGTTAAATTCACAGGTTATGTTAAAAGAAGTAACACATTCTAAAGAATTATTTTATAAAATGCACCAAGGAATGTAAGAAATAGGGAAACAATTTTATGAAAAATCTTCACTGTCTTGTATATATGCCTTGTATGTATTTTTTTCAGGTCTGAAGGGCTTCATGTCTGTCTAGCAGCTGGTTCTCTGATATTTTTGAAGAAAAGAATATGAAAGTAAAGAACTTGAGAGTTGTACTTAATCATGTTTTAAGATCAAATTAGGCAAGCCAAGTGATTTAAATTGCAGTAAATATATAGGTCTGGTATTTTCAAGGGCTAATCTATTATTATGTCCAACACATTGTAGTTTAACAGAATTAGTGGTGCATTAGTATCTAATATTACCATTAATGGGTGATGTATTTTAGGGATTAAAGTTCAAAATAAAGACTCTATAGGACAGAAAATGAAAAGGAAAGTGGTTCTAGAATAATTAAATGTTGGCACAGCCATGTTTATTGCCTTTTTAATCAACTTTTTCTCATTGCCTCAGAGGGCAATGCCTGATGTTACCGTCCTTAGTGCCAATAATCATTGGTGGGAGCACACAGAGATAGGACTTTGGAAGGATGGGGTGGGTGTCTTTTGATAAGTCATGTTGCTGAGGTCAAAGAATCCAGTTAACAAAAGGAGTGAGGGTATTAAACAATCCACTGTGTTTGTGCTAATCCATCTGCTCTCAGAGAATTTGTGCTTAGTGCTTTACAACTGCTAAGGTTTCAGATCAGGCAAAACCAGTGCTTCGTTCAACGACTGTGGGTAATTTTATGGCAGTTCAGGATCATATCAAACAACTGCTTTATTGCCAGGAAAATAAAGATTCATTGAACAGGGTGCTGGTCTTTTGCTACCCCCATCCACTCTCAAGAACATATGGCTGAAATTGTTATTCATTAAAACCATTTATTCTCTGTGGTCCAAAGAAGAAAGTAGTATTCTATTACAAGTTTTTTAGGTACCACTGAACTGATTAATTGTTTTTCTGAGTTATGCTGATCTTAGGTTATAAGTGCTTGTTTATAAGTGTATTTCACAAAGATCAGGTGTCATTCCTGTCATCTTTCTGTGCAGTTATATATATATGAAAACACAACTACACTGAAAGAATATCAGACAGAAAATACCGCTTTGCAATTTTCATTAAAGTATGACTTAAAGAACATTTATTCCAACCTAATCTTCTTGTGACAACATCTTCAACTACACAAGCGCATACTGTTTTCTCTGCATTATTTATTCAGTTAGGGAACACATAGTATGGAAGAACTTGAAGTATCTTTTCTGTATTTCGCCTGAAATATTTTAACTATGCATGGGGAGTCAAGAGTTGTATGCTGTGTGCTATGAGACTTTATTTCAAAGACAAGCATTAATTTTAGCAAGAGGTTTTCTCTGGCACTTACTCTACAATTCTGTTTCTTTAATATTAGTGAATTTGTTTACTAGAATTTCTGCGGAAAATACAGTTATTGTTCCTATTTTACAGATACAGATTCAAAAGCTCACAGACATTGTCAAAAAAATCTACTTTTCTTGAGATCAAAAGAGCTTTTGGTTGTTGTAACCGGTTGCCAGAGAATATATGCTTAATGAGGAAATGCTTACACTATCTGCTTTTGAGGCGGTTTTAAACAATTGTTTGCAAGCTTGTGTGTTAAAGAGTGTAATTTAGCCCAAATATCTTAGCTTATGGTAATTATATAATTAATGTCCAGTGAAGAGTATAGAACATGATGTCACCATTTTCACTCTACCAGAGTGGATACCCTGTTTCTACAACCTGTGAGCTTTATCTTGCTCACTGAAATAGCTCACAGAGGCGCTTCCCTTATCTTTCAATTATATTTCCACCCTTGCAAGTGATATGATTTAGCCTTTTACAACTGTAGCCATTGGGTATTACAGTTTCCATTTCAATATAGGCAGTAAACTGCAAGTCTCTTAGTGTAGTTTCACGATCAACTTTCGGGGGGCGGAGGGGGGAAGTTACTAGAAGCCAGAGGAGGTTTATATTTTCATCATTTTCTTAGTTCCTAGATTATGTTGGTTTTCCTTCTTTTTCTGGAAAAAATATTGAAAATAATTCAAGAACTAAGGCAAAATAATTAAAATATAATGGAGTACATGGATGTAGACTGCTTAGTTGAAACAAAACTTAAAGTTAGGGAAGTTCCTAGTTTAAAGAGCATCCCAAAAATTATTCTCCTGCAGTTTTCTGAGAGTTCCTACTTATGTGCTCCTGAAAGGCAGGGATAATGTTATTTGGGATTCATGAATCCTGAGGCAGTTCTTTAAAAGTAACTGTTTTACTAAGAAATTATTTAAAACTTTTACCTAAAAAGTCAGAATGAAAGCAAGCCCTGTGTATAGTAAAGAAAATCTAAGATGGGTGTCTAAAACTTTTTTTCTCTGTATCAGTTGATTCTGGTATTTACAGTGTATTGCTTAGGCATTCCAGATGGAGGTGATTATTTTCAGAATTGAAATATAATGAATATTTTATTTATGCTATTTCTGAGCCATATTTTTTTTTCCTTTGTACTCTGAATTATTTGATGTGTATCGATAGAGTTCAGCCTGTTAACTAAGGAATTTCCAAACTTCTCAGCTACAGATCATGTATTTCTAAATGGTTATAAAACAGTGCTGCTGAATCCAGCTTTGAGTTCCCTAGGGATGGGAAATTGTAAGACCACAGGAATTACAGGGCCTGCCCCTTGCAACTGCTGACATGATAGATAAATGCTAAAATGCTTTGATGATAAAAGGAACTCTTTTCTGCCTTCAGACTTACCTTGTGTTTACTCTTTGTAAAGAACAGATCTCCCTGGTGCGAATTAAGATACTCCTGTGTATGTTGCTGCCAACCCAATTATTTGAAAACAATGCACCTGTCCTGGGGGAAAAAAAAAACATAAGATTGACTTCAGTTTTGGGGATTGTAAAGCAGAATTGTCTTTATTTCTACTTACACACAAGATTGTTTAGGAGACCAGGAACTGCTTAAGAGTTCTCTGGCAAATAATGCCCTCAGAGGGATCCAAGTCAAATAGTCTGGGATGTTAAGAAAAGTAGTGATAAATCATTGGGGCACAAACTTCTGAGCCACCATCTGTAGCAGCTGCATGGCGTGGCAGAACATGGTTTGTGAAGCTCACTTTCATGCCTTAAGTGCTTGATTTCCTTAGAGTAGCAGGATGCCCCTAAGGCCATGGGGTCAACATCATTGCTATGAGCATCTTGTATTCTTAGAGATGAGAACAGCCATTCCATTTTTTTTCAGTTAAATGGAACCTTGACTGCAGATTGTGTGATTCTCTTCTTCATTTAAATGTGCAATTCTCCCTTTTTATTTAATTGGCAAAAATTATATAGAACTTTTAATGGAATTTATTAAGTAAGGTACAATAAAATAGATGAAAGAATAATATAAAAGGTCTCTAGCAAGCTAGACAGATACTGACCTGAGGTATTCCAAACTTGCTGTTCTACCTGAGGTCTTGAATTTCACCTTGAATTGTTTTATAGAAGGCGAAGCATGAATGAAAAGAGATATAATCGTTTAACCAGTAGTGATGATGAAGTGAGTTACTCATTTAAATATTTTGGAGAAAAGTGCTCTTTTTGTTGAACTCAGATTGCATCCTTGACTAAGAATGTCTTTTTCTACTGCTAGGCAAATGTTTTCTGATTTTCTATTTTATAAATATTAACTGATCACACTAGTAAAAAATGAGGCTTCATAAATATAGTTGCTTGCAGGTTTACCATTCCTCATAACTTCATATTTCTGTGTTAGGCTGGTATATCTCTGAAGCTCTGTTAGTTTTCTTTCTTTTATTGTATGTGCATATATAATACGTATATGCCAGATATAACTAATTGCAGATATAGGTACACACAGTACCCCTTTATAATGCGCATAAGCTTACCTAGATGCCATGTTTGCAACATGAGGCTCGGAAGCATGAAATAAATGTAAAAATTTTAGGAGATGCTCAGTACTAAGTTGTCTGGGACAGACAAGAGGAAAAAGCCACAACTTACTCTTCCAGATTTTCTTTCCTGGTGGTCAAAATGAGACTTCTGAACAATGGCCTGTGATGCTTTAGGATCACAGGCTTTTCAAAAACACTTTTCTTACTTCCCAGTTGTACAGAACTTCCTTAGCTGCGCTGAACATAGGCACGGAAACTTTGGAATCAACGCTGCCTCTTACAGTTGGTAGAGACTCCTTTGCCAGTGCCTCTCAGCATCACAGAAAATGAAAGGAGGATTACTTTTTTTTTGCATTCCCTGTTTACACAGGCGCAGGCTGCCTCCTGAGAATGGGGGCTGAAAAATCCAGCCTAGGGAGCTTTGACTATCTAAGGGAGAGGCAGCACATTGGAGGGATTAGAGAATGTTAGAAATGCTTAAACTTTTTCCTTTTTGAGTCACACTAAGCTATGCCAGGGAATTATTCCTAGAAAAATTACACTACTGAAAAATCACTGGCAGGGATTAGAGTCTAAATTTAGTTTACTCACCAAAAAGTAAGCCTCTATGCCTACATATTTTGTAACTGTCATGTGTACCATAATATCCTGGACTGGTTTACTGAGTTGCCTCTGGTCTAGGGCACTGATGAAGGGTTTTGGAAACTCGTGCTCCTGAGCTGTGTTAAGTAGGACACTGCCCATTTCAGTATCAGCAAAAACCACTGGCGGATGAGCATACAATTTACACCAATGATCAGAAGGCTTGGATTCTAACATCTCCACTGTCAGTGCCAGAAAGTCTGTTTCCCTTGCCCTAGGTCTCTTTCCTTTTTTTTTTTTTTCCTTTTTTTTTTTTCCTTTTTTTTCCCCCTTTTTTTTCTTTCCCTTTTTTTTTCTATAGGGATGTTAATGTGATCCTCATCTCATGGTTGCCATGAAGCTTGCAGTGATGGTATTCAAGAGCATAAACTTTTAGAAGTGACTTTGTATGAACATGTAGATGAAGCTTGTGTGTTTCCATGGTCATCCAAAGAAATCAGCAACTGAGGTTGTAGATGTTGCTAAAGCCTGTACATGGTCAGAATCAAGTGTCTGCTTGCAGAACTGTTTTGTAACATTTACTCTGCTCCTAATATCTACATTTGAATGGTAATTCCTTGAAAAGCTGTGAATAAATCAGAATAAATCCTAAATTGCTTGTCTTCAATTGCAGTATCATGAAGCACAGCATGGTTTCAATAACCAGTTGCCACATACTGAATTGTTAAATCTGGATGAATGTGGTTAATCTTTTAATTATCATTCCATAATTGTCTTATTAAATCCTTATTTGAAGATCACATTCAGTTTTGTTCTTGTATGTTTTTCATGGCTTCCATTTCTTATTTGTAGCTTTCAGATTAGTACTGCAGGCCTGTATCCAAATATGTTGGCAGTAATCTGTAATGCCTTATAACAAGATGTTTGTAAGTCTGATCATACCATATTTTATGCAGACTTTTGGGAAAGCAAGCAGCAAAAGATTATTGGTAGAGTCTAAACAGTGAGTTTATCAGAAATATTCTGCTACAAGTTATAGGACATATGATGTCTAGCCTTGAAATTACTATCTACTGTAATACCTTTTCTGCTACACAGAGATTGTTGCCGGAGTCTGCTTTCGGAATAAGCGTATTGAATTCTTGCATCATCTGATGTGACCTTTTATGCCTACAATGTCTTATCCAAAGTGTATTAGTTATTTTTCATTCTGCAGAGAGAATACTATTTAAATGGGAAGCTATTTCTATTCCTTGTATTTTTTTTTTTTGCTCATTCTTACCTATCTCCTTCAGTAGCAGCGATATTTGCTCTTTCTTGTTCCTTAGGCTAAATAGTGTGGGCACTGGAACAATCTTTTTTGAATGTGAATGTACTATGGTAGGTATATTTTAGCATTCCTATTTATGATGAAGATTAGAATCAATCTGCATAAAGATCAGAAGATAGTGAGGTTTGGACAAGAAGGAGGGGTGGGAAATCTTCCCCGGAAATTTTTTTTCAGTATAGTACTTATTTCTGAGAAATCTTTATTATGCAGAGGTGAGTTTTCCCTTTGTTGTAGTGGATCACAGAAATAAATCTCTTGACCACTCTGTGTGTTCTGAATTCAGGTTTTAGATGCTGTATTCCTTGCTCATTGTACAGCTTCTGGATTAAGACCTGGATGAAGAATTTTATTGAGAATTTCTGGGGGCAAAGGATGGGTTTAATGTGGTCTAAGTCCTCAGAGCCAGTTGCTTCACTTGCCACTGAAAATTCTGTATGCAAACTTCTACGTGAGGAGAATTTTTATTTTTCACCCATTCTGTGGGGAAAAAAAATATGTTACATTTTTGTGTTGCAAGAAAGGTACGATATAACTTTTATTCCTACATGCATCACTGACTAGTTATGTCATCTTCATCAGGGATAAACTTTTTTTTTGTCTTCAGCACTCTATGATTTAAACCAGAATTGTGATAAAAAGGTTGTGGAAAAAAATTCTCATCTTTTTATGTTAATATGGACTTTATATATGAATCTAAAACAAATGAATAGATTATTTTAAAATAAATTAAGAAATGTGCCTAAGGACCTGCAAGTTATATTAGATATTCTGTGTCTATTTAGAAACCACAGTGGTTTATATATATATAAATCATATATAGTGATGTATAGTAAAGTAGCATCCACAGAGTTTGTAATATGTGTGTATAAACTTTTCTATCTTTGGTTTCAACCTACAGAGAAGAAATTATGGGAGTGTTACATTCCAAAAACTTTGTTAGAATAGCATATATTCTTGAGGGCATACCTGCCATCCTGGGTAACCTTGGTAGAAATTTGCCAACAGGAACATCTTTCCTGGGAAGGCAGAGCCCTGTGGGATGCAGTCTAGGACCAAGGAGCAGCTTGGGATGATGGCCCTGGTGGGTCGCAAGCTAAGCAGCACCTACCCACATACGTCAGCAGCAATGAGGGACAGCATTGTCTGGGGATTTGAGCACAAGGCAAGCCCAAGACCCAAGGAAGGGATTATCTCCTCTACACTGTGTTCATCAGACCACATTGCCCTGCATGCAGAGAAGACACCAACAAACTGGCTGGAGGTGAGAGGAATCCACCAAGCCAGTGGGACTGGAGACCTTGCCCTACAAGGAGAGTCTACAAAATCAGGGCTGGTTTAGCTCCTGTGGAGTTTCATGCCCTGAATGTGGAATATTTGAGCAGCCTAGTTTGGACCCTTGGTTAAGCCTACTTTGGACAGGGGCTGGAGCTGTAGACCTCTCCAGGCACCTGCCAGCCTCTCTGAGTACATGGCTCTCTTATTTTTGCTGAGAGCAAACTGTAATTAGCCATGCTTTGGGCTGATTTATAGCGTGTACCATTGGAGTGATCCAATTCAGAGATGGGGCAGGCGCATCTGCTGTGGGAAGCCTGTTCCAGTGTCTCACCACCCACATAGCAAAGAATATCTTCCTAATATCTAATCTAAATTTACCCTCTTTCAGATTAAAGCAATTCCCCCTTCTGTCACTACGTGTCCTTTAGGTACTGGAAGGTTTTTATAAGCTTTCCCTGGAGACTTCTCTTCTCCAGATTGAACAAGCCCAACTGTCTCAGCCTGTCTTCAAAGGAGAAAGGCTCCAGCCCTCTGATCACCTTCATGGCCCTCCTCTGGACTCACTGCAGCAGGTCCATGTCAGTCTTATACTGGTGGCCCTGGGGCTGGATGCAGTACTGCAAGTGGGGTCTCACTAGAGTGGAGGAGAGAGGGAGAATCGTCTCCCTTGACCTGTGATCACACTCCTTTTCATGCAGCCCAGGGTATGATTGGCTTTCTGGGCTGCGAGCACTCACTGAAGCCAGCTCATTTTGACCTTCTTATCAGCCAACACATCCAAGTCCTTCTCCTCAGAGCTGTTCTCAGTCTGTTCTCTGCCCAGCCTGTAGCTGTGCTTGACCCAGCTGCAGGACTTTGCACTTTTCCTTGTTGAACTTCATGAGGTTTACATGGGCCCACCTCTTGAGCCTGTCCAGCTCAATCTGGATGGCATCCCTTCCCTCCAGCATATCAACCATACCACACAGCTTGGTGTCATCTGCAAACTTGCTGAGGGTGCATCAGTCCCACTGTCCATGTTACTGACAAAGATGTTAAACAGTGCCAGTCCTGATTCTGACCCCTGAGGAACAGTGGTTATCACTGGTCTCCCCTTGGACACTGATTGACCATGACTCTGCATGCGACTGTCCAGCCAATTCCTTATCCACTGAGTGGACCATCCATCACATCCATGTGTCTCCAATTTAGAGACAAGTATGTCATGAAGAACAGTGTCAAATGCCTTGCACAAGTCCAGGTAAATGCTGTCAGCTGTTCTTTCCTTATCCACCAAAAGTAGAGCTCTTACTGGTGAAGACCAAGCCAAAAAAGTTATTCAGTACCTTGGCTTTCTCCATGTGCAGGTGACCAGGTCTCCCATTCCTTTCTGGAGAGGGCTCATATTTTCTTTTATCTTCCTTTTATCCACAGTGTACCTATAGAAGCATTTCTTCTCCCTCTTAATGTCCCTGGCCAAACTTAGTTCTGTCTGGCCTTTAACTTTCCTAATCTATTCCCTGGCTAATTAGCAAATGTGGCCATCTATCTCACTGCAGTTTCTTTATAGAAACTGGACTTTATTTTTCATTTCAGTTTTCTTGTTTGGCCCTCAAATACAGAGTTATTTATGGGGTCTTTTTGTTTGTTTGTTTACTTGTTTCTAAGGGGGGAGGGTTGGTGTGGGGTTTTTTTGTGATTTTTTTTTTTTGTGTGTGGTTTTTTTCTGTGTTTTGTTGTGTTGTTGCTGTTGTTTTGTTTTGTTCTTTACTTGGATTTGCTTTAAAATCTGTTGTGAGAAATAAGGCTTAGATTTCCAGTATTGAAGTCTTTGATGGTAATTTTTCTATGGCAGAATGTCATCTATAGGTTAAATCAGGGAATACTAAATTCCAAAAAGATCCCTTGTAGAATTAATACAAAATGCATACTGGACTGCAAAGGATCACAGAAGTAGAAGGACAATGTTGAAGCTTTTTATTGCTTTCAGCTCTGAGGATAAGAGAGATTGTTTCTTAGTGACAAGAGCTACACATGACTAGGAAAGATGTGCCATTGTTCTTAATTAGAAGATACAGTACTGACATCTGATGTCACGTTCCCAAAATCAAATTAAAAAGTAATTTGATAGTTATGGTTCGTATCTTTTTGTCTTCTTTTCCACTCAGATAATCTCCTATACAGCTGTGGTCATAGCCTCCTGTTTAAACAGATAGAGGTAGGTAGGTAGCTTTTTTAATAAAAAAAGGTGAAATTTAGAAGTATTTCTATCCATTTACTATGCATGATTCTTTAAGATTTGTAATACAAATACGTGCTCTTAATTGTTCTTAGCTCTTTTTTTATGGTTCTTCATACACTTAATGCTTGTTAAAACAGAGTAATTTTAAATTTCCTAAATGGTTAAAATAACAGTTTGAAAACATAGATATAAATAATCGTATTTATAGTTGTTGATTTTAAGTATCTATATATAGACATAAATTTATATGGCAGTACATATGTTTTTATACTGCTGGACACAAATGTAATATAAATATTACAACTATCTATCCCTAATTTGTGTTTTCAGATATATTTTAAGTGTAATTATCTTTCAGCTACAGACGAGAGAATAATTTGGAGTTAGAATGTACTACTGACTTAATGAAGCAAATTACAAATTTAAAAAACTTCCAAACGCATATGTCCACTACATGAAGCAATTAATAGGTGTCCTGGAACTTACCATTATGGATTCTATGGTATTCCAATTACTAAAAAACCAAAAGCCAAAAAAAACCCAAGCCCACCAATGACCAAACCAAAAAAAACCCCAAACCAAACCAAACCAAACCACTAATTATGGACAATCTTTTGCTTTATTTTTGTTGTAATTTTTTAAGGGTGTAGTTAAATGACTTGGGGATCTTTTTTATTTTTTTCTGAAAGACATTGCCTATGATAACAAGAAGTGCTTCTAATACTGTCCTCATTGAGGCCTAAAGTAAAATACATTGCCTGTTGGTGTCGTGGTTTAAACCTAGTCAGGCAATTCGTTCACTCACTTTCCCCCAGGCCCTAGTAATGTTTGCAAAGCGCCATCAGGTTGACAACATTCCAGTTAAGAAGGATGTTTGGAGGAGAGGAATTTGTCCTTGACTTTTACCCGAGTTTTTCAGAAAATAAAAGCTCTCTTATTCTCTTGTGAAATTCTATACAGATGTATGGTTATAAACATATTGTTCCTAATCATTACATGAATAATAATACTAAACTATTGGGAATAGAGACTAAAATTATCAGCGCTTAATCTTTTTTTATATTGATGTTAGTTAGAAACAGGTTGAAATAAACAAGCAGTAAAGAAAAATTAGCATTTCTTTTATTATTAACCTCTATCAATCATTTCTTCTTCCTCATTTTACTCTAATTCTTAAGTCCTTAAAAATCTTGCTTTTTTTTTTTTTTTTCCTCTCTCTGGATATGCCTGGATTCTACTTCTATTTCTTCTCTTTCCCTTCTTAAGAGATAGCCTAGTTTTGCAGGATGTAAATAAAGTGGGATCCGTGTTAACCAAGTCTTGCCAGCTTCCACATCTGTTTTTTCCAATCATTTCTGTGTTAAGTTTTATTTCCTAAATGCCTATCTTATAGTTTATCTCTGCAAACTCTGTATAGGGCCCAAGTAAAGTTAAGTATATTTGAGTATAATCTTCTGTAAGGCTTCTGCATGCCAAAAGCACCTTTCACTTCCTTTTGAGCAACCTATCTTCAAATTTAGTGTGTGAAGGTAACAAAAGGGAAAGACAAAAAGAAATCTATGAATGCAACATACCCCTGTGTCAGGGAACATCATTGTGTA
Organism: Pezoporus occidentalis; assembly: GCF_034315485.1. Lineage (NCBI taxonomy): Eukaryota > Metazoa > Chordata > Aves > Psittaciformes > Psittacidae > Pezoporus > Pezoporus occidentalis. The sequence goes on along the minus strand of NW_026913136.1, from coordinate 375,742 downwards.
ATTAGCTTTATATGCCTCTCAGGACCCACCAAAGTTCTGTTTAAGTTGTTTGCTCTGCTGCTTTTAGTGCAAGGTTATTCCAAAGTCTTATTGCTTTGATAGTTAAAAATATTATTTCCAACTTTGCTTATGTTATGTTTCACATTTATCTTACAAAAGAAATATGATCTGCCAGATTTTTTTTTTTTGGTATGTTTTTTAAACTTCTTGATGTTATGAGATGAATGGATAGCTTTCTGCCTTCTGACTTAAGCTACTGACTTCTTCACTGCATGGTTGCTTTCCTTTCCATGTCTTGAGTATCATGAGCCCTGTTCCTAGTTTTAGCTTTGTCCTCATATTCCATATCACCTTTCTTTATGGGGGAAAGAAAAAATCTTTACATGATTTCCCAGCAGTATATAAACAATCTTCCATCTCAAACCCCTCCTCACTGCAGAACTGTCCTTTTTGGTTTGCTTTTCCTATGTGTATTTCATCAAATTTATTTATATGATTTTATCATAGGCTTTAGCTATAGATCCTTTTCAAATTTTCTTCACAAAGATTAATGGGTAGAGCACGATGTCTACTTTTTCATGAGACTATTTTCTATAATAAGTTTTGCAATTTCTCTATCTAAATTACCAGATTTAAAATAGCAATTCCTCTTACAGGTTTAGTGACTCTCTTAGAGGCTGCATCCAGAAATCTCAATATCCTGTTCTTAGTAGCTATCTGTATTTGGACAGATAGCTTTCTGTAGTGACATGATTCCTATTAGTTCCTCCAGTAACACTGCAGAACTTCATATCCAAAACCAATCCCTGATTGTCCCTACCTGGGAATATTTTGATCTGAGCTAATGTCTTAAGACTCTATATTCCTTCTTATTCCTCTAGAGGCTACCATGACCACGTGATGTTTTGGTGAACAATTTTAACCAATTCAAACAAATTTCAGCAAAAGGAAGTGTTCCAGGATAAGATTTGTAGATGACAGTGATCTGAAAGTCAGAGAAGGCAGCTGGATGTCATCAATATATTATGTATGTATGTTTCCTTTTGTTCTTGTCTTTGCAGCATGTATAATACTTTCCAGCAGCTATATTCCAGTCATAATTGCAGGTCCCAAGGATGGGATTCCTCCACCCTTTGAAGTCTGTTTCTCTTCTGCATCAGAAATTGTATCCTGTCTTATTATGCTGCCTGGTATCCTTGCTTAAGTGTGTGTTTCATCCTTCCACATCAGGCTACAGTTTTATGTGATCATGTGACTTCTGCTCCTACCCATACTCATACACTTTTATTCCTTGTCATTCTTTGCACATTATTGTGCTGCCATTTGCCTATTTCTCTTATCCTTTTCTGTATCACAGTCAAGTAAGGAACATGTGTGTCAAATGTCCCACATCATCATAGCATCTGTCCCTAGATCTGATGGATGGTTTGCCTTGTGAGGAGGAACAAAATAGCATGATCTACACTATATATCAGACTATCACACAGATTCTATCTCTACAGTGGAAATGTTGGGAGCTTAATGGAAGTAGCAGAAATCAGCAGAAAAAAATTCTAAAGACTTATTGCAACTTCTAAAGTTATAGAATCGTAGAATAGTTAGGGTTGGAAATGACCTTAAGATCATCTAAGTCCAACCCCACTTCCATGGGCAGGGACAGCTCACACTAAACCATGCTACACAAGGCCTCATCCAGCCTGGCGTTGGACACTGCCAGGGATGGAGCATTCACAACCTCCCTGGGCAACCTATTCCAGTGCCTCGCCACCCTAACAGGAAAGAATTTCTTCCTTATATCCAATCTAAACCTCCCCTGTTTAAGTTTTAACCCATTACCTCTTGTCCTGTCACTACAGTCCCTAATGAAGAGTTCCTCCCCAGCACCCTTATATGCCCCCTTCAGATACTGGAAGGCTGCTATGAGGTCTCCACGCAGCCTTCTCTTCTCCAGGCTGAACAGCCCCAACTTCCTCAGCCTGTCTTCATATGGGAGGTGCTCAAGTCCCCTGATCATCCTCGTGGCCTTCCTCTGGTCACGTTCCAACAGTTCCATGTCCTTTTTATGTTGAGGGCACCAGAACTGCACACAATACTCCAGGTGAGGTCTCACGGGAGCAGAGTAGAGGGGCAGGATCACCTCCTTTGACCTGCTTTCCATGCTCCTTTTGATGCAGCCCAGGATACTGTTGGCTTTCTGGGCTGCGAGCACACACTGAAGCCGGCTCATGTTCATTTCCTCATTGACCAACACCCCCAAGTCCTTCTCTGCAGGGCTGCTTTGAATCTCTTCTCTGCCCAACCTGTAGCTGTGCCTGAGATTGCTCCGACCCAGGTGTAGGACCTTGCACTTGCCATGGTTAAACTTCATGAGGTTGGCATCATCCCACCTCACAAGCATATCAAGGTCCTTCTGGATGGAATTCCTTCCCTCCAGCGAATCAACCGAACCACATAGCTTGGTGTCATCAGTTATATTGGAAACACAAGATTATGTTGATCCAGTTTTGAGTAAATACTGTCTGTTTTCCACGTGTCACCTCTGGGATAAACAATGGAATAAAATCAACCTTGTTCATAATTATTACAGTAATTTTTCAGGTGCTTTTCTAAAGAGAGTGAACAGTACATTAATGACTGAAGTATCAATTCAAGTGCATAATGTCTTAATAACACATATTTTCAATGTTCACTAGGCTTTTCTTTCAGAAAACATAAAATATCACAAGATAAAAATCTTCTGTTGTCTAAAAGACACTGTCTTTACAACTTTGTCAATAGTGTATACATTTTTCACTGATGAGCAGTGCAATACATAAAATGATGGAAGATATTTAACATTAAAGATTCATTGGAAAAGAAGTTTGGGGTTTTCAGAACTGTGCTTGGAAAAAGTTTTAGAATAACCTTTAAAAAAAAAATTACAATTTTCTCAAAGTTTCGAAACTATGAAATAAGTCCATTTTACATAAGGTGACTTTTATAAAAGATCATATTACACTGGTTTTGTTTTTAACTGTAATTTTATTATCTTGAGTTTTTTATTTGATACAAAAATTCTGCATTTCTGAATACAGTCTGTGCAAAGAAGTGTGACTCCCCATTACTGGTTTTGTTGTCTGCTGGTTGCTGCTGCATATTCATGAAGGGGTTCAAGTGAAAATCTCATTGCAGGAATCTTTTTCCCTTTCCACCGCTCTAGAGAAAAGCAGTGTCATAACTGACTGTGTGAAATGATATATGGTGTGAATTGCCCTCTGAGCTGCAGAGAAGCTGAGTGCTTTAGAGACATATAACTGGGTAATAATGGAGATTAATGAAGATAGATGGAGTAAAAAAGACTGCTGTTAATGGAAGTATTTAAAAAATGTGACATCAAACAGAGAAATAAATAGACTTAATGTTGAAAAGAAAGGAAAAAAAAACAAAAGTAGAAAAAAAATGAGCAGTGCTGAGAAGCAGCTGTCTTAAGGAATATTTTTTAAAACACTAGTGATCAAGAAACTCTCGATATTGGACAGGGAGATGCTACATTAGATTATCTTATCACTCCCACATCCACAGCAGGAAATTAAATTCTTTGCTGCTTTATTCAGCATACTGTCAAATATTTTACCCAGCCTAGTTTTAAATGGCTTAAGCAATGAATATGGGACATTCCTTGTTATTTTTCTGCCTGACTTATGTGGAACTTAAGCACAAATGATCAAATTCCAAAAGGTGGTCAATGCCCTGAAGGAATATCGGGGTAAGGAGCAATGAGTACTGTGTAGATTTGGCTAATGATGAGGCTGGTGATAACGGAGTATGAACATGCTAATGCATGAAAGCAGACCCCTCAGCAATGAATTCAGAAGACAGCAGAGAATGCTGGTACATTTGTAACCTGCAGTTCAGAAGGCAGCCACGATAAAGGAGTCTTGATGGAACTTGAATCTTCAGTCTTGGGCAACACGTTCATGCTTGTGCAATTGTGTCCTCATTCTGTAGAAATCAGAATCACTTCTTGAATGTGCTTTTGTGAAGAAACTGCAGAATGAGAACTTCATAGATCCACATGCTTTTATGGACTAGAATAAATGTAGAAGTGAAGAAAAAGATGGCATGTATTCTACTTGTCCATTTATACTGTTTTTGCACGGCAAGGTTTTGGTATCAAGAGGCTTCTGATAGAAGCTGCCAGAAGATACTCCCATGTCAGACAGAGCCAAAGCCAGCAGGTTCCAAGATGGACCCACCACTGGCCAAGTCCTAGCCCATCAGTAACACTGGTAGCACCTGTGGGATAACAGATTTAAGAAGGGGGAAAAGTTACTGTGCAACTGCAGCTGGAAGAGAGAAGTGAGATTATGTGAGAGCAATAGCCCTGCAGATACCAAGATCAGTGCAGAAGGAGGGGAGGAGGTGTTCCAGGCGCTGGAGCAGAGATTCCTTTGCAGCCTGTGGTGAAGACGATGGTGAGGCAGGCCATGGAGGTCCATGGTGAAGCAGATATCCACCCTGCAACCCCTGCAGGACCAAAAGCCAGAGCAGGGGGATGCCCAAAGGAGGCTATGACACCATCTAATGGAGTCCACACTTGGAACAGGCTCCTGGCATGACCAGTGGCCCCATGGAGAGATGAGCCCATACTCAAACAGGTTTGCTGCAGGATTTGTGACCCTGCAGGGAACCCACACTGGAGCAGTCTGTTCCTGAAGGGCTGCACCCATGGAAGGGACCCATGCTGGAGCAGTCTGCTCCTGAAGGACACACAATGGGCAGCTGGTATCCAGTGAGGGTCAACCCACCACACTAATACGTGACCTTGTATGGAAAGACTATCAAGAATGTTAGCTGCACTTTTCTTTGTGCCCTGTCTCATTCTCTGTGGAAAGGACAAGAGGAATCACTCCTATGGTAAATCCTCACTAGTAGGGAATTTTCTGTTTTCAGAGACTCAGAGAACAGTTATTCCAGTGGAGCCAGTTAGCAAGTTTGTGCTAGAGCACAAATACATTGGTCACCTAATTATATTTTGGTCCTTCATTTAGGAACAGGTCTTCCAGAAGAATTGCTCAAAGATAACAGGAATTGGTGTTATTGACTTGAGAGCTAGAGGTTTCTTCAATTTAGCTGAGCAAAGTAGCATGTGGCAGAATTCTCATATTCTGCATCACAAGACCATTTACATATGTGCAGAAAATACCAGCTTAACTCTTATAAAACAACTCAGTGTTATAAAAGTGGTGTAACAAGTGGTGTAACTTTTGGGAGGTTTTTTGGGACAGTGATATTATCTGCAGCAAAAGTATTGCAATACGTATCTATTCAAATTTAGATGCTTTCCCCGTTCTACAATATAGTCAGATACTTTTTTTTTTTTATTTCTACATGTGTACTCTTAGACAGGCTGATGTACATTTTACTTGCACAATACAGTCAAGACTTGCTGGTATGAAATACCTTAAACATTTTTTTTTTTGCTCCCAAGTCCATGATAAGTGGGGGAGGACGTATCTAAAAGTATGTAATTAGGTCTTGCCCAGAAGTATCATTATGTAGCATGATTGAGTGTAGCTACCAGGTTGCCAAATAGCTTACTGCTGTTTCACCTAGAGTACTGAATGCTCATTGAACCTTTTTCCCTACCACCTCAGTTCTTTTCTCAGAAATACCTTTTACATTTGCTTTGGATCATGGCATTTGAAGAATTGCTTTTTAACTTCTGGATGCTAGAAATAGAACCTTCCCCTTAAGCATCTTAATCATCGTTCTTCAACTTCTAAATATTTCTCAGTAGTTATTTTGAGTTTCATTTTTCCATTTGTTCTTAAAAAAATTCCATTGATTTAGCTTGATGTAGTCAGTTGGAATACACACAGTGAACAGAAGTGGTTTTAGTATTATCCTTGTCCTTTAAAGACACAATACACCAAATTTCTAATTAGCAAAATTACACTGGATTGTGGCATCTGTTGGGGTAATTTGATATTTGACTTAAGTAATTTTGATTTCTTAAGTTTTGTGCTTGGAAATAAAAACATATGGATGAAATATTAGGTTTAGAAAAGGTTTTCTAAAAAATTAGGTTTTCTAATATTTTTAAGAAATTTCTATTTGTTTTAAAGAAATTAGGTTTTCTATTAGGTAGAAAAATATGACATTATGAACCATTCAGGGATTTCTTTTTGCAGTATGTGCAAGATACCTGATTTTAAATGGATGTCATAAACCGATCACATGAATTATTCTCTCAATGTGTCTCTTACAGTGGAATTTAATGATGATATAGGAGGAAAAGGAAACCTGCATCTAGCTGAAATTAAATATAAGTTCATATTGCATGTAGAAAATACTTATCACTTTTTTGAGGCATAAAATGATGTTTCTTCCATGAATATTGTCCCAGTTTTTATTTACCATGACTTATCTTGTACAGATTGAACATGCTAGGCCAAATTTGTTCCGGCTGTTAGCAGATCTGCTAACATCAGCTGAATTTACAGGAGTAGTTTAATGTGTTATTTCTTTCAACTTTTCTGAATTTAGTAAGTGTAAATTTTATGTGGCTATTTTGCTATGTATGTATATGCAGTATTTCTCTCTCCAGCATTACCTTCCTTTCACTTCAGAAAAGAACCCTTAACAAAGAAAGATTTCCTGTGCATCTGTCCGAATAATTCTTTTTGCAGCAACATCCGGTTTCTCCCTGTTTTATCTGATCACTTATCAGCTAACTCACCAAACAACATCAAACATGACTCTTAAAATCCAAAAGGCTCGTCTTTGTTTCTTGGAGAGCATTTGAAGGCCCTAGGAGGTGAAAATAAATTGTTTCACATTTGTTTTTTATTTAACTGGAGTCCATCTGAGCTCCTTCTTGCATCAGCGTTAGGTCAGACTTTTAGTGTTGTTCTCCCATTTCTATCAGTGATTAACATTCTGGCCATCTTAAGCACTGATTACTGTTCAGTTTCCTAAGGATCCCCTCAATTCCTCCTTTTGTCCTTCAGATTAATTTTTCCAAATTTCTCTGAAAGTAATTTTTCTGAAAAAACTACCAACCAAATCTATTATTGAATGACTTCAGAATTTAGTTGTAACTTGTAAGTAATTATCTCTTACCTATCTGATTCTCAGCAGCCTTCCAATATCTGAAGGGGTCCTACAACGATGCCGGAGATGGACTCAGGGACTGTAGCTGTAGGACAAGGAATAATGGGTTTAAACTTAAACAGGGGAAGTTCAGTTAGATATAAGGAAGAAGTTCTTTACTGTGAGGGTAGTGAGGCACTGGAACAGGTTGCCCAAAGAAGTGGTAAATCATAGAATCATAGAATAGTTAGGGTTGGAAAGGACCTTAAGATCATCTAGTTCCATCCCCCCTTCCGTGTGCAGGAACATGTCACACTAAACCATGTCACCCAAGGCTCTGTCTAACCTGGCCTTGAAATGCTCCATCTCTGGCAGTGTTCCCTAATTATTTTATGATTCTATGAAAAAACTTATTCAAGCTAGTTTGGTTTTCCTCTGCATATGAATTTTCTATCACAAATTTAAAATCTTGTACAACTTTTGGGTTTTTAAGGAGGTTGTACTAAATGTGATCTAAGTGTGCCTCTGCAGTGAGCCCTAGATCCTCCAAGTGAGAGCTACTCGAGTTTTTGAATGTAATTTTTTCCTCTCACTTTCAGCCTCAGATAACTGCTTCTCTCTGTTCTCATAATGTTCTTTCAATTTGGCTTATTCAGTAATGGCAACAGCAGTAGCATTAGTAGCAGGATCATTAAAAAGTCTTTAAACTGACTTTCAGGCCCTTAACACTTTGGTCATGAGATTTATCAGTAGATTTGCATGTGGTGCAGCAATAAGTGAGGAAGCAATAACATGATACTGGTTTCACAGGCCTGCCAATTCTCATGAGATTTTCTTAAAACCTTAATCTTTTAAGGCTTGCCTTTTACACTGCTCATGAAATATGGCTCTCCTATTGCAAGCTAATCTAGTGGTTTAGTTTGGTGTTTTGTTGATTTTTTTTTTCCCAAACCCAGAGGTATAGGAACACTGGATCACAGAATAGCAATGCTCCCTTTATATGTTATAAGGTCCCTGGCTTCTAAAGTTTTGCTGGCAGACTGCCTGATGTTTTAACAGCAAAAAAAGCTGTGATACTTTTAAGGCCTTCTGTTGTCCTTTCTGCTTAAGTCCTTACAGCAGCTTTTGCTCTGCTTATGGTTAAAAAATAACTAGTGTGGTATTTACTCCACATTTTTCATCAAGGATAGCTCAAACACAGATATTGCCTGAAACAATTCCCAAACATTTTAACACAGTCTACATGATTTGTATTTACCTGAAGTATTCATCAATTGCCCCTCTACAAATCTATCATACCTGCTAATGTTTACCCACAATTCTGTAACATTTACCTGAGATTGGACTTCTGCTTTGCAATCTTTTTCTCCAGACAATGCAGAATATTTGATATTATATCCAGCTGAATGTATCATTTGAATATCTGGAGAAAGAAGAAGAGTTGTTATACTGCTTATGTTTTCAGAGAGAATACGAAAAAAGAGCTGTTAGTCTGCCTCTTTGAAATTCTTAACCAAGATTTGAGAGAGCTATCAACAAAATGGCCTACAGCTAATGGAAATCAGGAGGATTTGGAAGTTTGTAAAACTGATAAGATTTATGAGAAACTGCATTAAGTTTTTGGTTAAAGACACACCTGTAAATACATAACATAATCCTAAACACTTCAGCTGAGTTGGAGACTGTTCTGTGTTAGCGGCTGTTTACATGCACAGAAATCAAAGACAGTGCTTGCCTCAGGGAGCTGACAATCCACAGTAAATCAGGAAGAGGAATATTGATGCAGTGAGTTGAAAGACACCTATGGGTCAGACAAAGCTGAGAATAGAACTTCTGTTTTCCAGCTGCTCATTTGAGCCCACAGAGGAGCCTGAAGCATAACATGATCTAAATAAGTTTCTGTAAATGATATATATATGTAAATATAAATGCTTAAAGATGTTTTTCATCATTCATAGTGCTAGCATGCATCTACTGCTGCCACTAGATACTATCTCAGGCTTATGAAGAGGAAGCAGATATACCTGTTAATTGCAGTGGTCATGAACTCCCTTAAGTGCTCTCCAAATTACTTGTCAAATGACTGCAGTATCATGTCTCAAAAGGTCTGCTGACTTCAGCATTACCAAGATTAGTTTGCTTAGATGCTTCTTTATTTGTATCCTCTGACCTGTCTTCTGCCAAAAATCTTAAGGAAGTCTTGTCTCTCCAAACAGGTGCTCAAGGTTAAATAGAGTATTTCAAGATAATATGAGATGAAGAAAGTGATGGTATTCTCACCAGCAGAAATAAATACTAGGGTTTTTTCCACTTTGTGGAACTTTTTACTATTGTGTTGAAAAGCATACTTGTGTTAACAGCTACATTTAAAATATTTGTTCTAAAGCAAAACTCCCCGAATTTTCACCTTTTATGCCAAATAGATATTTATTTAATTTGACATGCAATTAAACTATTTGCAAATTGCAGTATATTGTACCAGTCTGATTTTAATCTCTGATTTCTAAACCTTCTTGTTCGTGAATGAATAATAGCTATAATATGAAAACAAATATTGGTTTCATCAGTCCAGCTTAGACTTTAATTTTGGATTGAACCAAATTCAAGCAACCCACTGAAAGCAAAATAAAATGGTCTTCCTCCTCAACTCTGTTCTGAATTTTATGCATGGGAAAAAAGATTATTTAATGCTGTGTGCCAGGGGTGGAACATTTACATCTTCTTTGGGCAATAATGCTTCTTTGCGGAAATTCTTCTAGTTAATTATCCTTTTAAGCCAACATCCTTTGCTCTACAGTTAAATTTCATCTGTGTTTTATTGAAGTCTAAGGGAGAATAAAATTGCTGTGTGAAAATAGGACATGGCAGTGTTAAAGGCCCAGTTGGACAGAGCTTTGGGTGACAAGGTGTACTGTGAGACATCCCTGCCCTGGTTGGAACTAGATCATCTTAAGGTCCTTTCCAATCCTAAATATTCTATGATTCTATTGTTATCTCTGTAGTTAACAAAAGCTAATGAAAGGTATGAAGTGTTTATAAGAAAGAACATACTACATCTCCAAAAATTTGTGAGAAGAATTCTAACCAGACTGTAAAGAGTGCAAATCCGTTTGGTAAATCAGAGTTCTTGGCTCTGGTAACCTCCTTTAGGGCTAAAATCTCTACATATATCTTGCTCTGAAAACCTTATCCACATTTAATCCCATCATTTAAAAATACTGTGGATTATATTATGAGTCATCCTAACTTCTTAATTAGAACATATTTCAACTTTTATTAGCTGTAAGGCAATGGGTATTCCTGCCTTATGTTTGGTATGCTTTACCTGCAGGGAACAAAAGTCAACTTTTACTAATCATGGGATATGCAAACTAAACAAAGAAAAAGTGCTTTACAAGTTGCAGGATGTGAAACAATTTTAAATTGATTGTTCAGATAAATAACTTATTTATTCATGGCTATCCTAGAAAAAGTTTCACTTTGATTCAGAACCTGAAACAAGTTGTGGCAGAGTTAAAAGACTCTTGTGCCCCAAACACTCTTCTTTTCCTATACTTTTTCTCTGCCTTTTCGCTTTAATTCTTTGGTAGGTGCTTTGTAACAGATGAGTGTAGGGCTAAGAATGAGATGCTGGATGCTGAAAAAAACAGGCTTATCTTCTCCTTTTGTTATTTAAAACTACAATTTTATAACCAGCTACAAGTTGAGGTCTGATATAGAATGGTATTATGTCATGTTATTTCTCTTTCATTTATATATTTCTGTATCTTGGTCAGGCTTTTAATTCTTGTAAGAGTAGTGCGGTATTTGGAAATATTTTTGGTTTTGACACCAAAAAACTCAGAGTGACACTTAATGGATTTTTCTCAAAATACTCTCTTCTCTTTAAAAAAGTACAATTTAGAATTTTTTTTTTTGTTATCTGAGAGAAGAAATTTCTTTTGGTAGGAGAAAAGAAGTACAAAAAGGAAAATATCACATCTACTTTGCATAAGCAAATGTCTGGATCTAGTCATGTTGCAAGGAAAATTGTTATCTGCAGGAAAGTAATTCTAGTTAAAGACTGAGTTTACTGCTTGTACTTCAAATGTGAATACAAAAGTTAACATAAAATAAGGCTTTTTCTGATTAGAAGATTCTTTAAATTAAAAATTAGTTTCATAACTGCCTTTTTAAAGAGTATAAAAATACCAAGGAGGTATTCCTGATTTCTAGCTGTGAATACTTTTCAAATTTTAGATCGATAGCTACTGTTCAGGGTTTTTTTGAGTTTTGCTTTTATAACTGAACTATGTTGCATCTTTGTTTTTTATCCTTCTCTCCACATTCTGATCTGTTTTAACAACATAACACATTAATTCAGGCAATAACAGCTTCTTCAATCCCAGCTTTGGGGCAGTAAAATCATTAACAACGCCAACTAATCTCTTTTTTTTAGAGATGTATCCCCTGTACCTCTGCCTTGAGAAAGGAGTAGGAAAGACTGACTCTTTCATCAGCCTGAGCCTTTAAAATTTTTGAGGGATTTGGACAAAAAGACATAATTGAGAAATATCCAAGGGTTTTGTTATCCATGTTTTTTTCCACTGCAGAGGTAAAAAAGAAACTCAGAGTACCCTTTTGGTCAGTTTGGGTCAGCTGTCCCAGCCATATGCCCTCTCAAACTCTGACCGACCCCTAGCCTACTCGCCTTTGGGAATGCAGTTTTTTGGAGAGAACTCCTTGATGCTGGGTGAATTTTGCTCAGCCACAGCAAAAACACTATCTTGCATAAATTGCACCATGCAGTGTGCTGTGAAGTAAGTTAATTCTATCCCAGCCAGACTCCACACAATATGGAAATCGCTCAGCCTATGTGTGTATTAAGTGTTTAACTAAAACACTCATAAAGAGGCTATAGTTGCACCTGCAGTCTGCAAAAGCACAAAGGCACAAGTCAACATCTTTTTCACAGAGAAAGAGATCATGTGTTTAACCAGATTTTAAAGAAATCTCAACCGATTTCACTCATTCGGTTAGAGAGTTAGACATGTAAGGGTGATTATGATCTATTTACTTATCCAAATTAATTATCAGATATGTGAAGCATTTACTGCTGCTTCCTGCCCTAAGCTCTTTCATTGAATTTCCTAGCAATATTAAGCATGACCATGTATCAGTGGAAATGTTTAGTGTTACAGGAAGTAGCTGTGTAGGGAAAATTACATGACAGTATTCAGCTTAATTAGCAATTGTGTATCTGAAGGGAATTCTACAGTGATTTATCTAATTAGATAGTTGTGTTAATCCATTTAACCACAAATGATGATGCCAAGTATTAGAGAATTACATATCACCAGTCAGCATTCCCAGAATGTCATAAATAAATAAACCTTTACTTTTGCATCGTAGGAACATGCTCCCACAATTCTTTAGAAATGCACTGTATGGCTTGGATTCGAACCTTAGATTATACCATGTGAATCAGACTAACTGTGTTCTTTCATATGACAGTCCTTCCCTAATGAGAGGCTGTCGTGGTTTAAACCCAGACAGACAGCTTGTTAACTCACTTTCCTGCCTTCTTGCCCTTCCCCTACTCCCGGAGGGACAGAGAAGAGAATCAAAAAGAATGCAGCTCCCACGGGTTGAGATAAGAACAGTTTAGTAACTAAGGTATAACACAAAGCACTACTGCTACCACCAATAACAATGATGATAAAGGAAATAATAAGGGAAGAGAATACAACACCTCACCACCAGCCAATCAATAACTCGCCCCCCCCCCCCCCCTCCCCCCAGCCCAACCAAGCACCGACCCATACCTCCTCCAACCCCGCAGTGCCCCAGCCCTTCCGGCTAACTCCCAGTTACATCCTGGGCATGACGTGCTGTGGTATGGAATACCTCTTTGGTCAGTTTGGGTCAGGTGTCCTGTCTCTGCTTCCTCCTGGCCTCCCCTCCTCCCTGGCAGAGCATGAGGCTCACAAAGTCCTTGGCCAAACCAAAACATCATTGTTACCAGCTCTGTTCCTGAGCTGAAAGTCAAAACACTGCACTGCACCAGCTACCAAGAAGGAGAAAAATGACTGCTACTGCTGCACCCAGGACAGAGGCAGATCTATGTAAAGAAGGCCATCCTTTGGCTATTTCTTGTGTGTACCAGATTTTTCTGTACCTGGGAGAATGGGACCATTCTGAATAATTTTTATGCCTATAACATAAGCCTTTTTGATTAGAATTGAGAAAAACACATCTCTACTGAAGAGCAAATACTTCTCAGCTTTTCAGGAAGTTTTCATCCATGTTTGCCTACCTCACTAACCCAATAATAATAATCAGAAGAAGGTCTTACAGCTTCTCTTCACAGCAACCAAAGTGGGCAAAAGCAACAGTGCAGGTCCCAGCAGTATCTTGGTGCCCCGCAGGTCAGCAAAACCCACAGACAGTAAAAATCAGAGAAGCCAGCACACACCCTCATGTTTTTCTACAACTAGACAGTCTGAATACCGTAGCCAAAAGCTGTTGTGAGTACCTCTTCGCCAGTCTGCAGGGTAGTCAGGCTCTGAGAGGTCACAAAAACATTGGGCACAAAGGGATTTCTTGCCCTTGGATCTATCCACCTGAAACATCTACTGCATTTCAGAAGCTGCATAAGCAGTAAGTTTTGCCATATCCCAAATGAGTTTTTCATCTCTCTTCCTAAAGTAGTTTCATCTTATACAAAAAGTGTATAGTCACAGGGATGAGCAAAAACCACCTGAAGTTCCCACATCTTACAGCACTATCTTAATGCAGAATCAGTTACCCCTTTCCTAGACAAAGAAATACTTATTTGCTTAACATAAGGAGGAGCAACATCAAAAACAAAAACACAGGACAGTTTTCTCTTTTCCGGTGACTTAATGGGCTACAATGCCTTGTTGGGTTATGACGAGAGTTGAAGATCTTGCAGGCAGATGAGGCAGAACAGAGTTTCAACAGGCATACACAGTGACCTTCCCGCAAACACCCTGTTCCCATGCTTGTTCTCCTCTCCCCCCCCAAAAAGAGATTCTGTGAAAATGCCTAGCTTTAAGAATGACACTGGAAGTAGGAAGCCCTTAGGATTTTATATCTATTATTTTTACTTAAATTAGTATATTTTGCTGAAATATTGTTTTAAAACACTGATGTATATTCTGGTAGTGAAAAAAGCGTGAGAAATATGAGTGGAATCACAAGCCCAAGGTATTCACAAATCTGAATGTAGGTTTTAAATGGAGGCTCTGTATGTAACAATACGAGAAAGCAAGTGACTCACCTTGAGATCAGCAGTGGGGCACAAGGCCAGCTTTACTCAGCACCTGAGGCAAGCAGTTATCTTTTAATAACCTTTCATGTTGTTTCAGAGATAGAACAGATTATTAAATTAAACTGAAACACAATTAGACAATGGTTGGTTGTCAAATGTCTACCTTTTCTAGAGCACATTTTGTCAGTAGATTGTGAGGGAATATAAAAATATAAAAATATAACAATAGTTGGAGTATATACTTAATTATATTACTTTATTTTAATCCATTTACAGTTTCATTTGGAAAATGTAACTGAGTCCTGGATCCTAAAACCTGCAAAGTCAGCTTCAGTCCCAGCCTGTGTGTCTGCACTTTGAAGCCTTTTGAAGTAGCTTTGGATTGGACCAAAACTGACAGATAAGTCAAAACTTGGCAGCGAGCAGAGGATTTTTTTCTCGTTCAAACCACTGGTTCCTCCCTTGAGTTGCTGAGGGCAGTGTGAGCTCAATCTGTAGATACTTCAAAGGCTTCAAGCAGCAGACACTGTGGCTAGGGCAGAAGCTGAAACATACAGTTTGTCAGAACCAAAGGATCCTGGGGCCTCACAGTGCTTTTCCATGCATTTTAAAGTAGATTGAAATTGCTATAAAATTGCAAGTGTTACCTGGATTTTACAAGGAAGAATGTCTGTCTGCATTCAGATCTAAGTGAACCTCTTCCCCAGTAAAAAGAATGAAAAATTCTTTAGCCAATCAGCCTTACAAAGCCAAATATCCAGGTGCACTGTTCACTTGGTTTAGCCAATTTTATTGATTTACTCTTTAAGCTTCTTATGATGGTGGACAGCTATTCACTTGAAAGATGTAAATATAAGCAAAAGGAACTGAAAAATTCTCTGCACATGAAAAAATCCACAGCGAATAGTTATTATATTTATGTTTTATGTCTCATAACTTCCATCCAAAATCACTTAAATATTTTTAAATCATTTTCAATGTCTATTTCAGTTTCCCACTTAGATATTGGATGAGGCTTATGGTGGTGATTAAACTGAGCCTTCAAAATGTTGTGAATGGTAGTTACTGTGCTTTCTCTTCTAATGCCAGTAAGCTGTAATATCTATATACTTTGGGGTTTATTCTGAAGTATTACTCCTTTCTTACATCTACAGAGAACACAGTTCACTCCTAGCTGTGTGGATTTATCCCCACTTTACTCATATGTAGTAAAAGCTGATTTACATGTTAGTGTAGAATTTGCGTGTTTATCATAATATAAACCTTAACTGAGAAGTAATTAGGAGGATATAAAAGAATAATAAGGAAAATGTGAGGTTGATCTGCTTACTACAGTCTTCTGTTTTAGCTGATTTCCTTAGACAACAGAGAATCTTTCAAAAATACTAGCTTCTCACCTCCATTAAACTAGTCTATAAAACTAGTCTATAAACTAGTCATTGTTAATCCATATTTGAAAATTTAATCAAGTCATTAGCAATTTCATTAATTATTTAGTTCTGTAGTAGGTATTAGTGCAGTTCACTTGAAAATGAGTTTTACCTTTTGGATGGATATCTTTATTAAACCTGGTTTTGGTCTGAAGCTTACCCCTGTAGGCCAGGTAAGTCATTCACACAGTGAATGCAGGAGCATGCTTTGTTCAAGAGCTCTGTCCAAAGCAGTCCCTCAGACATAAGACTTCAGGTTGCAGACCTTTGACAATAAGAACTGTGTTTAATTAAAATAAAAGTTTCCAGGATCAAGGTGGTGTAGTTTCTCACTTCAGTCACTGGGAATTTTGTATCCATGCTTTTGAGCAATGACTTTCAGCCCCAGGGCAGGTTTCATGGCATCCCCGCAGAGAATCTGGAAGTGCACTGGCCCTGGCCTCAGCAGTGTGAGAGCTCAGATTTGCCCCAGTGACAGGGTAGCTCCAGGAAGAAAACCTTTCCTCCCAGGTAGAACTGTTAATGCAATAGTGCTCAGTCCAGAGTTAAAAACACTCTAGGATTTGGTCTGTGCTTGACAGGTGGTAAGTACACTGATGTGAACTGAATGTCAGAGGCCAAAGGTAAGGCACTTAAGCTTGTTGAGGAAACCATAACTACATTGGTTGTCAGATTCCCCCATGTCTTGCAAGAGGAATGAAGCTAAGAGAGCACATCAGTCACCCCTGGGGCAGCTCTACCTGTCCATTGCTGCTCCGTTGGTGGTTCCTGCAAGCAGCACCAGCTAATTTCATTATGCATGACAAAGTGTCATTAAATAGTTGTATTTGTCTACCTGAAAATTATAACACTTATCTTCCAAAGCCTAATGCAAGTTACTTGCTATTCCATTTAAGCTGGTCACCTCTACATTAAAACTTTGCTGCCTGCAAGTCATGGGGATTTCTTGCTTACTGATTGAACTTTTTGTATAGACATGAGTCGATTACATCAGATACTGATACAGTACACATCATAAGATACACCAGATTCATTACACAGGAGGGAGTGTATGCAAAGATTACATTTTTGGGTGCATATGAAGACAGTTGAAAAGCTTGTCCTGTGGTCAGAGAGACTGAAACTCACATTTGATGTCACTGTTGTTCTGAACAGAGGCAGAGAGACCTTGTTTTTTAGGAGCTCACAAAGAGCTCCTAAAAGAAAGGATTACCTCTTTAGTTTGACTTGTAAACCAGGGGTGTTATTAAGTAAAACATGCCATATATTCTTAAACATGTGTTTTACCCACTCCTCTTTTATTGTCAAGGACTACACATCATAGTGCAAAATCATTCTCTTGCTGAATAATCCTAGCAGTGCAAACAGACATTTGATAGTGAAATGCCAAAATACAGGCCTTACTAAGTTGCTTAATTTAAAATATTATTCATAAGAATATTGTCCAGAGTGTATGAATCAATACAGTGCAAACATCTAGATAGAGGAAACGTTAAATTGATTTAGAATCATAGAATAGTTAGGGTTAGAAAGGACCTTAAGATCATCTAGTTCCAACCCCCTGCCGTGGGCAGGGACACCTCACACTAAACCATGTCACCCAAGGCTCTGTCCAACCTGGCCTTGAACACTGCCAGGGATGGAGCATTCACAACTTCCCTGGGCAACCCATTCCAGTGCCTCACCACCCTTACAGTAAAGAACTTCTTCCTTATATCCAACCTAAACTTCCCCTGTTTCAGTTTAAACCCATTCCCCCTTATTCTGTTGCTACAGTCTCTAATGAAGAGTCTCTCCCCAGCATCCTTATAGGCCCCTGTCCTGGGTTCAGCACTGTTCCCAGTCTGTAAGTCAAAACACAGCCCTGCACCAGCTACCAAGAAGGAGAAAAATGACTGCTACTGCTGAACCCAAGACAGCCCCCTTCAGATACTGGAAGGCTGCTATGAGGTCTCCACGCAGCCTTCTCTTCTCCAGGCTGAACAGCCCCAACTTTCTCAGCCTGTCTTCATACAGGAGGTGCTCCAGTCCCCTGATCATCCTCGTGGCCCTTCTCTGGACTTGTTCCCACAGTTCCATGTCCTTATGTTGAGGACACCAGAACTGCACACAATACTCCAGGTGAGGTCTCACGGGAGCAGAGTAGAGGGGCAGGATCACCTCCTTTGACCTGCTGGTCATGCTCCTTTTGATGCAGCCCATTTATTTAAATGGTTCTTCACTGATACTCAGGAAGCAAAAAATAGCTCGTATTTGTGGGAAAAAATGTTAAATAAATCCATTAGCTAGATCCTCAGTGCCTCAAATTATAGTATTATGACGCAAGAAAAGTTAAAAATGTCAATTGCATGTACCACATCTTTGGGCAGGCATGATAATAGGCCAACCTGAGTTGGAAGAATGAAAAAAAGAAGTACATTCAGCATGTAAGCTAAGATATGGAATGGGCAAATTCAGACATATGTAAGTGATAATTTCGGTCTTTTACTGTTTTTTTTTTTTTGCGCCTGTTGTAGCAAAGTGTCTGCTCTTCGTAGCAATCTGAATAATGTTGAGCTTTTTATAGTGAAATCTTTTTGATTTTTGGTATTGAACAGCCTTTTGAAATATCAACTGAATGTGGCTTAGATGATCCTGTAAAACCCGACCACTGAAAAGGTTTCCAGATGTAATGGATTTAAATGTGCTTGGCAAAAACTTTGCACTGTGAAGATATGCATTGAAATTTGTGACCAGAGGCAGAAAATTCCACACTAAGGAGGCTTCTATCTACCTGCTGTATTCTGTCATTTTTCTCAGCTTCTAGGTTGGATCAGCATTTAAGAAATAAGCATATTTTTGAGTAGGGAGAGGTCTTTTCCTTTTAATCTCTGTTAAAACAGGAAATCATATATTAAGAGGTTGTCATGGCATAGATACTAGATATGCTTCACTGTTTGCTAAGACAATTGTATTGCCGATCAGCAGGCCTAAATCACAGTAACTGGTTGGTGTCATCATAGTAACAAGGCTGGTCAGAGCTGCTTGACACAAGGTTTGTGGTGAGATTGTCCTGCTTATATGGCTTCTAAGCTTCATGAACAAAAACAGAACAGAAGAGTCATCAGCATCATTTTACAGCTGAAAAGTGCAGAATACATGCTTTCAGGGTTGCCCCTGATCTTTTATTCATAAAACCAAACCAAAACACTTTTGAGATAGCAGAACTGACCATACATATGTGCATGTAACACAAGACACCCTGATTTGCCTATTTCCTGTTACCTATTTCTAATTCCAGTTAGTTCCCTGATGCTGATTTCTCCCTCTTTTTTTTTTTATTGATGATTTATTTTCAAAGAACAGTAGTACAAAAAGATGGAAATTGCTTGTGTTGAGAGTCACATGGATGAAGTTACAGTAAGTGACTTGCCGTAGGCCACCAGGTCTGTCTCAGGCATAAGAATGAACTGAATTCCAGGCTGTGTTTTGTATGGCATTTCAGCTTTACACATTTTTTTCACAATTCTCCAGTCCAAGACACTCTTCCATACTTCAGATATCACATTTATGCTCAGCTGTGAGTTCCTCTGAACTGCAAGTAACTGAGGAAAAGCAAACATGGTGCAAATCTCCTGGGAAGGACAGCAAACAGGTGTCCTGTAGCTGGAGGTAGCAGGGCTGTGTGTCCATCCTCCTGGTGTGGTCTTTCCACCCTTGAGGAGCTACAAGTAAGAGGAATCATTGCTATTTTCCCTGGGGAGCCAGTAACCACACCTCTGCTCCATGTTACTGTGCTAGCACTGAACGGCAGCATTAAGTGACCTATTTGTTTTATAGTAGGAATGGAAGAGAAAATTATTCTGGTTTCAGTGAAGCTCAAGGGTAGTTTGCTCTGGGTTTACTGGATTCAGTGCTAATGAATGGTGCTTGCAGTCTGTTTTGGGGGGAGGCTTGGTTCCAGGTATAAGCTCACCTCAGGACACAATCCTCTGTCTGGAGCTAGTATAGGAAACAAGGGGTGGTGGAAATTTTGATTGTGCTGACACTGCCAGTTTAACCCTTTTCATTAGTCCAAGTTGCCACCTTTTTTCTTTTCCTGAAACAAGAGATAGCTGAATTAGCAGATGTGGTTCCTGTGCAATAATTTTACCCGAGGACAAGATAAGTATCTTTTTTTTCTTTTCACTAGTTCAGATAAAGCTGTTAAGTGGAAAAGTAATGATTATGAAAATTACATGGCTGGTATAGAGAAACTTTTCAATAGGTAGAAGATGATGGTGGAGAACTATGCCATGAAAAGGCACAGAAATAAGAAGGAAATGGCAGCCTCTGTGTAGATGAGGAGAGGTGAACTTTTTCTCACCTGCCTATAGTAAAAAATTTAAATCTTAAGAAAAAAAAGAAAGGAAAGAAAAAAAAAAACAACTTGCAGTTCTAAACAGACTAGAGAAACAGCTGGGTTTTGGTGTCTTCCTTTTACACTTCATTGCATGTTTGTTTCACAGCAGACCCTGTAATGAGCAGTGAGATTAAATTTTAGAGATCAGGATCAGACAAAATAATGAATATTTATAATGAATGTTTAACCCAAGTATTCTCAGTTTTCTTGTTTCCAGTTTGATTTTCTAAGAAAGAGCATATGCAGCAAGAAAAGACCCAGTTACTGTCCTTACTCAAAGCAAGTCTGCAGGTTGGGCCAAAGTGTTACGAGTCACCAGACACTTAGGAAAGTGTTAGAATGGACTGTCACTACTATGGGTAGTGGATGGGGCAATATTCAGACGTTATTCAATTCCAAGGGACTCACCAAGACACAAACTGATTTTAGAAATCAAGCTGTAATCAACTACACAGAGAAATAATACGGTGCTCCTTGATGTGGGACTAGATACTTGAAGACTATGATGTCTTCAGGCAGTCTATATTCCTTTAGAAAAGTAAAGAAGCAAATGATAGTGTTAATAGTGTTCAAACATGTATAAAATCTAAATGGTATATTCTGCACATAATAGGCATCTGTTTTACCAGTATCTGAAGAGGGCCTATAGGGATGCTGGGGAGGGACTCTTCATTAGAGACTGTAGTGACAGGACAAGGGGTAGCGGGTTAAAACTTAAACAGGGGAAGTTTAGGTTGGATATAAGAAGGAAATTCTTTCCTGTTAGGGTGGTGAGGCACTGGAATAGGTTGCCCAGGGAGATTGTGAATGCTCCATCCCTGGCAGTGTTCAAGGCCAGGTTGGATGAGGTCTTGGGTGACATGATTTAGCGTAAGGTGTCCCTGCCCACGGCAGGGGGGCTGGAACTAGATGATCTTAAGGTCCTTTCCAACCCTAACGATTCTATGATTCTATGATTCACTGGATGCTATTTGTGATATAGACATGCACAATGCAGGTATTTATATGACTGCAACGTTAAGAAGCACTAAACAAATTAGCGTTTAGCGGTTCAGCGTGGGTTATGTGTTGGTGCATGAAAGAGAAGTGACTACCCTTCTGCTACTCTGTGTGCAGCTAGGAAAAGGGCAAACTTCTCTTATTGCAGTGCTGCAGGCTGGATGGGAAGCATCAGTCCTCTGCTGAGGTGGGAGTATGATTTTATCTGCTTCCTCATTGAGCCTTTAACCTCACTGAG
The DNA here is from genome assembly GCF_034315485.1 of Pezoporus occidentalis. Lineage (NCBI taxonomy): Eukaryota > Metazoa > Chordata > Aves > Psittaciformes > Psittacidae > Pezoporus > Pezoporus occidentalis. The sequence goes on along the minus strand of NW_026913136.1, from coordinate 354,347 downwards.
ACAAAAGCTGTAAAGACAACAAAACATAATGTAGGATTTTGCTGAAACTAATGTTCCCAGCAGAATTAAGATGCAAGTATAGAACTCTTCATTCAGGGACCTTAGTATTTACAGCTATCAGATTGGAAGAATATTTGACTGAGTGTTGCAAATATTATGGGAGAGCTCCGCCAATGGCAGATGACTGTGAAGGTTATTAAATAATGACTTTACTTGAATGTGAACCTTAAATAACAGCTTTAAAATGTTCAAGTCTGTTTTCGTTCCCTTATTTGGTCATGTGGTTCTTTGCTTTCTGACCAAACTGTCTCCTAGGCCTAATGCATGAGGTGTCTGGCTTTGCAGTGGGCAGTCATGGTATGAGCTGTATTTTGGCTAATGTTTTATCTCTAGGCAGATATTCAGATGACTGTCACTTTCTGAATATCAGTCAGAGGAATTCTTCCCTTTCCACACTGTACTGCTCATGGTACTCATTTCTGCTGCCTCTTGAAGTCCATCATCATTACTGCTAATAGTGGTTGCAGAGGTTAATTTTCAAAGCCTAGTTTGAATAGCCAAATAGTTTCTCTTATTGGCAGAGATGGTCAGCGAGCTCCTTTGAAACAAGCGCAATACTCCTTAGCCCACTGACTCATAAATCTGGTGGTGGGAGGAGGATCAAGGTCTGTAAGAGAAATCCAGTAAAATATTGATAGCCATCAAGTATCTTAGATACTGTCAGGCAACTCAATTATCTTGATAAATCTTGTACTGCATTTTGCAGTGTGGTACTATAGGCCTTCTGAATACTCTTTTCATATCCTGACAACTAAATTACCTGAAGTATAGTATTAATAAGTCATGATATTCTGTAAAAACCACAGACTGACAGTTCTTTCAGTTATGCCTCAGTAATTTGCTAGAAGTAGGAAGGAACGCTCTGATTTTGACTGGCTACAGCCAGTAGCACTTTGCTTAACCCCAGCTGTTTGATTTTATTTTAGCTTTATTGCCTGCCACTATTGCTGTGGGTTCTTGGATGGGGGAGCCCTTTTCTAATTGAAGGAATCCTGGATTTTCTCTTTCACCTTTATACTAATTTTATTCACAAGGAATGAAATTATGAAGTGCGTATTGTGGCAGCCTTGCCTTCCACTCTCCAATTCACCAAGTTACTCTAACAGCATAAATTTTGAGCAGAAATTACCTCTGTTCTGAATCAACTTATTCTCCTCAGGTGAAATCTACTGTGTCCTGACTGGCAATTTAAGGAATGCTACCTGCCCACTTTGGCATGAACTCTCCCATGCAGGCATGGCTCCTAAGCGTAGGTTGCTGAGATCCCACTGTCCATGGTGCACTGTCAGCTGATGTCCAATGCCCTCCCTGGCTCTCCTGAGCTCAGGGTAAGGGGATTCAGGCAGCTGTGCTGCAAAGACACTTGCCTTGCCTGGAATGTTACTGCAGAACAGTGCCAGCACCAGCACAAGTAAAAGGTCATGCTTTCATAGATGTGGTGTATTGGAGTTATTTATACATCTCCAGTGAAAGTCAATTGGCCATTTTTTGGACAAGTTTGATAATACTTGACATGTTGTGTTTCTATGAAGGTAACTTATGATTACATTTAAATGAAAATAAAAAGGATTATAGATACTTCTGCCTTAAGAAGAGGATTTAACCTTCTGCTAAATAACGTTATTCTTTCATGTATGCTAATTGGTTTCCCAGTAAGTATTTTTTTTTGCTGCCTTTCATCAGATAGTGATAGATAAATTTGCATAAACTGGTGGAAAAGAACAAATCAATTAGTAGTAATTTTCTTAAATATTTATGCTGATAGCTATTGTTACATTTTAGAGTTTTTGTTTTATTTTTGTATAAATATATGCTGTAAGTTCCCATATCAGTGATGTATGTTTCAAAACTGAAAATAGTTTGCAGATTATATGCAGTATTTAAGGAGTTTTGTCAAATAGGAGTATATTCAAATCTCAAGGACTGCTTGGCCAGTTCCTGATACCCCTGAATTCAGCCAACTAGATGACATTTGTAGCACAGTCAAGCTGACTAGATGGCATTTGTAACACAGTCAAGCCCAAAAAACATTTAATTCATGCAACAAACAAACAAAACAGGCCAACATTGAATTCCCCATTAAAATATGGTGTCTATAACAAAGACCACCTTGTTAGCAGCATTAGTAGGAGCCTCCACAGGGGACAAGAGAGGGGTCGAGATGTGCCTGTGAGTCATAGGGCTGGCTTTGACTGTTCTCTCATTCAATAAAACACAACCTTTCATGCAGATCGCTGGTCTACAACAAACATCAAATGTTTGATACCATTAAAGCAATAATCAAATAGCACTTTTAAAACTCCATTCTTAAGAGTACGCTTTACTTACCTCTCATGTCACACTGGACTTTTTCCAAAGCCAAAGTTAAGTAGATTTCATTGTTCAGTTGCAGAATTTGGGGTAGTTGTTCTGTTCTTTTGGTTAAAATAAGTTTTATCACTTCAGAGATGAGGAGAGCTTTGGAATAACAAGTGCATGATTTACCAGAGGGATTCACCTTGCAGGAGAGCAGGTGGTGTTATTGCCGCTTGGCTTTCCTCATTATTTCGATGGGATTGAAAAGTTCCCGTTGTCACTGGAGGGTGTGAAGAAACCTCTTCAGATATGTCTGCTGGGTGGATGTGAAGAATAATAGTCATTAACATATAGACTTTCATCTGTATACCTCAGAGCACTTCATTGTGGTCGAATTGCATCATGAAGTGACTTTCCCTTTATCACATGGTAAGCTTGTGACAAATTTAGGAGAAAAAAAGAGTCAGCATATTTTTCAGCATGCTAGTCCAGATTGTTTCTGTCACTATCTGCTGTGTCTTAGTTGAATCCTCCCTCAAATCAAATCAATGCTGCACATTTCTGTAGTCTGTGCTATCTTACACACCACTTTTATTCTTTCCTAGGAACTAAATCAATAAAAATTGGGATAATGTCAGTGGTTAGTAGCAAAAAAAATTTCATGTGTTCTTGAGAGGTGAAGAAGATTCACCTACTTACTGCAATGTATCTACCAGATTTTGTCAAGTGTAAATATTTATATTTGCAGTGATTCTTTCATGATAAAATAAAAAAGCATGAAAGGTATTTGACACAAATATGTCTGCAGCTAATATACATCAGTTTCTGAGCATTAGCAACATCAACATATGCCTCTGACAGGGGAGGCCCTAGAGCTACTGGAAAGAAATCCTTCAGTTTCTGCAGTTGCAGGCTACAGGTAATATAATTAATCCAGGCATGCAGCAGCAACATATTGGCTTCATCTTGCTTTGACAATATAACATGTCTTCAGATATTTCTTTCTTTAGGAGCAAGCCATTTTCCTCTTCTCCATCTTTTCTGTATTTCTGTGTTGAGAAACTGAGTAAGTATTGAACAACTTCCAAGCCATTTCCCCCTCCCTCTTCTCCCATTAGATCTCTCCCTTGTCATAGCCAGGAGTGATATTTTGATTTTCTAATAGACAGTTTTTTCTCATGACTGAGACTGTACATGTGCATGTGAGAAATGCCTCAATTGCATTCCCCATCTATCAACAGTTCCCTTGATTTGTGGCTGTGTCACCATTTTAAGTAGAGCTGAAAGCACTGGAGGTTTAGATATCATGTGTCATGGTGATGATATGCAACAGGGAATAGAATTCGTATGATGTTGCATCCTACTTTATTATTAGGTTTCACTCCTAATGCTACAAGACTTCATTTGAATATTCCCTCATTGTTAATGAAGACTCCCAGCTAGAGATTGCCATTGGGGGTTGTATTTTTCTGCTTGATTTTACACTTTCTGCTGAGAGCAGCATGGATTACTGTTACCTCAAGAAGTAAGATTTGTGAAGAACATGGTGATTTTGTTTCAGTGCTACAACATATGCTATGACTTTTGAATGCTAAAGAGAATTTTATTTCCTATCACAAATGACGGGAACTGAAGTGTACTCAGCACGAGATCTGACCCCATTCTTCAGTATGTGCAGTTCTGTTAAATCTGTGGAGATCTTGGGGCGTCCAACAATTTTGAGTGCCAGTTCTGTCTAGGTAGACGTATTAACACTTGCCTGACTTGATTTTTCCTCGTCTTTCATAGCATTTATACCATACACTGCTATCTCTCTATCTGCAGAAGACGAAAAAGGAGGTACTTGTCAGCTACATTTACTTGCTGTTCTCATTCTGCATAGTGATTCAATGAGAAATGTGTATTGAAACGGGTACAATTGTCTTCTCCTCTGGTCAGCAAGTCAGTAGGCTTTTTAATCCAGCTAGGAGCCGGCCTGGTCTGAAAATGCACCGTGGAGCTTGTGTATTTTTTGATTAGCTATCCTAATAACTCTAGGTTTAATTTAGGTGAACGAAAGGGATTTAGAACAAAATCCTTCTCCTGCTGCTGTTAGGCAATTGGCAGAATATGGTGTTTTTATAGCATGATTCTTCTCCTGTCTTGGCACCCTCCACATGTAATTAGCAGAGTGCCTGCACGATCTCTCAGATATTTTCACTCAGCAGTCTCACAAGCAAGAAAGAATTAACACATTGCTTACTTTTCCATTCTGCTAGCACATTGCATTTAGCATTCTCCATCTAAACAGCTGCTTGGGAATTGGGGTTTTGTTTCCTTTCATTGTGCTTTCCTGGGTTATTGCCATTCTTGTCCGGATGCTCAAGAGCAGCTGGTCATTTGGAAAACTCTATGGTTTGTGGTAGCAGGAACAGAGATAAGACCTTTATTTCCTTACTTACCTGATATTTTTAGAAAGTCTTGAACATCAAAGAGAGAATTCAGCACTTAACAAATACTGCAGGAATTTTTCCAAAATCCCAACTGAGTTCCTTGATGGTGGAAATGGGATGTTGTGGATTGCATTTCTTGGTATATAAGCAAGGCCTCACAATCATATTTATATGTCATTGGTCTAGACAGGATTAGATAATCCAGACCTCCCCAAGACCTGAGGAGATCATCTACCAAGCCACAGACATCACAGAGCCATTTCATGGTTTTGTGTGTGAACAGCTGCAGAACTGCAGTATTTTCTTCCCAAATAGAAGTGAAACAAAGAGTCAAGAAAACTCCTAAAAGGAACTTCTTAAACAGCTGTAAATTTGCTGGCAGAAAAAATATGAAAGAAAGATCTGTGGAAAAGTTGCAAAATACTGCACAGAAAACTCTCTCTCCAAGAGTCCTGTTCTGCATCCCAGATGATACTTCCTTTTTATCTTCTTACCTAGACTTGCCTCTCTGCTTTCTTCTGTCAAAAAGCTGGATATAGAGTTTTCCTGACATAAATTCCAACTTGCCTCCGTCAGTTGACTCCCCTCAGTGGCTTCATAGAGCAGTTTGCACTCACTGTAATTATGAAACAAAAAAAAATTGTGGTTGGATTCAGACATGCACCAGCATTTGTCTGACTCAGTAGGCCATTAGCAACATCATTTTTCCAATTTGAAAAAGAAAGTAGATTAACTGGACAGCTCTACATGGCATAACTGAATTAGTAAAATCTTGTCAATGTAAGGGGTCTTGTTAGTTGTAATGGTGGCAGGAGCTGAACATGGTGTTTTCTAGGACTGTAAGAAAGTAACAACACTTCCACAGAGATCCTTTTCCCATTCAAAGCCTGCTGTTTGCCATCTCTCTTGTGTAGTACTGGCGTTTTAATGATACCCATCCTCTTCCAAGAAAGTAAAATTAATAGGACACATATAGTACCCTGGGTATCATAACAGTATTAAGAGGGATGACTCAATCATAAGTTTCAAAAATAAAATATAGTAGCTGAATTAGCAAGTATAATAAACAAGCTGACCAATATTCTTATATCTAATTTCAAAATAAAAGCTTAATTACAGCAAGCAAGTGGTACATGTCTTGTCTCTGTTAAGAAGACTTTCAAAGTATATCTAAGAAGACTTAAAATTGATGAAAGAGGGATACAGAAGAAATAAACTCATTATATTCCCTGCTCTTTTATCTTTATTTCTCTAGTGCTTCTCAAGCATACAAATTTGTCTGTGAGCTAAACAGCCCTCTTTCTGTGTTATTCCTTCAGCTCCGTCTCAGACAAATCTTTCAGTGAGTTTAATGAAAAATTTGCTTTCAGTAGAGGTGCATTATACTGGTCTCCTTTTTATCCTTATTTCACCACCACATCCCACTGATTTTTTATTCTCAGAAAGAGGAAGAAAAAGTACTCCTGATGGGACATAGATTTGTTGGAACAGAGTATGGCAGTGGTGGAATCACTACCCCTGGAACTGTTCACCAACTGTGTAGATGAGGCCCTCAGTGACATGGTTTAGGGTGGCCTTGGCAGTGCCGGGGTAAAGGTTGGATTTGATGATCTTAAAGGTCTTTTCCAACCTCTTTGATTCCATGATTCTATGTGGTGGTTAGAGCTGGACAGTAGAGTTAGAATTAAATAAACAGGTATTATATACAGAAAACTTCTGTTGTGCCCTCTGTGAGTGGAGATCACCATTCTGAAAATAGTGATTCTCAGGCTGCAAGGTAGAGGGGAAAAAAATCTGTTACTGCCCACCACTGGAAATTAGGTCCTAAATAATCAGATTTTTGCTATTATGTTTATTTATGTTGTAATGCAATACCATAAGAACTGGGAAATTTTGTTCAGGTGCTAATGCTATTCATTTATTTTTAAAGTACTTTAATTTTTTAAATATTCCATATGTTTTCTGTAGTGGTTTTGCATATTATAAAATACTTCCGTAGTACTCCAGTTTAGCTGTTTTATACTTTCTGTAATGCTTTTACAAAGAGGGTTTTAAAGGAAAAACGTCTGGCTTCTCTTTCAGCGATGATTAAATGAATCAATTACTAAAACAAAAGAGAGTAAATGCTACTTGTGCGTCACTTGCTATTACAAAAATGTCAGTATTGTCTGATTCTGGGTTACATATATGTTGCCGGTAGTTCTCTCTTTTATGAGCAGTCTTTCTAATTTCTTTATTGCACTTTCATTATTTGAATACTGATAAAGTGAAAAATACTGATTTTTGTATATTGCTGTTTGCTATTTATTTTTTTCTCTGATGACCAATATGTATCTAATCTTCACTGTGAAACCTGAAAAACATAACAAACAGGTTGGATAAATTCATTTGAAAGAGACAGCTTTCTAACTACTGTTCTGATCTTCTTAAAAACATTGAAGATTTAGTTTTTGGTTTGTTTTGGTTTGTGTTTTTTTTTTTTTTAACATCTTTTTACTCAGTTGAAACTTTCAGTAAAATGGAAATTTATAAATTATTGTATGGCCTGGAAAAGCTGGAGGGCTCTTTGCCTCCGTTTGACCTGTCATACAATCACTTGCTGTGCCACCATCAGCTCCTCACTCTTGGCTGCAGCTCAGAGCTGCACCTCTCCCTGTTCCTCCAAAACTAGTTAACAACCTGTCTCACTCTCATCTTGCAGTAGCCCTGAAAATCAAGGCATGTATTCCTAGCCCTGGCTTCCTGTATGTGTTTATCTCATGTTGCATTTGCTGCTCTTGCATTGAAAAAAGTGCTAAGCCCAGCAAAAACACAGCTCCAAAATTCTCTCATTCCTCACTTCCAAACAAAAAATTGAATTAAGTCAAACCCTCCCCCCTTAAAATCAAAAGCTTTCCTGATTAAGAGGCTAAACTTTGTAAAAAAGGCTGAGAATGAGACATGGAAATTCGAAGAAAGCCTGTAACATTAAGGAAAACTGATTAGACGATTTTGGTTGTCCTCAGATGAGTAGTCATTCTCATATGGCATAGTGCACACTTCAGGTTGAATTCCCTTACAGCAGCACTTAAGGCTTATATCAAGAACCACACCTTAAAAATCTGATTACAGACTGTCCTGGATATCCATTCTGACCTACCGTGACTGAGTTTTATTTTAATTTGTCTTCACAGACAAAGTTGTAAATTTAAATCTTGCTAGTTACCTTTTCGCAGCCACTCTGCCCTGCTCAAAGTATCAAACCTAAGACATTAAGAGATAAAGGTATTTATCCAGAGTTTAAAAATAGATATTCCAGTTATGATTGTGTGGAATGAAGGTATTGCGTACACTCTGAACATGTGATCGGCATTCTAATCCAGGCAAATGTCAGCATAGAGCCACCTGGTGCATTTTTCTTGCAACTCCACCGAAAAAGTACTGATGCTGCAGAAAACCAAGAATCCATTACAAAAAAATATTAATTCTTCACAGCAGTGAATAGCATAGTAAACAGCTACTTCTTGTTGCTGTGGTTAAATAGTAAAAGAAAACAGTCAAAATTCTTTACTGGCTTTTAGATTTTAAGAAACAGATTAGATTTAAGAAACAAAATTGTATAGAAAACTATCTTGAAGCATAGAAGCTATTCAGAAGGCTCTAAGTAACTTGGGAACCTACCTGTAATTTAAAAATTAGTCCAGGCACTTTGGAGAGAAGGATTCACTACTGGGGCTAAAGGCTGAAATGTGACTGGGTGCTATAGCTCCTAAATTGCTCTTCAGATGTGCAACTTTCATCCCTTAATCACTTACTCCTGAGAAGTTTATGTAACTAGAAAAGTGGCTAAGAAAGTTGGGGCTGTTCATCCTGGAGAAGAGAATGTTGTGTGGAAACCTCATAACAGCCTTCCAGTATTGAAGGGGACCTACAAGGATGCCTGAGATGGACTGTTCATCAGGGACTGTAGCAATAGAATAAGGGGGAATGGGTTAAAACTTGAACAGGGGAAGTTTAGATTGGATATAAGGAGGAAGTTCTTTACTGTGAGGGTGGTGAGGCACTGGAATGGGTTGCCCAGGGAAGTTGTGAATGCTCCAACCCTGACAGTGTTCAAGGCCAGGTTGGACAGAGCCTTGGGAGACGTGGTCTGGAGTGAGACATCCCTGTCCATGGCAGGGGGGCTGGAACTAGATGATCTTAAAATCCTTTCCAAGCCTAACTATTCTGTGATTCTATGACTTTTTGTTACTTCCAGCTTTAATTATTTTCCCACTTAAGCACCATAAACATTATTTTTGTTATTTTATTTGATTGGGTGTTTTTTAATTTTTTTTTATTATTTTTCCCTTTTGAAAATTACCACATAACTTAAAAGCTCATGAATTGAAATACATTGGAGAGCTTGTATTAGATTGCAAACATGATCCTAGCAACATATTGGTGAGGATCAGCATGATTTATTGTCATGGTTTAAACCCAGTCAGGTAATTCGTTCGCTCACTTCCCCCCCTTTCTTGCCCTCCCCCTGCTCTCGGAGGGACGGAGAGGAGAATCGAAAAGAATGCAACTCCCACAGGTTGAGATAAGAACAGTTTAGTAACTAAGGTATAACACAAATTACTACTGCTACCACCAATGATAATAATGATAAAGGAAATAACAAGGGAAGAGAATACATCATCTCACCACCAGCCGACCGATAACTCGCCCCCCCCAGCCCGACCAAGCTCTGACCGATACCTCCTCCAACCCTGCAGTCTCCCAGCCCTTCCGGCTCGCTCCCAGTTACCTCCTGGGCATGATGTGCTGTGGTATGGAATACCTCTTTGGTCAGTTTGGGTCAGGTGTCCTGTCTCTGCTTCCTCCTGGCCTCCCCTCCTCCCTGGCAGAGCATGAGGCTCACAAAGTCCTTGGCCAAACCAAAACATCATTGTTATCAGTTCTGTTCCCAGGCCGAAAGTCAAAACACTGCACTGCACCAGCTACCAAGAAGGAGAAACATGACTGCTACTGCTGAACCCAGGACATTTATGTTGGCATATATTTTTTAAATAAGTTTAATAGAATCGTTAGGGTTGGAAAGAACCTTAAGATCATCTAGTTCCAACGCCCCTGCAGTGGGCCGGGACACCTTACGCTAAATCATATCACAAAAGGCCTCGTCCAACCTGGCCTTGAACACTGCCAGGGATGGAGCATTCACAACCTCCCTGGGCAACCCATTCCAGTGCCTCACCACCCTCACAGGAAAGAATTTCCTTCTTATATCCAACCTAAACTTCCCCTGTTTAAGTTTTAACCCGTTACCCCTTGTCTTGTCACTACAGTCTCTAATGAAGAGTCCCTCTCCAGCATCCCTATAGGTCCCCTTCAGATACTGGAAGGCTGCTATGAGATCTCCACGCAGCCTTCTCTTCTCCAGGCTGAACAGCCCCAACTTCCTCAGACTGTCTTCATACGGGAGGTGCTCCAGTCCTCTGATCATCCTCGTGGCCCTTCTCTGGACTTGTTCCAACAGTTCCATGTCCTTTTTATGTTGAGGACACCAGAACTGCACACAATACTCCAGGTGAGGTCTCTCGGGAGCAGAGTAGATCACCTCCTTCGACCTGCTGGTCATGCTCCTTTTGATGCAGCCCAGGATATGGTTGGCTTTCTGGGCTGCAAGCCAGAATAATATTTGTTCCACATTAACAAAATTATTATGTGAAGTCATATTATCCATGAAATCAATATAGTATGAACAGCAGCAGTGCAAGACTGACACCCACCTGCCCTTCTCCATGAGGGGAGGACAGGTGGCCAATTCATTTATGATCATTTAACATATGGGCCATTCACATGGGGTGTAATATCTCCTGTTGTAGTGTCTTCTTACCGGGAAAGTAACGTTTGTGACAGCTGTGGAAAACTATTCCTGATACCTAATTCTCTTTGCTTTCTAAAGAGCAAGCGACTGAGTAGAGGAAACTCATGAGTGAGGCATAGTTAGGAGACCTGCCCAGCTTCATACAGGCATAAATTCTGCAAAGGCCTTATCCACTCGTCACAAAGGACAGGGACCCCAGAGCAATATCATCAGTGATATTAAGCACTGGAAATTCTGATGAAGAAATATTTTTGATCACTTCCATGCTGGAGGTTTCAATTGTCAACCTCCAAAAGAAAGGCAAGCTAATCTTATGGAGTATTCAAGTATAGCATGTATTCATGTACACTGCAGGATGGACTTACTTTTTTTTTTACCTCTTTTAAAGGAGCTACTTGAAAGTTAAGAGAATGATTAAATTTCTTGTTCTCATTGTCTTTGTGCCAGCAGAAATGCAAACTACAGTTTTGTACTGTAGCTTTCTGTAAGATTAGTTCCTTGAGGAGAAGCACAAGTGCAGAAAAAATGCTTAAGAAATGAAATGTGGATGCTGAACAACAGAGAAGCAGAAAAATTACTACAAAAACAACAAAACCCAAACGAAACAAACAGCCTACAAATATGGTAGTGAGAAGCACTGGTTAAACAGGCATGAAAATTCATTTAGCATTATGTCTCCTTGTCAGTCTCAGAGAAATGACAAATTCTTCACATTTTCATTCATCTTTCTTGGTGACAATTCATGTTGCTTGAAAATCTTACTCAAATCATCAGTTTCAGATTTTTCAACAGGATTTTATCACAAAGCACCTGAAATAGTAAAGGTCTGACAGAAAAAGAAGGGAAGGAAATGAAGAACTTGTAGAAGATATGTGCTTTTTACGTTATTGAGAGGGTTAGAATTAGAATTAGAAAGAAGGTTCATTTTTTGTCACAGTTTTGTTGCCCAGATTTACGTACATTCTGCTACTTGGAGTAAGCCCTTATTTTTCTCCAATTATAAACCGGAACAATTTCTGAAGTAAAAATTTCAGAAACATATGGGGAAAAACCGCTGCAGATAATGCATACTCTCTAAGGGCAGTAATTTTGTGAGACTGTGAAAGCAATATTTCCTGTCATCCCTATCCATCAGATGCCATTCACAGCTTTTTTACAGCTCCTGTATCTTTCATTCTGTTGTGATTACCTTAATGGGACCCATTAGCAGAGCAATACTATTTGATAGGACCTGGGAAACAGTGAAGAAATTTTAAGGAATTGTGAAGTTATTCTTTTGTAAAAGCAGGAATGTGATCCATGTCACAGGTTCTGTTGCAATAATTTTTTATGTTCATTGCAAAAATTACTGATGTGTTTTTGCAAGAATTGCAAACAGAACCTGCCACTTCTTAGTATCTCAAGGCATGCCTGTGCTAGTCCTCATAAACCCATTAACACTACTATTCCATTATGCTGAGTGATCCAGTAAGCTGCGACACACAATACACAGTAGCGGCTTACAAGAGGCTTCACTCCAGATACTAATTTGGCACCACCCTCGTATCCCTAAACAGATCTCATTATGGCAAGACCTAGGAAGTGGATTTTGTGTCATCTAATTCTTAAGCACTTGCATTCAAATTGAGGTGTTTCTTCCTGCTAAAAGTTGTTTGAACTTGCAAACAAGAAAATGGGAGTCAGAAAGTAGTTTGCTGTAGGTGCTTAGGCTGTTTCCTTAAGTATTTTCCATATTTAATTTATCAATGTACAAGATTTATGAGATAGCAAAAAAACCCCTCCACACAATGCTAGATTTATAGTTGTTTTGAAAACCTAATGAAAGGTGGTTGTGTTTTGTTTGTCTGTTTGTTTGTTCGTTCGTTCGTTTGGTTGTTTGCTTTTTTTTTTTTTTAATTCAGCAGTTATAATATTTTTCCATGAATTTGTGTTCTGAAAAATTCTGACAGAAGAACTTGTACTCTGGCAAATTCTTAGCTATACTGCTGCAGATCACAGGGTCCTCCGTTAGAGGGTCCCATAACACCAGTTAAGGCAAAATATGGTACCACTGGTGAAATTGTGAAAATGACCATTGAAGTGTTAAGTATCTGTGATGAACATTGGTATTTTGGTTATAATATGTAAGAGCAGATATGAAGGAACCCACACATTAGAAGGCAATGTAGGAAAGTGATACAACAAAGGTCTAAATTCAAAATAGTTATGAGTAATCATAAAATATGATTTTTTCCTATGTTTTAGTGTAATTGCTTTGTGTTAGCAGTAGTCATTGTTTAGCTTGTTTTTGAGACTGTAAGCTTCATATCGCATCTCCATATTAAAGTCATATCTTTATGGTACTTTCATCAGTCTTATCTATATTTCAGCATCTATTTCTGGCTCTGGAATGCCATCTTCCTCATTCTGTGATACAATCTTCAGTTTTTGGAAAACAGCACTCTTTACACACCTCATGATCTCGTATTCTTTGTAACATACTTGTTTCCTTTGGGAATATTAATATGGTATTATAAAATATTTCCACAGACACTTAAAAATTGGTTCCATTTTTGCAATTAAAGGACAGCACAATTTGCATGATGCAAAGTAAATGCATGCAATATAAATACATTTGGAATTTGTGCCAGTTTAAAAAGTAGGCCATTGTCAAGCAATTTGTACTATTCAAATTAGTTCTTATCTTCTCTGGGTTTAGAAGAATTATGGTACTTAGGAGAAGTTCAGTAAGAAATAATTGTTCTTATAATTAATATTGTAACTAGATAGAGATTTTACATAGTAAAACAAAACTGTATTCTAAGAGTTATGTTCTAATAACTGTAATGTCTGTGTTTCAGCAGGTAGAATTTCAATCAGGATGAATATTTTATTCATAAAAGTACCTCAGTGAAAAATTTCAGCTGGAAGGTGCCTTGGAAATAATCTCAGAATTCAAAGACTGTGTTTTCTTTAAGCTTGACACAAAGAGTGCTATGAATAGGGTTCTGCTAAGTAACTGCAATGAACTTTTGTTCAACCCCTGTAATTTTTAAGGTACTTAGAGCATTACATCACTTTTCTTGTGGAAAGGCAGAATTCCACTTTTGTTACTTTTTATACTTAATTAATTAACCAAATATTTTAGAAATACCATTGTAACTGAATATTGACTATATAAATAAAGGATGGGGTTTTTTTTTGCTTGACTTGTGAAATTAGTTCTTATAGAGTAAGTGTTTATTATCCAGTTGCCAAAATTTTAGGCACTGGGGTGGGAGAGTGGATACTGTAAAGCCTGAAAGATTTTAAAACTGAAGTTCTTGAAAGAAAGAAAATGGGAAAATACTCTCCGTAACTTAAAATTTCCATTGATCAGGATACAATGTTGCTGCTGGAAGACTTAGTAAGGATTTTTCACTAAGCATTTTTTCAGTAAAACTGCCTGAAAAACAGGCAAGATTTTTCAAGGTACCTAAGAACCCTAATATTTTACATAAATCTAAGTTTCATGTGACAAAACCTCAGCCGCAGAACCCCAGAGCCTCAAATTTGAGGGTATAACTTCTCCCTGTTAACATAAACTCTATATATTTTTTCTACTCAGCAGTATAAGCATAGTAACAGACAACCTGCAATCTACATGGGATAAGGACGGACTTGCATCTAGTCCAATTTTCAGCATTCTTTCATCACCATCCTTTGTCTTCAGCTGCTCTTCCTGTTTAAGGCTGTGTATACAATTCTGTTTTCCTATTATTCTCTAAGTTTGAGAAATAGACATTTGAAATAAACAGTTTTGTTTCCTTGAAACTTCTATAGCATCTGCTGTTCATTATCACAGTAACGATCAGATGTTAATCTCTGGAAATATTGTTAAATTTTTTAAAATTACTGTTACACATTATTTCACAGATTTTTTTAAAAAGATGAATTAAATAAGATTATAGAGGGCTCTAAGCAATCCAGATTGCCAGATTTCCTGCCTTGTGTATTTTCAAGTGCAAAAAAGACACACAGATGATGATATGCATCTATATCTATACTGTATATATGTCATATAAGTCATTTAACTACTGTATCAGTGGAAGTATAGCAAATAGCCTGAAAGTGTGTTCCATAAAAGATTAACAAAAAAAAAAAAAAAAAACACTCAAGAGCAAAGTGAAGACAGTGGAGGATAATGGATAGCTAGCACTTACGAAAATTTGGTCATAATTCTAGATGGTCCATGATGCAGGTTTACAAGTATAACTTTATATATCCATCTTTGAAAGCCTTAGCCTACAGGTACAAGTTGTGACTTTGCTTGAAGACTTTTAGCTGTCAGCTGTAACCTGGGCTCCTGCCCATTAGTGTTCAAAAAAAAAGTGGGCATGCACTCTCAGTTATTTAGTAATGAGAGCTTTAATCAGATTGTCATTTTTTTTTAACATTAAAGTGAAATAATTTTTAAGGAACTAAATATATCAAATTGAAAAGGTTTTCAGTTCAAAGGTTTAGGACATTTCTTGCTTATTTTGTCAAGTAACAGGGGAAGATCAACATATCAAAACACATTTGGAAGATCAACACATCAAAACACATTTGGCAGTGTAGCATTAGTAAAGTTTGTAGAACTCTGCTGCCAAAAAATGCTGGTTTTGATTTTGTTAAATGAATTTTTAAATCTGGAAGAAGGATCTTCTGCTGCCTTGAATTAGGAGAAATAATTCTAGAAGTTTTTCAGATTGTAATCTTTTTCTCTGAGCTTCAACATCTACCTGAGAGCTTAGAAATAAAAAGATTAGCTGCAGGAACCACTTTCTTCTTTGTAATAGCTGGAGGCACAATGCAACCTTTCTACATGGGAGGTATAACCATAAGAGTTGTAGATTCTGGGGGGACAAAGCGTGTGTGCCTATCAGATAGAACTATTGAGTTAATTCACTGAATTTGCAGTTTAGAGTCCATAATATATCCCATAGGTTCAGAGCTGATCATAATATATACCTTTATGAGACTGAATAATAGCTGTCATTATATGTTTTCAATAAGAGCTCTTTAATGTGTCTAGAAAACAGTTACAAGATTAGCACTGTTGAGGATGAACAGAAAAATAAATAACCAAGTGCAGTATAATATTTATTTTAAATCAGAGCTGCTATGAACACACTGCTTGAGTATGTCTTTCATTTTTTTTTGCAGTATCTCATTTTGAGTTTGGGAGTAAATTATTTTTTTTCTAGGCCAGGAAAAAATAATTGATGCAGTTCATGGAGTAAAATGCTCTTGCTACCTTAATTATTTTCATTGCTCCTTTAATAGTTTTTGTAATTTAGGCAGTTGCCTCCTTAAATGCATATTTTTGTTTGTTGAGAATAAATCCTGAAAGAAATCGACAAAAGCAGGCGTATGCAACAGTGCTACATTGTTGATGTATTTTTTAAAGCTGACCTTTCAAGACATACAGAATAGAGATTGGAAAGAAGGGTCACGTGTACCATGTAGATTCCAGAAATAAGAGAGATTAAACTTGACTGCTTTTCATATCAGAACTGAAAAGTTTTTATGTAGATCCACGTATTTGTTTTTGCACCTTGACTCTGATCAAAATTCTCAGTAAAATTGATTACTCATATCACTTTATCAAGAAATAGTTCAACATTTTTGATGAACAAAGACTTACAGAATTTGATGTGAAAGGTAAGTTCCTAGTATTTTTTTCTGTGATAGCATTTATTTCAAAGGAAGTCTTTTTTCAGAGGCTTTGATAAATTCAAATCTGCTCCTCTTGTTTTGTTTTGTTTTGTTTTTTCCCCCAAAATGGTTTTGGAGCAACTGATCCAAGTGGACACCAAGGGGTGCTGTTTCATATTCTTTGTGTGCAGTCTGTTGCCTGCTCATTCATGTAGAGGCACACACATACTGCACTTCTGCTAATTTAGCATTTCTGCAAGTTTATCTCCAAGTTAAAGAAGACAAAATGAAGTACAATCAAGTAAAACTTTTGGATCTGATTAGATATGTATTATGTATGTATGATAATATGTATTACCTAATTAACAGAGGGTGAGGAAAATCATTATTACTTTCAACTGTGTCATGGTAACTGAAGATACTCAGCAAACAAAAAATGCTAAATAGAGCTTCCATGTAACATGAGAAAGGGTATGTGTTCACACTAGAAATCCAGAACTGCCTATATTTAATGATGGGGCAAAAGAATTTGAATTGGGGATCACTGATCTAAATTCATTTTGCAAACAACCAAACAGGCCACAGAGGAAAGGTTTATTCATCAATACCTAAACCCTATTTAGAATTAGGTCGTTAGGTCTGTGCATATATGTGTCAGCTTGTGATAGAGCATGTGACTGGAGTTGTTGCTAACTCCAATAGTCTTTAAAAACTTCAGTTAACTATAAAATAGTATGCCTCATGTACATTAAGTACTTCTGTTAAACAGTGGGAGAAAAGTGTATTGACAATTTTTTTTCAGAAATAACGTGGCAGTATCTTTTCCTTAAACAATAGCATGGCCACATTTTTTTTTTTTTTTACACAGCTTCAAAAGTAGTTAAGGGAAGTGCATAAGCATATGACTAACAGGGTAAGTCAGGTAAGATAAACTACAGTACAGGAATTTAGCATGGAAATTAGGCATTGGATACATTTTAGTAGAAGCAGCACCTATTTTGTGGTCCCTGTTTATGTGCTAAAGCACAAAAAGGCAAATGTTTTCTCTATTTTGACATTCTTTACATTAATCACATTCCCTAGATAACAATACATCATGGGGTTTTGGCTTCATCCAAAGTGAATCAGGTTTTGTTCTGCAGAACCATTCTCGGTCTTGAATTCGCCACCTCTCTGAAAAGGGAATGTTGTTGTACATGTATGTAGTAATTGATCAGAGCATTCTTACTGCCTCCTCCTTTTCTACCCCCTTCAGGAAATCCTGGCCCTGATTCCTAAACTTATGGTGAATCACAAATTACATATAGTTTTTCCAGCTTGCATCTGACTTGGAATTCTCTAACTAAAACAAACATGTCTTGCACTCCTTTGAACTTCAAAAGCCATTCATGTGATTAATTGAGAATTTCAAAGTGACATCCACTTTCTGTGCCAGTTTTAAAAAGGAAAAAAATGTGCATTTGTACCAAGGAATGATTTTATATGAATTTGAGGCCTAGTCTGATGACCTCAGAGCTCTGGTCTGCTTCTGTTCTTGTATTTCATCTCTCCCACAAAGTTTTGCCATGATGAGCATAGGACTTCCAGCTGGAGGAAACAAAGCTTCTGAAGGCCTTCTGTACTGCAGGTGTACTTGTCTAATTGCCACATATGACAAGCTGGACATTGAAGAAGGAGGTAGGTTTTACCAGCCAGTAATTGTGGCCAGGGGGAAGAGTGATTTCATTCGCAGTTTCAGTGGTGACTAGTGCCTGACTAGATAGATATTCAGGTTTTGGTTGCTCAACTTTAGGACGATGGGGTTCGTGTTTGAGCTGATGTATAGTTTTCTCCTCAAGGAGTCTGAAAATCAAGTTTCTTCAAGGAATCTTAAGTAGTACCCTCAAGAACATCAGTGAAGTTAGAAAAACATCAGCAGAATAATGTGTATTTTAGTTGTTGTTCTCCTATTAAAGCCAGCTAAATCTTGCTTAATTTAGGGTGAGGGCTTATTCACAAGGTTATTACATGAATAAAAATTTAACCAGTAAAGTATGGACTGGAAACATGAGTATAAGTGCTACCTCTATACATCAGAAGCAAATAGATGAACTGTACAGTTCGCAGTCTTCCTAGGGTTTATTTGCCAACCTATGGAATATACTCCTTCAACTTTTTCTTGCTTCCCTGTTTACACTAATACTTCAACTTTCATTTAGACAATACTAAGAATGTCTTTTTCAGCAGTACCCACTGTGGAACAATCTGTCTTATATTCACCAGAATTCCATGCTCATTTAATGAACGATGAAAATTGTATTAACAGATCTGCTAAATCCACCTAGATAGCATGTGACCTGGTGGTAACTCATGGTATCCCGGAAAGTTGGATGTAGCAGCAAATGAGCATTGCACAGTTCTTCATGCTGCTGATAAGGATGTGTTTTGCATTAGGTTTGAGAAGACTGTGCTATATATCACATATTTTAGCACCATCTTCTGCAACAGGGAGGCTAGAAATGATTGCTTTGTCATCTAAACTCTGAATCTAATAGAGAAATCCTATTACTGTACTATCCAAAAATTGACATCCCACATTCTTTGATATTGAAAATCTGTAAAAGATGACCAGGTTGGATGAACTTTCAGCTTCCACCAAAGTTAAGATATAAAAGCTCTTGGTACTCTTTAACCACTTGTTTCATCAACAATGGTTCATTTTCTTTTCTGAAATTATCGGGCTGAAACAGCAAGCCAATGGAAGAGTAAGAAAACTCGCACTGACATGCAAAAAGCAGTATTTTAAAACAGATGTTTGTGGAAGCCACAGTGCCTTTAGGCTCCAGAGATATCTGCAACAAACAAATCAGTCCTACAGCACAGTTTATCACATGGCACAAGGGAAAATGCTTTAAATACGAGTTGTTTGGCAACCAGTGAGATGAAAAGAGTATTCCATGTACGGCAAAATAGCTTCCAGGATACAGACTGTATAGACATAAAAATCCATACTCTGCCTTACGTTTTGTATGCAATGATGTTTTGCACAGCTGTCTTAGGTTTAAATGAACACTGTAAAAATATTATTTTCAGGATGCAAAAGTATGTGTAAGCCTCCTATCATGTCTGTTATGCTGGTGCTAGGGGAAGAGGTCATTCATGTTCAAAACACTTCCCTCTGCTATCTGATGGCTACTTTAATTTGTCCCATCAGGCAGTAGCTGGGCTTGTCTCTCCTGCAGACAGATGAGCCATTTCAGATGCCTTGCCTTCTCTTCACCAAGAAGACCACCAAGCACTGGCATGGTCTAATTGCCAGTCTGGTTGCTTTCTTGTTGCCTTTGGAAGGCTGTGCTCTCACTGTGGCTTTTGTGGTTCTTTCCATCAGGCAGTGTGGTCCCTCTCAGAGGCACAAGCATGCCAGACCAGCCTTTTTGAATCAGTGCCAACCCTCTTACTTGGGAGGTGAAGCCAAATATCATATATTTTAAACTGTAATGCTTTACTTGTCCACCTAGCTCCTGTCTCCTAAAGTCATTAGTTGTGGTTTTACTTCACTGTTAAAACACTCATCAGTTTTTTCTCTTTCAACTCTAACTATATTCAACGTTATGTTTAGCAAGCTCTGTGTAGGTAAAATGGAGAGATTCCGCTGTTCTACTTAAGAGCTTTTATTTTTCATTCTTTTTGTGTCCTAAGGAAGTAAAATGTGTTCCTTATTAAATGTGAAACGTTTAAATAATATTTAGGAGCCAACTTAAATCAGCTAAGGGAAGGCTACTTAAACTTAGTTTTGACATTCTATCTCTATCAAGTGACTATAAACGGGTTTGGATAATGAAAGCTAAATAATATTGGTTAAGATATTTCTTCATATGTTAAATTAACGTTCTTTTCAAGAGTTTGTTGCTAATTTGCCTACAGTAGCTCCCTAATAAGGTACACATCCCAACACTGGGTGATCAGGGAAGGCATAGTTTGCTCAGCATAAAAACTGGCTGGTGACACCAGAGCCCTGACTCTCAGCACTAATGCTTTAAATTCCCTCGAAGTACTAGATTCAAACTTCCACAGGTTGCTCTACGAAAAGGTATGCAGACTCATTATTAACCTAGTGAGTTAAAGGTCTTGTTCTTGCTATTCAAGATTTAGTCATAAAGGCTAAGCCATCTTTTCCCAAAAAGGTGTAAAATAGATGTTGTCTTCATCTATAGGTAGATGAAGAAAACTCAGAGCCTGTTTTAGTTTTTTCTTCAGTCTTTCTGCTGAGCTTGCAATAAATTGTCAGGCAGACTGCAGTGAAGCATTTCTGTTGATTGACAGCAGTCCACAGAAAGATAGATTTATTCTGGTTTCATATAGCGCTAGATATCCAGCCCAAATAGACTACTTTAATGTTGCTCCAAATACAGTTATTAAAGTAGTCTTAATTTTCAAGACTGAAGTACTGAGAAAGCTGTACCAGAAGAAATGCCTACAATGAATCAACATTGTCTCTTGTAATACTGTGAAATTATTTTTTTTCATCAAGTGTGATTGTAGACAATCTTTCTGACAAGAAATAAAATCTTTAACAGTTTTCTCAAATCTTCCGGTTATTTTATTAATGAAATATGATATAAGCAAATAATTTATCATGCTTATGTAATAGGTTAATCAGAATAATTTCTGTTTGTCTTTTGAATGCATATGCAGTGGATGTTTTTGTGTGTTTTTTTTTATTTTCATACATACTCACATGCTCGGTAAAGGGGAACAGACTTTTCTGATGCTATACTATGTGTGACACAGTTTGGTAATACCAAAGAATGTCACGATTCATTCCCTGATTTTGTTGATCATAAAGAACTCTGGCAAAAAGAAAAACAAACTGTGTACCAGCAGCACTGTTGCATATTTTGTAATATTTGGGCCTAGGTTGTTTTTTTGTTGTTGTTGGGGGGGGGGGGGAGGGGGTGTGGAGAGGAGGGAGGGAGGTGTTTGTGGTAGGGTTTTTTTGCTGTTTCTTTGTTTGGTTGTTTTTTTTTTTTTTTAATTACCCATGTCTTCTTTATTCTATCAAATAAAAAATATTCACCTAGAGGATCTAGATATTCCCATATATACCATGTACTCTCATAGTAAACTACCACGATAAAGTAAAACTTATTGAGACACTCAGTAGACTATTTGGGGGGTCAAGAAAAAGTTAACATAGCATTTTGATAAAATATGGGTTTGTGTTTCACTATTGTAGAATACACAGAGGTTGTGTATCAAGATAGCAAGGTCGCCAATCCTCCACTTCAATCAGCATAGACTTATTTAAAATAAGATGTCCTGGTTTCAACTGGGATGGGGTTAATTTTCATCATAGTAGCTGGTGTGGTGCTGAGTTTTGGCTTCAGTCTGCAAATGATGCTGATATCATCCATCCCGCCTGAGTAGGGGAAGTGAGCAAGTGACTGCGTGGTACTGAGTTACTAGCTGGGTTTAAACCAAAATATGAGAGAAATGGACGAAGATTAGTATGTGACTAGGTCTGCTGTTAAACTAGCGATGAAAAGAAAAGGAAAAAACAAAGTACTAAATTAATCTCAAGTGATTGCTATTGAAAAAGTAGTGGCAGACAGACCTGGTGTGCAGGATGTCATCAGTGCTGTGTAATTCAAGACTTAGATGTAGTTTAATCATTCCATGTTATGTTTAATGATCAATATGTTTCTGCTTAAAAGGAAACTAGATTCTTGAATCTTTCCAGAACAGTATCTAGGGTTGCTTTTCTTGTTTTCAAATCCAAAGGCAAAAAACATGGACATTTTAAAAGATCAGTATTTTGTAACTACTAGAATTACATGCCTATCCAAAACTTCAGAGTAGTATTATATTATAAGGAGTTTAATTTTACTTGGAGGTTTGTTTTATACTGGAAATTTACTATATTTTTCTATTTCATAACAGAATAAATATAATAAACTATTTCTTATAGAACACGCTTTGTTATTTTTCATCAAAGGGTTTGTCAGGAAGCTGAGATATTACCCCCTCAAGTCTGTTATTTCTGTTCTTTTAAACATCCTCACTAAGTTCTTGGTCCTCACCTGCCCCTAATTCAATTCAGAAACTTGAGAGATACAGAAATTCTATGAGGCTTATGCGCTGTTTTTATGTAATGAAATCCCTCTCATTCAGCAAGTTTATGAGAGACTAACCCTTCCAATGATGTCAGAATTATATAGATAGCAAGGAAAAGCAAGACATTAACAAGGTATAAACCAAAAAACCACACATTTTTAATCTAGAAAAAGTAATAGGCTCTCAGGTTTGTGATAAAATACACTGTGTTGGAAAATTTGACTACTTTTAATGTGATAATGGCATCCAATGTGAAATGAATACCAGCTGTTACACCAAACTCATCAGTGATGGCCACAGTTTTGAAAGATGGCAGCATGAAATAGGTAAAGGGAACTTTGAGAGCAATGCAGATTAAGAAAAAGTGTCTATTAGACAACTAAAAAAATCACATTCTGGAAAAATATGCCTCGAGGCATTGACATTTCACAGACTTACAGGTTAGGTATTACAGGAAGAAAAAGAACAAGAGAGTTCAGTTGTGACTGAACCAATGTATCAACAGAGCTGCTGTATGAAGTACAGCTTTCTTATCAGCTCACATTTCCTCAAATTTGTTCTTTCTATAGGAAAACATCCAAATCAATGCAGATTTGTTCCTCTAACAAATTACTTTTTCCTGCTTTTCGGCAGCAATAGGAGACATAAAGGGCTGAGATGTAGTTTACCTACCAACAATTCATAGAATCATTGAATAGTTAGGGTTGGAAAGGACCTGAAGATCACTCAGTTCCAAACCCCTGCTATGGGCAGGGACGCCTCACCCTAGACCATGTCGCCCGAGTCTCTGTCCAACCTGTCCTTGAACACTGCCGGGGATGGAGCATTTACCACTTCTTTGGACAACCTGTTCCAGCACCTCACCATCCTCACAGTAAAGAACTTCTTCCTTATATCTAACTTGAACTTCCCCTTTTTAAGTTTGAACCCATTACGCCTTGTTCTATCACTGCAGTTCCTGATGAAGAGTCCCTCCTCAGCAGATACTTCCTTCAGATACTGGAAGGCTGCTAGGAGGTCTCCATGCAGCTTCTTTTCTCCAGGCTGAACAGCCCCAAGTTTCTTAGCCTGTCATTGTGTAGGAGGTGCTCCAGCCCCCGATCATCCTCATGGCCTCCTCTGGACTTGTTCCAGCAGCTCCATGGCCTTTTTATGTTGAGGACACCAGAACTGCACACAATACTCCAGGTGAGGTCTCACGAGAGCAGATTAGAGGGGCAGGATCACCTCCTTCGACCTGCTGGTCACGCTCCTTTTGAAGCGGCCCAGGAATCGGTTGGCTTTCTGGGCTGCAAGCGCACACTGAAGCCAGTTCATGTTCATTTTCTCATCGACCAACACCCCCAAGTCCTTCCCCTTGGGGCTGCTCTGAATCTCTTCTCTGCCCAACCTGTAGCTGTGCCTGAGATTCCTCCCACCCAGGTGTAGGACCTTGCACTTGGCATGGTTAAACTTCATGAGGTTGGCATCAGCCCACCTCTCAAGCATGTCAAGGCCCCTCTGGATGGCATTCCTTCCCTCCAGGGTATCAACCGAACCACACAGCTTGGTGTCATCGGCAAACTTGCTGAGGGTGCACTCAATCCCACTGTCCATGTCAGTGACAGAGATGTTGAACTAGACTGGTCCCAGCACCAACCCTGAGGGACATCACTTGTTACCTGTCTCCAGTTGGACACTGAGCCATTGACCACAACTCTTTGTGTGCGGCCATCCAGGCAGTTCATTATCCATTGAGTGGTCCATCTATCAAAGTGATGTCTCTCCAGTTCAGAGACAAGGATGTCATGCGGGACAGTGTTGAACACTTTGCACGAGTCCAGGTAGATGATGTCAACTGCTTTGCCCCTATCCATCAGTTCTGGAGCCCCATCATAGAAGGCTACCACTCCTTGAAACATAGCAAAGAAATGCGGTAATATATCCCTCTACTCCTTAGTAAATTTAGCCTAACTAACCTCTAGAGAGCAACCATTAAGAATTGTCTGAGTGAACTGGAAGTTATCATCAAATTAATTTTACATTTATGCATAAAAAGCCATTCTTCATTCTACAATTCCTTTTAAGCAAGGGATTGGCTGGTTTATTCTAAGTTAAATGCTCTGTCTCTGCTTATGACCTAAGCTTCAAAGCTTGCAAATGACTTGTTTTAGGATACATACTGCTGTTAATGCTAACAGCACTTTGAAATCATTACGATAATAAGTTAAATGTTGAGATCAGAAAAATTAATGATGCTATTTCAGCATAGTGTTATTTTATAGTGAGCAGTTGAAACTATAGGAGGAAATTTGCTTTGAACATACAGATATCACTTTGATTAATGGTGTCACATAACATTTGCTTATTCTCAAGGAAGAAAAATACGTGTGAAATGACAGTTAGATAAAGGATTTACTTTATATTTACTTTTGTTAAGGAAATTCTATTTCAAAGAGCTATAGGACTTAGTACTATCAGTTGCATTCCTTTTGGTGGAAACCTATAACACTTCTCTAGTCAGTTTTCTACACTGTCTATTTGAGAAAATTGTTTAATTTACTGATTTATTCTTACTGTTTCCTAGTTTTCATATGCTTGAATTGGTATTTTTAAAAGAAAATATTCTTTTCAACTGTATGGCCTGGAGTATAGCTAACAAGTGTTTTCAACATTATTAATTTTTATCCTCCTGACATCTGGTTTGAAGGCCTTACATTCAGTGAATCTTTACACTGTCATCCTATTTTATCTTGCTTCTCTGTTGGTATCAGAACTGTTTTTTTCTGGTGATGTACATAAGGAATAGAAGAGAAGATACTGCAGAGCTACTTCAAAAGTAATTTTTTTTCCCAGTAATGGGTACTCTTGGCCTATTATCAAACATCAATATAATAAAAAATATTATCAAACATCTGCACAGTGTTTACATTAAATTGTATGAGTTTGTATCAAACTTCTAATGTGCACATGGGAAATAAATGAAAGCTAAGGTATGCCACTCTGCTTAGGTGATCTGGTGTACCTCTGAAAAGCCACTTTATTTAGAAACTCAGTGTAGCTTTGTAACCAGTGGAGTATTTGTGCCCATTTCAATTCTAAAGAGTCCTCCTTGCTGTCTTACACTCTTAGGAAAGTATATGCTGGGCATGGAGCATTCAGCTTAAGGATACCTGCTTATCCATGGAAATTTACATTACTTTATATCCTTATTGTAAGGCAGTTGTACATCTATCAAACCCAGCTGGATATTAAGCACTTACATTGTGATGTTCAATGAAAAACCTTATTGAATATTAGGAAAGTATTTCAGTAATAGTAATATATGACATATTAAACTTCATGGCAAAATTCCCCAGTCAAGTAATTAGCATTCTTGTGGCTTTGGTTTTATTTTTTTTCCCTCTGAGACTATTTACCATCCTATTTGAAGAAGTTTATCATCTTCACTTACCCATGTGGTGATGCTCTTGTAGATACATGACTTGCAAGAACATAAATGGCAAGTATGTCCTTTATTACATTTATATCAAAGGGCAACCACAGGTCTGAGAGGTCATCCCATCTGCCAGATTCATTTGGGAATCTTCTGTATAGTCTTACATATGGAGTCTGGGTAAGATAAATAAGATTATGAGAAATAGAGGCTCTGGCACTAGATGTTTCAGTACTTATCAGATGTATTTAAGACTGTTAGATCCTCCTGGATATGGAAAGCAGATGGAAAATTACCAGAGGATACTGATGCCTCTCTGATGCCAGTGGGTGTATTACAGTCAAGACCATGTTAAAACCAAAATTTTCCAGTCTGTAGAGATGAACAGAGCCTTGGGTGGCATGGTTTAGTGGGAGGTGTCCCTGTCCATGGCAGGGGGGCTGGAACTAGATGATCCTTTCCAACCCTAACTATTCTATGATTCTATGATTCTATGAAAGAAATGCATAAAACATAATTGTGCTTCATTTATCAAATAGTTCCTCCATGTTTAAAGTCCACCAACCTTTAGTGCCTGATAGGAACTTACTTCATGGTCAGTTGTATTAGAAGCTTCCATGGGTCACCAGGTGCCTTATTCCTTACAGCCTGTATATGCTCATTTATATAAACAAGGAGAAATAAGGAGAACACACCTGTCTGTAATGAAGGCAGGTTATGTCTAGCAGTCTAGCAATCACCATTATCTTTCAAACTACTATAATTTTTCATGGTGACCATACTAGACCACCTTGGCTTCCTCCGTATGACGGATGCATAGCCCTCCATATTTCCCAATTTTTAGAAGCTCTATATTAGCCACCCTACTGACGCTGTCCTCTGACTTTGAGTTTAGTTTTGTAGTTTCCAGCTTCCCGTAAATGACTGGATGCTCTATCCTTTATCTATCCAAGATGCAGTTCATGTGTTTTACTTGCTTGCTGGCTTTCCATGCTTCTGTACAAGGTAAGTTCAAAGACACAGGGTAACAAGACTTCCAGTGAATCTTTGCCCTTCACACAGGGTTTGTAATTCAATAGTGTGTGTTTGGCTGCTTAATCTATAATGACCAGGTTAATCTGTCTCCCTGGGTGCTCTAAGTGTATTAATATTTATTATTTTTTCTTAGGAGAGTGCTAAGGGTATCAGATTCCCATTGTCAAAAGCGCTATAATACTTCAAAACGACCGCGGACATATTTTCTTCCTTTAAATTGCAATGTGAGATTTACCATTGGAATTAGAGTAATATGTGGATTGAGTTAACCTAAATTACCTTTAGAATTGCAACATTTGCATATTAAAATGCTATTTAAAGTTCTGTTCAAGAAGCTGGAATTCTTGTATTTCACGTCTTTTGAGTGACATATTAAATTTGATGTTAGAAACAGAGCAATATATGAGATAATCTCATTCTTTCTTACTTGATAAATTCTAAACTATGCCTGACCTATTTTCATGTATAACATGCCTTGTAATTATAGCAGTGCATAAAGATTTTATTGTTGTTTCTTTGGGATCATGTGCACAGTCAGCTTCTGACTTGACTCTTGAGAGCTCTTGTGGGCTTTTCCAACTCATGCTGTGCCATCATGTGCCTCTCTGTAGTATTTATTTTTGGTATTTTATACTCTTGCATAATGAACCTGCCAAGGAAAATTTGACACACTGCTTTGTGCAGTTGCCTAACTTCCATGAATTACTGTCAATAGCTTCTCCAGGGAGAGGTATATAACTCTGATGAACTTGAAACATTAGGTCAGAACATTCTTCTTATCTCATCCAGTGTCAACTTTCTGTTATCTGATGTCCCAGCTGCTCCTCAGTCTCTTGCATTCTGACCTGAGCTGAGCTGTAAGAATTTTGAGTGTAGTTCTCACACAGACCTTCTGTCAGGTGTGTTTTCATGACCCTGTGGATAATTCTGGATCTGAGGCATTCCCACAGGACTTTGCTTTTCCTCATTTGATAGTGTGCTGTAAACCATCAGTTCACTGGACACAGTTTCAAGCACGTGCTCTGAGAGGCCCTCTTCATTGTCATTGATCCTTAGAGGTCTCAAATGCTCAGAAGACGGGTTTGTAAAATGAGTAAATAAAATCTGTATTGCTATACTGCAGCTTCTTATTAGAGGTGCACATGCCATCAGTGAAAGCAAAGCAAACATTAGGGAATTTGAAAGTACGGGTTTTCCGCACTTAAATACATGAGTTGCAAAACCTCAGTCTCTTTAAATCCAGTGACATTCCTGCGTAGTAGCCCATTTTAATCTCCACCCCAAAACCAAATGTTCAAGGCTGAAAATACTCTTCTCAAGGCATTAGAGGTTTCTATTCCATCTGAGTGAAAGTTTTGCTTGATTAAAGAAACAATGGTAACTGTAGCAAGGCGTTGGACAAATAGTATTACAAGGACAGCATTGTTTCATTGTAGATGTAATAATTTTTTATTTTTTTTCTTTCCTTTTCAAGGAGACACAAAAAGTTTTAAAATTTTGGTGACATTTTCAGTCCTTTTTTTCTGCCTAGAAGCTGAGGAAGACTGTGAGGGAAATGCACAATTTTCTTTGAATGATGGCATATCTCTGTTAACTACTTTTTTTCTACCCTGCCTTTGTAACGTAACTCATCTTTGCAGCTTTAGCACTGTGATGTGCTCATGCACCTGGGAAGGCCTGGCAGTTGCCCAGCATCTTATGTGTGTTTCACAGAAGGGCTTACCTGGGTAAGAGGGTGTGGGTAGCATAAAGCTGTTTAGCCTTGTGCTCCAAGGCATGTGCTGATCCACAGGCAGCAAATGTCACACTGGGAGAGAGATGTAGGAATTCTGCTACAAAACCTTTGTGATGTGAAGTTCCGCTTCTGCTCTGCAAAGGATGAGTGCAGAATATGGCACTAGCCAAAATACCCCACCTATTCAAGGTGCCAGGCCCAAGCAAGATGGGGACTAATGGGGTTGGGTCCAGAGGAGGGTGGTGGAAGTGACTGGAGAAAGAGTGAACTTTAAAAACAGAGTGAGGGAATTTGGCTTCTTTAGTCTAAAAAGATGTCTATGGCAGGGGTGATGAAACTAGATGATCTTCAAGGTCCCTTCCAACCCAAAGCATTCTGTGATTCCATGATTCTATGAACATGCAAAGTCAAGTCTCTTGCAACTGCTTATTGAGAACCAACCAGGCCACAAGGTGACCTGCCTTTTTCTAGCATTTTATCTTCTCCCCTTAGGGAAGTCTTTTCTGCTGAGGAAGGTTAATTTTTGCATCTAGGCCAGGGTCCTGTCATCTGTAGAGTCAGACTGCTTGGAACAGGGTCACAGGGGCCTGTCAACAGCGGCTACATGCCAGGCAAGGTATCAGAACTAAAATCCTGTCTTGTAGGTGCAGATGACAGGAGCATAATTATGTTTGACATGCTACTAAAAGAGGAGGGAGGCAAGCCACAGAACACTACTTTCCCTTCTCTCAGTGCTTTATTCATCCCCTCACTGCTGCTAACGTGCTCTGTTAACTGATCATTTTAGGTTGCCAGCATAATGGGAGCCCTGGGGAATTAGTCTGCATGAGATGTAAGAAGCTGCTTCTTGGTAATGTATTAGTCATTTCAAAACACTTTAAGGAGGAAGCAGGAAAAAATGACAAGCTAATTCTCTGATATATTTCAGAGGTATTCAGGCCCCTGTGAGAACAATACCTCCATTCATGCTTTGGCACTGTTGGAAATTCATTTTTAGTTCATTCAAGAGAGTGGTTTGACCAAAAACAGAAAGAGAGAGAGAAGCAATGTGCTCTTCCCTTAGCCATGATTTCTGCAACTATTAGAGTGAAAGACTGGCAATTTTCATTGATTCTATTATGAGAGAAAGGCCAAGGATGCATTATGTTACCTTTACAACATATTCTGCATGCAGACTTTCCTCTGGAAATCTTCTTTGCCTTGACGTAGTGCACACAGGAATCAGGCAAATCTGACAGCCTTTCTTCTGATACCTACCTTACTGTAGGGCCGGAAGTTTATGAGGACTGTATAGCATTTGATTTATTGGCAAGTGTGCATAAAACAGGATCATCTAGCTGCCCATTCCGTGAAGGAAATAGCAGTCAAATGAAACAAGCTAAATAATATCATAGCATGCTATGGGGATAAGGGTTGGCTGTTTTCCCAGCACTGTGTTAGCTTGTTCAGCTCTAGTAGGTATAGGTAAAGGCAATCATCGCATATGGAATAGGGCATGATAAGTAGAGCTGTGAGTAGATTGTCATTAATGAATTAGAATGGTAGCCAGTTCCATAATTAGGAGTTGTGACTTGCTAATAAAAAAATCTGGGGCTGTTACAATACTTTGCTTCAGTGTGTATCATTATTGGACAAAGGGAAGGCAATTTTTGTAATCAGAAAATTGTACCCATGTGCAATCCTATTTCAATTTACAAACAATCAGCTTCAAAGAGTAGTGAGCTGTATAAACACCATCTCTATGAATAAGGATATAGACAAGTCTTCAAAAATTTGGGTTGGGATTATTTCAAAACCCTCTAAACCTTTCCCAGAGCTTTAAATAAGCTGAATTGTTACCACAAACCAAAGTAGGAAACACCACTGAGAAAGAATTTCCTCTTTTTCTTAGTCTTTTATTATGCAACCCAACTATATATTTACCTCATTCTATTTTCGCATGCTTTGTGTTACATCCCCGTCTTGTGACTTTGGAAACTCTTTTGCAAGTGAGAGACATTGCAGAGTGTGATTTATTGCTTAGAGTTATGTCTCTTCTGAATGCTACTTCACAGCTTTGCAAACCAAGGAAGTTAATGGAGTTATTAAAAGCTATAGCTATTTAATCCAGAATTTTGTCAAAGTGATTCAACAAAGTATTTAAGCAGTGATCACCAAAAAGAGTCTGTGGAAGGAAGACAGCAGCAGTCTTCTCAGTGGTGCCCAGATGCAGGACAGCAGGGAATGGGCACAACTAGAAATACTGGAAATTCCATCTGAACATAAGGAAAAAGAAAACCAATCAAAAAACATTTATACTGTGAGTGTGATCAAACACTGGCCCAAGTTGCCCAGAGAAGGCAGTAGAGACAATGGAGTCTCCCTCCTTTGAGATACTGAAAGCGGCCTGGTCATTTCCCTCAGTAACCTGCTGAGCAACTTGCACAAGCCCATCCCCAGAGATGCTGATCAGCCTCAGCCACACTTGTAGTTCTGTGATTCTGTGATTTTGGGTCTGCATGTACTGAATTAGATTTGCATGGCTGTTTGCTCAGTCATTACAGCATGTAGTACAGACCAGAGCATGCATCTGTAGTGGCTTTGCTTCTGCAGTTTCAAGTCCACCACACAGGTGCTGTGACAGTGGATTTTACATCAGAATGAGAATTGACAGAACTGACATGACTGCTGACTTTCTGTCATGCGATATTGGAATTTAAAACAGGCAAGTGTGAAAGCCTGTGTATAAGGGAAATAGAAAATGTGCATTTAAATTCTCAATCAAAATTATTTCAGAAGTAAAATCAAGTTGATTTCTGAAATTAGTGGTGCCCTGGGTGAACCTTTTCTTTTGATAGTCTTATGAGCAGTTTCAGGGTGGCTTTGTTTTGTTTTGGTTTTAACTTGTCTTTTATGTTTTGGTACTCTAAATAGGATCTGAACCGATATTCATTTTGCTGTTATAATTGGAGGAAATTAATATCAGATTCTTGACTTTTTCCATGCGTACAATTTCTTTCTTGCCTTCTTACTCAAAAATGCTGAAGATGTTGCTCGTTTCCTCAGCTGTGCTCTCTGAGATTTGAAGCACCCAAGAATCTTTTCCAGCACTGCACATCGACTCAGTTCTGTCCTAGAGTATGTCCATAACTATTACTGTATTGTGCAAGTCCCTGAATGTTAACATTTAAACAGCACTTTCTGAAGTATTTGACACAATTTGTTCAAAGTATTCAGACTTCAGCCTATGTGAGACCCATTCTGCAGATTCCCAAAATGTACAGAAACTGTAAACCAGATCCAGCAAAGCACCTCTTGCCTTAAACAGAATCTTAAATTAGAGAGCTGCACTGCCTAATGTCTACATCAAAGATCCATCCGGGATCCAAAATTGTGAGTTTATCAACCAAGGGGATAGGCATCCACCCAGGGTAAGACTTAATATTAACGTGTTTGGAATCTGTTACTAACCACATAGAATAACAAACAGGTATGTCGTCAATCTTGCCTCCATGGCAGGCTGCTATGAGAAACTCCCATCCATGCAAGACACAGTTTGTATATCGCATTTCTAAAGACAAGTGTCTGTTGCTTTCTTTTAAGGGGCTGAGGAAAGCTCAGCTTTTTTTTTTTTTTTTTTCTTTTGTCACTGGTAAATTCAAGGGAATTTGAGCTCTGTTGCCTGCCACCTGAATGAACATTACAAATATTGAAATGTCACCCTATTCAGAGTGAAGAAACTTTCCATTCTGTTGTGCTTCAGTGCAGGAAATGTGGATAGGACTCCTTTAGCATTAATTTAGCAAAGAGGGAGGCTGGAGTCTTTCTCCAGCAAACATTTCTCTCTTTTTCTTTTTCTTTAATGATCTTAGAGTCTTAGTCTGGATAGTTTAAACAGATAGTTTCAGAGGAGTCTCTGAGCCCAAAAGGCACAAGTTTATGGTGCTGTATGGTGTGCTCAGTGCCCGTCTTTCTAGCAGCAGTTTCTGTCTCCATACACACATGATTTCAGACCCATTCCTTTAGCCTAGTGTGAGGATTTCTTGGTGATACCAATATGGTCCTCATGCAGCAGATGTAATCATAAGTAAACAGCACTGTATAGACAGAAGACCCAACTGTGATTTTGCTTCTGAGGGATGAATTGTGAAGTAAAATGTCAAAAAAGCAATGTAAAATTAGTGCAAGAAGAACCAGGAGCAGGTTTTGTCTAACACTGAAAAAAGCAAAATGAGATATCAAAGATAGGTATTTTGACTGTTTATATGCATTCCTATTTCTGTCACATTAATCCTAAGAAACTCATGAAAAGTAATCTTAGAAATGGAGGCTATATGTTCAGTAAGTAGAATATTTTTAAAATAATAGAGAAATATTAAAAAAGATTTATAGCCTTTGCAGAGAATGTCTGTCAACCAGGAAAGTTTCTGTAGATGATCAGTGCAAATTCCACAAAAGTTTGGAGGAAGATATTAAAACAAAAGTGTACTATCATCATATGGAGTTACTGAGAACTAAAAAAAGTTGATGATGTCTACTGTCCTAAATAATTTTTAAATTTCATGTACAGTCAGCAATTTATTTTTTTTTAACTATACGACTTCTTATATGAAGTTTACTAGCAAGACAATAAATGTTACCCATTCTAAGACCAGTGTTTGAAGAACTGTACTAATGTCTCTCAAACGTGTGCTTTCTTTTAGTCCTGAACCGTCGTACATGCTATATTAATACAGCTCACAGTGAAATTATGGCTTTTATCCATTTGATTATATTATTATAAAGAGGGACAATAATTTTTTGCTATTACACAGATATATCTTTAGATGCAGGCAAGAAATACTTTGTTTGGACTAGAAACTTAAATTCCTCTAACTGTGGAGAATAAATAAATGTCTCTGTTTTGTGTCTCTGTGGTTCTGAAAACTTGTTAAACATTTTAGAAACACATTAGTGTAAATTCTGTGGTATGCACGAGTAAAATGGTTGACCAAAGGCTTTACTGGTAGTAGGAAGTTTGCTTTTGTTTGTGCTGTGTGTAAATATGGAACTGTATTTGTTTATTGTAGAGAGTGTAATTTCTCAGCATGTCTGGTCTTTGACCTTTTATTTTAAACTCAATCATGTTGTATTCACTGAATAATTAATTAAATATTGTTTTATTATTCTTTTAATGAAATGTAATCCCTGATTCTGGTGGTGTGCGTGGGGGCTGTTTTTGCTCATTTCATTGGGTGTAAGTCAGATATTATCTCCCACACAGGACGAGACATTGAAGTTTTATCTTATTGAAAGTTAGAAGAACTTTAAACAGACTTTTGCAAAACTGAAAAATTGAAAGCCCATGAATACTGCTATACTGAGACTGTTAGTGTCTGAGCATTATTCAAGATTACTTGCCCTTTAAAAACATACGTTTTTAAATAGTAGAAGGATATTGAAAAGCCAAAATTGCTTTAAAGCAGCAGATAAACTTCGGAGTAATTTTTAAAAATTTACTGAAGAAAGATACTATTCAATGTACCATTTTTTTTTTTATGTAATGTGATGCACTGCCTGAAAATAGTTACAGAATTGTGTTTAGGGTTTGTGGGTTATTCTGGACTTCAGAAACCCACAAAGAACGTGTATTCGCACACTAGTGATGGGTTTTCCCTAAGTGAGTTAAAGGCATGTGAGAAAAAATGGCATTCTAAAGATTTCATGGTTTCAGAATTCCCAGGGATTCAAAATTCTCTTTGTGTCACTTGTCATTTATACTTCATAATAGCTATGCATGCTCAATAAACTGAACAAGTTTAAATTGCTTGCTGTGACTTTCTTACTGGAACAAAAGTAGATGCAAAACCCACTGAATCTGTGATATCTGTAGCACAGATTTTGGGCAGAATCCTTGTAGTCCTTCAGCAAAACTGTATTCTTTTCTGCATTTGCCCAAAGTCTGTTCCATTGACAGTGAATTACAAAGTACTTTCAGAAGTAACATAATTTTGTTACTGTAATAGGTTAAAAAAAATGTGTTAAAACTGAAGAGAAAAATTAAATGGTATTTGAAGATTTTCTTTCCAGTAACTTAGATTATCTAGATGTATGTTATGTGTGCACTTACTCTGTGAGGTACCAAACTCAGTTCCTGCTGAGAAACCAATAGAAACATTTTTAAACTTTAAAATATATGATTTCCTGTTGCCAAGTATGTAAAATTCTACTTAGAATACTTGTGTTATTTAGGGGAAATAGTGTTATTTCAAGAGCTGCAGGCTGTGATTGTTATGCAAGGTTCTGCATGCTCATTTAATTGAATGACTCAATGGCAAAACAGAAAGTAAAGGAAGAAACTTTTAAAAATAATCCTGATAAAGTTCTGCAAAGCATTCTGCCTATAGCACATCAGGCTACTGTGTATATACACACATACAACATCCATTACTTTGTGCTTATTTACAAACACTCAGCAAACAATTATTTGCCTTTTTAAGATGGTTTGATCAACACTGTAGTAACAGAAATTAATCAGTTACAGTGAATAGTGATACAATAATATTGCAAATCAATGATCATGAAGTAAATAAATATATGCATCTCAAAAAAAATCCTGTTATAGTTTGATTTTACAGTCCTTTCATTTATAATCATGCA
This sequence comes from Pezoporus occidentalis, assembly GCF_034315485.1. NCBI lineage: Eukaryota > Metazoa > Chordata > Aves > Psittaciformes > Psittacidae > Pezoporus > Pezoporus occidentalis. Next base: position 319,155 of record NW_026913136.1, on the reverse strand, counting down.
TTATAACTGTTTCTGTCAGCTGCTCTCTATGAGGCCTTCTTCTACCAATAAAAACCTCTATGTCTGCTGTTACAGTTCATGTCTCTACTAAACAGGTTGTATGAGGGATTTGTTTTCAGTTTGAAGCTCCTGAAAGCTGGCTCTAAGTTCTTTCAGATTAGAGTGAAGTGCTCTAACTTGATTCAGGAGAATCCAACTCCCCCTACTCAAGCAAGGTCACCTAAAGTACATTGCTCAGGATTGTGTCCAGATGTGTTTTAAGTGCCTCTAGGGAAGGAGACTCCACAACCTCCCTGGGCAGCCTATTCCAATGCTCTGTCACAGGAGTCCCCAGGTCCTTCCAGAGAGCTGCTTTCCAGCAGGTCAACCCCTGACATGTGCTGGGGCATGGGTATTCCTCCCCAGGTGCAGGACCCTGAACTTGCCTTTGTTGTATTTCAAAAGACTCCCACCTGCTTCTCTCTCTCGCCTGTCTAGATCCTTCTGAACGACAGCATAGCTCCCTAGCTGTCATCCACTCCTCCCAGTTTTGTATTTCCAGCAAACTTGCTGAGGAGGCACTCGATCCTTTCAGCCAAGTCATTGATGGGTGTAAGTTACACAACACTGGACCCAGTATTGGCCCCTGGAGTACACCGCTAGTTACAGGTCTCCAGCCAGACCCTGTGCCACTGATCACAACCCCTGACACCTGCCATTCAGTCAGTTCTCAAGTCACCTCACCTTCCACTCATCCAGCCTGTACTTCCTGAGCTCCTCTGTGAGGATGTCGTGGGAGACAGTATTGAAAGCCTTGCTTAAGTCCAGGTAGACAATGTCCCCAGCTTCCCCCTCATCTAGCCAGCTGGTTTTCCCATCATAGAAGGCAATCAGGTTGGTTAAGCATGATTTTCCTTTAGTGAATCCATGCTGACTACTCCTGGTCATCTTCTTGTCCTTCATGTGCTTACAGGTTGGTTCCGGGATGAGCTGTTCCATCATTTTCCGGGTATAGAAGTGAGGCTGAGTAGCTTGTGGTCCCCAGGGTTCTCCTTCTTGCCCTTTTTGAAGACAGGGGTGACATTTGCTGTCTTCTAGTCTTCAGGCACCTCTCCTGATTGCCATGACGATGTAATGTCCAATCAGGTACAGTCTTTCTAGGTTTTTTTCTTTTTTTTTTTAAAAATCTACCTTTGCATATTCCTAGTGTAGTTTGGCCAAATGCTTCATGAGAGCTTTTTCACTGACATTTCTGTAGTATCCACTGACACAGGGTTTGATGTTTTGCAGTCCCCTGTCCTCAGAGAATGCTGTAATACTGTTGACTTTACGTAAAGGTGAATACTGAGACAAAGTGATTTACCAAAGATTGCAAGGACAGGAGGAGGGAACAGATCTCTGATGTCAGGTTTCTCAGCCCTGTGCTCTGAGTGTACAACCATATTACTCCTATAAATGATCTATACCTAACATACTATCAGGGAATCCTCTGTGCTTTGGTTTAGCTAAAGGAGAAAAGAAGAGAGACTGCTGGAAGATGAAAGCCGGTGTTGTCAAGAATTTGAAAATTTAAATTCTTGATTATGTCCATGAGTAATGATCAGCTCTTTTCTGATTAAGAAAAAGAGGCTATCCATCATATGGATGCAATTTTCTTCATAAACCAGGTTTTCAAAAAACAATTTTTATAGGTTGTTCTTCAAAGCTTAATCTGCCATCTGCTACCAATAGTCTTCCACACCTTAATTTTCATACACTTTTTACTCTGCTCTTTTTCTTCTTACCTAAGAAACTAGAAGTCTTATATTAAGCTTTTCAAAAGTTAGCAGTTTACCACAGAACAATATAAATGTCCTTTTGAAGACTGGGCAATCAAGTAACAACTAAATGAAGCAGTCGTTGTTGAATTTTCTTATAAACAGACTCAAAATAGTATCAATATGGCTTTAAATCTCAAGCAGGGTAAGAATTAAGAGATATGACAGTGTGACAAAGAACTCCACCAGCCTGCGTATCTTTGTTATTTAAGACTTTGATTTTGAAGTAAGCTATTCTAAAAAGCCCTGTGAAGTGCAGGTCAGGCCAAATTGGCACATACCTGGATTACTGTGCTAATTTCTTTATGATATTCAGAAACCTAGCTTAAACTGAGGCTAGAATACTAGAGCCTTAAGGCTGAAAACAGTGTACTCAGCTAGGTATTTTGTGTAATATAAATGACACCCGCATCAGTTTAGAAGTTGAAAAGAAATGGTAAGAATAATGCCAACCAAGACATCTGTGGTAAGCTAGCAACTAGAAATTACTGTGGATTTAATGATTAAATGGAAAAGTAACTTCTTCCCCCCCCCCCCCCCCCCCCCCCCCAATTCATTTCTTTCTTAGCTCCAGGCCTAAAGCAGTAACTTCTGACTAGAGATTCTGACTAGACAGCTATGTTATGTTTGCTATGTGAAAGTATTTACCACATAAGAAGTAATTGTTGTTCATGCTGTGAGGCACTTTTCGGTAATGTACCCACTACCATCACAGAAGTGAGATGAATAGAGCGTGTGTTTAGCTTTATGCTTATTCACAATGGTATAGCCTGTGTTTATTCATAGGACTCATTTTACCATTAAATTTCATAACAAGTTTAAGTTTCCTAACCCCATATTTTAATAACCTGGTTCAACCCAAGTGTGCTGTATAAGGTGCTAGAAATGTTTCCCACCATCAGTGGAGGAAGAAATACAGGATGTCTTTACTCAATTTTTCCTTTCTTATATTGTTCTCTTATACTGCAGATTATAGGCTAAGACAAATGGCTTGAATCTGGTGCCTGTTGTCCAAGCTCTTGATTTTCCTCCCTTTCTCGCCCTAATTTTGTGTTTTATTGTCCCCTGAGAAACTAAGAGGGCAGGCTGTAATATTGAGAGCAAGAAGGAGAAGAGACAATGAGAAATGCTTGCTCCTGTAGGCATGGAGTAAATATAAGGATGACAGTTATGAAAATTTAGAAGGGAAATATGATCTGTTCTAGCTTTTTGAAAAATGTTACTGTTTCTTTGAAGAAATTTCCCTAAGTTTTGTTTTCTCCCTCAGTTCTTCCTAATTGCTAACCCATGAACCCTTCCTGACAAATCACAAGAGCAGCCCGAGGTGTTCCTCTCACATTTCTACTGTTGTAAACCACTTATTGCCCATGATAGTTGTATTTGAATGCCTGACAGAGTCACAGGCATCATTAGTAATTGCCATCATTAAAACAGTTTCCTTTCCACACTTTTTCTGTTCAGTGTTTCGTCATCTTAGAGAGCGTACACTCAGGGGAAGGACTTGCTTTCCAACAGCTGCTCAGCTGTTCTGGATGGCTGAGCAGGACCTGAAAACTTCCAATAAATGTTTAAGTACACAGTAAATTAAAAAGAAATCTTTGTAAACAAGATTTTTTTTTCTGCCAGTTTCTATAATCGTTTCTAGCTTTTCATCTGAATCTGAATGATTATTAGTAGTTGTACTCCACTGTACAGAATAATGGCATTTCTATGGTAAAAATGACCTTTTCTCTTCCAAATTCCTTCAAGTCTTACCGTTCTTCACCTTCCAAATCATTAATTTTCACTTAGTACCTACAAAACACGATCTTTCTTTATCATCTTTTATTAAATACCATGATTTTGTTCTCTGTTAAGCAAATGCCATGTATCTAGCATGGCATTGTTAGTCTGAAGTGACCCTTGAGGGAAGAACTGTTGACTAGAAGGAAATGTGAGATTCCTGTCATTTTCTGCCAGTGGAGAAAACAGTAGAACCACAACAGAGCAGGAGAGGTGGAAGAAAATTTAATTCATCACATGCTTCCTCCTTGCTGCCTCATCAGGAAAAACAGGTAAAAAAACAGATCACACACATATCATGCAGACATCTTTTAAGATTTTAAAACTGAATAGTGTGGGCTTGAATTATCACAAAAAAAAACGCACAAATACAGATTAAAGATGAAAGAGTAGAATGGCATTGTCCAACAGACTGGCTTAAAGAACAGTTTTGTTAAGTCTCTAGTTTGTTTCTTCTTAGCATGTTTGTGACTGGATTGGGTATGGTTCCAGCAGAGAAATTCAAATAAAGTGCTCATTCTCAGCTGACAGCAACAGCACAGGGCTGTCAGAGTAGTGGCAATGTAAAGTAGAAAAGCTGATCAGTAAAAACAATTTCTGGTCATGCTTACACTGTAAGCTGTGCTCTACTCTTCATTGCCAAGTTTATTACATAGTTAAATAATTTGGCTTCTGGAACTCAGGAGGGCTTCTTAATTTGGAAACTGAAAAAGTATCCTTTTCACCCATCAAATTTGAGCGCATGTTGCTATAAAGGAAAATACTTGAGAAGTATTTGGGCTTTACCCAAATTTATCAAGTAGTAGGTGAGATGTAAGCATACTTATTACAAATTGATTGTTGGGAAAAGTTCAATTATTGAAAGAGAGGCAAAAGCAAGAGAGTAGAAGCTTAAATTGAGCATAATAAATCTTGGACTGTACATTTCATGCTCTGAATAAAATAGAAATCCTTCAGCTGTGAGTCAGCAATTTCATGTCAATGTCCTGGTACCTGCATAAGCTGTTTGAACATGAATTTTTGTGGGTTATGGAGGCTATCGGAATCCTAAAATGATATTACAGCACTGAAATTCATATGTGCCTTTTGTTAATTTTCTATTTATATAGCTACAGAATTTATTTCTTTTACATAAACTGTGCTGTAAAATGTAAAGCAAACAGAAATCATTTGCAAGGTGATCTCTTCTACTGCATTACATATTGAATGACTGCAAATGAAAGCCGCTTAAAATCTTGTAATGAAAGAATGACTATGATACGCTTTAGATGTGAAAGAAGTTGTGTATATACGTATAGAATTAAACATGTATTAATACTTAATTTCAACACAAGTAAGTTCTAACATAGGTGAAATAATAGATAACACTGTAATGCAGCTGTGAAACAGTGTCAGATACGAAGTTCCTGCAGAAAACCAGTGAGTCAATTCGGCCATTTTAATGGAAATATAGTACTGTTAAGGTCAATTCCCTCCTTATGTGCTTACCATTCCCATTGCAATTAATGAGAGATATGTCTGTTGATGGGAGGATGGGGTGCCATAAGCCGCAGCAGACTATTTCTGCAAGTTCCCCAGAAATTTTAGTCAATATTTCCTTTGCATGTTTGCTTATAGATTTCAGGAACATACAGATGTGTTTAGGACAACACTGAATATATTTTAATAGAGATGAAACATTTCCTTTTCAAAATTTAAAATGAAAGGACAAAGGCCTCTCCTTGCCTCTAGAAATACTAGGATGGAAGGCAGGAGCTGTGGTATCAAAGGGCTATAATATTCCTACATTCCGTGGAAAGCCCTTGATAGATGGCAATGCCAACCTGAGCTACAAGCAAGTACACACAGAGAAATATTCAGTTCTGCCATTATTTACAAGAAATGTGCCCAGCTGACCCCTTTGTAGATATCAGATACCTCTGAGTAAGCACTTCACATCCAGAGCCACTGATTAAGGTTTTAAGAAACTGAGACTTGTACATTTGTACAAATGTTGAACAGTGAAACCAGGGGGAGAAATAAAAAACATTCTTGCCCTACACAGTATTTCAAGACTAGCAGTAATGTAACTGTTTTGATCATCTGCTTCATACATGCAAAAAAGGCTGTAAAAATACTGTGGACTTTCTTTTTTTTAATTATAATTCTTTACCTTACATCTAGGAGAAAGTTACTTTTTCTTTTACCTTAGAACAAGTTCAGTATAAAACTACCTTTCAACTAGCCTTGAAGTATGCATGGGATGTACATCTCTCCACTATAGTTTACAGTTCAACCCCCATACACCTTCGGCTGCTAGAATTGGACCTTTACTCATGGTTGCACCTGAAATAATTTTACCAGTGCTATAGCAGGACAATAAGCATAGTTAAAATACAGTAGCTGATGGGTGTTTTCTTACACTATGGCTATTAATAGGGGATTTAATAAGAGTATTGAGCTTATCTGTGTGTCTTGTAGCAAAAGACAGTAGATTCCAGCTACCAAAATATGTCATGTTCTAGTACCCCTTTCTATCTGCATAGTACAGATAATATTTTTTCTATAAAGCATTCAGAGTTCAAGGTGTTTCTTCTACAAGGAAAAGCTGAGAGACCTGGGAGCTGAGAGACCTGTTCAGCCTGGGGAAGAAAGGGTGCGGGTGGGGGGTCTTATCAATGCGTATAATTATTTGAAGGGAATGTCCAGAGAGAACAGTGCTGGGCTTTTTTTATTGCTGCTCAGTGACAGGACCAGAGGCAATGGCACAAACTGAAACACAGGAGACTCTGTCTGAATATTAGGAAACTCTTTTTCCACTGTGAGGGTGACTGAGCACTGGCATGTGTTGCCCAGGGAGGATGCGGAGTCTCTGTCCTTGGAGCAACCACCCTAGGTGACCCTGCTTGAATAAGAGACTTGGGTAAGATGACTTCTAGAAATCCCTTGCAACATTTAACCATACTGTGAAGTTGTTTATGATCAGTTATGGCTTTCCTGGGAAATACAAAATCTTTTTATAGACACAATTTAAATAGATCACTATAGGGCCTTGCAATACAAATAGGTGGAGGAAAAAGGAAATGCAAAGGAAGACTTAAGTGAAAAGCCTATGTAGATGTCCTATGTAACAGGTTTGTGGCAAAACCAGCTCCTTTTACAGGACATTTTATTTTATTAGCTGTGTAAAATATGCAACTAAATAGTACTAAATCAGATGGTTTTGTGCTAAAGCAGTAATCAGCAGCCCCGGCATCACACAGAGCCTTCAGCAATTCACCACTTGAACTGAAATGAAAATAAGATTAAAGATTTCATATCTCATAGCATTTTTATTAAACAAATTGCCTAAACAAAAGGGGAGTGAATAGTAGCATCAACTTGCAATAGTCTTGCCTGTAATTTTAATTTTTATAAGATATTGGGAAGCAGCCCAACAAAATATTGATGTGAAATCTGATCTGCAAGCACTCTGGAATGGTTTGGAATTGAGATTAGAGGTTTGAAAGTATTTGGCAGCTGTGGTAAATTCAGGAGCTGGAGGCAAGGAACAATTCCTCCAGGGCTAACCAGAAGTTAATGTATTATATGGCTCTACAAACTGTACTATCTTCAGCATATGCACGTGTGTATGATCAGTGTATTTTCCTCACGGCACACAATCATTTCATTTTGCTACCTTAAGTCAATAGAATTCTCCTTTCTTATGTTAACTATTAATGAAACTTTGCAGTGATTGCATTTAATATCCCAAAATAAAATCACCCAGTACAAAACAAAATGGTAGGGTTAAATTCAGATATACGCCACTTCTCCCAAAAAAGTGCATGAGTAGAAGGAGATTTACCATATGCTGTAGCCATTGACATCTTTAGTCTTTAGCAAATCACTGGAATATACATATAGTTTACAAAGCATGGGATGCAACTTTGCAGTGTGTTGCCAACAGCTTGCTTTTCACCAAGAGGGACAGCTAGCTGATGGGGTTCATCTGATCTCAGCTGTTGTGTTTTCATGTGGAAGAATGAATTCTGAAGCAGAGTTCTCAAAATGTCCAACTTCTGAAGTTGCAAAGCTTGTATCCTCACTTGCTTAGCCTCCAGAAGTGTATAGCATGTTGTCTGCAAAAGCCAGTTCATGAGACCCAAGAGCATTAAATAGTGCATTTATTTAAAAGGGCTCTAAATAAAAGACTGTGTACAGAAAACTTGTAGTCACCATTCAGAACCTGAAAATACTTCCCCAAAATTAAAGTCACCTGATTCATTAATTCCAGTCCATACTGCCTCATAGCACGTAACATCTGTGCAGTCTAATGACATTAATCAGTGTCTCCATAACATGCTAGACACCAGAATCTAGTAGACTTGAGTGAGCTCCCACACAGCTGTCCTTTTCTGGAGTAAGGGACATTTGAGGTAGGGCAACACATAGTAAAACTATCCATACTCAGAGTAAAAAGTCTTCACAATTGCTAATTATGGAAAGTGGATGCTTAGCAAGGCATATGACATTTTCATCCAAGCTCTGACAAGACATCAACTTTTACATATTCCTCCATTTACCTAAAATCTCTTATTCTGTGATGCTACCTCTATGGGTATTTACCTCTCTAGAAACTTTTCTAGTGTTAGCTGCTAAAACTTTATTTAGTTGAAGGAGTTTTCAGATCTAGTGTTCAGAACACATCATCTGTTTCTTGAAGGGTTTATCAGCAGACCCTTTTTGTAGATGGGGTTTGCACTAAAACTCTGCTTTGGTTTCTGAAGAAGCATCAATTAAAATTTCAATTATAATAATATAGGACAGAAATTACTAAAGTTTAATCACATCACCACCTGCTTAGTGGAATTGTATGCTTACAATCAGTGATACCATCACTAAAATGTGGAAATCTTTGGAAAAAAAAAAAACAAAAACACCAAAAAAAAGCCAAAAAACCAAAAGGATTCCTCTCTTTGTTGTGCTTTTTAAAGACTACATCTAGGCACATTTGAAGACTTACCTTTCATTTTAAGAAGTCGTGTGTAAAAATGTTGTGCTTTTTTTTCTAGATGTTTAATCCAGCAAAGCACTGTTGCAGGAAGAAAGACTGACAGCTTCCTGAGCATCATTAGCGGAGTGCTGCTGGCAGGGTGATTAAGATGCTCCTTCCCCTCTGCTCATCCCTGGTGAGCCACATCAGTGTGCTGGATCTGTTTCTTGGTTTCCCAGTGAGGAGACACATGGATATATTGGAGCAAGTCCAGCAAAGGCGAGATGATAGCACATAGGCACAAATTGTAACACATGAAATTCCATCTAAACATAGGAAAACATGTTATTCCTGTGAGGGTGATTGAACACTGGCATAGGCTGCTCAAAGAAGCTTTGGAGTTTTCCCCCATGGGGAGTCTCAAACCCAATTAAACACAATACTGGTTGATCCACCATAGCTGTCCCTGCTTGCACAGAGGCTGCAAGGCTACACTAGATAATCTCAGGAGGTCCTTTCCAACCTCACCCATTCTATGATTCTGTGATCTTCACATGCTAATCCTACGGACTAATTCCTTATTACAGCATATATGTAAATTAATGAAGCTATGCACCTAAGTAACAAATCTTCACTTAAGTAATTTAAGAAAGTTTCATGAAAATTATGATTTTTAGCATTTCTGACATTTTGGCTATCCAAATTTTCATTTAAGCATTCAAGTCCTATTCAACATTCATATTGAATCAGAAGGACAGCCTGGATCATTATCTTTATATCAATAAAGGTAGGATGGTATACATGTGTTATATTCCCATATAGGCTACATGGTATAAGACACGTGCAAATGTGCGGAAACATGGCCGTGGTGGGGACTGGATTGGTATAGCTGCTTCAAAAAAAAGTGTAACTATAGATGTAACAGAATTCCTGTTTCTAAAATAATTTTGAGAATCTGATTATGCACATAGCGCATGAAATATGGATTTCATTTGCCAAAACAGAGTGCTTAAAACTTTTCTTGCACTCACTGATGAGATTGCCTTGTGTTGAAGAAACTATGCACTTTTTGCATTTTAGCCTGCTTAGGCAAACAAATTCTCAGATGCCTGTCTCCAAACTGTTATCCAAACAGTCAACAGACTTTTGATTAAACAAGTATAGAATGACAGCTAAACTTTTCACCTTAGGCTCTTACCTGGCATGACATGTAGCACTAGAACATTTTCAGGAGTCTGTTAGGTTTTAGATATATTTTTAGTATCTGTCTGTGGGCAGCCTGTACAACAATACTCCAAGTTCAGTCTCGTGCATATGGGATGCCGCTTATTCCAAAGCTCTTCTATAATATTCATTTTTCTTACCTTTTACCTTAGCAAAACTAGGAATTGCAGAAGTGTGCCAAAGTAATGAAGCATGAATTAAATGTTTAGGATTTTGAACAAGTTTGGTTTACTCTTTGAACAAAATATTTGGGTGTTATTTCCCTTTTGCCTGAGATTGTTTGTGCATGGTTAAGCGTGTTTTATAGGAAAGTACCAAAACTTTTTGTATGTTCAACATAGCTAGTTGTTGATAGATGTACAGATATATCAATATCCATTTGACTGACTTGTATTTTCTTCAAGTTAGGCATCTTATACGTTGTTGAAACATGACTTTACAATTTCATGCACCATGGCCCAAAACAATTGGGATGATTTTTTCAATATTATGTAGCTGTTATCTTTAATTAGGAGTGAGCTAGGAATTTCCATACATCCCTTACTTCAAGTGCATAATTCACATCTTGTAGATGAACTTATGCCTCTTGGCACGTAAGGTAATGTATTCTACTGCACTGAATGACAGCATCAATTGTTATTTGATGAAGCAATTAGACTGTAGAAACTGTCCTTTGTTCAATGTTCCATGGGCAAGCCCATGCAGGGGCAGTTCAGACACTCAAGGAATGTAAATCTGAGGGTTTTTTTCCTTTTTATATCACATGATGCAGGATTTTCTGTGTTCTGTCTTTTGATTAACCTTGTTACATACCAGCAATTTTAATTAGTTTTGTATAGAGTGCTTAGAATCATGTTTATGGGAAGTGTTCAAAGAAAATTGGTGCTACCAATGGGTAAATGTGTCATTGATTTATGAGTGTACGTCTATTTCTGAATCTATCCGTATAGCTTGAACTCCCTTTTTTGCTACTCAGATGAAATTTGAACTTTACATTTAAAAAACTGCTATGCAGTCATTCAGCTTCATACATAATTGGTATCTTGACTTTAATAACATAAATTTATCTTCAGTAATGCCTGCACTCAAGTATCTTTATCCAGGATGTGGTCATAGTAAGAAACTATTAAACTGTTTTTCTATTTCTATCTATCTAGTTCTGATTGGTTTGAAGAATTTCACTGGATTGCTTCTATCATCAAACCTTTCAATGTGTCTGAAGTTGAAGAAAGCCACCTAAAAATATGAAAGAGAATCTGATATTTTTAATAAATATCCTTAATTTTCAAGATTTTCAAATAAGAGAGATGAAGTGAAATAAAAGCCAAGTGGAACATGTTCTTTAAATAAATAAATAAAAAAAAAAGGCATGGAAGCAAAAATGGACTGAGTATCTGTAAGAAGTTGCACTTACCTTGAAAACTTTTTGAGTTGGTTCATTGACATGGTACCTGTCACACCCTAGAAGCTTAAAAGTAAAAACCATTTTTGTTGTCCTGAAGTTAATTAGGAAGCGGAAACAAAAACATATAGGAACACAAATCTTTAGCATACAAGTATGAAGCTAGATCCCTGGATGCATTATAAAAAGTAGCAACTGAGGAAATAGTATTATGAAAGGATGTCACATCTTGATAAGTCAGTGATAACTTCAGAGTTTATCTGTCAAGTGGTCTGAATGGTTAACCACTGAGATACTGCAAAGTACTGCTTTAAGGCAGTATTTTGGGAAATCAACTCCAAATGTAGCAAAAAAAAAACAAACCCACGAAGTGAAGCTTTCAAGGAATTACAGGGGACAGGTGATCAAAAGTCTTGGCAGAAAAGTTATGAAGAAACATGGTATGATCTGAAGATCTCCTTAGCTACAGAACGATGAAAGCAAACATTAAGCCAAAGACAGAACTAAGTACATTAACATTATACTTTGAATTTAGGAACCTTCATTGGTTTGAAGGATTCAGTATTTCACTGTTAAGGGTTAATCCTATGCTGGAATTAGAAATTTGTGGAAAAGTAAGTAATAGCCATGAATAACCTTGTGCTTGTTTCCCCCTTATTATAAAGCAGCCTTCCTGTTCATGAAAAAAAAGGAGAAAAGCATATAAACATGACTGTTTAATTTAATCAGGAAGTAAATCATAAGTGGCATAAGACAGAAATAAGCACAAGCACATGAAAAATACTCAAATTAGAGCATATGGAACCAAGACTGCAGTCTGAAGTTCCTCAAATAAAGTCTTTCAATTTGGCACACTGAGCAAGCAACAGGTTGGAACTACAAACTGCTTTAGGGGACTTACAGGCAGCTTAATATTCAGCATGAATACATCTTTTGGAGTCTTATTGCACTCCAATCCTCTTCCCCTAAGTTATTATACTAAATTTAACAATCATTCTTCTCTCACTATTCCTAATTCGCTGTCTCCCCTGCCCCCGATTACATTACTTGAAATGATATTTCCTTTTCTGAGATCCCTGATTGAGCAGTAATAAATGAAGTGAGCATTAATTGTAAATTGCAGCCCAACAGGAGCCAGTTTGGCTTCACGTCAGCCTCCCTTGGCAAACTAGGGAAATATATAATCCTGACTTATTACTCCCAGAGAATACTTTTGTCATTCTCAGTGCATGTGTTTGAATTTGAGCTGTTCATTTTCCCCCAAGATTTTCTCCCTTAACATTACAAGGGGTAATGGGTTTAAACTTTAGCAGAAGAAGTTCAGGTTGAATATAAGGAAGAAGTTCTTTACTGTGAGAGTGGAGAGGCAGTGGAACGGGTTTCCCAGAGATGTCGTAAATGCTCCATCTCTGGCAGTGTTCAAGGTGAGGTTGGACAGAGACTTGGGTGACATGGTCTAGTGTGAGGTGTCCCTGCCTGTGGCAGGAGGTTGGAACTGGGTGATCTTAAGGTCCTTCCCAACCAAAACCATTCTATGATTCTATGGCTAAAAAAATGGAGGGAATAAGAGGTAGAGATGAAAGAATGGATTGTAGGATGCAGCAGTAGGAAAACAACACCATTCATGCTGTGGATGGAGCTTAGCTTAGCTGAGCTTTATTTTATATGGAACAATAAAGTTTATTTTATATGGAATAATAAGCTGTGAAGGAGGTCAGCTTGGCTCAAAGCATTTACACTTTGTATGCACCAGCTGTTTTGCTCTTTGGGAAGAAGAAGCTGTTTGCTATGTACCAAATGAGAAAATGCCTCAGGTACTGGCAAAAACAGTGTTCATCAGAGTCACTGTTCTCTCAGCAAGGAAGACTGAATTTTACTTTTGAACATTTTATCCTTTTATAGATATTCAATTAACATAATTGATACACCAATTTTATTAGGATTGTATTTTATATAATCACATAATTAATTTAACCCTATATAGCTAATAATACTATGTAATATGATATGTGATATAAAACGGTATGATAAAAGTAATACAGATATAGTAATACAATAGAACACAATATAATAGCTATCAATTAATATAATTCTGCCAAAAAGGGCAGTGTGGTTGCTCGGCAACCGAAGAAAACTGCCACAGCACAAGTATATCACAAGCACAAAGGGTGCCAGCAGGAGTACCAGTCTTTAGCCTTTGAATTTGGATGCTGACATATGGTATTTAGCTGAAGAACCATGTTTTTTGAGTCTTTTTACAACACTTCAGCTAGAGTCATAGCTAAACACAAGGAGTGGATCCACGTATGATCTTCCTTAAAGCTGAGTACTCTGCTCCAGAGTTCAGGTGAAGGCAATCCCTGTGCAGTTGTGAAGTGACATTAGCCAGCATTTGTGCCAATCCCTCAATTAAAAATTAGACAACCAAAAGCATAATGATAAACAGAATTGGTTGGTGTTTCTTTATGAAACTAAGAAAACCCCGTGCTTAGTTTCTTCCAAATATGAATGAACATCAATGAAGTTACGGAAGTTATTCAGAGGAAGATTAACACATGACTCTAGAAGTGCTGTTGCCTTTGTATTCTTTTCCACAAAATCTTTCATAGCTGCTTTCCCGCAACAGGACTTGAAGAAATCTGCCCAGATCCAGATATTTTTCCTAAATAGAAATGATCCTCTTATATTCTTCTCTGGTCTTTTACATAGTTCTAAGATAAAATGCCTCAGAAAAATAAATTAAATACTACAGAACTAAGAATACAGTTAATAAATAAAAAAAAAAAAGTAGAAAGTTATAAATACTGAAAATGCTGTTCATTTTTGCAAGGAGAAAAGAGTACAACAGTCTCTCCAGAATACCCTGTCTTTAAAATGAAAGTAACTTTTTTACCACTGTCCTTTGCAATATGTATCTTCTGCTGGAGCCACGTGACCGTCATCTACGTGCCCTGAGGCTAATGACATGCCTCAGAAGCCTTTCACAATTCTTCTCGACATGGAAGCCTTTGGTTCTGAGAATACTTTGGGCATTGGTGGATGAAAGATTGTACGTGAGCCAGCAATGTACACTCGCAGCCCAGAATGCCAATTATATCTTTGGCTGCACCCAAAGGAGTGTGGCCATCAGGTCAAGAGAGGTGATTCTGCCCCTCTGCTCTGGTCTGATGAGATCCCTCCCTGGAGTACTGCATTCAGCTCTGAAGTCTTCAGCACAGGAAAGACATGGACCTGTTGGAGAGGGTCCAGAGGAAAGCCACAAAAATTATCAGAGGGCTGGAGCGCTTTTCCTGTGAGAAAGGCTCAGAGAGATGGTGTTGTTCAGCCTGGAGAAAAGAAGACTCCATGGAGGCCTTACTGCAGCCTTTCAGTTTTTAAAAGGGGCCTATAAGAAAGATGAAGGGACTTCTTAGCAGGGTCTGCGGTGATAGGATGAGGGGAAATGGTTTTAAACTAAAAGAGGGGAGATTCAGGCTAGATGTGTGAAAAAAAATTGTTTACAGTGAATGTGGTACAATACCAGCGCATGTTGCCCAGAGAGGTGGTAGTTGTGCCATCCCTGGAGACACTCAAGGCAGGCTGGATGTGGTTCTGAGCAACCTGATCTAGTTGAAGATGTCCCTGCTCATTGCGGGAGGTTGGACTAGATGACCTTAGAAGGTCCCTTTGAACGCAGACTATTCTATGATCCTATGATTCCATGATCTCATGAAAGAGTTAACCATTCAAATACTAAGATCAAAAAAAAACACCCATGGCTGACTAACATATTAACCATTCTTTGCAAATCTCTTGTGCTACTACCTGTGTTTAAAAGGGGAAAAAAACAAGATGGAATAGTATTTATTTTGTTTATTTTTGCCTCTTATTTAGTCATTTGACTTAACATAAACAAGGTGCTTGACATATCAGTGCTGTCTGACATTTTTAATAAGGACATCTCAGCCATTTGATTCACTGTAATCTGTTAAGTACTTTTATTTGAAGGGGAAAAAGCAAAATAGTCATTAAAACCTCTAAAACTGTACTTTTCACTTGTGAGTGTTAAGTAAGAAAATTATTTTGTTATTATTGAAAACATACTTTTAGGGGAATGTGTGCTTGAAATGGAACCATCCTATTCTGTAGTCATATTGCTCTCAGCATTTTATGTGCACCTTTCTTTTACGTCTTCAGTGAGTTTTTCTTGTTTTAGGCTTTTGATGTGTTTCTTTGACAGGAGACGTTGGAATTCATTGTCATGCTGTAAAAAGAATAGTGTACATTTCTTAGTGGTAACAGTATGGCTATTAGAAAATAATTCTCACCAGTATGGATGGACTTCCATGGACACATCCTCTAGTTCTATTTCCTATAATGTAGTGTTCAGCATAGTCGAAGCAAAAATGAAATGACAAAAATAAAGTTGTGGTTTTTTTCCTCCAGGATTCTCCCCTGAACAAAAACTTACCAGTTACTCAATAATTGCTATTGTGGCAGGATGATAAATGGGAAAAAAAAAAAACCAACCAAAGGTCTATAATTACTGTTAAATTAAGTAATAGGTTCTTTTCTTTCTTCTTTAAAATATCTGTAAAGGCATGTAGTAGTTCATGTTAGGCAGGTGATGGCGTGATTTCAGCATATCACAGAGCCTTGTCCCACTGAGTGCCCCAAATAGCAAGGATAAAGCAAGAAGCATAAAACTGATTCCATTTGTTCTGTGGAAGGTTCTAATTTGGGATTCAGATATTTTGAGAGTGAAAAAAAATAAATCTCAAAAGAGTTTGTAGTTTAGTGTGTAAAGTAGCCAAACCAAACTTAAATAAGTATGGTGGTCTCAGCTGAGTTCCTAGCAAACTCTAGCCTGCCCTACAAATTCATCATGAGCAATTATATGTAATTTGGTACAATTGCCAGCCCTTTATACTGAGCTACAAGAGAGATTGCATTACTTCCCATACCTAATGGGAGCATTACTCCTTGCTCAAGGGAGTATCATGAATACAGGCACTGCTGTCAAATCCTCACTGAGAAAATACCAACCCTCATGCTGGAACTTCAGCAGGAACACTCTGCTGATAAAGGACCAAAGTAGATTCCTCACAGCAGGCACATTTTCTTGGCTTTGATGACTGGCTGCGATCATGCTCAGACATAATCACAAGTGCTTATGTTTTAGATGTATGTGTGTATATATGTTGTCCTTCAAACCTTTGACATTTCTAGATTGGAGTTTTCAGAGGAGTAAAGGACAATTAGGTGTCTAAATGTCAATGAAGATCCATTAGGCTCTTACCCGTAATGTTTAAAACTACCCATGCAGAAGACACAATAAAGTGAGGTTAAGGTTAGCACTGATTGGCATTCCCAGGGAAGACCAGGACTCAGGGAACTTCGAGACTTTAGAAAGATATAAGCATGTAATTCTTTCTTCAACATAAATGTGTTATTTTCTCAGCAATCTTGGTGTACTCAGTTGAAACTGATTTTCAACTTCTTTGAACATGAATTTCTTACCTTATGAATCTTGTGTCTTGGGAAATCTGTCCTCTGAGGTCCTTTAATGCTACATAAATGAAATAAGCTCTAAGAGACAAAACAGTAGACTAAGCTCCTGAGTGAAATAAGTCCTCTGAATTTACAATAATCCTTTTAGAGAAGATAAGGCCACAAATATGAGGCTTATGTATAGCTTGATTCTTCTTAATTCATATTCTATGCCTTTTTAGCTAGATTGCATTCCACACAGATTCACTATTTTGTTCAATCTTTACATTGCTACTGCTTAAAATCCAGGGTACTCTTTTCTCCTTACCTGCAGAGGTGCAGGTAGTAGCAGGCTTGGAAAACTGTAGTCTGTTTACATATTCACAGTTATGTCTACAAAGGAGAGGATGATAAACTTGCAATCAGTTCTCCAAGATACTGTATGTTTCAACAAGTACCAGTCTGATGTAGATATGCAAGACATAAATACAAATATTGACAAGATCTTGTTTAGAATTTATGATACATGTAGATAAGAGAAAAATATGCTGAAATATATTATTAACTATGAGTGCTTTTATTAATTTACAAAAGTACTCAAAATATTCTGCATATTTTGGAAGCAGACTGCCTACTCCTTCTGTTTCTACTTTGCTTTTCACCGCAATACTCCTAAGGAAAA
This sequence comes from Pezoporus occidentalis, assembly GCF_034315485.1. Classification (NCBI taxonomy): domain Eukaryota; kingdom Metazoa; phylum Chordata; class Aves; order Psittaciformes; family Psittacidae; genus Pezoporus; species Pezoporus occidentalis. The sequence goes on along the minus strand of NW_026913136.1, from coordinate 301,846 downwards.
GAAGGCTTTGTGCAGAGAAAGAGAAAATGCATCTTTAAGGTGCCCTGGGATGAACATGTTGTCAACCCAAACATGTTATTGCATCCTGGCTGACAGAATGCTTCTGGAGGTATCTTCTGTGGTATCTTTCTGTACACAGTAAAAATTGTCTTTGTGTCATAATAACAGGCCAGATCACTGCCTCTCTCTTTTCTGCACCTTTAAGTCAATGGCTACCTCTCCGCTACTTAAAGGAATGTGTAGAAAAAAAAAAAAAAAAAGAACTAGGAATTCCTGAGTCACAAAACGTTTAGATATCTCAGAAGTTTGTTTTTCTGTCCCTCGATAGAGTTTTTGATGTGGCACATAATGATGCTTATGTAATCTGTTTGGTTTTGCTCTGTATCTCACATGACCTGTACTTGTCTATCTTCCATTTATGCAGTCTAGTGCATTCTTCTTTTCTGTAGGTGTTATGTCTGCTTAGTATTTAGAAAGTACACTGCTTTGCCCAACAGTATTAGGAGGTCTGAAAGCAGATAAATATAAGAGCATCAAAAAACACACAATGACAAGTCACAGATGGGTAGCAAGACTCTTAAGACCAAAAATATTGGAACTGTTTAATGTTGTAGCAGAAAAATTACAAAGGTATTGGAAAAAGGGTGTAAAGTGGCTGCCATAAAAATATGCTGAAGAAAGTAGATCAGGTTAATTTACTATTAGACTTTCAAATAAAGTTTTATCAGTTCCTAAAGCTGTAAATGTGTTTCAAGGCCCTAATAAATACTTCTTTTCCATAGTGTATAATGAACAACACAATTGTGCAGTGATATATTCATAAATATGAATAGACACTGTCAGAAAGCAGCATACAGTGCTTCCATGAGGAAATCTGAGCTGGGAGCTGATAGCAACTCCAGCAAAGGCCATGCTTACACTGGCAGACACGGTCCTGTGGTTCTGACCACAGTGGGCAGCTTGGTCTTGAGAGCAGGGGTCCATCAACATCCCAGGCATGGCAAGGGGATGAATCAAGGCCAGGGTACAACCAGAAGCTCCTAGATGTAGCACAGTTAACTTCTAAATAGAAGCTCTGATGTTACTATACTGCTAATTTCAGTTCCTGACAGATAGTAGGAGACCTTGCAATAGCTTCTGATAGGCTTACAAGTGTCAGTAGAAAAGAGATATATCATGTGAATATTTCTGTCATGTAAAGATGTATGTAGAACATCTGTGCTGTAGGTACTTTTGCATTGCCATTGTCCAGTTCAAGAAACACAAGCAAACCCATTTAATTACTTCACTCAAGCTCCCTAAATCTTGTTATCAAGTCACTTGCAGAAGTCGAGCCATCATAAGAATCCATTTAGAGGGAATTTGAGTAAATAATTGTTGGAACGGGGCAGTTCATAACATATGATTTAGGAGAAGACCAGCTGCAGAGGCTTCAAAAATCAAGCCAACAAAAGTCAAGAGCCACTGTGAATCAGCTTATGTTGCAACAAGATCAAATAAAAACTGTGAGGCTACCTCGAACATAGCTGGCAGAATCAATGGAAGCTGTGGCAGAAGGGAGGAGGATTCTGGTGGATAAGGCTTGATCTCCTAACACTCCAGTGGCTTACAGGGCAGCCGCAGAAATATTGCTGGTAGGCTGGGAACCACCAGTCAGTGCAAGGGTTTGGTATATTTCCTTTTCTGCCAGCTCCATGGAGATGAAGCATTGACACTGCTTTCCAGACTATGACTTAGGTCTGCACATACAAAAAAAAAGTGATGGTGATATTTTTTGTACATGATTAATGTTAATTTGCCATTATCATTACAGATAAAAATTTCCCAGTAGCAGAAGAAATATATTTCAGGAGTGAATCTGACCAGTTACATGCAATAAGCTAATAACTGCAGGCTAAATATGACTTTACCGTGTTTCTACTCTGAGCCAAAACTGGATGTTCAAGCCAGAATTATTTGGCAACACCAAACATAAGAGAGAAATGAACTAAGCCCCTGCCATTTGTGTTCATGTAACTAATGCTGAAGATTATAGCAAACAATTATCTCTTATTTTGTGGGTATTCTTTAGGTTTTATTTAAATCAATGTGACAACTATTTAATAAAAGATGGTGAAGTAAGGCAGAAAGCTAAACAAGTACATTTAATATTCTGCCAAGCAAATGCTTTAGATCTACTTGTTCAATCACTTTAGAGCCTTTTCTTACCATGAGGGTTTAATATTCTTTATTATATCTGGAGGAGGTCTTTGTAATTCTAAATTTAACAATGGAACTTCATTAAACACGCACTGCCTGTTAAATCATACCCTTTTGAGGGAAATCAACACAACTTTGCAAAAGCCAAGTTCAGCCTTGCATGGCAGGTCTGTCTGACAAGTCTTGTGGTAAAATCTCTGAGAAATGTTGTCTGCAATGAGGTGAGGTGTCTATTTTTGAGTACAGGAAGAACATTAAAAGGTAAAGGAGAATTGACAGGCTGTGCATGAGCAGGAAAACTGAGTTGTGCAAAAAAACCCCAACATTTGTCATCTCAAGAGGTACAAAGAGATAGATGAATTTCGCCAAATTACCCTTCACTTCAGGTTTCTTAAAACCAGGGAATTTTAATCACTGTGGCACAACAGAAAAGTTTGCGAGATGGATGTGAGCAAACATTCGTAAGCAGTTTATTTGCTGCTTATTGTTCCATTAGCTGAGCTATGCTTTGGCCAAGTGTCCATACTGAACAACACACCAGCATCCTAGTAAAAGAAATTCCATTTTGCAGTTTGCTTGGGATTTTTTTTTTTTCAGTTTTTTTCTTTTATTCTCCTATTTTTGAGTGTGCATTTACCAATATGCCATGCATAACTTTTATGTTCAACCTCGGCTTCTACTGAATAAAAAGGCAAGACCCTCAAAATCCTTGACCAGGATCCCAGGCCATATTAAACTTTTAAAATAATGTGTCAGATTTTTAGATTCTGTTTTGGTTTTCGCTTTGACATTTACATTGTATTTTTCTTCATGGCTCAGGCTTATATTACTGGGTAAATAAGAGGATAAGGAAAGGTACAAAATTTAATATTGAAGTATTTACAGCCATTGTCAGTTCCCCCATATAATTTTGATATCAGTTATCTGTGCAACCACTAGCATTTGAGCTGGTTCCTTCCCATCTAAGTGTGGGAAAAGTTTCTCCTGAATGGCTGAAACATGGGATTCATGGCCCAGTGCCAGGGAAGGTAAGGATGAATTTAATGACTTCGTGCCTTCTGATTCTGTACTGTGTGTGGATTGATGAAACTATGCATGTCCTGCAGTCTCTCTCACAGGATGATCTTCTAATTTATGTGACACACTCTTTGTGTAAAAGTTAATGAAAAACTTGTAGGGTATTTCTGATGTTTAAACTAAACTTTCCTGGCCAATCCCACAGCCTTTAAATGCCCTTTATCTGGCTTTATCCTATGTGAAACATTGGTAAAAAGGAGATGACCTCATGAGTGCACATAATATACTATGTTAAATAACTGGATTGTAATCGGCATTCTGAACCTGATCATTTCCTCTTTTGGAATTGCAACTAATATCCTCTGCTATCTTCCATAACATGAGCCCTTTGCTTCCTGAATATTTCATGGAGCTGTGGTTTGGTATTATCTTGCCATCTCAACTCATACTTCCATGGTATACCCAGTATATCCAGCTCTAGTACATTGTTTGTATACTAAAAGTTTTTTTTAATTTTTTTTATAATTCAAGCACTTGATATACTTGGCTCTTACCTTAATAAAAACATATTAATGTGTAAAAATAAGCTCCTTGTTTATATAGTATGGTTTGTTGTTGACTTAAGCATATTTAAAGAGATGTTTACATTTTGGAGGTGATTTGTGTTGCCTCTTTGATCCATGACCAAGCACATTCAAGCCATGATGTTTTACAACTTGCATTGAAACTGATGCATTTTAAGGATGAAGAAAATAATCTTCTCAGGTTTAATTTTCTCCCCTTTAAATTTTGTAGCCAAAGTTAATCTTAGCTCCAGAATTTAAATTAAATGTTTTTGAAATTGTTTTCTAATGCCAGAGCAGCTTTGGTCCAAAGACACGTCCATTTCAAAATTAACAGAAAAGCATTGCAGATCAAGTAAGGCCAAGAGGAGTATCAAAAGACAGAGTTTGACTGCATTTCTTCTGTATGCACTCCCTTCTTGAAAGCAGAATTAATTAATTCTGTCTACTGTAGTTTGCTTCATTATCATTATTCCCGGTGACCAATTAACAATGCTATTCATAAATGAGAAAATCATAACAAAAGACAACAGCAATAAATTCATTCACTCTGCATGAGATCAGAAACAAGAAAATATTCTTCAAAAGCTTGTAACTCCCATTCCATAGCTGTGTCCTAAAGAATGCACATTTTCGTACAAACTGCATTGCTGCCAGCTAGTCCAGATAGCTAAAAGAGCTGGTTTCTGTCCAGAAAGATTGTCATAGAGTCACAGAATGGTTTGGGCTGGAAGAGATCTGGGTGCAACCCCTCTAACATGGGCAGAGTCAACTTCCAGTAGTCCAGGGTTCTCAAGGCCCCATACAACCTGGTTTTAAACACCTCCAGGGACAGAGCACCCTCAACTTCTCTGTTCCAGTGTCTCACCACCATCATAATAAAGAATTTCTTCCTAATATCTAATCTAAATCTCTCCTCTTTCAGTTTAAAGCCATTCCCCTTGTCCTGTCACTACAAGCCCTTGTAAAAAGTCCCACTCCAGATCTCTTGTAGGCCACTTCTAGGTCTCCCCTGAGCCTTCTCCAGATTGAACAAGCCCAACTGTCTCAGCCTGTCTTCATAGAATAGGTGATGCAGCCCTCTGATCATCTTTATGGCACTCTCCTAGACTCACTTGAGGAGGTCCATGTCTCTCTTTTGCTGGGGGACTGAGGGCACTTGGAAGTTGAGCAAGTGACCACTACTCTTTGAGCGCTCTTCCCTTATCCACCAATGCCATGGCCCCACCAAATCATCACCTATTCTTAAATTATCAACAATTAAGTCATGATTTGCCCTCAGTGAAGCCATGCTGGCTGCCACCAATTGTCTCCTTACTGTCCATGTACTTTAGTGTAGGTTCCATGTGAATCTTCTCCATGATCTTGCCAGGCATCAAGGTGAAATTCACCAGTCTGTAGTTCCCCAGGTTTTACTTTTTTCCCTTTTTAAAAATGGGAGTTATTTATCACTTTCTAGGCAGTAGGAAGGTCACTGGACTGCTGTGACTTCTCAAGTGTGATAGCTAATAATATTGCAAGTACATCAGCCAGCTCCCTGAGGACCTGCATATTTGTCTCATCAGATCCCATGGACTTGTGCATCTTCAGGTTTGTTAAACAGTCTCAAACCTGATCTTTTCCTATAGCAGGTGCTTCTTCATTCTCCCAGCCCCTATCCCTGCCTTCTGCAACTTGGGCAGTGTGACTGGAGTACTTGCATTGAAGACCAAGGCAAAAAAGTTGCTGAGTACCTCAGCCTTCTGTTTTCTTCCAGAGGGGCCCACATTTTCCCTTGTCTTCCTTTTATCCCTGGTGTACCTATAGAAGTTTTAATAGTCTCTGGATTGCACAGTATCTGCACAATGGCTGGACGTATCTAGGAGAAGGGTGAGTTGGTACTACCCAAAATTTTTCCTTTCTGTGTTGCATCATCTGCATCATGCTGAAATCATATTTCTCTGGCTATTTCTGCAATGCTTATTTAGGCTCTGAGATACCTGATTCTGTGGTGGAAGACAGGCTGAAACAAAGCTGATTAAGAAAGCTAGACAAGACTGGATCTGTAGCTGAGCATGTTGTAGATTTTAGAAATTCTTTTCTATTGTGGCAAACTAAGATTTTTATTTTTATTACTATGAAGGCAAAGGAAATAGAGGGATTGGGTAGTTTTTTGAAAAAAAAAGAAAAAAAATAATAAAAGATGGAAAATCCACAGTCTGGAAGGGGATTCTGTGGGAGGCTGGGTTTTTTTTTTGCTTGCTTGTGTTGGTTTTGGAGGTTTGGTTTTTGAGGGAGGAGGGTTTTGTTGGGTTGGGTTGGGGTCTTTGTTACTTTTGGGTTTGTGGTTTTGGGGTGAGGTTTTTTTCAGAATAACATTCTCATCATTCTGTACTCAATTATTTTCAGTTTTCAAATAAAGCTCATTTATAAGCCAGTGTTTTGTACAGTTCTTCACACATGCACGCTATTCCTTCATTGTGAAGCAGCCTGTTGGAGTATGCTGTTTGGTGTAATTCACCAGTGCACACATCATACATACCATCATTAGGAAAATATATCTTAAAATGCCTGTTTCCTGAAGCTGGTGTTTTAGTAAGCGTGGCATGCATCTCTTACTTATATAATGTTGCAAACAATTTATTATACCAAAATGTTAAATCCCAACTACAGCTACTAGACAATTTCTTTTGTAACAGAAATGGGTATTGTAGTTGTTCATATGATCTTAGGTTTATTTTATAATTTGTTTATAAATACACACTTTTTAAATCATTCTTGAGTGTTTCAACAAATCTGCAAATTAAGTCAGTGCTTGGATACAAAGCAATATAATGAAACAGAATACATGGAGGTTTTTATATAGCATGGTTAAGATCCACAATCTAAAATTTATTATTCTTTCATATATGTCAGAGTCAAGGTTACAGAAGTCCATGCTAATTTGTGATCAAGATTTTCTTCTCATAGGTGAGAAAACATAGTTTTGTGTTTGAGATATAATTGTTGCAAGAGATTTTCTTATCTGTTTTGTTTGTAAGTTTACATGTTAGCACCAGGACTGAATTTGTCAGGACTAAAATAACATATGTGCTGAGCTTCAGGTAAATGTTGGTTCATTAGTGTTTGTTAGAATATATAGACAAAACCTAAAGACAGAACAGCAGTTGAATCACTCATGCTCTTGAAAGGGAATTTACTTGAGTATTTTGAATGTTGGGTTTGTTGGAGTTTTTTTTTCCCATGAGGACCTGACAAAACACACTTTGCTATTTAAAACAAAAATTGTTCCTGACATGTTTAAGTGGAGCTATTTTTTTTAGTTACAATCCCGCTTCTGTTTCAAAACAGCTGTGCTCTCTAAAATCACTGCTCTTTTAAAGTAAATTAGACTGAGATAATTTCTAGACATTTGGATGACAGTATATTAAGTGTAGCTGGGTCTGAAATAGAAAGTCTTTTAATTTTTGTTGGGAAGACTGAATGTTCACTATCTTTCAGCCTGATCTGCAGACACAGAAATCACTCCTAAATATGTAGTGATTTCCCTGTAAAAGTTTTTAGTGGAAAAAAAAAGTCCATATCTTTAAAGCTTCATTTATATTATGCATCAAATTTGTCTCAGATGTGATTTTCTTTGAATGTCCTGGTTAATCAACAGAAGCTTCATTATGAACAGACTGAGCTTCAGAATGTGTTCCACTCCAAGGTCTACTGAAATGCTGCAGATCATTCCAGTTTCTGTTAGAACCCAAATGCCCTTTTGTCATAAAAACTTGATCCTATTACCCTTAAAAGTATTACTATTTTTAGGTTAAAACATTCTTTGCCAAAAGTAACTTTCTTCTGAGGAGCTAATGGAGTAATCTTAGATTGATGCTGCATATGAAAAAAGATTTTCTATATAGGAGAGAAAAGAATGGTTTAGGTTTCATAATTTTTGAATTAACAGAAATGAAGTAGCAGAAAAGGGGGGTTTTAGGGTACAAAATATCTCAACCTATAGGCTTGCTCAAGCTGTCACATGACTGTGACTTGATCTCAGGAAATCTGTCTCATTCCTTTGAAAGCGGTATGCCAGGGTTGTTATTGCACCTAACAGATCAGGGAAATAGGTCCTGGGTGTTCTGCAAGGATATGAGGGAAGAGGCAACACAAAGAGCAGGGGAAGTTTTGGAGTGCAGATGAGGGGGTATCTTTTCTTACAATTCATTTAATTGTTGCTGGTTCTTAAGAACCTATAACTTGTTTTCTCCTGATACTCTACTGTCAGCTCAAGGTGCACTCCATGATTTCCACTTTGCTGAGTGGTTGCTGATGGCTTCACGTGGAAAGATTTCTGAGAGCTTATAGATGGATCATATATTTCAGAATATTGCCTTTCCATTTCACTTTGTAGAGGAAATTCCATGTGTCTAAAATGTTCTATTTTTCATGTGAGTTTAGGCTGATATAAGTGTAGGGAAAAAATCAGATGAGAATTTTCTGCTCAACCAATTTTCCGAGCCAGAAGTATAACATGGGTTTATTTTAGTCAAAACATGTGCAACCTTCCATGCATGGCATCACACTCACCATGGTTCTATTGTACCAGGGGTTGCATAGCAGAAATTACACTTCTTACAGTATTTATTTTTCAACTGCGGCTTTTTGGTGTAGGTTTGCTTGAGAGTTAAGTTCCAGGTCCCTACCGCTTCTGTCCTTTGCTCCATAAAGAAGGAAAATCAAGTGAAACCGAGGATAAAATGTCAAATCGATGAGAGGAAGTATATGGCACAGGGGTATAATGGGAATTACAAACTGTGTATTTCCCAAGGTCTGTGTGTATGTGGGCAAAGACAATGTTTTGCACACTGTTGGAAGCTTATAAAGATGTCCTTTCTATTTTACACAGGTTTTAGCCCATTGGCACTCCTGCTCTGCCATCCTTCAGTAAGTTGCCCAATATTTTTACGGGAGTGGGGATTGATCTGTAGAATGCTATTTCTGATCGAAATCAGCAGTAAAGCCAAATTTCAATACATACATTTTTTTAATATGGCACGTGAAAAACAACAAGGGGGCTAATGAAGCCATCATGGCTTCTCTAGGGGAAAATCCTGCCTGACCAATTTGGTGGCCTTCTATGATGGGGCTACAGAACTGATGGACAGGGGTAGAGCAGTTGATGTCATCTACCTGGACTTGTGCAAACCGTTCAACACTATGCACACGACATCCTTGTCTCTAAATTGGAGAGACATCAATTTGACAGGTGGACCACGCGGTGGATAAAGAACTGGATGGATGGTCACACACAAAGAGTTGTGGTCAATGGCTCAATGTCCAACTGAAGACCAGTAACAAGTGGTGTTCCTCAGGGATCGGTGTTGGGACCGGTCTTGTTCAACGTCTCTGTCGCTGACATGGACAGTGGGATTGAGTGCACCCTCGGCAATTCTGCTGATGACACCAAGCTTTGTGGTTTGGTTGATACCCTGGAGGGAAGGAATGCCATCCAGAGGGACCTTGACACGCTTGAGAGGTGGGCTGATGCCAGCCTTGTGAAGTTTAACCATGCCAAGTGCAAGGTCCTAAACCTGGGTTGGAGGAATCCCAGGCACAGCTGCAGGTTGGGCAGAGAAGAGATTCAGAGCAGCCCCGAGGGGAAGGACTTGGGGGTGTTGGTCAATGAGAAAATGAACATAAACTGGCTTCAGTGTGTGCTTGCAGCCCAGAAAGCCAACTGTATCCTGGGCCGCTTCAAAAGGAGCATGAGCAGCAGGTTGAAGGAGATGATCCTGTGTCTCTACTCTGCTCTCATGAGACCTCACCAGGAGTATTGTGTGCAGTTCTGGTGTCTCCAACATAAAAAGGGCATGGAACTGTTGGAACAAGTCCAGAAGAGGGCCATGAGGATGATCAGGGAACTGGAGCACCTCCTGTATGAAGACAGGCTGAGAAAGTTGGATTTTCAGTCTGCTTCTAGAAATTTGGTAGTGACTGAAACAGAGCAAAGGTTTCACCTCACTCCAACACATGGCAGTGCTCAGATGTCATCAATGTGTTGTCCCATTCTTTGGAGAATTTTTGACTTTCAAACCAATACAGGCATAAGCTTTCTGGCTGATTTTAACCTGTTTGCTTTTTTTGGAGCTGACCTTCTCTTGGTTTTCAGAAAAATATATGATGCCTTTGCAAACTGGAATGGTGCTGTCATTGTAGGCCATAGGATCTGTTGTGGCTGGGGGAACATTTTCTGGGTTATGGACTTCAAGAAGTGCCAGTGATTAAAGGCATGTGAATGCTTAAAGGTTCAATAAAGAAAACAATCACCCGGAATGATGAGGTATTAACATTTCCATTTGCTAAACCAATTGCTACACACTGCATCAAACACACACTCCCTTCATTGCTTTCCTCTGTCTCCCACACTGTTCTTTTCAAGGTTAATATCAGTTTATAAGTCTAAATTCCAACTTGGGAGTGAGGATGGAATGGGATCTGGCCCCCAAATTCACATGAGATTTTTATTATTTTACCTTTACTATGTGACCTGAGCACTTACAGGTCCACTGTCCCTTGACTAACACAGATTCCACATATTTTGTCATTTTTGTCTTAAAGTCAACAAAAACATATTAGGTAGGTGTTTCTGTGAGGTTTTTTGCAGGAGGTGAAGGTTCATTTGTGAATGCAAGCCTGACTCATACTTTCCACTCACGCATTAGAGAAAAAAAAACAAAAAAAATGTATAACGTCAGAATATGTATAAATGCACATGTGGAGCCTTTAAAGTGTGTAATCAGCGATTTGAGTGTATGCAAGATGAAGTTCCAGAGCAAATGACCCTTGTTTTATGTCAGAGGACCAGTAGTTTTCCTTTGGTCAATATATTCTGTGGAACAAAAGGGTGATTTATGGCACTTCTGAATCAATGCTTCAGTGAGAACAGGTTTGCTTCATATCTATGAAATTTTTTTCAGTTGAAATATCCTTGTACTCTGTGTATGTGTTACAGAGTTAAGATCGAGAGGAACAGTTTAAAATGGAAATTAAATGTCATATTAAGTTTAATCATATTTTAACAGGTGGACGATATAAACAATTTCAATAAAACAAAACAGAATTAATAAACTTAAATCTTTTTATTCTCATTTTCTCCTTGTATGAGTTCCTCTTGCTCTTTTATTTTTTAAACTTACCTTTTTTGTTTGGTATGGATAACATAGGATCCCTTAAAAAAATCATCTGACATAATTCTGGTAGCAATGATTAGGATGGAGTATTTGAACCAATATTCAGGAGGAAGGATCTTGAAGTGTAACAGATCAGATCTTGTTCTGTGGTTCTTATTATGCAAGAACAGTATCATGTTATGTTAAGCAAAATAATTTCATTGATTGAATGGGATTATTTCTATTGATTTTGTAATAAATACCATAGGGAAAAATTATTTATTATACGACTAATAATAGTAGCATTAGTAGTAGTAATAGTAATAATGGTGTTGAAATTATTCTTATTTTTTCATTAAGCATTTCAGTAAATTGTTTTGGGTTTATTTTATAAAAACTTTTGGCTTTATAAAATTCAGGTTTATTTTTTTTTGTTTGGATCTCAATTTCAAGTGGTGTTTTGAAGTGGTAACTTTGATAGTGGCCTACGTTTGTAAAGCACAGTACATTTATGCATTTATTCTATATGTAATTAACATTGTTGTTATGGCCCATACGTGTTAAGTTACAAGCTTGTTTGCAGCTTAGACACATTTTATACCACTGTTTCCCATAGTGTATTTCATGCATACCAAACCAGGTTTTAAATATTGCAGAAAGTAGCTGGGGCAATGTTTAGAGGCCTTTAAGATCACTTGAGGAGTTTGATTTTGTATCTCGTAAAGAACATGATGTTTCCTCTGTTAAAGTTTTAACAGAATTAAGTCATTCAGTCTTCTAAACCCAAGATCAGACTCCTGTCTTAATGAAATTAATAGGTATTGCATAAGCTGTATCCATAAAATAAGTCTTTTATGAGTGGCAGGAGCAGGAGTAAAAGCCAGAAGATTAACCTTTACAGACTTTGCTCTCTTTTTAGTATAATAAAAGAGGAATAATGTCATTCTGTATGTATATCAGCTTCTTTACCAAAGCACTTCAGGATACCTCAGAATAAAGATGAATTGCTAACAAATGTTTGCAATGAAAAAGATCTACAGTTGTCAGTGGTTTTAAAGAAGCCTAACTTCTTTTATCACTGGCCACAGCTCTTAAAATAAGCAGAAAACTATTAATTACATTTAAAACAAACAAATAAACAACCAAAAAGGCTCCTAGCTTTAAGAATGACATTTTGGCTCTTGTTTTGACCTCACCATTGAACATAACTTGGCTGACATTTTGCTTTTTCTCATGCCTTGCCACATTCAGAGCTGCTAACTAGCAACAAATGGCATGAGAGAGAAGTAATTACTGTGTGTTGCTTTGGCTATAGAAGGCATTACACCAAGTTTCTGTCCTTCAGAGACCTTCAAACTACTTTTGCAAGATGAAAAAGGAAATATTTTTGTCAGCCTTACAGTGTCTACAAAAAAAAAGCATTTTTGCACTAATACCGCTGAAGGTTTCTACTATATTTCCTGCAACTGCAGTTGTTTCCAGGAACCTTCACTGGATGACATTTGGTGTGGTGTGAGTCAGAAGAGGTTTCCTTACTGGTGTCTCTAGAGTATGAAAATATATTTTCTACTTAAAATACTACATGCTATCTTAAACATAGACTTAATTACTCTAGGATGGATTGCTGCTAAATATTAGTTCCTTCTGCTACAAGTTGGAGGCAAAGAAAGTGGAATCTTCAGGTGACCAAAATATATAATATGCTGATTATTCCTACTTTACTTAACCTGTTTTTTTAAACCAGACACTTACCTAGGTAGCACCATAAGAATGAAGAGCAGCAGTTCATTCTTGAAGTTATCTTCTGTGGGGTACTAATGATTCTTAAATTTTGGGGTTTTCCTTGTTTTGTTTATAGTTGTAATATAACACAAAATATTTATTTAAAAAAATCTTTGAAATACAGCTTTAGTTGCATACAAACCCATGTTCTCCAAGTGGGAACACATCATGACCTGTGTTGAAGTTGATGTGGTGGAAGTTAAGGGTTAACAGCATCTGCATACTACCTATGTAGCTTCTAGACTTTATTTGCAAACTGATCTTTTACTTTTGCCACTGAGAGGTTAGCCATGCTACCTATTTTCTTGGATTCCAGTACCAGTAAATCTCTGTGTAAAAGTTGGTTCAGTGAATTACAGATTGCATGGAAGTTAGAAAATAATTGTTTGTTGTAAAATTCCTGGAGGTTAAATCAAGCACAGGAAGAGTGGCTAGTAAATAATACTTTATGTAAGGTGCTGCAATGCACTGCATTAGAGTCATAGTATGAGAATGAAGGAGAGGCAAAAAATCTACACTTGTGTGTGTATATGTGTGCATCTGTATGCTTTCTGTGTGGCATGGTGGAGTGGAAGAAGGTATTATTTATTTACTTGTGCATTCACCACCCTCATTTCTGCCAGCATTTTACTACACTTTTGTGAATTAATACAGAAAACCGACAGATTCAGCCTCTCCCCAGCTAATTCAAGCGAATGAAATGTTCTCTTCTGTTATCCAGGAGGGAAGAAAGAGCTGAAGGTAAGTGGGAATATGAGAAGGAAAACTTGCCATGAAAGACAAGAATTAGAGTATTTCCAGCCTGAATAAACTTTCCATCAAATAGTAATGCTCCCTTTACTAGTAAAAGGCTCTAAAGTTTGTGTACCTCTGAAATCAAGAACCTGTTTCTTCTCCTGTTCCACCCTGAGATTCTTTTACCTTGAACTGTCATGAATCTTTATTTCAGTGGTCAGTGAATATCTGGGAGCACTTTAAAAAAGCTGTGCTGTCCCCAGTGTTAGAGGCGGATGAAGAGCTTTGCTCTCTCCATCGCATTCACATTGCTACTGCTGACATTTCTGGACAGACAGATAACAGGGTTCTCTGAGCTCATTTACTTAGCAGTTGTCACTTGCTGGGTTGATGCCAAGGTACAGGTTTTTTGTGTGGCTATTCTGTAAATGCTGCTACCTTGCTGTGATAAAGCTAAGGCATAAATCCCTTTAAAATTCTTGGCTCAATAATGCCCTCTTGTCTGCCTTAGGTCAATGTCCAAATTCAAATGTTTCTGAGCTGATGTCTCTGCCTTGTTGGTCTGACACAAACTTTTGGCTAAGTAATTCCTAATTGGGTTGATATCACAACCCTTTCACTCACTGGATCATCAGAGCCTCTTTTTTAGTAGTCTGATGTCAAGGGATAGGTTGTATAAGCATGGGAACTGTCTTTGCACTGGTATGCTGCTCTGGTGTCAATGGCTAGGTTCTCATCTCAAAAATGTTCTTTATGAAATGCCATCAGAGCAGCTCTTTTTTTTTAAAAAAAAAAGTTTCTTTTTGGGTGTATTTTTGCACACGTGTGTGTGTGTGTGTGTTGGAATTACTGCCTTGTCTGCTCAAGCTGCGTGATGTTGTGTGAGAGCCAAGACTTCTGTGTTGTTACTGGCTCAGCATTTCCAGCATGTGACTTTGATGTCTATGCTTAAGACTCTTTTTGTAGGATTACTGGAGCAGTAACTTCATTTTATTCAGCTGGTGTCAAGAGCTAGTGAACAAGAAAACTCAGTTGCCCCTAGGATGATAGAATTGCTGTCAAGGCAAAAGTTTCTCAGGAGCTGTTTGCTCATCACTTCCAGATACCTTTGGTTACCTTTTCCAAATTATGTATGGTGCATGATGTGCTAAGTTAGTGCTGTAGTTAGTGCTGTAATGCACAAGAGCTGTTCAACTATCCTATAGTTCACTTGTTACTGAGAACTTACTAGCTCCTGAGGGTGAAATTTGTCCTGAACAGATCATCACTTCCAACAACATCCCCAGCACTACCACACAGAATCATAGAATCATGGATTCATAGAATAGTTAGGGTTGGAAAGGACCTTAAGATTATCTAGTTCCAACTCCCCTGCCATGGGCAGGGACACCTCACACTAAACCATGCCTCCCAAGGCTTCATCAAACCTGGCCTTGAATACTTCCAGCGTTGGAGCATTCACAACTTCCCTGGGCAACCCATTCCAGTGCCTCACCATCCTTACAGTGAAGAACTTCTTCCTCACAAGCGTGTCAAGGTCCCTCTGGGTGGCATTCCTTCCCTCCAGGTTATCAACCAAACCACACAGCTCGATGTCATCGGCAAACTTGCTGAGGGCGCACTCAATCCCACTGTCCAGATCAGTGACAAAGATGTTGAACAAGACTGGTCCCACCACCAAGCCCTGAGGGACACAATTTGTTACTGGTCTCCAGCTGGACATTGAGCCATTAACCACAACTTTTTGTGTGTGAAGATCCAGACAATTCTTTATCCACCGAGTGGTCCATCCATCAAATTGATGTCTCTCCAATTTAGAGACAAGGATGTCGTGTGGGACAGTGTCGAACTCTTTGCCCAAGTCCAGGTAGATGACATCAACTGCTCTACCCCTGTCCATCAGTTCTGTAGCCCCATCATAGAAGGCCACCAAATTGGTCAGGCAGGATTTCCCCTTAGTGAAGCCATGCTGGCTGTCACCAGCCCCCTTGTTGTTTTTCATGTGCCGTAGCATGCCTTCCAGGAGAAAGGAAGGCATGCTAAGGCACATGAACACAGATAGAACAACACAGTGGTGCATTGTTCACAGATAGAACACTGTAGTGGTGCACTGAGTTGCTTCAGAGATCATAAATGTCTCTTCACAGGCTGGGAAGCCTTTTCCTGTGGAGCTGGCCTTTCCCTGGTAAGTTGCATGCCTAGGCAGTGCTTTGCTGCGCTTCTTCTGTAGCTTTTCCTCATGCCCTCACCCTGTACACTGCATTTTGGCATTGTAGCTCTGTTACAAGTTCCCCGTACAAGGGGGAGCTGGAAGAAGGAAGCAAAGCTCTGCATTTTTCTGACATCACACCAACATGCCTCATCAAATGACAGAGCAGCATGTGAAAAAAGATGGATAAAAATTACTCCAAAATATTCAAGATGGTCCAATCTGAAAACCTTTTGTCTTTTTGCCTTGCCTGTATTCTTGCCTTGACATCCTGATCACCCTTTTCCAAAGGATAGGAGAGCATCTCCAGGCTTGGGGGCTGCTAAAGAAAAGGGTAGGACTAAAAGGGAGGTTAAGACCACAGAAGCATGTCACTGGCTCCACTTTGGCTGTTTAGGAGCTTTTCTTTCTTTGTTATTAATCTTTCTTCTCCAGAACCAAAGCAGAAATTTGGATTCATGTTTAAAGTGAGCAGAAAGTAATTTCTGTAAAGCAGTAAAACCACCATGAGAGCAAAAACACATACCATGAGATATTGTATGTGTCTTCAGGACACCAGTGACAGACCCTGGAAAAATGGGTGAAAATGAGTTTTAGGAAGAGCTTAGCAGCTGATACAGTGATTCACCACAAAATAAGGGAGAGAATTCATGTCATACTTCGAAGTAAGACATGCTAGAGTCTGGCATGAAGACTGTATAGTTCATTAACCCTTATGTCATACAAGCAGTAGTGTAACCAGATGATAGTTAACATAACTTCTACCTATCCTTCAGTACACCTTTCTTCCCCTAAGATGCATCCTGCCTTTTCTCAAAGGAAACATTAAAATTACTTTACCAACAATAAAAATATGAAGTCACTCATTTTTTGCAAATCACTGTATTTTCTGTGGGTCAGATTCTAACAAGAAATTTTCAATACTACCGTTGGTTCTGGTAGGCCTTCTTTTCCCTTCTGTAGGGACAAACATTTCAGGGTGAAAACGTTTCTCCAAGAGAAAGAGTACTTATTTCAAACTGGTTTTTATATGTATATTTTATCCATAAGAATATTATATATTATTTTTTTCCTGTAACTGTACCATATGTAATGAATAGTCTAATGGAAATGTGAAAGTAGCAGTGGATAAGGAGGTTAGATGTTATATTTGAGTAGGGAAATCCATAATCGTGTAATAATAACATATGAGACAAAGGCATTTCATTTCAGTAGAGAACAACAGAAATTTGCAAAATATTTACTAATCTGCCAGCCGTATTTTTCCTTTCGGAATCGTGATACACAGGAAATGCGCTGTGGGTACATATTACATGCATCACAGTTGATGTACTATTTCAGTTTACAAAGACTAGTATCTGAGATAACAGTTTTTTGCCTTTTTTAATATCAGAAAATTATTGTATTCTTCCAATTACCTGCTAGTAACTCTAAGAGGATTACTTTTAACTGTGACTTATTTAAAATAGCTTATATATCAAAATTCAAACCAGATCTTTGCCTTGAATAATAAAAAAAAGCTCATGAACGCATAGAGGCTTTGAGAGATTGTGCTTTAGTTAGGCTATAACAACAAATCATCACTTACAGTATGTTAGAGATGAACCTAGCAGAGTTATAACTTCTAAGCTGCACTTCACTGTTTATCTTCTAGAACAGTACAGAACTCCTGAGGGCATTTTTTCTGAAAGTACATTTAACCATGCAGAATAGCAAGTCATCGGTCCATTTACAATGTGGCAATGCACATACATGTGCATGCACATTTGTCTGCCTGTCTTTACTTTCAGCTATGAATGCCAATTTTTTTAAAAAAGAAAGTCTGCTTAAACATACTGCATTTTCTCAGCAGATACTAAAAGATGTTCTGGCTCAGAACAAAGGTCTTCTTCACCGTCCTGCCTCCAAAGTGGCTAATAGCTGATGTCTAGGAAGCAAGATAAACACAAACGATTGTATGGACTTTTCACACACAAATGATATGAGCTTAATCAGTACTCATAATCAATACTGTTCAGTGTAAGTATATCAAAATAATACTACAGTAGAAGCATTTTTCAGTAAAACAAAGGATAATATGCAGTACTTCATTTTCTGTGTGGGTGTCTGAAGGCAAATGATGGTTCTAACCCGACTGATTTACAGTTTTCCCACTCATGCAGCCTCCTTGGAACAAAGCTGGCTTGGTAAAGTCGAAACAAATTTATATCATAAGAACTAGAATAGATTTATATTAATCCTATATAAATTCATACAGACTTAATGTGAACTATCTTTTGAAGCCAGCTTCACAGGACAGTGGTTTTTATTTTGCATGATGTAATTTATTTTGGATAAAATAATACTAAACCTGGAAAAAGCCCAGAAAAAGTGCAAGGGAGAAAACTGACTATCAAAACCATTCAGGAAATTGCCTGAGTTGTTTACAATATCAGAAAGTTAAACCACCCAGAACACATAGGTCTAGCTAAACGTAGATTTTCCAATATGAATATTCAGTCAGGTCTTTGTACTTTAAAATACCATACAGAAGAACCATAGAGATTATATTCAACATTGCAACACTTCAGTTTCCCTTTATGTTCTTCTTCTATTGTAGTTTTCATAACAAGCATAATGGGAAGTTTTTTTTGTTTTTCTTTTTTTTTTTGGCAGAGTAGCTGATTAAGTGTTCCATTTAAAAATACAAAGCAAAAAATGCTTTCTTCAAAGAAGGCCCTTGTTCCTTTCTGACCAAATGGAGTTCAGTCAACTCTTTTGTTTGCACATGTACAACCTCTATTGAATCAAATTAAATAATGTAATTACACTACACTGAGGTAAGCCTTTGGGTCATTAATATTGAAAGAGCCAAACATCTTACCTGCTGTCTTCTTCCAGCTTTACTATTGCCTATTTCCCTGAAATTAATGCCACAGTTATCAAACTGGTTTAAATTCAATTTCTTTTGAAACCCATATTTGTCTCTACAGAAGGTAACCAAGGAAAGAAAGACAAGGTGACTAAGAGCCAGAGATACCTGACTCAACATCCAGGTACCATGCATATTTTCATCTTCATACGATGCAGTGAGGGTACAGCTAGTGTTAGAGCATGCAGATCCATTTAAACATTGAACTTCATGCTGCAGTCACAAATAATGTGAAATCGTAAAAATACAGAAGGATCTAGCTCTAAGTACATGGTGCATCTTTTGGCATTGAAACTGAAATCTATTAGCTTTATTATAAATACATAGTTGACTGTCAGTGTTGCAACACAGCCAGTTACGTTCTGATGATGATACAGTATGATAATGTTATGATACAGTTATGGTCTATTGAACAAAACCAGCCAGTCTTGTTCAACATCTTTGTCGCTGACATGGACAGTGGGATTGAGTGCACCCTCAGCAAGTTTGCTGATGACACCAAGGTGTGTGGTTCGGTTGATACCCTGGAGGGAAGGAATGCCATCCAGAGGGACCTTGACATGCTTGTGAAGTGGGCTGATGCCAGCCTTGTGAAGTTTAACCATGCCAAGTGCAAGGTCCTACACCTGGGTGGGAGCAATCCCAGGCACAGCTACAGGTTGGGCAGAGAAGAGATTCAGAGCAGCCCTGCGGAGAAGGACTTGGGGGTGTTGGTCGATGAGAAAATGAACATGAGCCAGCTTCAGTGTGAGCTCGCAGCCCAGAAAGCCAACTGTATCCTGGGCTTCATCAAAAGGAGCGTGACCAGCAGGTCGAAGGAGGTGATCCTGCCCCTCTACTCTGCTCTCATGAGACCTCACCTGGCATTTTGTGTGCAGTTCTGGTGTCCTCAACATAAAAAGGGCATGGAACTGTTGGAACAAGTCCAGAAGAGGGCCATGAGGATGATCAGGGGACTGGAGCACCTCCTGTATGAAGACAGGCTGAGAAAGTTGGGGCTTTTCAGCCTGGAGAAGAGAAGGTTTCATGGAGACCTCATAGCAGCCTTCCAATATCCGAAGGGAGCCTATAAGGATGCTGGGGAGGGACTCTTCACTAGGGACTGTAGTGATAGGACAAGGGGTATCAGGTTAAAACTTAAACAGGGGAAGTTTAGATTGGATATAAGGAAGAAGTTTTCCTGTTAGGGTGGTGAGGCACTGGAATGGGTTGCTCAGGGAGGTTGTGAATGCTGCCGTGCTGGAAGTATTCAAGACCAGGCTGGACAGAGCCTTGGGTGACATGGTTTAGTGTGAGGTGACCCTGCCCATGGCAGGGGCGTTGGAACTAGATGATCTTAAGGTCCTTTCCAACCCTACCTATTCTATGATTCTATGAACTATCACATAGTTGTACAGTCATCCTATAGTTTGCGACTTTCATCTTTCCACAGTTTCCTACTACCCTACCTAGAAGTTTAATAAAATTTTTATAACTCAGGGTCTAGAACGCTCCTATAGTATGTTCTTGGGGAAGAGTGGCTGGAAACCTGCCTGTCAGAAAAGGACCTGGGGTGTTGCTTGACAGATGGCTATATTAGCTGGCGGTGTGCCCAAGTAGCCAAGAAGGCCAGCAGCATCCTCGCTTGTATCAGAAATAGTGTGACCAGCAGGAACAGGGAAGTGATCATCCCCCTGATCTTGGTGAGGCCACACTTTGAATAGTGTGTTCAATTTTAGGATCCCCAGTGCAATATCGACATTGAGGTGCTGCAGCGTGTCCAATGAGGCATGGAGGGCAATGAAGCTGGTGGAAGCTCTAGGGAACTGAGATTGTTTAGTCTGAAAAAAGGAGGCTGAGGGGAAACTTTATTGCCGTCTATAACTACGTGAATGGAGGTTGTAATGAGGTGGGTGTCAGTCTCTTCTCCCAAGTAACTAGGGGTGGGACAAGAGGAAATGGCCTCAAGTTGCATCAGTGGAGGTTCAAATTGGATATTAGAAAAAATTTCTTCACCGAGAGGCTTGTCAAGCACTGGAACTGGCTGCCCAGGGAAGTGGCTGAGTGACCATCCCTGGAGGTATTTAAAAACTTGCAGATGTGACACTTAGGGACACGGCTTTGTGGTGGACTTGGCAGTGCTGGGCTTAGAGTTGGACTTGATGATCTTAAAGGTCTTTTCTAACCTAAATAAATGTGTGATTCTCTTCTCTTACATATAAATGCTTAGTTAAAATTTTGGTATTTTACTAAAACCTGTTGATCTGCTGCCTTTCAAGGACTAATCCTGGTTGTCCTGTTTTATTAAATGGTATTATGCTATACTTCATATAGCATTTGAGTCTCCTCTGAGTGCATACTTGTTTTTTTCTAGCTTTTTCCTCTAGAATTGGTGAGAAATAGAGGGTAAC
This sequence comes from Pezoporus occidentalis, assembly GCF_034315485.1. NCBI lineage: Eukaryota > Metazoa > Chordata > Aves > Psittaciformes > Psittacidae > Pezoporus > Pezoporus occidentalis. The sequence goes on along the minus strand of NW_026913136.1, from coordinate 280,904 downwards.
AAATTTCATCAGCTTAACTGTTTCAGAAATTTTCAGCCCAGTTCAGAAATTTTCAGCAGGATCATATTTATCTGATGACAAGTTCAGAATTGCACATTTCTTCTCTGTTAGTTGCTTTTAACATTTGGGACTGTGGAAACTGTGTACATCTCTAATACCTAAGCACAAACTGTGCTTTTCAGGTACAGTATGCTCAGTTTAAAATTGTTTTGCCTATGGAACTAAGTTATTTTTAGAACTGCGGTGAATGAACATGTGTTTAAAAAAATGTTTTGATACATAAGACTGACATTATAAAGCAAACATTATAACTGTTGCAGAATTGGGTAGGCATTTATGAATTCAAGGAACCACAAAAAACGAAAGGAACTTTAACATTTGGATGCTGAGAAAAAGAAGTAGGTAACAGTTTGGGTTTTTTTTTCTGTCAGGACAATATTTGCTCTTTTTTTCTCCCTATATATATATATGATTGATATACAGTATCACACTCTTTTGTGTTTCCCACTATCCTGCACTTTGATGGTTTTAGACGTATCAGTAGAGCTTCAAGTCAGGATAGACAAGGATTACTGAAGTAGGTGGAACTAATGTGGAAAAAAGCTCATAAAGATCCATGATCTCAAATTAATAGCTGAAGTAATATTAATGTGAAAAAAAAAACCCAAACCTGAATTAATCAGCGTATCTGCCTATAAGAGACAGGTTTTGTTTTTTCACATCTGCAATCTGAATCATGAAACACAGCATGCACAAGCATTATCTGGATTTGTGGTGCTCCTTGGAGGATGTCAGTCCTATGAACAGGAGTTGCATACCTCAAGACATGAATATAGATTTTTTCTTCTGTGACAGATACAACTTGGTCTTATGTCAAAGCAAACCCTGCTCATTTTCCTCTAAAGACATGCACTTCTATATCTCAATATATATCTATATCTATTATCAAAGCAGACATGAACTAAGAAAAATTCATGACGCTTAATCTGTCATAATCTCTTAAAGCTTTTGGGAAGAGCAGAATGAGTACTGTTTTTCGTCTGTGGTTTTACAGCACCATGTGTGGGCAACCAGTGTAGTAAGAGATTTACTGATTGAAAGTAGGAGATGAATTTCTCAATTGCTATGGCACATATCACATGTAAGCTCCATGTTAGAGATGAAATGTGACAATGAAGTAGGTAGCATCCACAAAATTGTACAGCAAGGGAGAATAATTTGCCAGAATTATTAGGCAATAGTCTTTTCCCTCAGCAGCCCATGTCTGAGTTCACAACTGTTCAGAACTACATGATGGGGTAATTAGAACATCCTGAGGAAACTCTAACTTTTTTACCTAACTTTATTGTTACACTGCTCTGCTGGGGCTTCTGGCACACAGGCAGAAGCCTGCAGGCAACTCTGCAGTAGGCAAGAACTCCCCATCCACGGGCAGCATACTTGGTAGGGCTGCCCTGGGACATCAGCTTTAACGAACATACAATCTTTGGTGCTCAGTTCTGGATGGCAGGACTTCCTCTAAGGCAAAATCTTAGGAGTCCAAGCTCATGACCAATCAAAGTCTCACCTGACCATTGCTGGAATGACTGCACATTTCTAATGAAGACACATTCCTGTATTTTCCTACTGATACATTTCTGTATCCATAGTGTGTGCATTTCTCCACACCCCAGCATCATAGGGTCATTTATAACACCATGTTACTTTGTATGTTATGTTGAATTGTAATCTGTTTTCTTGGACTTAGAAGTTGCACATAATATATAAAAATGTCACTATGCCTGCTGTTAGTTCTCCAGATACAACTGAAAACATAGCTACACTAATTGAAAGAATTAATATTTCAGCTACTGCTTTTCTCCGTTAGCTCTGTAATACGCATTTCTTTGAGTCTTAAAACTCTGTCACAAGAAATCAAAAGCAATATACTGTTTGTAGTGGGTTGCAAATATTTTTTCCCTGCTATATGTTGTACATAGAGTTCTGATCTCATAAAATTGCATAGAAGTTTACTGAAAGAAATTTTCCATATGCATATAAGTAAATAATTTTGTGTCCATTCCCTCTAGAGTGCTGGAACTATTTTGGCCACTATTACACAACTGCGCTTGGAATTCACAAGTTTAGACTTTCTAAATTTGACTTAATGTCTTTTGCAGCCTCCACCACATATTGTATTACTTTTTGAAAAAACTTTATTTTCCTTACTTAATAAATGACTGCATTGTGGTATAATGGAAATTTCTACCATCTTCAAAAAAACACTTTACATTCTTCCTTGGGAGGAAATTTCGTGTGGTGGGGGTAGGAAAAATGAATGTTGGATGGGGGGGGTGTGTGCTGTATTTAAATTAAATTACAAATCTGCTTTCCTAGTTCTCTAGCCACTATTTTGATTAAAGCTGAATCACACAGAAGCCTTTAGGGTAGCTCTTTCAGTTCTGTGAAGTAAGCTAAATGCTTCAGGTTTCATATGGAAAAAAAAAATCTTTATGTGTTTTACATATCCTTTTGGATTTGCTTCTGTGAGCCTTTCATATACTAAACTTCAACTGATGTGGATGGAAATTCCACATATGGAGGCCCTTGCTTTTCACATGTTTTTCCCTCTCTTTCAAATATGCAGGAATGTGTGCATTGTACTAGTGTTTTATGAATTTTATGACTATTTCCAGAGCCAGCTCCAGACTTCTCAGCAGTGAAAGTAAAACCCTATCTTCCCTTCCCCCATTCCTTATGGGTAAAGGCAGAATTATTTTATTCTCATTCTTAGGTCAGCAAAATTTGATTATCTCATGGCATCTGAGTGGCTTCTGGAAGATGGAAGAGGAGGAGGAAGGCCATCCTGGGTCAGTAAGGGAGCAAGGGACTGCAAAGGGTCAGTGGGTCCGGTCATGCCTTGCTGTCTCCCTTTTTCTCTCTCCTCCTCGCACTCTCCCCCAGCTGCAGCATTCCTCCCTTCTCAACACCCTTGATTCTCCTGTATCTGGAAAAAAAAACAAACTATAGGAAATCTCTGTAATTTGAGACACAATAACAAGTATAAGGAAAGTGAATTAGTAATAAGAGCAATCTAATGATAAATAGATAAATTTATTAAATAATTATTTAGGGAGTTTTTTTTCAGAAGACCAGTGAAAGAATCTCTGGAACTGTGTCAAAGATTAAAAAATACAGACAGTCTAGCTTCAGACACTTCTTTTGAATGGTCACAAAAAAGGGAAATCTGCAGTCACCTTAAAAATCTGTATTCAAACAAAAATATTGGAGTAGTGAATTCCTAAGGCTGGTGTGTAGCAGTCATAAATTAATACTATTGATGACTTGCACATCACTGAGGTCATAGACATTCTTTAATTTTTTAACATTTTGTGTGGATGTTTTTTCCACATTTTTTCTCACACTGTTCAATGCCAAATTGTTTAGACATTGTGTATATATGTTCCTTGTTTGCTTTTATTAAGATAAATGTTTTACAGTAATGCCTCCCACAGAATTTTCTCATCATATGCCATCAAGCAGAATTTTACTTTAGAAGGAGATAGGCATTACATTATGAATATTCCTTCAGGTACATATCATGCCAGTTCAACACAACAGTTGTCATTTAAAATTAATCTGAAACTACAGGATGTGAGTGGTCATGAGATAGGAAAGTTCCTCTTCATTTAAAGAGGCTCTGCATACACTAATTCTCACCAGATCTCCAGAGCAACACCACAGCAAACTGGCTTCTGAACCTCACTGACAACTTTCAACCCCAGTGAAGGGGGCAACACATCACCAATAGATGTGTTTTGAAACAGCTGGAAAGGACTAGCATTGGAAAGAATTTTATTCATGCAGAAGCATGAAAAATGGCTTACTTCTCTCTCTCCAGTCTGAGGTTTAAAGCTTTTCCTCATTGTTCCTTTTCTCCTTTCCTTTCTTGGGCTCTTCAGGAAAACAAAATGAAAATCTGGGAAAATGTGACGGTTGCTTTGGAGATAATCTGCTGTTTCGGTTAACACCTGAGTAATAATCTGTAAAATATTTTCAGCTAACTTAGTAAACACGAATTACAGTATCTAGACTATTAAATTATTGTTAATCTAATAGGGGCATAAGAATATCTCATTGTCCCTATGTGCCAGCAGCCATTCTGGTGAGGTTAACATTTATCCATCATGACAGGTGATGGATTTTATTTTCACACTTTTCCTCATAGGTATCAAAAGCAGAGGAACCTCATAGATTATTTTATAGAATAGGTAGGTTTGGCCTCCCACTCCTGTGTGTATATACTGAAAGTACAATAAAGAAGAGGCACATCCCATAAACAAATATTTTGTAGACTTTAAAATGAAGAATACACCCAGGAGCTGCAGTTCCTGTGAACAGCAAATATCTCATTTCTATTAAAACCAGTTGCATACTGTGAGAGGATCTCATTTCCTAACTGCATACTCTTGGAGCTCTGCTCAGCTGGCCAGTAAGCAACACCGGCTCTCTGAGCTCCCATTGGATTCTGCAGGAGCTGATGAATTTATGTCTGTGTCAGCCAAGAAGAGAATCAAGCTCTTTCTTTGAGGGTCTCATGAGAGTAACAAAATATGCAGAAAAGTAGAATAATATTTGCAATAAGTTTACTCTTCTTACTTATTTTTTTAAATTTCTGCTTTGATCTAAGCAGAAACAGCAGGCAAGCCATCTGTATCTAGCTATCCAGTTATCAGAAACTGAGGTATCTCCTGACAGTCTCCCTTATTTTTGTGGTGATATTTTTAGTCATTAATTTTTCATTGCTATGTATTGATTTCTCTGTGAATTCAGTTGAGTTTTTCTGTAGCAGCATGACCATTAGAAACCATCAGAAACTAGGCAGGAGAGCCTTGTTCTCTGAGTGCTGCTTACAAAAATCATTGTAACCTTTGCCTTTAGACTGGAACCTTAAGACTCCTGCTTTCTTCTGTAATTCCCATTTTTCCTGCTTAGTATCTCATTTTGAATGTTCAGCTATTTTCTTTTGTGAGAAGCCAGCTTACTTCACTACAGGCTGTTTTGTCTTCAATGGAGAGGTCTTGCAGTCTAGTCTTTTTCTAGTCGTCTCCAGCCAGATGATGGTCCCTGGTGTTCACTGGGCCTCCTTGATCCAGCACTTCCACCCGTCTAGAGGGCAGGAAGGAGGAGTGAAGAGTCACTTCAAGTAGTATCAATTTGTTGAAACAGCCGGACTAGGCAAAGTCCCATCTTTGAAAATTTTGCTTTCCATCATTTGCTTGCCAACAGATGACCTCCATTTGCAAAGAGTTAAGATACTAGTGAAGACCATTCATTTCTGAGGTCTTGCATTTTGTTTTGTTTTGGGGTTTGTTTCTTTTGCTGTTGTTTGTTTTTTACATTGTTGCTTGTGTTATCTGGAAACAGTAGACAGGGTATTCTGTGAACCTCTCTGGTTTGACACTAGTCCTCAACTATTATGCAACATTGATTCTGGTGGTGCAGATGATCTAATGTCATGCTCTTGTTTCTGTATGAAACCCTGCCTTTCTTCTGTTCTGTGCCACTGTCTTTAGAGGAGAAGGAAAAAAAACTAGAAGAGTATTTATAAGGAAGCTTGAAAGAGTTGAAGCATGCAAAGAAAGACTCAAACCAAAAGCAAGGCATAGGAAAGTATATTTGGTAATGCAAATTTCCAGGATAATCTGGAGAGGGATCTTTACAAGGTCCTGTAGGTACGTATCACGTAGGACAAGGGGTAATGTTTTTTAAGCTGAAAAAGGGGAGGTTTTTATTAGATATTATGAAGAAATTTTTTACTATGGGAATGGTGAGACATTTTATGGTTCCATGCAAGAGAGAAATGGTGTTATTTTAAAGGATAATCATCACAAGACCCATGTCTTCTTCTATGCAGACAAACAGTCGTATTAGAACACTAATCAAGCAGCAAGAAACCATTATCTTACAACAATACTCCTGCGGATTGGTTTTATTTCATAAATAGCTGTGAAGGGTTTTTTTTGTGAGGTGATGGGGTTGTACTGAATTTTCTCTGTTTACATTTATTTTAGGTTTCTTTTTTGGTTTTGTTCTTCTGAGCAAAGAGAAGAAAAGCATAACAAAAAACAGAAGATTTTTTAGTTGAACTTACTAATGAAACTGTATCAGTATAATTATTACTTGCAATTAATACCTACAATCTGTAAAATTGCAGTCTATGTGCTTGGCATTGCAGGCAGAGAACAAAATGTGTTCTGCTCCAGAGAGCTTTAGATATGCAGTGCATCAGCTCTTAAGTGAGCTGTAGTAGGTAAGTCACTGGAGTTGAGCAAATGTCTGTGAGACAGGCTTTTCCTACTTCTACAAGTATTTTCAAACTCTTAGGTCTTCAGCAAAGGATGGTATCTAAGCAGGAAACCACTTCTGTTGACTAGGACAAAATCTGTGTGTAGGGTCCCTATGCCTATTGACTTGATTTAGGTTCCTCTGAAGTCAAAAATGCAGGCTACTTTGATCACTGAAAATTGACATTGAAAATTACATGCTCCCAGCTGTTAATTGTGCGACTCCCTCAGAGAAGGGGATGGATGTAATTCTCATGGTACTTCACCACCTTCTCTGGACTCTTGAATTCTTTAAAAAAGGACAAGAGTAGAAGAAAAAGGCTCATTAAGGATCCCATTACAACGGTTTTCCTGTCCGCTTTGCAGCTTGAGCCCTTTTTCTGTTTTCACCTGGGGAAACAAATGTGCAGACCTTACCGAGAAAGCCACTTGGGGTAGCATAGTAGCTTGCCAGTCATTTTAAACAGCTTGGATTAACCCAGTTGAGTATAAATAAATTCATAAACTATTTTCACTTTCTTGATGGCAGGGATACATTCACCTACTGCCTATTGTCTTTCTGCTCCCTAAGATGGAGGAGATCTCTAACAACCTTTGCCCTTCCTGAGGTACCCAGGGGACATTTCAGGGTGGTGGTGGAGCTCGACTGCCAACGTGCCTGAGGGTACACCCCTTCACAGGGGTGAGTCTTTCTTTCTGTCCAGTAGGACTTTGGGGTTCATTCTTGACTGACCCTTTAGTTTTTCTTTCCTATATCCTCTCCGCCTTGTTTCCTGTCTTCTTGTTATTCTCTGATCTTTTTGACATAACCTAGAGGGGTGTGCTGGCCTCTCTGCAGTGGTCGGCTGCTAATCTGGGTACTGAGCCAAGCCATCAGCATCATCAGACAACTGTTCTTTGGCACATAGTTCAGAAGTAAATCTGCAGACAAGATGCAGTATTCATCCCTGGTTGGCTTCTAGTGGCCCATTTCAGGACCATTGTGGGAATGAGGGAGTGTAAAGCAGAGTGGCTTAAACCTTCAAATTTACAGCAATCATGCCTAAAAGCATGTGCAGGCTGTATGAGAGAACATGCATTAACATAACATGTGGATTCAACAGTATTTCCTACCTAGCAAATGGAACAAATACCTTAAAATGTATGAAAACAACCACCATGATGACTCCTTGCTACAACTCTGCCCTGTGCTCAGGGCTCCTCACTGTCAATAAGGAATGTTGCTTCTTACAGGCATGCCATTAAATATCCTCGATGTGTTTAAATAGTTCTGTCCACAGAACTTAATATGCAGACTTCAGGGCACTAAAAATACTGATAATCTGGTTTGCAGATTACTAGATGTTGTGGTTGTAGATCTGTTGTTATGCAAATGCCTAGTTTATCCTGTTTACAAAAGCAGGTACTTTTTCATTAATCTCTGGGGCTGTATTTTGAAGATAAGGCATTCTTTCCAAAGAAGCTTATAACTGTAAATATTTAGCAGGTGTATAACAAGCATATATAGCCTGATCCTATGCTGTTCAGTGCCTTTTCAGAAGAATTCAGTATCTCATATGCAGGCATTTAGGTAGACATGTCAGGTCAATGCAAAGAACGAACTACGCAAACACAGGCCACCACCTCTTAAAAAAATCCACTTTACAAAGACGCACTCCAATGTCAATGAATATACCTTTGCAAATCCTCTGGGTCAAGCACCAGCACATGTCATTTGTTACATGAGTGCCTGATATCTTTGGCTCAGGGCCTTTTCGGGGAATATGGCTTTTTATGTTCCCTGAAGCTGTATTAGGTTCTCCAGTGGTGATAGGAAGGAAGCAGGATAAATCACAGCAAGCGATGACACACACACACATTGAGAGAACATGTATTCATATGCTTTCAAAAAATAATGGAAAGTTTTCAGCCACACAAGACATTTAAAAAAGTCTTGTGGTGTAGAAGCCAGTAACTGTGTCTGTAATGCTGGAAAATCTGGTGCTATTTATTCCAAGATGTATTGGGTTATGGTTACCAAGTAGATGCAACTGAATTTTTTATATACTGCTCTACCTCCTGTGTCACCTTTATGAGACAAGTAAGATCAAGATCAGGTCAGTCAATATTACTTAAACTGCTGGTTTTGTCCATTATCCTTGACATAGAGCCTTATGTCTTGTTCTTACTAAGGATCTACTAATGATTCTCTAAGTGCAATAAACCATACATATTCCTCACAGATTCAGTGAGTACTACTGTTCGGAAAATTCTCATTGTAATGGCAATAGAAAGAAATTTTAAGATACTGGAAATATTTGTGCAGAATATTATTTGTAATCCAGACACATGCTGTTTAATTAAACTCACAACTGTTTACCCCTAATGAAGCTGCACTTTAATTATTTTCTCTTCTGGCAATAGCCTTGAACAATGTGTTAGATTTTTTTCATGTGTGGTTCAGTATATCAGCAAGCTCTCTGTCTATGCAGCTCTAGCCCAGTGTTTTGCGAAACAGTGGCAATACAGTCTACATGTTGCATGGTGATGCTGTAGCAGAATGTTCAGACTCAGTGTTTCCCAGAATAGAAGAAAACATACAAGCAGAAGAAAAATAGAGGTGAAAAGGATGCCTTTTTCCTCAAGTAGTGAATCTCATCTGAAGAGTATGACTCTGCCCTGAAAAACACCCACTCTATTCTTACTAGAATCACTGGGCAATTTGTCAGGCCAGAGAGCACTGCAATTTTTTTATTATGCAGTAAAAAGTACTTTTTCCATCTTAACTCTTCCTAAAACAGTAAAATGCAGAGGGGAGCCTTAACTCAATTCTGTCTCTTGCACAAGTGAAGTGGTAAAGCTACTGCTGTATTCGTGTTTCAGAAGAAACTAAAACCAAGGCTGAGAAAATTCAAAACAGTAACATAACCAGCATTTTACCAAATGCTGCATGGGTTACCAGCTTCCTAAAGGGAGATCTGGGTACCCATTCAACATTAAAAGTTTTATCTTGATGTTACACACCTTTAAAATTAATTTGTTTTTATTTTATCGCACCATGTCACTGCAGAGAGTATAATGGTAGATTTTACCTTCCTGGTTATCAGATAATAAATAGACAAACCTGTCATTTAATTAAAGCACCCTTGACCAGAATTCCTTCAAACACAAAGTATATACATCTGGACATATGGTTAAAAGAATTTTCTATATCTGCCATTAAGCCAGTTAGGCAGAGAGTGGTTTGATGAACACTGACCAGCATCTTGACACTTTCAGAGAATCTTCATGTGATTTTAAGCATACTGTGCACCTCACTTCCCTCTCATATTCTCACATCTGAAAGTGGAAAATAAAAGATACTTCTGAATCACATGCTGATAACCAGGCTAATGGATATGCATACCTATAAATTTCAGTTTAGTGTGACTCACACAAAAGAAACTAGCTAATTTTGTAGTTTGCCTGACACTTGGCACAACAATCCTAAAATACGCATTATATTCATCAGATGAGCCTCACCAGTATGTGACATCTTTTTCATTGAGGTGGATGTGTCTTTGCAGGGGGTGCCCCTAACTGTGAATATCACAATATCCCAATGGTGGGATTAATGGCATACAGTTCATTTCTCAGCCTGCATTTTAAAGACCAATAAAAGACTGCCTGTCAATTAATGGAAACAAAGCAGTCTTAAACAAAAAGGCGTTGTAAATGTAAACCCTAATGATTAAAGATGGCACTGTAGAAGGTGTATTAAAGACATGTAAAACCTTTGGTGTTATAGCCTCGGCTGCTAAATGATACTACGTAACATGATGAAAAAAAAAAAGATGATTGCTTTATCCTTACCTGTTGCTTTTGCACAGCATTTTTGAGCAATTTTTCTCTCCCCACCAGATAGAGGTTTTAGTTGGCACACATCTTTCTGAATGTCTGGCTACTTACAGGTTTTAGAAAGCTGAGCTTTTGGCGTACTTCATACAGATAAGGAAATACAGTATACTCTATTAGGCATATAATGCTGTGTTGCTGTATTAGTATGAAAGCTGTTATTTCATCTCTAGCCTCTTCCAGCTCACCTGCATTAGCTTTTCAACTGATGATGGCATCACAGGAAGTTATTGAAGAGCTGACATGTCAGTTACTCTTTCTCAGTCTGTGTACTGAAGGCCTGTGCTCATAAATGTTGAAGAATTATCAAAAAAAAAAAAAAACACAACAAAAAACAAACCCCAAAACCAATCTCTTCCTGCAATTCACAGAGAAGATACAATGCAGACATGCAATACAAATGTCTGTTCTACTTTATCTTTTACTCTGAACTTTGACAGAAAAACAGTCCCATACATATGTGGTCAAAATGAGGAGAGGAGAGGGGAAAAGGCAGAACAGATAGTGGGGAAAAGTAAATCTTTATATATAAATAATACTGTAAAACCACAGTAAGCATTTATGATTGGCTACATATTCTGCTCTATAGTTTACATACAATTCCTTCTTACTACATCAAAGCTTCCTATAGAAGAATGACTTTTAGCTAATAGTCCTGTTGTACTCTTTTGCTGAAAAAAGACATACCCCAGCACAAGAATATGTCTTCTCAACTCCAGTGATGTTGTGCAGGCAAATAAGATTACAGACCTAAGTGGCCAGAATAACTGTTAAAGATACATAAAGGCAAATTTTATAAATCAGAACTCAACTAAAAGAAAGAAGATAAAGCCAAAACCTGCATTAAGATAGCTTCATAAAACTCATTATAAATTAAATGTAGAACAGATTATGTGGTGCATCATGAAGAAGTAGTTTTTGGAAACAAGTATGCATGAAATACTATATCCATTTCAGAAGATAAATTGATTAAATAAAGAAAATGGCACCTGGTGACAGACAAATTATAATGAGAGAGAGCTGTTTATTATAATTCCGAGAGAGCTGTTTTTAAAGTTATATGAAGATATTTTTGTTATAGCTATGACTTCAGGTAAGATGCTAGATATTGCAGAAATAAAGGCCTGTCTGTCATTTCAGGTAAGATGCTAGATATTGCAGAAATAAAGGCCTGTCTGTCATAAACTGTCATATGAAGTAGCTAAAAAGGCACTGGTTCTCAGAGAATCTGTGACATACAAAAATGATGGGACTATAAGCTCCTCTTTTGCAAATAAAGGGAGTCCTTTCATTCTTTTACATTTCTTGTAATTATTTTGTGCTTCAGGATTAAGACATGTATGATGAAACAAGATACTTGATGATAGGACTGTCATGAGACTTCCTCTTGTAAATGGTGTTTGTTGCTAAAGCTCTGAATTATAGTAGGATGCAGGACTCAGTCTTATGTGCTTTTCCCATGAAAAAATGTTGGCACAGCAGGCTTTGAACCATTGGCCATGTGAATAAATGATGGTTCTAAATAATTTAGTCCTGAAATTCAGTTAAAAAACAATAGTTCCCTTATTTGCTGACAGTTACTGGAAATCAGAAGTGCAATAGAACCAAGCTGTCTGGCTTTTGATTCTCAGTAAATGCAGCCAACCAAGTCTTGTGTGCTTACCCATGCCGCATTATATGCTGTCCTCTGAACATGTCCTTTAAGAAGTTTTGATTATGTATTTTGATCAGTTTGATCGAAACAGACTTTGTGTGGGATTTAGAAGCGGATACTAAGTTCTTGTATGACTGAGGGTGTTTAATTTTTTACTGATTAAATGTGATGAGGTTTGTTTGTGAATGCTGTTTATATTCCACTGCTCAGAAATTTGTCTCTGCTGCAGTAGTTGATTTGATTGGAGAATCGCATCATCCTCATTTGAAGGGGAAGTTTAATGCACTTAGTCAAGATAGTTGCCTTCAGTTCCTCGGTAAGTATTTGACATACATAGTGCTATGGTCATCATGAAAGGCTTTACTTTTTTAATTCAGATTATATGAGCATACATTGAATTACATGATAAAACAAATTGTGATGTTGACTAATTGTCATACAAATTAAGATTTCCCTCTAATTTTCACCTGGTTTAGTTTGTAAAAGACCCTGTCGAGTTCTGTTTCATTATTCCTGATTTCTTCCATGAATTAGTGAAGGCTTAGGATCCTTAAGATTATAGCATTTAACCACCTGCCTGGCTCAATGCGAGTTACTCATGTGTTTACCAGCCACGATCGCTCTTTAAATGTTTTTTAAAGTAGTCTTTTCTGTGAAGGTTCAGTGCACATGTGGATTTGAATTTTGAGTTGCCAAATGTCATGAATTCAAACTAGAAGGTCAATGCATCCTACCAGATGTAAATCCAGGAAATAAAAACTATTTCTTTTTCTTCACCTGTTTCTCTGATAGTGAAAATATTTTCTGCTTCACTTGAAAGGAGAATACTATCTGTCTTGTTTCACTTCTTTCTGTAATTCTACCATTTTGAAACTGTTTAATCCATCAAGTAGAAACTGCTGCTCTTTGCATAGTGAGCTGCAGTACTGAGAAATTTAATATGGAATACGATAGCCTCCTAGTTATTAACATTATAATTTCTTCCAGCATTTTACTGGGTGCTTATAAATACATTTTTGTTACAACATAATAGTGCATTCATGGTCAGGATTGTATACAGGTAGGAGCTGTTCACTTTTCTCAAGTATTTGCAAGAAACATAAACAAAACCCATATGTTTCAAATATTTCACTGAATACTTTTTTCCACTTCTGTGCATGTGTTGCAGCCATTTGAGCCCTGTGCTGTTTCAAAATCCAACCACTTACCCCCATGTTTTTGACATATTCTATATCTTTCTATACCTTTAAATGTGCTTTTATTTTTAAACGTGCTTTGTGCTCTAAACCAAAGATTTTTTTCCACAGCACTGACCCTAGATTCTTCTCCATCTCTGTGACAGTCATGAGAACAATATTACTTGCAGCTTTTAAAGAGATCATTAGGTGGTTTTGTGCTATAATCCTTGATGTTTGTCTTCATTGTCTGTTAATTAACTTGGCCAACTAGGGGGTGAGTACTTTGTGCCTTTGGCTTGGAGTACCCCAGTGTGACTCAGTGGGTGCTCCATCCACATGGCATCTTCACTAGTGTTTTGATATTCAAAACCCTCTTGCTAAGGAAGAAGGTTTTCTCCACTGCTTAAATACCTTCCTGGCTCGACATTTCAAAGTATGCTTTGTGCTGTCCAGAGATTCTCATTAATTGCTAGCACAAGAGATGGGCCAAAACCCAAAAATTTTGAATCCAACTTCTCTCCTTCTTCCACATGCCTCCTCTTGGAAACTTTGGAAAACTGAATCCAGATACAGAGCCGAGTATCAAAACTTGGCCAAATCCCAATCCCACCTCCTCCACCTTAGATGTTTTCCAAATCCTGATCCAAACTGTACTTCTTAGCTTTCTTTTCTTCCTCTTTTATTTGTAAGGTTATTAAAACTTGCATATTCTTTCCTTGATGACAGTTTCACCTAATTAATTTTAGGTTTGCTCACAATAGTTTAAGACTGCCAGTAGAATCTGAATTTTTGATAAGAAGGAAAAAAAGTGGAATCAAACCCCATTTTCATTACAAAAGCTAAAAGCTATATAGAGAATTACGAATGGTCTATTGCCATAGAAGTAAAATGAGACAAGGCAAAAGCCTTGTGAATTAGAGATCAAAAGAGGTTAAAAATCATGTGAGGTTTTTTGTTTTGTTTGGTTTGATTCCTTCAGAAAAGTAATTTATAACTCATAAAGCTCCAACTGACTTCCAGCTGGAGAGGTTTGCAAAATTATAGTCCTGCTTCTGCAATATTCAAAAGCAATATCATAGACTCCAAGTGTTGCTGTGTAATATCTCTAAAATAAGAAGCTTCATAGCTCAAATGATGAGACGTCCAACAATGGTATGCAAACCTGTTTGTATCTGCTGTCAGCATCTAAGCCTTTAAAGATCATGTTTTCTGGTTATTTTTTGCCAATGGTAAGCCCAAAACTTTTTATGAAAAGTGAAACTCACATACTGACCTCATGTCTGAGGCTCAGCCTGTGAGTGAAAAACCCAGTCATGGCAATGAAACTGGTCATGGATTTGCAAGAGTTCATAGAATCATGGAATCACAGAATGGTTTGAGTTGGAAATGACCTTAAGATCATCTACTTCAAGCCCCTCTGCCATGGGCAGGGATGCCTTACCCTAGACCAGGTCACCCAAGGCTCTGTCCAAACTGGCCTTGAACACCACCATGGATGGAGCATTTATCATCTCTTTGGGAGCCTGTTCCAGTGCCTCACCATACTCATGGTAAAAAAAATCTTCCTTATATCAAATCTGAACTTCCCGTTTAAGTTTGAACCCATTACCCCTTCTCCTATTGCTACAGTCCCTGATGAAGGGACCCTCCTCAGCATCCTTGTAGGCCCCCTTCAGACACTGGAAGGCTGTTATGAGGTCTCCATGCAGCCTTCTCTTCTCCATGCTAGCAGCCCCAACTTTCTCAGCTTGTCTTCATATGGGAGGTGCTCCAGCCCCTGATGAACCTCATGGCCCTCCTCTGGGTTTGCTCCAGCAGCTCCATGCCCTTCTTATGTTGAGGACACCAGAACAGCACACAGTACTCCAAATAGGGTCTCATGAGAGCAGAGTAAAGGGGCAGGATCATCTCCTTCAACCTGCTGGTCATGCTGCTTTTGATGCAGCCCAGGATACGGTTGGCTTTCTGGGCTGTGAGCGTGCACTGGAGCCGGCTCATGTTCATTTTCTCATCAGCCAACACCCTCAGGTCCTTCTCTACAGGGCTGCTCTGAATCTCTTCTCTGCCCAACCTGTAGCTGCACCTGGGATTGCTCCGACCCAGGTGTAGGACCTTGCACTTGGCTTGATTGAAACTTCATGAGGTTGGCATTGTCCTGTCAGGTGTGTCAAAGTCCCTCTGGATGGCATTCCTTCCCTCCAGCGTATCAACCGAACCACACAGCTTGGTGTCATCGGCAAACTTGCTGAGGGCGCACTCAATCCCACTGTCCATGTCAGTGACAAAGATGTTGAACAAGACCGGTCCCAACACCGATCCCTGAGGGACACCACTCGTTACTGGTCTCCAGCTGGACATTGAGCCATTGACCACGTCTCTGTGTATATCCATCCAGCCAATTCTTTATCTATGGGGTGGTCCATCCATCAAATATTTGTCTCTCCAGATTAGGGACAATAATAGTTGTCAGTGTAGAACAGGGCTGTTATTTGCTTGCAGTTCATTCCAAGATCTCAGTGTGTTCTCGAAGGTAATGGAAGCGCTCTGCTGTTAATGTCTATTTTATTGAAATATTGCTCACAGTGTATTTCTTTTTTTGCCATATGTAGTTAAATGAAATTTACCCTCATGTGATTTCTCATGGAACTAACCAACATATTGTCCCATGTAGCTAAGGCTGCAAGTTCGCTTCTTCAGAGATCTTGTACACTTCTGTGCTCTGTCAGTGACTTCATGTAAAGTCATCAGTGAGTTGGTTAATCTTTCTGTACCTTCAGAGCCCTGTTTGTAAAACTATTTCCTGTATTTTGTGGGCTGTTGAGAGAGTATGGTATGCAAAAAAAAATATTAGAGCAAGCAGAGATACAGCTTGATGGGAGGCAAGAAGTACAGAAAGACTGGAGATACACAAATTTCACAGGCTTCTGAAAGCAGACTTGAAAAGGAACACGCAGCAGCACACCATAAGGGTAATGGGTTTTGTGTGAGGGAATAAAAAAACACAAAGGACAGATTCACATTCCAGAATGAGAGTGTAAGTGGCCCAGAGTCATGTGTGAGCCCACTCACAGACAGGCACTCGGAAAGTTCTAAAAGTAGGATTCCATTTTAGTCTTATCATAAAAGCATGTTCAGTGGTTGAGGGTTGACTATTAAGGGTATGTAAGTGGTATCATTGTAACAGAATAAGCCTGAGAGAGAAACAGTTTTGGAAGAATCATGGATACATGCTTGTCTGTCTTACCTGGGATTCTGCGTCAAAACAGAAATAGGAAGCAATTTTGCATATGCTGGTGCAGATTTTTGCTGTTGTAAGTCAGATCCCAAGCATGTCAGTTCAAGATCTTTGGCTCATCTGCTAAATTACCACACCCTTCCAATGAAAAAATATGAATATGATGTTAAATTGTTGTGGAAAACACTTCAAGAGGTTTTATTTTTGTGAGATTTTAGTTTAGATTTTTCTGCTTCCAGAGGGCTTTTACTGAAGAGCAGGTATCTTAAGCTCAACAAGAGCCAGCAGTATGTACTTGCAGCCCAGAAAGCCAACCATATCCTGGGCTGCATCAAAAGAAGCGTAATGAGCAGGATGAGGGATGGGATACTCCCTCTGCTCTGCTCTCATGAGACCCCACATGCAGTACTGCATTCAGCTCTGGGGCTCCCAATACAAGAGGGATATGGAAGGGCTGGAGCACCCCTCCTGTGAAGACAGACTGAGACAGTTGGGCTTATTCAGCTCAGAGAAGAGAAGGCTCAGGGGAGACCTTAGAGCAGCTTCCAGTACCTAATGGGGACTTAGAAGAAATCTGGAGTTTTTACAAGGGTATGTTGGCATAAGACAAGGGGGGATGGCTTTAAGCTGACAGTGGGTGATTTAAGTTAGATACTAGGAAAAAAATGTTTACTATGAGGGTGGTGAGACAATGGCGCAGGTTGCCCAGAGAAGTTGTGGCTGCCCCATCCCTGGCAGTGTTCAAGGCCAAGCTGGACAGGGCTTTAAACGATCTGGTCTAGTGGAAGATTCCCGGCCCACGGCAGGGTGGCTGGAACCAAATGTTCTTTAAGGTCCCTTTCAACCCAAGCCATTCCTTGATTCTATCTAAATTCACAAGGTAAATGGTGACAGTCTAGCATGGGAAGGGGGTGAGGTCTTTGTAGCTCATCAGTGAGTGCAGTTAAATTTCTAGGAAGAAGCAGTTCTCACATATAAATTCACCGTATGTGTTCCCACAATTCCCACAGAAGAAGCAACTGTTCAGCATTCAGCTTCAGTGGTGAAAGCTCAAAATGTTTCATGTGAAAGCATCTCATCAGTTTGATTTCTGCCCAGCTAAACAAAATGGATTAAGCAGTGTTAATCTTGAGACCTGAGTGTTAAGTCTCCTCACATAAGATTTAGAGGTTGCTGTTGGTGAGAAGACAGAGAGGTCACAGCACACCAGTTCTCAGGTGACCCGAATACACTGCAGTGCTCACGGCAACCAGTCTCGCATTCATGGCAAAGACTGAATATTCTGAAGGTTGAAATATCTGTCTATTGACTTAGGTGTGAATGAGGATGTTCATGCTGCTCAGAACTATGTTGTTCCTGCTATTGTACATTTGAATTTTATCTGAAGTTGGAGTTGTAGGTAAAGATTTTGTATGCATCAGCACCTTAAACTTTCAGGAAACTGCTTTCATAATCACAGGTCATATACACCTGGGTGAGTTTTACCTAGGCAGTACAGCATATTGCAGTCCTTACAATTTTTTTCCTAGTTTCTTTCACATTTACCAAAGGCACACACAAGCACACTGTCCTGGGTTCAGCAGCAGCAGTCATTTTTCTCCTTAGTAGCTGCTGGTTTTGGCTTTCAGCCTGGGAACAGTGCTGGTAACACCGATGTTTTTAGTTGCTGCTTGGTAATGGTTACTGTGACCGAGGACTTTGTGAGTCTCATGCTCTGCCAGAGAGGAGGGGAAGCTGGGAGGAAGCAGAGACAGGACACCTGACCCAAACTAGCCAAAGAGGTATTCCATACCACAGCACGTCATGCCCAGTATGTAAACTGGAGGCAGTTACCCAGAAGGGTTAGATCACTGCTTGGTCGGGCTGGGTATCAGTCGACGGGTGGTGAGTGGTTGTATTCTCTTCCCTTGTTATTTCCCTTATCATTATTGTTATTGGTGGCAGCAGTAGTGGTTTGTGTTATACCTTAGTTACTGGACTGTTCTTATCTCAACCGTGGGAGTTACATTCTTTTGATTCTCCTCCCCATCCCTCTGGGAGAAGGGGGGAGGAAGAAGAGGGGGGAGTGAGAGAGCAGCTGTATGGCTGAGTTTAAACCGCGACACACACACATGTAAATACAAATCCTACCTAAAGCTTCTTATAAAGCATAGGCTTCCTCCTGCTTCTCACTCTGCTTACTTGTACAAGCTTCCAGATTTTCAGAAATCAACCCAGGCTCATTAAAAAAAAAAACACCAAAAACAAAAACCAAAAACAAACCAAAAACCCCCCAAAACCCAAAACTGTTCACTGAAAATGTAAAAAGAATAAAAAATCCTACAGACCTGATGAAAAATAGAGAGGTCCAACCTCAAGGGGACAGGTGGCTTCTGAGTGAAAACTGTCACCTATTATCCCCAAGAAGATGAGCTCCCGAGTTCACTCTTTCCTGCTACAAAGTATATAGATGTTAACAATTTTCTTCTGCCTAGACCTGTGTTTTCCAAATCAAGTATTGTTAAATCTGTAGAGCTTAAAACACTGCTTCAGACACTGTCCTTTGCTTTACATTCATATAATCTGTCGTAGGTGTAGCGTCAATAACCAGCTCTGCTCACAGATTTAATTTGAAGACCTGGCGGAGGTGAAGAACTGGAAATAATGACCAGTTCAGATAGCTGAAGGGGTAATTTTCAGGACAGTGAGTAGCACGCATTTATTAATTTGCTCTCCCCTAAGATGGTGAAGGGGTTATGTTTGTACTATCAGGGTTTGAAGGTGACATATTTGCATATGTATAACTTGCACGGTGATATTGGATGCAATCTTGGACTCACCAACCTCCAGTATCAATCTTGCAAATGATCTTAGAGGACTCAGGACTTCATCTGTAGCAATAGGATTCTACTGACAACAACCTCTCTATTACTGGTGAACCAAATTGCTGGGCATAGTAGTCACCATTCATATAAGCTAGCACATCATTTGAAGTTTCAGCTATTACTTCTGCTGCAGTTAGAAGTCTTTTATTGCTCTGAATTCTTGCATTCATTTAGGGTGCATGACAGAGAAATTTTGGAGATGAACAGGGCCTGGGGCTTTGCACCTTTTGGGCAATCTTACCAGGAGGGCATATTTTCCTTCTTACTATACGCTTTATCTTTTAGTATATATGCAACCCAAAAAGAAATACACCGACCCCCAAACTAGTGTTCCATATCTAGAATGACCTTTCAGCAAGATATATAGATTTACTCCTTGCAAAATGCATATGTGCAGTATAACAAAACCATGGATCTGAACAGCGGTATATAGGAATGTTAAGCTCCAGAACACTTGTAGGCACTTCATGCCTTAAAGTAATTTTTCCATAAATCTATACTTCTTTTTCAGTTCATTTTTTTTTCAGTTCAGAATAATTCAAATGAGCCTTTAAGTAGATGCAACACTGCACTGTAGAAATTGGCAGACACTGGGCATGGCTATTTATTAAAACTACATGCAAGAATTTGAGTAGACCTTTCCTTTAGATTGATTCGTGTGAGTTTCCATTCCTTGAATTTCACTTTGATATCTAGGTTCAAATATGTGCAGAAAACTGAAAACCGAACTGTTAAAAGTATTATATTCATGTGGTTTCATTAAAAAATTATGGGGTTTGCATGAGTTTGTTGTGAAAACAAAATGCAAGCTGCATTTTAGAATCTGGCATGAATTTTAAATGTGTAACAAAATGTCAGGTCTGGTGAATTTTGTAAAACTTATAAGGCTATTATGAACATCTTATTGCTCTGCTCCCAATTAAACATGTATCTTGAATAAACAAAGGTCCTTATAGCTAAACACCTTTTCAACATGTCTGAACATTTCAGGTTTTTGGTAACATTACTGCAAGATCTTCAACTCACTACAAGAAAGACGTTAAAGTGTGGGAGCATGTCCAAAGAAGGGCAGTGAAGGTGGTGAAGATTCTAGGGAACAATTCTTGTGAGGAGCAGCTGAGAGAGCTGCTATTGTTTAGTATGGAGAAAAGGAGGCTGGGGGGAGAACTTATTCCTCTCTCTCTACAACTATCTGAATGAAGATTGTAGCAAGATGGGTGCCCAGGGAAGTGGCTGAGTGACCATGCCTGAAGGTATTTAGATGTGTGTGGTTCTTAGGGATGTGCTTTAGTGGTGGACTTGGCAGTATTAGGTTAACAGTTGAACTTGATGATCTTAAGGCTCTTTTCAACCTAAATTATTCTATGATTAGCTTCCTTCTCTTGTCATCATTCTCCATGCAAAATTCCCATCAGCTGCAATGAGAGGTCCATGAGCAGAACCACGGCAGGATACATGGAATCAATGTATTATCTAATTATTCCAGCCTAGATGATTTAGTTGACTGTTGAGACTTCTGTACTGATAAGAAGAATCTCCAGAATTTCCTTTAAAAAAAAAAAACACATTTTCCAAAGTTGAACAAGAAATGTTGAAAATCGTGAGATCTGAAATGAGCTCATATAGTGTTACATGGGGGGGGGGGGGGGTGGGGTATAGAGAAAAAGGAAAGCATATTATGAAAATGTCCTTCTGAGCTGTTTTATCCGCTGTAAGTCACATGATCGCAATTGCAGCATTTTGGATCTTAAAAATAAAGCAATCATCATATCATCAGTGTTCTTGGGGCAAAAGACCAGAGTACAAAAGAAAAGACGTAACAGTGGTCAGGAGATGTGTGGAAAAAATCCTTTTGTACAACTTTGAGGTGTGTATTGATACTGCTGATGAAGAAAAGAATTTGGGGACTTTGTGTGGTGATGGTGGTGTTGTAATTTATAAAAGGTACAATAGCCTTTTCATAGATTCGTATGTTTGGTTTCCTGAGTTTTCCCTCTTCTGAGCCATAAGGTGGTGCAAAGTTGTTCATCCCTCCCTTTGTTTCTGGGAGGTGATCTCTGAAGTTGCTGTGTGAGGGGATTTGGACTCATAAAGGACTCACTGATAGTAGAGAAATCTTAGTACCCATTTTAGGTCTTCCTCACCCCTGCTACATTCAGTCAAACTAGCTGTTTTTCACTGTAGCCCCTTCCCACTGAGCCTTTTCAGTCTTCCTGTCCCTGTTTCCTTGCCTGACAAGTCCAAAGGTACCCAACCAAGACACTTCTGGCCCTTGCAAGCTGAAATCTCTTTCTCCCACTGTTCCTAACTACTTTTATTTTTTATTCCAAATTTTTCTCTTCAGCCTAATTAATTTCCCAAGTCCGTGTGGAAAAATGCCTATTGCATTTCCCAAGCCCAGCTCTTTCTAGTTTATCTCTTTTCTATCTTGGCCTTCAGATGTCTTTAGCATTTATGTTCCTGATTCTGTTATGCCAAGCCAGACCCTCTTCTTCTCTCCTATCTGATTTCTCAGCATACGTAACTCCCTTTATGTCACCTCAGTTCCTTCCCCCTTGCAAACTCTGTATCACTCTTCATCTGCTTTTCCAGCTTTTCCTGCAGGCTGTTTTTCATTTCGACTGCTGTGCTGTTCTCTTAAATGGTCTGTAGTCTACACTTGCTCCCTTTTCCTTTCAGTCCCCAGTCCTGGTGCCCTTGGCAGAGTTCTGCTTTCCTCTGCTAGCTTCTGACTTTAGCCAGTTTTCAGGCTCATTGCTAGCAATCTGTTCTCCACCCCTAACACACATGTACGTTATTTTTCTCCTTCATTGCCTGAGCTTACTTACATACCACAGTCAAGAGCTTAGGAAGACAGGGCTTTTTACATGTCCATCTGGATGTAGCATGCTCTTCAGCACCATAATGTTGCATCTGCCAGAGATGTCCAGCTCGCCCCTATGTGGGAGAATGCCTGTCATGTTGAGAAAGAGTTCTTGGATCCAGTCTGCAATTTCTACTTCAGAAAATAAAATTCAGAAAATAAAATTAACAGACACACAAAAGAAAAGCTGGAGACTTCAGACAATGCAGGTTGATAGGCAGTAATCATGAGCCGAATGAGAGCAGTGATTTGAAACTCTTATCCGTTAAATACTTAAAAGACAGAGTTCCTGGCTTTCCTGAAATCTGTGGATCTTCGCCTTTCTGTGCAAAATTCTTCCTCCTGTAAGCTTACTTTCCTTCTGATAGGGAATAAGGGTTGTTTGTTGTTTTTTTAATTTCCCCCAGAAGAAAAAAGTAGTGGCAGAAAGACTATAACTTTGTCGTGTTAGAAAAATTCATGCTTGACAATTTCAGAGCAGAGTCAGACTCCCTTCTTGCTAAACAAATGGCATAAAAGCGTTCTGGAGAGCATTTTTCTGTCTTTGGTGCCTTTTATGGCATATGCTATGTATTGACACAGATTAAATTTCCCTCCTGTCTGGAGCAATGCACACTCAGGAGGACTGCTACTGACCTAGCAATAAGCGCGAGCAGCTAATGGCAAGTGGTGGAACAGAACTCGTGGAGGGTGGCTAGCTGAAGGCAGAGCACTCCGTTCAGCTGTGCCATTCTGCCTTTCTCCTCCTCCTTCTTCTCCTCCTCCTCTCTCTCTCTTTAGCTCCCCTCTGTCTCTCACTGCTATGCTTTCCCGGACCCCTTGGCTTTGTTGTGCTGCATGTCTGACTAGCAGGAGGGGAATTGGCTGCTCGTCGGCTTGGTGAGCGCCTCGCCGCAGCTCCAACACACCCACCCACGCCTGGGTCAGGAAATGTGAGCAGGGCTGATAGAGGAGGAGAAGCGGGGCTGAAGGTTCGCACCAGCGCTGGATGTGACAACAGGCAGCTGAGCACTTCGCAGCTTGTGCGGTGGCCCACGCCAGGGCCGGCACAGACCCAGCCATGGAGGGCTGCCGCTGGACAACTGCTGGCACCCTGCTTCTGGCTTTCCTCGTCCTGGTAAATTCCATTTCTTTCCTGCAAAAATGTATTGCTTGCAGCTGATACTGTATCTGTGTGTATATATGTGGATTGGTACGGTTTTAAGCTGTAAGATTGCAGTTTGAGAAAGATTGATTTGAGCAAATCATGTAAATCTTATCCTCTCTAAAGCATTCCAGGCTTGGAGCCTTAATACTGTGGGTTGCTGCAGGTAGAACCAAGAAGCTGACATTGGCATCAGTTTTATAAAGTTGAAGAGCAACGACCTGTGAATGGTGATTTAACTGCTCTGGCTTTAGAGAAGAGCTGTTTCTCCCCTCTTTATATCAAACTATATCACACTGTAATGCTCCAGGAATTTTCTTCCTTCCTAAAAAAAAAAAAATAAAAAAAAAAAATATACAAGTGGAAAAGAGAAAATATTTTTTCAGTTGTGTACATGCAGAGAAACCTTGTACAGCATGTATTGAACTTTTTCCTGCAGCCAGCTTAAGTGAGCCCTCATTACTGCTGTGACTCATTACAAGAAGTTTATACCAACTTTTGGAAGATATGTAATGTGATATCTGGTATACGTCAGGGCTGTAAAGCTGATGGTTACTATATGATTTTCTTGTATATTTCCCATGATTATCCGGATAGGATGCTCTGTAGCTGAGAGCTCTAGCTCTACTCTTTGATTGATAGTAAATGTTCCATTTTGACTCAATTTTATAAGTATGGGCTGTATGTTTGCTATCAGAAAATCTTCAGTAAGAGTATTCATATGCACACATTTGACACCATAGTCATCTTGGCGTATATATATGCTGTCTTTTTCTGAGTATTTGGCTTGTGTCTTCTTATTTGTCTGTATACAACGATCTATGGTAATCATTATGAACTAATCTTAGCACATTTTTTTAATAGCCACAGGGGGACATAAACACTGGAATAACCCTATTTGAATTGCTTATTAAAAGTTATCATATGATTAAAAAAAACCCATAACTTTTTGAATTGAGAATCACTAAATACTAATTAATCACTAGATCTATCTGGATTGATCTTAAAGTTTCATTTTGTTTAAAAGCCTATTTTCTGTTTAGAATACTGAATTCACACAAAATGGCATAAAGTTAGCATAGATTCTCTTTCATTTATGAAAATTAGAAGCTTATAACCTGATGAGTGTAATATATTATGAGCCAATCATGCAGTCCTAATTTAGGGAAGATCAACAGGACATATAACTCAACAAGGCTGTGTAAGAACTGCAGGATTTGGCCTCATATTAAGCTCATACTCATAACATTTGTACTTCAATCTGCTGCTTGTGAATTAAGTTCTTAGTCCCTAATTCATGAAAACAAATGGTGCATTCTGCTGCCAACTATTATGCATTATATTCCATACTATACTATTTTGTATTCATATGACTTACCCTGCCTCAAGAGATTTCCCCCACACACCTCCCACCAAATCTCTTTGTGCCTTAAGAATAGTGATGTGAAGCAAGCTTAACTTTTTTTTTTTTTTTTAATCAGGCCATTCTTTTGTTCCTTCCATACTCAGGAAAATCTCTCACTTTCTTTCAGCAGGAGGTTAGGTAAACATGCAAGAATTTGACTTAGAGCTTGGATAGAGATAAGTTGTAGGATAACTTGGTGTGCATGTTACTGTTGCAGTTTATTGCAGCATGAGTTCAGACAGGGCATGGTAGGATGTTTGTGGATGTTTTTGAGACAGAAAAGAGGCCTTATAGCTATTAGCCTTTAGTCAAGTAGGTGGAGTGAGTTTGACAACTATAACAATCAGCATTTGGATTTATGTGTTTCACCTCGCATCTCTCTAAAACCTCTGTCTTACACTGAGCAAAACAAGCAGCCAGTAGTCATGTAGTGCTCTAGTAACATCAGCAGAAGTTCATAGTTGTAAGCTCTAAGGCTAGGTAACAAGCATTTCCAGGATTAGTCGTAATAATTTATCACATGTTCCTGTATTCTCAGTAAGACACTGTAGAGCAAAGTAACAATTGTTCAACATCCTTGCCTCAGTAAGGAAGATGCATAGCCCAGACACGTGCACACATTATATAAGGGAGTGGACAAGCTTACAGGCAGTATCAGCAACAACATCTCTGTTCCCCTTGACTTCAGGGCAGTCTGCCTGGAGTGCTGCAGTAGTGAGTATTGCTCACTTCTCCATTAGGGTTCTTAACCTTGTTCAGGAGAAATTATATTCATTTTCAGTATGAGTGGTGCTCGAATAAGGTCTGGGGACCTTAGTCCCCCGTAGTTTACTCGTTAAGTATTCTAGAACTTACTCCATACTCAGACCCCTGTTTCCCTGATGTAAATGGCAGTTAGGTACTTTCACAGCTAATTTTGAAAATTTGAGCCATAACATGGTACACCTGTCTTGAAAAAGTAGCATTAGACTGAAAGTAACTTGAAAAGACAGTTTCTGTCTTTCCAAGATAGGACCTGGTATTTGGAAAATTTTGCTTGCTGCTCTGTGAATTTCTTCATGCTACAGACATACTAGCACACAACTTCAAGGAGAAACAGAAGAAAGCAGACATTCTGTTCCTAAGATTTCCCTTTCTAATGGTTTAAATACATTTCTATATATTTAAAATTCCATATATATTTAAATATATATGTTATATTTTATATTTATATTGCCTATATATACTATTTTTTTTTTAATATATATAAATATTTAAAAATAAAAGCCTAACACAAGCAAATCACAGTTGTTCAACTAAAAGGAAATGTAGCCAAAACCATAACCAGCCATGTGTTCATCTGAACTTGAACTCAAGTCACTTCACGTCAGAAGGGCATTTAATCACATTTGCATTTGTTATTTGCATCTTTTCCAACAGTTTTTTTTAGCTCTCTCTCTTGCTGTTGTGGTATTTACAGAAGTAACACTAAGAACTGTAATAAAGTATGTGTGTTTTTCTGCAGGATTTCTTTCTTTTGCTGTGCTAATTTGTACATGGAAAATAGTCAAATACAATAGTCCATTCCTTCCAGGCTCTTTGGTGTTGCATCCCCCTATTATCTAGCTGGGTCTGTCTTGGATGACCACAAGCACAACTAGAAAGTGGAATGAATACAATGTTTCTTGTACACATCTGAACGTACAAAGCTTGACATCTTTTCCTTTCATGTGTAGATAGGTCTATTTTCTGCTGTACATCTGCTCCTGTTTCTACAGTTGTAGCTGTATAGAGGATGATACTTCCTTTACAGATCCAATGTGCACACATACATTTCCATTCATAGTCAAGTATATGTAGAGACTGGCACTTGGTCATGTCAGTTGGGTAAAGATGAGCTAAAACACAGAATTCAACTATAAAAAGCTAAGATTTATTCATGTGAGAGAGTGTAAAATTTCTCACCATTGTGGTTTGTGACCACTGCTGCTATACTCCTGATGCTTCACATGTATAAAAGTAAATGATTTAGTATGTGGAAGTCTAGATGCTACTAGGTGTGTATACTTACGACTTCTTACATGACTCTAGAATTTTGTGTTTGGACATAATTTACTGATCTCTGGCTTCAGTTGGTGTTTTTTTTTTAAGTACATCATTTGTTTACTCTTTTTCTACCAAGTGCAAAGGCGTGGATGAACTGAGCTAAGATTGTGTGATGGAATTTTTTTCTTTCAGACTTTAGTCAATAGAAGTCAGTACTTAATGTAAGTTGTTGACCTATTGGTCTGCTTCATCAGTGTCAATAAAGTTAAACACATTTTGTTTTAATGACTTTTACTAGATTCACATGTCTGACAGAGCATGACAAAAAAAAAACTGAAATTAAACACAGTGATGAGTCTGAAGATTAGAATATGCTCATATTCATTAGAATATGCTCAGTCATGGATCTGTCAGATGGACAAACTCATATACTCAGAAGGTTCATGACTCAATGTAAAGCATATGTAGTCCACATGCCTAGACAACTATGTCTTTAAAAGAAGGCTATCAATCTGTTCATGACTGAATTTTCACTGAAGCAAACAGAAAGTTAATCCATTGTAAATGTGTTGTTAACCATCCAAATACAACCTTTTGTTTTCTGCTGTCACGTCAAATCTGCAGATGGCACTGTTGTTTCTATTCCTTTTCATAGCTACTTTCTTAAGCTTGTAAGAAAAGTTAGAGCTATAGCAATAATTATGTGGAAGAAAAGTGGGGAATTGAAATCTGTTGCCACAGAGTCATATATTCTCTCATATGAGGAAATAAAGCAGAGTAATAAGATCATCCTTACAGAAACAATCATAAAGCTGAAGATAGCTGAAAAACAAGTAAGTGCACATCAAGCGCCAGATGCTATGGTATCAGGATGGGGAGCAGCCAAGTCAAGGATGGTTATGAAAAAAGTCTTCTCATGCAATGTACAGCAACTAATCAAAAGCTGGCATGGAATGCCTAATTCTATCAGATATTATACTCTGGTATGAAACACAACTTCTTCCTAACTGACATACAGGAATGGATAACTTTAGCTTTCAGCACCTCCAAATTTTCATATCAGCCAATGGAGAGTAAGTAGACTTGTCTTACCAAATAGCTGGCCAGCTTTGGTTATTCAAGGTCTTATAGCATTCCTTAAATATATGTTCAGATAAAATAGAGGAAATAAGAGATACACATTTTATGGAGTGATGGAAAATCTTCTCAAAGATTTTAGTCCTGGATAGGGTTGAATACGAATCAATACTAGTCAATGCTTATTGCAATCTATTAATTTAGATGTCTTTCTCTCTAAGGGAATGTAAAGCATTTCATCACAGGTCTGAGATTTGCCATCATGCACTCTAAGAGACACTGTACATGTTCAGACCTATTTTAATCAGACAAAATTTTTCTTTGTGCACACAGGATAAAGAGAGAGGGTTGTCTACTGGGCATTATCGATACTAAAAAGATTTAAAGGCTGGTATAACAGTTTGAAAGATTCCACTCTCAAATGTTTCTCTTGTCTTTCAAGATTATTGTATGCAGTCTCTTACCTGCCTCTGTTGAAGGCTCTCTCATAATCGTATAAGATCATTGGACTTTAAGGTTTTTGCCTTTCTTTTTGGAAGTGGCAAATACCATTCTCAGGATACTAACTGTTATTACAAACATAATGTTTCATAAGCGCAATATTAGCTGAGCTTTAAGAGCAAACTTCTCATCTATATAAATTGATTTGCCTCTGTTAACTGCAGTAGAGCTATGTTGAATTTCACCTGCTTAGGCTTTGTACTGAAGTCTTTTTATTTAATAAGTTTCCATTTTGATCTTTTACATGTCATGCACAAGAGCAATTAAAACACCTCCATAAAGCACTGGTCATTAATATCTCCTTGTGAAGCCCCTGAGTGGAAAATTAATCTTATATTCAAAATAAGACCTTTGCTGAGTGCTGTCGGTTTGTTGTGGCCTGAATCTGAGTGTACACGTTAAAGCTTACTGTAAGCCAAGATCTTCTCTCTGCTTCACTGACTGAGATGTTACCATATCAGAGATTACTAACCCTAGGTGCATTTCCAGCTTTTTACTTTTTTTTTCCTCCCTTTAAGTCCGCTGATTAGAATTTCGTTTCATATATAAGCATTTTTTTCTTTTCTGTATGTTGCCAGAACCCAACTTTTCCAAATTGCTTATAAAAGTAGCTGAAGTTGAGGTGAAATTGGAAGGCTGTGTAGATGGGTTACTGGGGGAGGGAAAACTCTGTATGTACTTGTGAGATTTAATCTGCTTCCATGGCAATCACATGTAGAAATCTTAACAGTTCTGCCACCTGTGGATTATTTGGACAGTACTGATGGGCTTATTCTACCATACATTAATCTTCACAGTTTCCATTTTCATTTTCACCGTTTTTATATAAACTCCTTCCAAAGCTTCAACCTTTTAGAGGTTGCCCAGGGATTTCTGCCTTTCAGGAGCTTCTTGTAGAGCAAGTTCAGCTGAGAGGGTGTCAGGGTGGAGGGGAGGGGGTGTGTGATAATGTAAGACATCCTGAAATAAATTCCAAGCGTGCTCAAGAAATGAGACAGGAAATTACATGTAACTTATTATAAATTCAAACTGTCCCATAAAATAAATATAACTCATTTTGTTTCCATATGAATGTACTGTACGGGTGTCAAGTTTCCCCTTCTAGCTTTGTTGGATATAATCTCAGTCCCTGTTTGAAGTTTGCTAGTGTATTGTTCAGATCCTGCTCTGTATCAACAGACTCAGATATGAAAGGGAATAAAGGAAGCAATAAGATCTCCTACTGTTCCGGTGCTGGCATTCGATTAGTGGATTATTTATTTATTTACTTACTTACTGGCTTATTTAAATCTCCATATTTCTTTCAGCCTGGACTGTTAAAAGCATCCGTTGTTGAGGGCAAATATAACTGCCCTTAACAAGCCCAGGGTTGCCTTTTATTTTTTCATTTTTGTATGTGGGTGGATTATGATTGTAAATGTGCTTTGGATATGACATTTTCATGGTTTCTGTAACTTTTTAAAAGAATGGGGGATTTTCAAGTTACTGTGCTATCATAAATATGTTCCTTAAAGGTCTAGCTAGGGCTGTGTTTTAAAGATGAAAGATCTGAATTAGCTGAAGGGGAGAAGGAGGTGATTCAATAATAATCTCTGAAACCGAAAACTTGAGCTGCCACAGTTTAAATATGCTTTGCTAATCCAAACTTTAGCAGTCTCATAATTCTACAATGGCCTCAGTCATCCATTAGTGATGATGAGCACCAGAACAAGAGGGAGTGCTTTATCACACCTTACAAAACTGAAGACTGACATAGAAAGGAATGTATACCATTTCTCTGCAGCATACTGGCTCCAAAGTATTTATGTATTTTTATTTGGTGAAAACAATAGAAATATGAATATTTTCATCACCTGTGATCTTAGAGAGCAGCATGAAGTGGCAGCAGCTTATATCCTGAAAGTGCTTAAGTCCTTCTGGAGCACCTCTCCTATGAGGACAGGCTGAGAGAATTGCGATCATTCAGTCCAACTTCAGTATAGAAGAAAAGGCTCAGGGGAAGACCTTATAACAGTCTTCCAGTTCCTAAAGGGGACCTACAAGAAATCTGGAGAGGAACTTTCCACAAGAGCGTCTTGTGACAGGACAAGGGGAATAGCTTTAAACTGACAAAGGGGAGATATAGGTTAAATATTAGGAAAAAAATCTTCACTATGAAGATGGTGAGGTGCTGGTATGTGTTGCCCAGAGAGGCTGTGGCTGCCCCGTCCTTGGCAGCATTCAAGTGCAGGTTGGGCGGTGCTTTGAGCAACCTGCTCTAGTGGAAGATGGTTGGAACTAGGTGATCTTTAAGGTCTCTTCCAACCCAAACCATCCTGTGATTCTATAATTTTATGAAAAGAAAAAAATAAGGGAAAAAAAACCCAAACCAACAAACAACTCCACCCTGGCACTGCAAACTCTCAAGAACTGTGTATTTTCTTTTAAATAAACATAGTAATTAATTTGAGATCAATTATGGGGTGATAAAGGGGGGGAATAAATCTCTCAGATAAATTCTGAATTTTGTAGTTAATCCCTAGGGGTCCCATGAGCACTTTTCTTTTCCTGTCTTCCCTATATATTTTGTTATGAGATGGGATCTTTATCTTTCTCCATAATTTATTTACTTATTTACTTCTCCTTCTTCCCTTTTTCCCCCTTCCTTCCTTCCTTCCTCCCTTCCTCCCTCCCGCCTGCCTGCCTGCCTCTCTCCCTCCCTCCCTCCCTCCCTCCCTCCCTCCCTCCCTCCCTCCCTCCGGTTTTGTCTTCCTTTCTTCCCCTTTTTCTCTCTCCCTTCCTGTATTTTTCCATAAATATTTCCCTTTCAATTTTCTGTTCTCCTGTCTCCACTGAGGCTTAATATTTCAACCCTTGATATGGCCCCTTATTGTTAAAATAAACACATACACAGCTCCATGAGGTGACTGAGAGAGATGGCAGATCATCAGAAGAATAAGAGGCTTCATTTATTTTGAATATAACTCATAATTGCAGATGTTTATCTGAAATTACACAAATCTTTGAAGAGGTCTTCTCTCTTCTCTATGATGCCTTCTGATCAGAGAGTGCTATCCTCCTGCTGCAACCTAAGGCATCTTGACATAATGTCTTGAACTATTCATGAGGAGGCTGAGCCATCTTACTGCTTACAAATCTGGTAAAGTCTATGCTGTTGTGACAAGGTCTTCTAGCTCAGACTTTCAGAACGAGAGTTTCTAAATCCAGTCCACATGGGGTTTAGTGCACATAAGATGACTCACTGTTGGATGTTGCAACCTGCACAGGGAGGTAAGCTGCGTGAATATCTGAACCTTAAGGTCAGTTTAGTAAAGCAAGAAAAAATGGCTAATATACAATCAATACACTTAAGTATATTACCCTGCCTATTTGCAGAGACAATGGTTCACCTGTGGAGCTGGGATTGTCAGCCGCACATTGGCTTTTATTTGTTGAAGCTGACAAACACAGCCCCGCCAGCACAAAGTTTCACTTCTCACCACTTAGAAAACACTTGGCATGCAATAGGCCTTGTCACAGATAGCAGTTAACAGTTTTACTTTTCTCTCTTTTTCTTTCTTTGTGCCTTGTGAGCTCTTTCTCCAGCTGCAGTTCTTGCTACGTGGAAGAAAAACCCAAAGTCCTCAAATGGGAGATGCACTTTTAAACCCATGTTGTTGGGTGGGTTCTGAATTCCAGAAAGTGATTTCACCCATTCTGCCTCTGAACCAGTCCTAGCCTCAAAAACCCTTCTGAGTGAATTAGTCAACACATTCTGAGGCTGAGCCAGCTTGGACCTGCTCTGTGTTGAATCACCCATGCCTGGTGTTCACACCAGCACAGCAGGATTTAAATAAAACAGGGTGTTGTAACTTGGGTCTGTGAAAGCTAGAAAGCAAGCTCTTGTATTCACATCACTCTCCTGGTGTGTATTTTCATATGGGTAAGTGGAGTGAGAGATAGGACTGATCTGAGTTTTATAAGGCAGTTATAAAACGTCACAGGGAGTGCAGTACGCACCACATTGAAGTGATATGGTGTCAGCTCCATCCTCTGCCAGCAACCCATACCCCCAGCTGGCTGCTGCCTTTTTAGAAGAAGAAATGAGCTCACGTTTGGAATATTTCTCCTGGGATACAGCTCCCAGTCCAGGTTTATGAATGGCTGTTCAGCTCCTAAAGCCCTGAGATGGCTGTACATCACTGCTTCCCAGTTTTGTTGCAGACTAGAAGTTATGTACTCCTTATTATAAATTTTAAGATACTGCGCATATACAACTGTATGACTTGCTTCAGAGCAGGAAGAATCCCATGGGACTTGGGGAAAGCGCTGGCAATGTTTTTATTGTTCAGAGAGCACTTGATGTGCAGAGCTAATGACTGTCAAACGGTACAAGTGTCCACTACACTGAGACTACAGATATTTCTGTTTTCAAGAAACAGAGTTCAGTGGGACACTTTGCCCTTATTACTTGTGCAATGACCACATCAGGTCATACATGAATAGGTCATACATGAATAGGAAGGGAGGAGTGATTATTTTCCCCTTGATGAACCTTTGCTTTCCTGTGCAAAATAAAAACATGCTGTAATTTTCCTTTTTCTATTCTGTTAGTAATGAGCCTGCCTTGCATGGCTGTGCTTGTTAAAAGAAGACAAAAAAGAAACTCAGTGCTGACAAGGACTAGCACATCAAATTTTTACTTATGTCCCTGGGAACCAAGCCAGCTGCATGCATGTCAGGTGTCTGTGTTCATAGGAGCTGAATAAAAACTGAAAAACTGCAAGAGAATATCTCAGTGAGATTTCTTCTTCTCCCCTTTTTAATCAAGGTGTCTTCCCCTTTTGTCTGAGTGGTAGATCCTGAAGAAAGGGTAAATTAAAAACTACCCAGATGGAGATTTTGACTTTTGTTTATTTCTTTTTAAGAAGCTGAAAAAGAAAAAAAGAAAAAAATAATCCTGGCCCATTTATCCGCATGAGCAAAGTCTAAGCATACAGTAATTACCCTAAGTACAGTATATACCCTCACATGTGTGTACTCCTGTGCCAGCGCCTTCCTTGGGGCGTGGAGTCACTCAGATCAAGGGTTCCTGTGCCAGGGGTTTTCCATAGGAAATACTCTCTTTATTCCCTCAAAGGCCTTTTGCTTGGTCTTGCAAGCGCAAACAAGGCAAAAATTCCTCAGTTCATTTCCAAGACTGTGGAAGGTGGCCAGTGGGCTGCCACTGCTCAGCTCACAGCCCCCACACCCTGTAGAAGGGAGCTGCTTCCCCCCAGGGAGCAGGGAAGCCAGTGTACAAGGTATAGCTACTTCTACTTCAAAACATCTAGCGCTCATTGCAGCTACTTTTCTTTACAGGTTGTTTGCCAGAGAAATCAGTGTTCTGGCTGTAGTTTGAACAGTTCTGTAAGCATCTTTTTGAATTGGCCACACGGAACAGCATGCAGTTAATCAGTAATTGCACTTGTTGCTGCTGAGTGTCTCATGCAATAAATAACTTCAGCAGCTTGGGCACAGTGGCATTTTCTTTCTTCATGTTCTTTTAACTTCTGTGAGAGCAGAACTCCCATTCCTTTGTTAAGAACGCCAGGTAGGCAGGTTTTTCCAGCTTGAGCAGTCCTTCTGCAGGGTGGCAGGTCTGGAGTCTGAAATCCTGTTTTGTCTTTACAGTGACTATAATGGGAAGGCAAGTTATCTACCACAGCAGCTAAACAGTGTTCATCCATCCTGACTTCAAAGCAGCCCCCGTGGTAAAAGAAAATAGGTTGGCGTTCATTCCTGTTAAGTCCTTGGTTATATGGCTAAGGCTGGTTAGGGACCTCTGTGTTCAAGAGGTGCATGAAATAGGCAGATATCTGTTTGGAGTGGAGGACCACTATTGTCATGGGAATCCCAATGCTTCCAGGGAATTATGCTCCTCACAAGGATAAGGCTTATTTTAACGAGCCCTTTCTTCAGTATGGTACAGTTATCTTGGAAAAGTGGATGTGCTTGGTCATACAGTACTGGTTACAACAATGTACAACTCTCTGCCTCAATGCATTAAACATGTTCCTTGTACATTGCAAGCTGGACGTGTCAGAATATTTTACTTATGATGTTTCCAAGATATTCACTCTGAAAAGTTTCAACAGCTAGTCAGGAATGTCTTCCATGTTAACATTTTGTTTGACAGTAATTACCAATACTAATTCAACTGGCTGTGATTTTGTTCTGCCTTGCCTTCCTTCAAAAGCCAGAGATTTCCAGGCAATTTCCCATATGAGCTGTAACCCAGCTGTTACCTTGGATGAAATGCAGCAAAGATACACAACATTGTGCAAATGAAATCTTATAAACCATATATTTACACTGGTTGAAGTTTGAAATAAATGTTTCTTAAAAAGAGATGAGGTCTCTGGCCTTGTCTCCTGGTGTTACACACCTACTACATAAGTGTTGAGAGCAGTTTCTTATGGTTTATTACACACAACATTTCAGTACTGTGTGAAGTATATATTTGATCTCAGTGACAAACTAACATCAAAGGATGATCAGGGATTACTCAAAGAAGGAGAATGTATGGATTGGCAAGAATTCATATAGGGATACACTTGGATGTGTCTGAAAAGGGAGAGCAGAAGGGCCACATAATAGGGAAAAATACTGTTTTTCTGTCTCTAGTATCATTTTCACAGTAGCAGAAGACAAGTTTAGGCAATGGCCTCAGAGGAGCCTTGCATATTGTCACTGACAGTTCATCATGCCCCTAAACAGCGGGAATATGATAAGAACCAGATGATTTAAATTTCTTAAACAAACCAGCATTGCATATCATCTGGGAAATAGCTGTGGCTTAAAGTCTGTATCAATTCCATAGTCCAGCAAGAGGTTAGCTGCATTTTCCACTATCAGTATTGCTGTTTAACCTAGGCAACATACTTCATGCTTGAGAAAGTATTACTTTAGCAATGTTTTGCTGAATGGGGAGGAAGACTGGAACCCTCAGAAACTGAGGAGCAATTAAACAACATGAACTGCATTTATACGCCTTGCATATATCCAACTATCCAAATAGTTGGATTCTGTAGGGATAGCACAGTTCCAAACAAATTTTTAAACTCAATTCTAGTACACATCCAAGATTGATTTTCTTAAGCCTGAACTCCTTTTATAAGTCCCAGGACATGAGCATAGGTCTTGCTACTTTTCATGTTCCTCACTCTGTGCAGCCACACATGTACACACAAGCTCTTCAAAGATACATGGTTCTTTCATGAGGGATGCAGCTCCTGAATGGGCAGGCAGCTGTTGTGATTTTAACAGGTGTGACGGTTATCATGTTTTTTACATACTCTCCCAGACAGTTTAAATTATTTCTGTGTACTATGTGTTAATGGTGAGGGTACAAAAGACCTGTTGTTCATCTCCTGGTCTGAATATAACATGAATGCCTGACAACTCTTTAATAAATTCATAAATCACTATTAGACACTGATGGTGGACCTAATTTTTTTTCAGTATAAAATTGGATACCATGCTCTTAACCTGAGTGCCCTAACCACTGACAGTGGTTTCATTTTGTACACATGATCCTTTTTTGCTTTCTTGTCCAAAAGCAGAAGGTGTTCCTTCTCTTTCTTATTAGAGAAATCTTTTGGGAGTCCTAAAGCTCATTTCTTCCAGAGCTCCTGTGTTGCTCTGTAGCCGAAGGATCACCCTCAGGTTAGGTGTGTCTTAGTGGGTAGGAATTATTAATTAGTGATATAAGATACTTTAGAAAAATCTGTTCCAGACAGTGACTTCTTAGCAAGTAACAGTATATATCTTTTGAAGCTGCAATAAACAATCTTCAGATTTAAAATGATTTTTCAGGCATTGCTAGAATTTCAAATTCAATCTTAACTGTGTAGTTTACAGGAGGGAAAACTGCTCTATTTTCTTTAACATTAAACATGGATGGAGTTGAAATGAATTATGTTTATTCCACTTGTTAAAAGAAAACTTGGAGCCTGTTCCAGCTTGAGATCACATGCTTTCTGGGAATATATAGGTCTTATAACAGATCTTGGAATGCAAATAAC
Source organism: Pezoporus occidentalis (assembly GCF_034315485.1). NCBI lineage: Eukaryota > Metazoa > Chordata > Aves > Psittaciformes > Psittacidae > Pezoporus > Pezoporus occidentalis. Next base: position 244,714 of record NW_026913136.1, on the reverse strand, counting down.
AGGCACATGGCTCTACTCCAGGTGGGAGCACAATTTATTTCAGAGAAAATTGGACCCTAAGACTGTCTAGCTTTGCTGATCCTTATAATTTGTGATGAGGTAAGAGTACTTGGTTCACATGACTTTACCTTGCAACCTTTTTAAATTATGTCCTTGGGCTTCCAACCAGTGGTGAGTGATCCAGACAGGCACCCATTTGCAATTTGAAGATATTTCTTTCCATGTAAACTAAAAGCACAGACACACATTTTCTTTTTAGAAGACTAAAAGTGCAAACACACATTTTTGTTTTATAAACAATACCCTTCAGAAAGCAGTGAGCTGAAATAACCTCAGTAAATTGGTGTTGCGTTCCTCTTATCTGACACATTAATGTTAATGAGATTGTATCCTAGAAGGATGGATCACATCTGGCATGAAAGTCGCTATTTTGAATGCCTTTGCATCATGTTGATTCACCATGTTGTGATTCTGTTTTTCCTCAAGTGCATCTTGGAAGGCCCTTTCACAGTTCCGAACACAGCAACAAAGTTTTGAAACACAATTTCTAATGTTTAAAGTACACCACCTCCTCCTTTTAATCAGGAAAAATACCATACCTTACTATTGTCCAAAGTGCTCTTTTGTAATAATCATCACCAGTCTCAAACTGAGACAGAGTATGATACTCAAAGGATGAAAACAAATTCATATAGCAACCCCTACTACAAGAACTGGCTGCCAACCAGTAGGAATGTCAGAGAATAACAGATCTCTTTGGTGCTTTCCATGACCAAGATGATATCCAGTAAGAAGAAATGTTAAACTGGCAACAGTATTTTTTTTTGTCCTTTAAGTGAGTTTTCCTGATTTTTTAATTTCTTCCTCTCCTCAGAGCTCCAGAACAGCTCGTTCTGAGGAAGACCGAGACTCACTGTGGGATGCCTGGGGCTCATGGAGTGAATGTTCGCGCACTTGTGGAGGAGGAGCTTCATATTCACTGAGACGCTGCCTGAGCAGCAAGTAAGTGGGTGAATGGTTTTTACATTACTGATGGGAGAATTCAACTTACTCATATGTGTCAGACCATAAGAAGTAATCAGCTGAGATCTTGAGCTAAATTGAAATTTTCAACTTAGTGTCAAAAAATTATGGTAGCATGGTTCATTTTTTATTCAGGCAAGCAGCCAACATGTTTGATAACGCAACACCCTTTTAAAATATAGAGAGAACCTATGGAGATAGGGAAGTTGCTTGGACATCTTGCAAGGCTGCCAGCTACTGAAAAGTGAAACTCCCTACAATTTCACTATTTAGAGATTTAGTAGTGTATTTTCTTTCCACCTGGACCATAAAGAGACCTCTTGCTGTTGTTTTCTGAAAGACACTTCTTCAATTCTTGCTTTTTTTCTGCCTTTCCTGGCTAGTGAGCAACTGAAAAACATTTGCAACTGTAATTGCTTTCTCTATATCTACAATATGTGTTAAATGTGCAAATTTAAATCTAAAACTACTTTTAAAATATATTAAGGAAACAAAAAATACTGCAGTGACAAGCAAACATGAGAGACTAAATGCATGAAAATAAACAGTAGTCTGAAAGCATTCTGTCAAATTTTCCTCATTTTCTTTTCTTTTTCTCTAATTTGATTTTTGTTATTTTCATTAGACGAGCCAGACATATTTTACTGAGAGTTTAGGAAGAGTCATTTAATGCCTAAGCTGTTTCTAAGCTGTTACTTAAAAATTAACATTCAGTGACTCTGAATAATGCAAAGAAGAATTTGAAAGCAAAAAATTATAGTGAACTCTATTCTGTTGAGCAATTTGTATAGCAGAACTCCAATATCTGCCTTATTTTTGAGTAAATATAATGCCAACCTTAAATTCCAAGGGTAGCAGAAGCTACCTGGAGTAGGAGCTTTGAGTGTTGGAGCACTGTTGGAGCTGCAGCTGGTATTTTTTTGCATAACATTCCCAACAAAATTCTCAAATCTGAACTGTTCCCCTCATCAAGCTTTCAGAATTTAAAATGAAATTGTGACATGAGCCTAATCATACCTTTAGAAGGAAAGGCTTATCTCTGTGAGAACAATAGATCTATTAGCTTTCTCTAGGCCCTGTTGTATTTTGGCTCAACTGCTACAAATAGTCAACTTGGTATATCAGCCTTTAGGTTACTTTGGTTATTTCTTGAAGCATAGCCTACAGTATAAACAAAATCTTAGAAGCAATTCAACACAACTTCAACAATAATCAGGTAGCCATAAACAAGTAGCTGTTCTGTAACTAAATCAGCAAAAAAGAGACTTCATTTTTAAGAAACACTATTTACTTGTCCTTCAAATTCCTAAACAGTCAGGTTGTGGTTTAGCCTAAGTATTAAACAGAGACATTTTTTCCTTTTTTTCCTTCTTTCTAACACCATCTCTTTGATATTATGTATAGAATCATAGAATGGTTTGTGTTGGAAAGGACCTTAAGATCATCCAGTTCCAACCCCTGCCCATGACAGGGAACACCTGGCACTAAACCATGTCACCCAAGACTCCATCCAGCCTGGCCTTGAGCACTGCCAGGGGTGGAGCATTCACAACTTCCTTGGGCAACCTATTCCAGTGCTTCACCACTCTCACAGTAAAGAACTTCTTCCTTATATCTAATCTAAACATCCCCCATTTAAATATAAACATATTACCCCTTGTCCTATCACTACAGTCCCTAATGAAGAGTCCCTCCCCAGCAACTGGTATAGTCATATTCCACGTGTGTATAGCCATACTCCATTCTTTTGGTTCCAGTGAATTTATTCTAGATACACAGGAGAGTTTCATAAAGTCCAGTATGATGGTTTTTCCTTAGCTTCATACTCATCCTAGTCACGTAAATGATGGTCAATATTTATTTTATTATAGAATCATTGTACAGTTTGGGTTGGAAAGGACCTCTGAAAATCATCTAGTCCAACCTGACCTCAAATACTGCCAGGGATAGGCCACCCACAACTTCTCTGGGCAACCTGTTCCAGTGCCTCATCACCTGCATCGTAAAAAAATTTTTGTGTCTTTATGTTACTTATCCATCCTCTTTCAGTTTAAAATCATTGCCTGTTGTTCTGTCAGTACAGGCCTCAGTAGAAAGTCTTTCTCCATCTTTCATACAAGCTCCCTTTATCTATTAAAAAGCTGCAGTAAGGTCTCCAAAAGCCTTCTTTTTTCCAGGCCAAATCATAGCTGTAGAACCACAGAATACCTCGAGTTGGAAAGAACCCATAAGGATCATTGAATCCAACTCTATTAAAAGGAGGACTCCTTAAAGCTAAACCATATGACTAAGAATATTGCCCAGATGATCCTTGAATTCTAACAGATTTGGTGTCACAACCACTTCCCCGGGGAGCCTGTTACAGTGACCAACCACTCTCAGTGATGAACCCTTCCCTAATGTCCAACCTGAACTTCCCCTGATGCACCTTCATTCAATTTCTTCATGTCTTACCGCTGGTCACCAGAAAGAGGAGATCAGCATCTCACTCTCCTCTGCACCCCCTGAGGGTGTTGTACACAGCCATGAAGTGACACCTCAGCCTTCTCCAAGCTGAACCTCAGCCACTTCTCATAAGTCTTGCACTTGAGACCTTTCACCATCTTGGTCAAACTCTGGACAAACTCTAATAGTTTGTTGTCCTTATATTGAGGTACCCCCAACTGCACTCAGTACTCAAGGTGGGGCCGCACCAGGGCAGTGCAGAGTGGGACAGTCACCTCCCTCAACCAGCTAGCAATGCTGTGCTGGATGCACCCAGGACACAGTTGGCCCTTTCAGCTGCCAGGGCATGCTGTTGACTCATATCAAACATGCCATCAATCCAAACCCCCATATCTCTTTCCATGGGGCTGCTTTCCACCCTCTCATCCCCCAGTTTTACATATAACTGGGATTACCCTATCCCAGATAGAGAATCCACCACTTGCTCTTGTTAAATTTCATATGGTTGGTGATTGCCCATCTCTAGTCTAGATCTCTCTGGAAGGCCTCTCTACCTACTAGGGAGTCTACAGCTTCTCCTAATTTAATATCACTCGCAAATTTACTCAACGTACGATTGATTCCTACATCCAGAGGATTTATAAAAACTTTAAAGAGCACTGATCATAAAATTGAGCCCTGGGCAACACCACTACTGACTGGTCACCAACCTGACGTGATGCCATTTTTTTACATCTTTTCAAATCATTGTCAATTGAGTGATGTAGACATGAAGTTGGGCAGAACCAAACAGGCGGTTTGAAAACCTAAACACATAAAGTCAACGCAATCCTGATAAATCTTCCTTTTCCATAACAATCTGGCGTCTGTGGCCTTCCCTCACATTTTCATTATAGGAAAAAGGGTGTGCTGAAAGAAGAAATTTTATGGTCTTTTTTTTTCCCCAGACAAGAACTAAACCAGAAATTGTATTGAGAATCAAAGGGGATCATAAAACACTGTACAGTATTTGGGAGAGAGGTTGAGGAAGACAGATGCAAGATGGTGTTACTGTGTATGTAGCACAGCTTCATGCCTGCTGACACCCAGGAAAGGGGAGTGCTGACGCATCCTGCCTAAGATCTCATGGGAGGAGAAAGACCCACAGCATACTTTTTCTCACAGATACAGTGCAGAAACCAGTATCTACCCCAGAAAATGACTGTCAAGAGCTGTGAAAATAAAGGAGATGAAGATTGTTCAACATTACATCAACTTTCAAGCCCCTGTAGCGAACAGTCCTATCAAAATTCACATCCACAAAAATAACCCACCTCTGGCTCATAGATGCTTGCTTATCTGGGGGCTTGTTTTTTAAGAAAAACGTTTCAAACTTTGATGACTGCTGAGAGTGGCAGGAGTTGATGAAGTCCTCCTCTACATATTCCTTTCATCGTCTTTGGTAATTACAGATAAAGACAACTTTGGCATGGGGTTGCTATTCTTTCTGTCATGGATTATTGCAGGCTTCTAACTCTAGCTGAGCACAAATACACATCTACTTTGGACCTTTGAGGGGGGAAACTTGAACTAAGTCGCTCTACAAACCGGAGTCTGGAGAAATAAATACCAGGAGCTTGGGTTGTTTACATTAAGGAGAAGTGAATATTTTAATATATTAAAAGTTGTTAACCTGTTTAAGAAACTTTACTGGGAAAAAGTTACTACATTTGAAGAATGAAATATGATTCCCAATAGCTTGCTTTCTTTCATATTCACATGATAATAATTATCTGTCAAGCCAAAATTTCAGCTACTTTTTTTCCTCTGCAAAATCAGCTGCAGTTTATAGATAACAGAGAGGACTAGAAGTACCTCTTAACTGCTCCCACTCTTCGTGTGTTTTCCAAGATGAACTTGGGTGACTTTTGACTTTTCTAACTGGCTGTGTTCTCATTGTTGATATGAATTCTCATTTATACCCTGCAGAAGGGATGTGTAGTGACTGTATCTCATAACATGGTCTCACTTAATCTGCTGTGGTTCTTCCTTGTCCGTGAAATGCTCTGTGCTGTGGCATTTTGCAAAATATCCACACAGAGATACGGGACTTGCCTTAGGAGAAAACCTAGCCCGGCCTGGTGTCATGCAAGTTGCTGTGTATTTCGCTCTAGCAGGATTAAGTTCAATAGGTGATTTCAGCTTACATATTTTGAGCATAGACAGGTTCAGAAACAGAATTTATTTTTAGAAATCAAAATATATGTCCCTGAAAAGCTTTTTTTCTTTTCTTTTTTTTTTTTCTCCTACAAATCCATGATTTTGAATCCAAAATTGATACTTGAGCTTAAGAGAATCTGGAATACTGTCCTGATGCAGCATAGTTCTGAAACACAAACACTACTTTGCAAATCTATTATGAAAATATGTCAGTTCAGGTTGAAAGAAGTTTGCCTGCTTTTGGTTGATGGTTGATAAGTGGGAAACTAATGATCTTAAACAACAAAACCCCAAGTTTTTTCTTGGAGGGGCGACACATAGAGTTTTGCAAGAATGGTTCCTAGTGTTCATGAGTCATCACAGTGCTCACTGCATCCAGAACTGCACATTTTTGCTGAACAACCCTGGCTAATAGCCAAACAGGGAAAATTGGAATTAAAAATTGGATAGCTCTGTGGCATTATTCTAATTAAAGGACTTATTCTTTTCTCTAGTGCAAAGAATAAGTCAAAAGCAAGTGTTATTTTTCATTTCAAAACAGGCAGTATGAAGAAACTGAGAAAAGAAGAAAATCTGAGGCAGCTGATATAAAGGAAGTTTAAATTTCACTGGCAGTTCAATGGTTTCGAGGTTAACAAATTAGAGTAATTGAAACTGTGCTAACAGCAGGTCTGTGCGAAGCGAAGAGATGTCTGATGGGTTGATGGCGTTTTTGAGAGACAGATGGGACATGTATCAAGATTCAACAAGCTGTTCAGTGTGGTGTACGAGGCCTGAACTAGGACTGCCTGAATGCTGCATAATATACATTTTTCTCTGCTACATATCGGTGTAAATCAGGAGTAACTCTATTGAGTGTAGTAGAGTGCAAACAGGTTTGGCCTGCACCACAGTACCAGCTTGTCTGTATTGCTTAGAAATGGGATAGTGGTGGTGGAGGGGGTTCTTGGGGATTTTTTAGTTTTTTTTTTTACTTCAGAGCCTATTCTGAATGTAATTTTTATTATTGTATTGCTAAAACTGTTTTGTTTCCTACATATTCTGTTCACACTTTTCACTCCTGTGCATGCTTGCAATGATTAAAATTTACTTGAATTGATTATATAACATTATAAAAGCATTGAATTAGTGGTATTTCTACCATGCTTTTAGTAGCACCCTTTATATGACAGATATTACATAACAGAGTATGTTATCTTTCTGCTTATAATTCTTCTGGAAAAGTGATATTTTCTCATTTATCTTTTCTTGTGACCATTTACATCACTGTGATATGTTTGCAAGATTGTGTTTTGCCCTGATTTTTGAACTCGAAAGGTGTAAACTACTTGTCTTGTGGATAAAGGTGAGAAGAAGGTTGACTTCAAAAATTTAAAGGACTGTTCAGTATATTTTGGGGTTAACGCAGTATGGGAAAAGAAAGCTTTTGAAAAAAGGAAAAGAAGGAATAAACAACACAAATGCATGCTGATGCTGTCCTTTCTCTTGGATAGTTCAAAATGGTTCGGATTCAAAAATTCAGTCTTGATAGGCATTTATTCCTCAAGGAATATGTGCTTGTTAAAACCCAGTGGAAAAAAAAAAAAAAAGAAAAAAAAAGAAAGGGGGAGGGGGAAGTTGTGAAATTAAGAACTTAAGAATTTAAGGAGTTCTGTTCTTTTGAAGAATAATCTTTAAAATCAAAACCCTGCATTCTGAATTATATTGAGTACCTCCTCAGAGTATGCTGCCTAAACTCATAAAACATATGAAACTTCACCTAAGGTCAAATACTCAGAATACACGCTGCTGAGCACTAAAAAGATAGCTGGGTGTTGACCTTTCTTCTGGGAGTCCTGCCAGCATCAGGGCTGGTAGGGGGTGAAAAGGAGGAGAGCCATAGAGAACACAAGTCAGGGCGGTACTGTCCTTGACCTCAGCTGGGCTCAGCTTCTCTTCCGATGTTGCTGGGCAGTAGGGACCTGGGAGTTCATGGGGCTGGTGGATTGGAGAGAAGTTTCATGCTTTCCTCCTTCCCTCATATCAAATTGGGAAAGTCAGTCCTGCTATCCTTTCATTTAGCATAGTTTCAGGCAGATTTCCTTCCTCTCAGCACGCAGGTTGCTTCCCAGCAAGCAAAGCCTGGCTGCTCAGACTCTGTCATTCCTAACGTGTGTGCCTGGGTAGATGCGGAGCTGTGCCCTTGTGAAATCATTGCGGATGGCTGGGAGGCATGGGGCATTGGTAGTGTGATTCAGATGTTGATTTCCAGCTAAATTCCATTGTCAAACATCATTGATAAGCTGATGCCACCTTCTCTAAAGTAATTTTTAAAGCAAAGGTAGGAAACTGAGGAATTATAGAATAAATTTCTCTACCTATATAGAGACAGAGAGCTTTTTACTTTGGGGGGGGGTGGGGGGTGGGGGGTGTAGGAATCTTTGCAGGAAAGATGCTGACACAATAAATATTATGTGTTTGCATTTCATATTAAGCTATTAATGGTTTGTTTTTAATTTTTGGACACAGGACCTGTGAAGGGAGAAACATTCGATACAGGACATGCAGTAATGTGGTAAGTGAAGTATAGCTTTGATATGATACAAATAATAACAAACAACAGTCATGGCCATATTAATAAGATGATTTAGTAACGTGGCCGTGAGAATATCATAGCTATGTAAATTGCCTTCGTGCCACAGGACATTTTCTCAGTGTCTTTTAAAAAGGGAGAGATTATGACATAGCATAATGCTAAAATTGTTTGGAAGAAATTGCAGTCACAGCCTTTCCAAATGGAGTGAAACTTCAGAGTCGTTCTTTACAACTTCCCTGTCAGAATCAAGACCATTCATGTTCCCAATACTACTTTGGTAACCAGCTGGTTCATATTGGGCAGTCTGTCAGGCTGGAAAATTAAGGTGTTAAAGGCCTGAAGACAAATTAGTAAGTATGTTTCTGTTCACCCGTGCCCTCCCAGCATTGCAATTTTGTTGCAAGTCTTAGAAAAGCAATTTTAGATAGCCTGTACCAGCATTTTGGCCTTTCTAAAGGCTCTCTCTTGGGTTTATATATGGTGAATATCGTTTTCAATACAATAAAATAAACTTTAACTTCTGTGCTCACGAAAGTGAAAGTGTGTATTCAGTGGTGAAAATGGAAATAAAGATTTTCATGCGGAAAGTTTTATTGGGTGCCAAGAATAGTAAAAGCTCTCAAATTACATGGAGAAATGTCAGTTTTACCAGTAAAGATGGAAAATGAAATCAAATGTGCACTGGGCCAAACTTTCTCATGCCTGATAGGGTCATATTAAGAAGCCTTTCAATAGATGCTTTGTCTAAAAAAGTTTAAAAGTTTAAGTTAAAAACCTGAATACATTCCCTCGTATTTACCTTATGTTTTCTTCAGTAGACCACAGTTCATAATGAAAGAGACTGCTTCTGTCTGAGCTGTAGTCTCCCATGCAGCAAGATTTCTCACACTTCTTTCTCTGAAACTTCTTATGGGTGTATCCTTTGGCTTCTTATCAATCTAGACATCTGCTTCACCTACTGACAACAGGTAGAGGAATCAATAAAATAGGTCTGCTGGTTGATTAACAATCTAATTCCATCTCTGAGGCACTAAGGCTACACCACAGTTGCAGAGGAAATGTGAACGTTGATTTGTGCCAGTCAAATTGAGTGTTGTAACACACACACGAAAAACTAACCAAACCAGCCACAGCCAAACTGTTAAAGGCTAATTGGAATAAATTAGACTACAGTTAGACCCATCAGTTCTGTTTGGGTTTGTGAAATCATATGTGTTGAGACAGTTCCCCTCCCATTCTGACCTGACCTTGTGTATGCTAAAAGCAGTGAGACAAACTAGCATCCTTCTGTGCTGCCAGTTCCTGGATCACCCTGGTTAGAGGACAGAGTTTTACCTGTGTTACAACCATTATTTTATAATCACTGAGCTTAACTTTCCAAGATAAAGAATAGTTTTCAAAATGTTATTTTTTAGCTCAGGTTCTGTTTTGGAAATGTGTACCTGAATAGTTTTCCTTCAAAATAAAACCTTGCATAGTTTTGTCAGGCAATTCCTTTACATACCTTGTGTTTGGCAATACTGGCTCCAGACTTTCCAATGTAGCAGTGAGGCATGCAGCTGTAGAAATCACTTAATTACTTTGTACCAAGTTTTCTTGTGTTCAGTAATCAAAACTGAAAATTTAAAACTGCTTTGCTGTGCTGAAATCAATGACAGTTTTGCTGCTGATTTATGAAGACCCAGAGCAGCATTTAAGATTTTAACCCCTTTTTCAGAGAGGGTGGATTGTGCTACATTGGTCTTTTCCTTCATAAAAGAATTAATTCTTAATAAAAGGATTAAATGAGTTTTATTTTTTCCTTTTAGTAAACTTGCAAAACTAGCAGTAAATCAAACTAATCTCAAGCTTATGACTGCATCATACTTTGACCAGGCCCATCCAAATATGGTTTTATGTCACGAGGAAAGTATTTGACTGTATTCATTTCTTAGACATTTGATTTCAGAGGACAGTATTTTCTTTTTTTAAAATATGTTGAGTCTCTGATTGAGATGTTATGCCCTTTCACTTATCATCTTTACTAATCTGAGATAATGTGCACGAGTACTCAAAACATCAGTCAGTGCAAGGGCACTGCCACCATGACCTGTATCAGAACTTGTGGTAGGATCCTGCCACAGCCATGGTGATCCTCAGCCCATGTTTCTGGGGCCAGGCACCATTTCGAAATACCTTGTGCAGCACCAGTGGAAGCCTTAGGCAATTTGGGAATCCCGGATGTGCATCTCTGCTGAAATCCATTCTGTTACTGAATAGTGTAGCTGTACCACTGAAGTACTGTTTGTCTCTTTCAGAGTAGTAAAACAAAATCATATGCTTTTTCTTTAATGGAAGTCTATCTTTGTCTCCAGAATCCAAGGATACATATACACAAATTGGAGCTTGGAAATAACTCATTAACCCCATGGCTTGTTGTAGAATTCTGTGCTGAAAGAGGCATATAATACTGTATTATTTTTAACTCAGACTTCACCTCTTAAGATTCATCCACAAAGACTCTGAAAATCAGCATGACAATAATTCCAGGCTCAATGAGACCTTCATTTTCATCTGTTAGATGACTTGTCTGTTACATGAAAGGAAAATGAGAGCAAATCCCCCCATTCCTTCTCTGTAAATTAAGCTAGCTGTCACGCATTGTGGAAAATTTCGTCTTTATTCTTGTGGAAATCAGCAAGTCCTTAAATATGAGCTTTCATTGCAATTAGTTTGTGCATAACTTGAGGACATTATTGTTCATAAAATAATCAGTCTTTTTATTTTCTGAAAAGAGTCTTTCTTTAAACTGACATGTTTTTATTTATATGACTGTCCTCTTAAAGAAAGGATGGGTAGTCACATATACTAAAAGCAAACTATTGCAAAGGTGAAATTGGAGAAAGGGAAGAATACTTCTTGGAATCTGGCAATGAACACATTTTCATAGACACTATCATTTGCAAGATTTTGCTACAGCTGGTTTTAATTCATCTTGAAATTAAATTACAGGATGGAGGGGAGGAGAGGAATGAGATAAAGAAAAATGGAGGCAAGGAGAGAGAATGGCATGTCTGTTTCTTCAGTGACCTATGTTATTCTAGGGATTCTGAACCATTTTGAGTAGTACAGACTGTAAGAGGGGTTGATATTGCTGCCTATAAAACTTCTGAACAGTCCTTAAAAGAACAAATCCAGTCCAGTATCTTCACCACTTGCATTGCCTGGTGTTTATCAGAAACTGGAAAGATTTTGGGTATGAAGCCACATGTGTAAATAGTAAAAGAAGGAATGAGGGAATCTGAAAATGATTTAGGGTTAAATTGCATCTGCTTTTTTTCTTTTTAGTTTTCATATTGACTCCAAGTATGTTTCCAGCCATTTTAGAATATAATCATGGGATAGAGAGAGAAGGAGTAATTTGTTTTTCTTTAGACAATTACTCTGAATGCAATAAAAACGTTTTTGCATCTAGCTGTGTTGTTGTGCTAAACATTATTCAAAATAAACAAAAGGTATTTCCAAACTGCAAATAGGATTTTTCTAGTGGTTTGTTGGTTTTTTTTTTTCAAGCTAGCCTGCTCTATGTTCCTTCTTCTGTGCACGTCCTTGGTCACCAGGTCTTCTCCAGGCTTTGTACCAGGATATCTTGCCATCTCATCTGCCCTTTTCCTATTTACTTGCTTATACCTGCTAGCATGATGATGAACACTACATATAAAGCTGCTCATGAGATTTTGCTCTTTGGCATGAAAATAAACAATGCTGGAGGCTGCACAACATTATTAGCTCTTTCAACAAGGTTTACAGCAGTTCCCTTAAGCCTAAAATAAAATTTGTAGATGCTACATCACATTAATCAGACCACCAAACCTCATAAACACCACCTACAGCTCTTTTTTATATATACCTCACTTTCTTCTCACTTGGCTGGAATACCAGCTGTGATGACATCCCCCATTTTTTGGCTTGCATTCAGACAAGCTACTTCCATCCCTGTTTCTAATCAGCTTATGCTTCATTTTATACACTCCAGCCCTGATACTGCCAATCTTACTTTTGACAAAATGACACTATCTTCTTTCCATGCACTAAAGGCTAGGCTGTTGGAAAGTATCAAACTTAAACTCCTTATAAGTGTGTAAATCTCTAGAAGCATTGCCTTGTGTGTATGAAAAGCATTATCACAAGGTAGAACTTTTTGAGAGATACAAAAATTATTATCAGGATTTAATTTTCTACGCTTTGGTAGCTAGAAATGCCATCTGAAGTCTTTTGCAATCAAACCTCAAACCCCCCAGTATGCATTTTGCAGTAAAAAAAAAAAAAAAGAAAAGAAAAAAAGAATTAAAAAATGGTATAAACACTACACATATCTCCTTAGGGACATCAGATTTACTTCACGTCAGGTTACTTTTTAAGTGACAATTCTTCCAAACTCAGATCATTTATTGTGACTATAGTCTATTTATAAAAACGCTGAATTCTAATAACTTTACTAACTATAGTAAATAGTAAATAAAATAACTCTACTAATCATTTCCTAATGGGCGCATTTTAAAACTTCAGTGTGTCATCTAGGAATTATTTATCTGCACTGAAGACCACGTGATTTTAGTATATTCCTAATGTTAGCAGCCTTGAGTTCTAGACTTGCTATGTTTTCAGCAAGCAGACCTGAAAACAGAACAAAAAAATACCCCCAAAACCACTGCAACCTTTTTATGTAAATGCATAAAGAATCTTTGTAGACCAAACATCTGTATCATTTCCATCACAGTTTCATTTCAGGACTCTTCAGGACTGTGGATGACTCACAGATTTAAATTCAATATTTCTGATAATAATAATTTTTTATTATTTTAATATCTCTTTTCGGTCTGCCAGTGTGGTTCCTATAGTGCTTTTAGGGAAACGTATTCTAATATTTGTATTTGTATTAGTTTTTGACTGAAATATTCAGAAGTTTTTCAAGCCAAAATAAGTTGTTATATCTACTGTCAACACTTCATTTAATATTTAAAAGGTATGAACAAACAAAATTTTAAAATGGCATGAAGGGCTACATATTGAATTATTTGCTCTCTAAAATGGGTATATACTTTAAAAGAAAATAAGGTGCTTTTTTTTGTCAAAATTCTATTTTATAAACATTTCTAATGACAACTGTTCATGGAGGTTTAGATTTATACTTCACTGACTGTTTTAGCCCTCGTCTCCACTCCATGTTTATTTAATACAGAGTGGAAGCATCTGCTGATATTCCCCCATTCACTTTGTTCATATTATTTCTCTCATACTTCTCTCTGTCAAATATTGCAGTGTCTTGGGGTTGTCATAGAAAGCTATAGTATGAGCCCCTCTGGATCTAAGCAGCTAAGCATCATCCTAACCTATTTAGAAGTTCACAGGAATACACTAGTGAAAAATCTGGCTGCAAGAAACTTAATTCAAGTAGGGCTCTCAATAATGCTTCAAGGTCAACTGGAGTTTCCATTAAAACCCTATATCTCCTCAGTCTCTGTATTTTTATCTAAAGTTCTTATTTAGTCTTGGTCTCAAGCCTCTAATTGAGGACCTCAGGCTTTCTTTCCCAGTAGGGAAATTGGTGCAGCTGAAATGCTGTGTGCACTTCATGGAACCGGTTCAATAAGCTGTTCTGTCAGATGCTGCACAGAGTAGTCTAGTTGTAAGTCACTTTTTTTGCGCAGAGGAAAAGCTCCAGGTATAGTAAATCATTCTTGGCCTCTGCAAATATACAAGCACATATATTGTAAACTGTTTTAAGGTTCCTCCACTGTTTCCATCTATAGCAGCTTAGATATGATCTTCCACATTTCACCCTCTAAGTAAACTTTAAAAAGCCTGACCCTCTTTTGTCCCGTGAAATTTGATCTATCTATCACCATCAAAGGACATCTGGGATTCATCTTATCTTTTCCACTGGTTTGTTGATTAATAGCAATTGTTTTGAATGGGATTCAAACATGGCAAAACTCCGGGGACCTTATGAATTACCATAGGGTCGAATAGGAGGTCAAGTTAAACAAAAAAAAAACAACTAAATGTGAGGAAGCAAATGAAGCTGTAGTAATAAGCCAGCATTAGTTGCTTAAGAAGTGAAGATGAAACTCCTGTGTTTATTTTAAAATAGATTTCATACCTCAAAGGAGTTGCTGATCATCTTTAAAATGATGCATATCTTCACTGCAGAGAAGGAAATCTTGACCCGATAGGATGAATGAAGATTATAGGTATCCATCACAGCTTCAGTCTTTCAGGAATATCTCATGAGCCCTCACAAGCTAAAGGTCATGTAACAGCTGTCTAGGACTCGCAGAGTTAGAGGAACAGTTGTTTCCTATTCACTGGAAATTTTCTTCCCTAAAAAGTCTTAATGAATAAGAAGCTTGAAGATAAATGGGCTTAGACAAGACTTTCAAGATGATTAGTTCTTTCTGATTCTTCAAGGAGTGCAGTGACAATGGTTCTTCATGTCTGCAGGGCCCCATAGATAATTTCAAAAAGAAAACAAAAACAGTAAAATTCAAATATAACACCAAAGCTGGAGTAACCTGAAGCAGAACTGTAGTGCTTTTGTGACCAGATACCAGTGCTGACACATGCTCTAAGCCAAACACAGGCCATGCAGATGTGGTTAGCAAAATACCTCGCAGAACTACATAACCCATGCAAAGATATGCTACACCACTACACTGACTTGGCCCATAACTTCTGGTTGTCTCAAACTGTTGGCATACTCTTGTATATCAGTCTGCTGTGCAGATAGACAAAACTACATACTGTTAGATAGCTTCCAGGATGAGACCCTTACGTGGAGTGGAATGTAACTTCACTCATGTCAATAAACAGTGCTAGCTGGCAGCTCTGAAGGATACCCTGCCACCAAGACCCATGCATATATTGAAATCTTGCTCATTTTTTTATTTTTTTTTAATTTTTTTTCTTTTTTTTTCCTTTTTTCTGACTTTCTGCTGTCCATGAGCCAGCACTGCAGAAATGGGGCACAGGAAACCTGCCCCAAAACAGCAAAGCTCTTATATGGAGGTGTGCAAAGTGTTTAGAAGAAAATAGAAATTTACTGCTTGAACAAATATGCAACAAAGCTGGCTTTGCCTTATCTGATATTTCAGCAACTAGAATATTCATGTATAGGTTGTAAGCTTATACCTGTCTTTCATTATATAATTGCACAAAGAGGTTCTGATCTCTACTGGCAAATAATACAAACAATAAATTGTGAGTTTAAAAAGCAAAAAAAAACCATGGAAAGAAATTAGTAAGTAGTGCCAAGTTCTATTCAGTTTCTACTTTTTCAATCTCAGTAACTTGTGTCTAACGATGGGTAATATTCAGATGATAGGTATTTTTTTTAATATTGTCCATTGGTATTAAAAAAAATATATATTACAGAGGTTATGCAGGTCTTATGTGTGTAAGTGCAAGTACATGTGCCCTCTTAACTGAAAGAAAAGTTCCCCCCTTGAGGGAAAGGGATCTTTAAGGCCTTCAGATAGATTTAGGACTTGGAATTTCACAGCAGGAGTAAAGTGGTGGGCCAGGCCATGACCCTTTTTCATATCTGCATGCCAAGAGAAGTATGCATGTCTGCATTTCTGACTGCTTGAATGTATTCTTCGAATGGCTTCAGTTTTCACATGAAAACTTTTTTAAACACAAGGCCTACTATTTAAATCCATTGTTTTATTCTGATCATGATATCAAAGACTGGAAGTATTTAACATCAGTTCTGGTCACCTGCCGTGTCCTGAAAGCTTATTATGTTGATGGTACATTTTTTTCTTTCTTTGATTTAAAAATAAAATCCAATACAACAAATATAGTATTGAATACTGCACAAATTAGGATTATGAACTCTTTAAGTTTTGTGCTTTACTTGTTCTTTCCGTCTTTGTAAAAATGAAGTTATTGAAAGCCAGGAAGTTTTGAAGGTAGAGCCAAGCTTGAACCAAACAAGAGGATTGGCTTGGATCTCTGCAACAAGCCTGAGCCAAGCCAACAGACCTGACTGTGTTCATTTATGGACAGAAAAAATCAGAGAAGGTTATGCACCAAAGGTTTTGTGGCAGGAAATGTGGCCACAGTGTTCCTCTGTGACTGTCTCTTCTCTATTTGAAAATAGAGCTAAAACGGATCCTGGGTCAAGATGTAACTGTCTTGTTCATTCTGTTTAAAAGCAGAACATAAAGACCACTTTTCCTCTAGTTAAAAACTATAGAGGAATAATGAATTTCCCACATAATTTTCTGCTCTCTTCACTCTGTGCTGTTGTCCATAGTTTGTCTCATGTCAACAGGTTGCCCAGATCAGAAAAAGGACCTGGTTGCCTCAAAGTTTCCTAGAGATTTTAAAATCAAACTGAAATACTTTCAGCATCTATTTTTTTTCTTCTTTTTTAATCTTCCGTAACATATGATTAGAAAAACAGTCTGTTGTCTAAATCCTCCAACACTAAAATCCCAGTTATGAGCTTGTACTTTCAACCTCCACTTTCAGGAAGGATCAGTGAGCTCTTTGATCAGTGAGCTCTCCTCAAAAATCAGGATTATTGCTCTTTGATACATATTTTTCTACAGCAAGATTCAACCCAAATTTTTTTTTTTTCTCTTTTATGCCTTATCCATTTAACCTTTTGTAGCAGGAACACTATTACGTTGTACTTAGACAGCAGAACTTCTGGCTGAAGCTTGACCCATTGGTTTTGGCCTGCATCACATTCAAATACAAGGCAAATTAACTGAAAATTTGCTCTGATGGTGCAATACAAATTAGGCTTAAGATCACATTGCCACTACACGGTGAATGAGAACCTGCATTGGTTATTGTGGGTTTGAGCCAAAGGTATACAGGATGAAAAATCCATAGCGAAGATTTTGACAATTTATATCCAAAGGAGACTTTGAAAGCTCAATTGTTAAGACAGGTTTTATTTTAGACTTTAATGCTAAACGATGATCCTTCAATATCATAAAGCGCCATGCAGCCCCCATGCCAGTTCTATCGAAAGCTGTAATAATCTGCCCTATTAGAAACAAGCAGAAAAGTGTTAATGAATAAAGGTGTAGAAAAAGGTCTGAAAAATAGAAGGGATTATTTAAATCTCAGAAGAGATATTTTGTCTCAGTAGGAGCAGGACTTTCCTAGCTTGGAGTATGAGAAAACCTGTAAATAAAGTTGTCACTAATAATACTTGAATGTCTATAGGATGAAGTAGTTTGAGGACAGAGAATAAAAGCATCTTAAAAGGGCATTGTCTAGTTATGTGGTTGTATATACATAAAAATAGTTCCCTATCAAGTCTATAATAGACATCTAAGATTCTCTAAAAATAGAAAGAATGTTACAGTCCTCAAGCAAAGTTTATGACAGGTATTCATTTCACCTCATATCTGACCAGGTATCACTAAAGAGCAGATTTCCTTACAGGAGCAAGGTGGAGGACTATGGTACTTTAACAATCTGAGGCAGCCATATTGCCAACATTTACTTGTTTGTCACAGTTCTCATTCTTTTAATGTTTTTATTAAAGCTTACCTTCTCTATTCCTGTAATTACTAAGAAATTCTGGTTACTTAAAAAAAAAAAAACAACAATTAATCTCTAGTCTTTGTGATTGCTTGTACAGGAAAACTTGAAATACTGTTCTTCAAGGATCAAAAAAATAGAAAGGAAATAAGAAGAACTCGTGTTTATTTTGCCTGAAGCCTTATGATTTTGAAACTTTTCTTGCTCTCTTAAGAACTTGACTCATGGTTTTCAATGCTAAATAATGGCAAGAAAGTGTGTGTGGACAAGAGCTTCACATTCTCATCAACAAGAGACTTTATGCAGTATGAGTGGTCTTTGTTTTTTGTATCAGGTGTACTGGGTTCAGAGTAGGGTTTATATGTCTCACAAACCTCCTGAAGGATTAACGAAGGGGCTTTTTAACAGTCGTCCCAGTAAAATAATAGTAAGTTGCTAGTTACTCAAATTATGAAAACTTAGGTTAAAGAAATACAAACATGTATCACATTTTCTGGTTCTTGTTACCCTACCAACTAATGAAGCAAAAAAATAAAAAAAAACCAAAACAGCTAATGAGGAGAGCTCAAATAAACAAACAAATAATGTAATTCTTTTTTCTTTCTCTTCAGTCACAGAGGAAAATTTGTCTGGAAAAGACTGGCTGTGCACACACACTTCTCCACATATGCACACAAGTGCAAAGAGATTCAGCAACAGCACATCAGGGCTGTGGTTAAGACACCTACAGTTCATTACGACTGGCTGTCCCAAGCAGACTTGCTTATCTTTTCCTCTTTTCTTCAGGACTGTCCACCAGAAGCAGGTGATTTTCGTGCCCAGCAGTGCTCTGCTCACAATGACGTCAAGTACCAGGGACAGTTTTATGAGTGGCTTCCTGTCTCTAATGACCTCGACAACCCATGCTCGCTGAAGTGCCAGGCCAAAGGAGCAGCTCTGGTTGTGGAGCTGGCACCAAAGGTTCTGGATGGGACCCGATGCTACACTGAATCACTGGACATGTGCATCAGTGGCTTGTGCCAAGTAAGGAGAGAAGCCCTACCCTAAAGCCTTTCCTCATGACTTCCCTGCTCAGATCTCTCATGCGCCTACTCTCCTCCTTCATACTTGTATCATTTTAGCATCTTCATTTTAATTATCTGTTTTCATTCTCTTAAGTTGACTTCTACCTTGTTTGGAAGAGGTGTACAAATTCAAAGGTTATTTTCTCATTTTATGCTGTTTCCTTGTTTCTTTGGTTTTTTGGGTGGGTTTTTTTTTTCTGTTGGTGGTGGTGGTGGGGTTTGGTTTGTTTTTTTTTTTTTTTGAGGAAAGGATTTTTTATTTGAGGTTTGTATTGTCAGCAGCAGATCTCATTTGAAAGCACCATAAGAAAACAATGGGTTAGCTTCCAGTTTGGATATACCAAAGTTTCATAAGTCTATGAATTTACATTATCTTTGAGGATTATTGCTCCCTGCAAATCCCAAACCACATAGAAGAAGATGAGGTACTAAACTATGAAACTGGAAAATCTGCTATTGATTTGCGATAGGATTAAACAAGCTGCTATATGTCTTTAGACCTCAGCTTCCCTGTTTGCTGAACACTTCACAGTGAATGGAGATCTACTCATCCTTCAACCAATTTATTTGCATCCTTATTTGTTTCTATATGGCCTTTGTGCTTTTAGTTATATTTTGCTACTCTTTTGAACCTATCTGCATCAGTTTAATCTTCTGAGCTACATGTAGTTGTTGATGGAGGGAAGGAAATTTGCATCATCTCCTTTTAATACTGAACACAGCTGAATATCAGAAAAAGTTGAGTCTAGGTTCATGTTTTATTGCCCTGTCTCTTTCCCACCTCTGTAGATTTGATGTGGTTTTGGCATTCTATTGTATTTTCAGCCACTTTATATACCTTTGAAAGCTTTTCTCCCTGTTTCTCTTCTCTGATTTTCTGTTCAGAGCCAAAAGCAGTCCTGCAGTAAACAAAACAGAGTAGACAGTTACTAGGGCTAATCTCACTTGTGATCTGAAGAAAGGAATCATCTAGACCTCTTGACCTCAGCCAAGTGCACAAGTTTCCCAAAATTCTGGATTGCCTAATGAGACAGTCTAATTATAGCTCTAATAGCAGGATTAGATCCAGTGATGAAAAAGTTGGTCATTTCTGAGAAGATCTTTAAGTAAGTTTGCTACTACAAAAAGGTAGTTCAGGACTGGAGAAAACACTTTTGTTTCTTCTTCCAAAACTGTCCATCTTTCTCTATTGCATTCTTTCAATTTTACGGGTTGCTAGTTAAAGACAGATGCATACCAGAAATGCCTATCTTAATGTCTACTATTTATGATAATATTATATTCCTCTTTACACATCTACTACCAAATACTACAAGAGGTAGTTTTTAACTTTTCTAATTTATCAATTCTTAAAGACTGAACTGCATAGTGAGTTCAAGTCAGTTAATAATAAACTTAGTTTCCTTAGCAACCTTTCACAGAGACTGAAAAGTACTTGTAACAAAAGCGGTCAGTCTATGGACCCCGCTATACTACAGACAGAGTATGAAAACCATTGATCTAAAAAGAAAAAAAAAAGGTGAGAAAAGGTGATTTCATAAAGTGCAATGGCTTACTACAGCATCTTTATGTTTGAAGTCAGCATGGCAATAGAATTGTAGCCAACAATACTCAGCTGAATTTCAAAAGCTATTGTTCATATCAAACCGAGGCAGTGAATGCATTGAATATTTTGCCAGAAGTGTATTGACTATAGTTTCATACAGCTTCTTCACAATAAAATGTTTTTTTTTCAAATATTAGCATTGTTTTGTTGCTTACTATTTTGGTATTACTTATTTGCTGTTATAAATCTGTGATAGGTAAAGAAATTGATTGTCAGTTGAGAATCACCAATTCTAAAAATATTTTTAATGCAAACTTTTCTGCAGTGAAGATATATTTTGTTAAGTGACTTTTGCCACTGTGAAGTTACCAAATTATTATGTTCTCTATATATACTTATATATCTATATATATATACGTGCGTGCTTCTGATTTTTTTTCATGAGAAATAAAAGCTACACTGGCTAGTGCATCATGTCAGAAGAGTGGGAAAAATCTGCTCTCCTTTAAATAGATGACTGTGCTATATTGTCTGTCTATCGTGATTTCAGCATGGATAGTTTCTCTTCCTCCCTTCTGTCTATAAGCATTGTTGTATGGATCCTTTCCTGCTTACAGCTCAGCCCAAAATATACAACTAATCAGGTTACAGTGTCACTTAAACCTGTGTTCAGTGTGTGGCTTTTGTACTCACTGGCACAATGAACTTGCTTGATACAGGTAAAATACGGATTTTAAAGAATATAGATTAGGTTTCCACCTCAGCAGGCTCTTAAAGTCCCATGAAAGCGCCTTGGTCCCCAGATGTCTCTGTGGGATGCGCTTAGAGCACTGCTGCAGAAATTGGCCTAGGCCTATGGCCATTCCTAGTCATTGCTTAGCCTGGGAGCTGATTTATTTGCATGACCTCCTCACACCGTTCAGGCCAACTCCAGTTTTGAGGAAGGAGGCGGCTGGGAGTCTTCCCCACTCTGTCTGAAGTTCTGGAAGCAACTGGCCTACATTACTCCACGCTGGCACACTCATGGCTGTAATATTCAAGACTATTCTTATCCATGCTTGCCACCAGCAACACTGAGGATCACATGCTTATTTTGACAAGATCCCACTTTCGGCACTTTAATTTGTCACATTATCTAACAGTGAAAACTCTGTCAGAAACTTCCAGAAGGAGATTTTTACCTGTGTTGCTGTTTGTATTCACACAGGAGGACTGAAAGTGCCTGTCATTGCCCGTTTGATGGCAAAGGAGGCAATGGAAGGCCTTTGTTCTGTTAATTCTCTACAAACAGGCATCATTTGTGTTTCTATCAGTGAGTATTCACTTTCAGAGGCATTTAATCTCCCATGACAGCTTCTAAGAATGATCTTTTTCTTCTACCAAGGTTATGACAGAAGTCAGGTTAAAACAAAGAAAACTGTTACAGAAAAAAAAGTCTAGGTATTTACATGTTGCTGGGATTTCAGTCTCCTGTAGTTCACCTAGTTCTGGCTCCTGCTTGTAGCTTTCCTCTTTTTAAGTAGTAAAACACCAGAAGAAAAATGCAAGAGATGTAATAATAACTTTATTATTTAGGAAAGATGGTGGCTATTTTTCCTCAGACATGTAGAAAACATTATTAACAGGATCAGTTCTAAGTTGGCTTTCGATTTAGCCCAGCCTTTTGGCATTATGATTAAAGTAGCTTTTCAGTTTCTGATGTCTTCCTCAAGCTTCTTGGCCTAAATACTCAAAAAGAATCGTTCTTTTTTGGTTTTTTTAGAGTGTATTGAAACCTAGATGCCTTCTGGGGACATAACATTTCATAAAGTACTGAATTCTTTATTTCTGATGGTCAGGTCCTTTCAAACTGTGTCAGGCTGAATAGCTGAATTGCTGTTTCAACTTTTTGTCTAATACTCTCCATCCTCTTCTATCTCATACTCTGTGGATAATAAATTTTGATTTTGTTTTCTTGTTGATGAGTATCATTGTAATGCAATGAAAGAAGTAGTGTTATCCTCAGCATATCTTTCCATCTCACAGGAAGGAGTGGGGTGGAGAACCTTATGACTCATAAGTGTAATAGACAAATGTTTAAATTGCTATCTTCATGCCAGGTACCAACATTTTTGTGGCAGACAGTGGTGAGGAAATAGGGATATGTTTATTGTATGAAAGAATCTGCATTTTCATTATTAGACCTCCACTCCCCTGCCCGGAGCCATTAGTTTTCCGCTTTATAGTACCAAGGAGATTGGCACCACTGCACAGATATTTTGTCCTAGTCTTTCAGCAGAAACAATACCTGCTGTTACTCGCAAGCAGACAAACTCTCTATTGTGGGTATGTCTTTGACCAGTAGCACACAGAGCACCTCCCTTTGCTAGGGCGGGAAGCACATAGTGATTTGGGAGCTTAGAAAAAGAAGTCATTCCAAAGAGCAGTTTGGAGAGTCCTGAGAGCTCTTTTACAGTTACCATGAAGTCATCTGTGTCCACGTGTTTCCTTAGCACACTGAAAAATCTACGGTGTGTTGAGTGGCACAGAGAATTTAGTGCTGCAAGATGTATGTCCACGCTTGGCTGGGCATTTTGAGAGTGTTCCCCCCCCTCCCCCCGCCCCAAACAGATGTGTTGCTCTCACTGAAGACCGTGACAAGGCTTTCAATCACTGTGCAAATCCAGGGCAGGGGGGGCACAGGAGTTTTAGCTAGTTTCCCCTGTCATCCCAAGTGTCTTCTCATGGAGCCCACATGCATTCCTCTTACACACACTGGTTAGAATACCACACAGACTAAGCAGTTTCAGCAGGGGGCTGGGGAGATACGGTCTCTCTCAAGTATTTGAGCTGTGGGTGAAGTCTGTTCCTTGATAACACAGATTATGTGACTGCCCTGAAGCACCAGCAAGTCTGTGCTGGCACTGTTAGTAGGAAAGCACTGCAGCTGCATCCCCATTGATCCAGCTCACAGTGGACAGGCTTCTGTAAACAAAAGAAGCCTGTCTGAGAGAAGGAAACTTGTACACCCAACAGAAGAGAGGTCTGAGTGGCAGTATCAAGCATGTCATGAAGTCACCAGAGCTAACAAAGGATCACAGTCAAATATAATGTGTCACAAGTGCCAATTAAATGCTTTTACAGTGTAGTACTTCATCGTTTAGGAGGATGGGTCCAGAGGGCAGACTTCATTAACTTTACTTTTGCTTTCTCAAGCACATTGTTCTGAGGGAGCTGAGCGAGAGCTGCCTTGGTGAGTTTTGACTTATAACGGCTTTTGCAATCACCCTCTGTTGTAATATTTTCATCTTCTACAAAACCTAGCAAATCTTTCCACTGGCAATGCTAAGTAAGTGATCTGTTTAGACAGTATGTGTGACTTTTTCAGAAAATCAAGCATTTCAATAAAAACCTGCTATAGAGCACTGACTAAAGAAACAAGGGGTTTTTGTTCTCTCCAATCACAACACGCAAGAATAAAGCAGAAACTTTTTCTTACTCTGCCAGAATATGGATATGTGAACACAGATCCAGAGAAAACCAAATAAAACTGTGAATTGGATAGGTGAATATAAATAATCACAAAAGCTTCTTTTCTTCCTCTTGTCATCTGTTTATGAACTCTTAAATTTAATTCCGTCTAAATGTTGCTCCTTACAGAACAGCAGCCTCTGGATTCCTGTATCATCAGAGTGAACTTTGTTTCCACATCTGTGGGCTCCTGTGTTGGCCCACACGATAAATTGGTTGGTTATGTATGACTGAATCTCAAAAATTCAGTCTTTTTTATGTAGGAAGATTCCTTCTAGCAAAATTTGCATATAAGGATAGGAGCTGCATTTTTTCCACATCCAAAATTTTAATGCCTCTACAAATCCTCATTTAAAAGTTGTAGCTTTTAAATTGATTTAATTGTTTCTTTTTAGATCAAGGGTGATTTCAGAATGAGGTTATAGTTACTCTTTTCCCTGAGGAAAACCTGAGAAATAGGAATTTCTCTTGAGTTCCTTCTGCTGCTGGGTGTTTGCTGTTTGGTTCTAGAGCTTTGGCCGAAACACTGATTCTCAGAGTGTTGCATCTGCTGTGCTGGGCGGGTGAGGCTCCATGAGGGTTTTGGTCTGGGTTTAAAAACAGCAGTAGCAGACATCCCTGCCTAGCTGGGAATGCTGGGTCTTGGGGCAGATATCAAGCAGGATCTGCAAGTCGTTTCCAGTGGATGAGTGGTACATAAGGCAACAAACAAAGACAAATCACTGAGCTGGCCAGCCACAGGCTTAGCGTGTTGGAAGGTGGATCTCAGTCACTACAGTGGTTCTATTTAACAATTAGGCTACTTATCAGTGGCTGAAATTTGTTTACACTGCCTGAATAGTTGCAAGTTTTGTTTGGCTCAAGTGCCAAGTGAGTACATTGATTGCACATGTCACTGGGGCTACTGTTAACAGCACAGTCACAAATTGCCTTGATGTTGTGAAAATCATGTTATGGTCTTCAATTGCAATTGCTGATTCTGGTGTGCTTTTAACTAAATTCCTTGGGACATAGGAGGGCTCTGCCCAGCTGCACAAGACTGCCTGTCACAGGACAGTATCAGCAGGCTGTGCCAAAAAAATGCTGAGGCTGTGAACCCTCATCATAAGGTGTCAGTGAATTGAAGGACAGATATCACTTCAGTAGGGGTTGTGAGTCCTTTCATCAAAGACACCAATCCAGTTCCTGTTTGCTGTACAGCTCATAGCTTGTTCTCTCCACAGTAATTTAACAGTACAACAGCTCTTCGTCCTGATTGTAAAACAGGATTTTGGACCCTGTTGAAACAGTGGCTCCGATCCAAAACTTTCTTCAGCTGAGTAGTGACAATCAACACAAGTCCCAGATTGAGCCCCAGATTGGTATATGTGTGAAGGGCAGCTTTGTTTTTCTCGGATTCTCAGAACTTGTGTTTGAACTGCAGACGTGCCCTTTGAAAACCAGAGAGATTTATTTATAATTGGCTAGATTTGCAAGCTTGCTTTATTACATTATTTCCTGCCCAGAGTTTCTTAATACTGAATAGAAATTATTATGAAAACTTTTTACTTCAGGGCATTTGTAGTCTAGCTGGTCTGAAGCAAAACCTGTCATTGCTGGTCCAGTTTTATTTCTGGAAAAATCTGCTAAACTGAGCCAGAGTTCAAGGGGAACACATACATATATAACATTCATGCACGCACTCAGTAAGTTAGTTCCAACTCCTGTTGTGGGACTTTTAACTTAATGCTTTTAAACTATACATGAACAGTTGCTTTGTTAACATGATGAACGTCTTTTTTCTTGCAGTGTCCTGTAAAGATTATTTTGCAAATATATCTCGGAGTCAGGAATGTCCCTTTTTTTGTTTTCCCAACTCATTGGCTGTCAGTGGAGTAAAAGTGTTTGGGGGGTTGGGAATCAGAGTGAGCATGAAGTGTGGGATTTCAGCCTAAAATGTAGCATGGAATCTTTACCTCTGAGCAGAACTGTAGTATAGTATGCCAGAAGACAATTCAGGCTTGGCCAAGTAGGGGTTAGCTGCTATTATTCTGGCTTTTTGTTACCAACTTTTTATGCTAAACCAGTAAGAACAATTAAAAAATCAGCTCATTTTAGAGATGGTAAAGAAGGTCAGGGAGTTCTTACTTACCTGTGATTTCCTGGTTCTGGATGTGTGACATCTTCCATGTACTGAGACATCTCCAGAGCTCTGCATGATCTTCCTTTACTACTATAAGGGACTTTACCCACAATAGCAACAAGCTTCACAGGCACAGCTTTAGAAATATGCAAGAGCTCCATCCAAAGCCTATTGAACTTGAAAGTGCATTTTCTAGATTTTAATGGGGTTTCGATTAGATTGTCAGGGAACTTAGTGAAGCCGTTTGTGATGTTTTGTGTGGTAACAATCTGCAGGTCAAGCCTCTGACCGCACTTCAGCAATTTGAAACTCAAAAAGATCTCAGTGTGGAAAGTCTGTGCTTCATTAGCCTGCTTTAAGGGGAGGAGGCTTAACATGCAATAGAAATGAGTATAAAACTGCTTACTTAAGAACATTTCTAGGCACAATTTGTTGCAGTAATCCATTTTTTCTTCCTGTTGGGGGCTTCCTTCCCAGCCCTTTATGGATTGAAAAAGACTTCATCTCCTTAAGCCCTGCAGGATGAATTGAGATCAGGACAAGAATGCATTGGAAAAGGAAGTTTCCACCCCACAAAAACTTCAGAATTTCAACACCAGTTCTAGTTTCAAACCAAGACGAGGGTTTGACATTTCAAAGCTTTACAGAGAGTGAAATATTCCCTAGGTCTCTGATTCAAAGATGTCACTATTTTCTTTCAAACTGTGTCCACCAAACCATTACTCTGAGCTGTACATTAGAGATGCAATATCCCTATTCACTCCTTTGCTTAGCAAGCTGATGAAGCATTTCCTTCTGTAGTGCTTACTTTCATGACGAGTCCTCGACCGCCCCCCAGTTAGATGAGTATGCCCATGGGTTAGAGTCTCGGCAGGCTTTTCTAGCTCTACAGAATAAGCGAATCTACTTTTTCTGATAGCTGAGTCTCCCCTAGAGTGTCACAT
Organism: Pezoporus occidentalis; assembly: GCF_034315485.1. Classification (NCBI taxonomy): domain Eukaryota; kingdom Metazoa; phylum Chordata; class Aves; order Psittaciformes; family Psittacidae; genus Pezoporus; species Pezoporus occidentalis. The sequence continues at coordinate 217,740 of NW_026913136.1, read as the reverse complement.
CTTTGGCATCCCTGGTAACAGGCATTCCAAAACCTTCTATATCTATGTTTCGTGCATTTTTCAGGTGAATGGTGAAAGAAAAAATTCTGCCTTCCTGTTCCTTGCTAACTCTGTGCAGATTTCGGGGGGGATGGTGACATATTTTCACCCATATGTTCATCTTTTGCAGTAGTTATCTACAGCCTTGAAGGAGAGGGAAAATAATATAATGGAAATTATATATTCTCAACTCAGTAAAACATGTTTCTTCTGCTCATAGAGACAGAAGTTGCTATTCTCATAATTATCTTTTTCAGGAGCACTTTTATATTTCTTTTTTTGATCTTTTACTTTCATAAGGGTCCAGCCTACATAATGTTTCCAACTAAGAGCTACTACAAAGTGATATAAGAGATTTAGAGTAGGGATTTTCATTTTAAAGAATCAGGGACTCCATTACAAACACTACCAACCTTTTGCTAAATGAAGTTACCCCAAAAAGGTGGAAGAAGTATTTCCCTAGGTAGTGAAGAAAAAAAAAAACCAAAACACCGGTGATCTTGGAATATTTTTTATTTCAGGAGTTGATTAATCATTCATAAGTGGGTTTTTTATGAAAAAGAGAAAAAAGCTCTGAAGAAACGTTGGGGAGAAATAGGAAATTTAATTAATTTTGTTAAAATTTCTAATAGCATAAAATGATCGGAGAGACTACCAAGTACAGGAAGATTAAAACATACTTTGTTCATACCACACAAGTTTTGGTGTTCATAAGAGGTCTCCATTTTGCTCATACTTCCATTTCAGCAAAAGAAATATTTTTATACTATACACTGGCAATGGGTGTCCAACTCAAAATGAGCAAAGAACCTCAATATAACTTCCTTTCACACCTGAGATTTTCCTGGCAGTTTCCTCTACAAGTTGTGACTTAGCTCCAGATTACTCAATTTATAAATTAACTTTAATCAGACTACAGCCTATGGCAACATTTTAGCTGATGATTCATAAAGTTAAAAAGGCTTTAAAGTAGTGAAGGCTGGCTTTGAAACTGGTGGCCTCATACCTGGATTTAAGATTCAGCCCTTTTTGTATCCAGGCAGTTCATATGTTCTTTTCAAAATTAAGGGAAGGCATACAGATTTGTATACAACTCTAGCTGCTGAGTGAATATAAAATATGTTATGAGCAGATATGAAAGGGAATTCCAGCCTTTCCTCTGATGTCTTGGTGCCTCAGCAAGACCTTTCTCACTGTGGGTGCTAGTAAGCTGTAATATGCTAAAGGAAATAAAGCTGATTTACAGGCATTATGTCATACAGTTTTCAGGTCATGCAGGTGACTTTTTTTTTCACATCTTGTCTATACAGGGATATTCATGAATGTTAAAGCAAACCAGTCTCTGTATACCAGCTTCTGTAGGGGTATTCTCATTCAGAGAAAAACAGACCTAAATTTTACATGGTATCACTGATATAATTTATATGTCTGTACTTGGAAGCTCTGTATGGAGTAGTCACAATCAAGATAACCTGAACTTTGCTTCAGCTATCTAACCATTATTGTAGTGGTATTTCTAATATGATAAAATGTCTCTTGCAGTCTTGATATGACTAGGTTTTCAGGGAATTGTATCATTTATGCATTACCATTACTCTTTTCACCCTCATTAATTCCCCTGGAGACATTATAATATAATGCAGAAGCATTGAAGACTGACCCAGTTATGACCCAGTAGAAATGGGTAAAGTCAAAGAATTTTGATGATAGCTTTCATCAAGCCTTCAACTAAACCTATGATGATTTAAATTAAATTTATTATACTATCAACATAACAGATAACCAGAGAAAGTGCTATTGTGCCACTAGTAAAATAATGATGTTAGAAATGGGTATTAAATTGCTAAAAGTAAACACTGGATATTAATCCAAGCCTACGTTTTCACAGGCAAGTGAACAGGAAGTGTCAAACCCAGAAGTACATCCCACCCTAGCAGAGGTCTGCAGCTCTGCACACTAGATTTGCACAAATAAGTAATACTGGTCTCAATATTTAAGTAGGCAAGTTACACATGCAGCTTGTATGACTCTGCATAGTAAGTACTCTATTTGCTCTTATCGGTTTCTAGGACTCAACTCTCTGATATAACTCACAGACCCAGGAAAATTTAAAGCTGAAATAAGCACTTCATTTAAAATTCCCTGTGTTTATATATACTTTGGCTTAGAGTCTTAGAGCAAACTCCTCAGAAGTAGAATTTATACACAAATATTTTTTCATTACTTACTGTGTATGCCAGAATGTTAAAGCCTTTTATTTTCCAGTATGTATGAAGATAATTATAACATCGTATGGACTTGCTGAATTTCTTGGGTTTCAATTATTTATGTGCAAAATTCATAATTTGGATGCAGAAATCTAAGTTCAAACAAAAGGCCTACATTCAGCACTATTATATATTTATATATAATTTATATTCCATTTCTTTAAATTCATTTAATTATAAATTTATATTTTATTCTCCTTAGAACATTTTTTTTTTGCAAACTGAGAAGCCTAGTTCATCCATTCAACTTTTAAAGTTTTGAACCAAATAATTTGCATATAAGCGTAAAGCCAGTTTCTGACTTTCAGTTCTTTGTTTTAATCATTCCTTCCTATTTATCAGATCTTTAACAATGTCAACACAGGCAGTGATAGCGTGGAATAAGATTATTGTCACACATAATTAAAACCACATGGTTTTCCTAACTGCAAAGCAGGTAAAATTTCACTGAGATCTCAGCCATGTTGCCATTTATCTGTGCTGCTCTTTATTTTTATCTGTCTGCTCCGTATCTCTGTTACTTATCTCAAGCATTTTTCTTTTTGAAACTATAATAAGTGATTTTTTTTTTTGGTGTCTGTCCAATAAATGTTCACAATGCCCTAAAAAACAATCTCCAACAATACTCTTTTCTTTCTCTGGACTGCAAAAGCCATTGAGTACTAACCTGCTCGCTATCTCACATCTGAATTCAGTTCAAACTCACAGCCAGATTTGCTCAGCCTCTTTCATTGCAAAGGCACTTTACAGCCATCTAGAGATGCCTAGAGAGAAGTTTGATGGCAATTAGTCGCAGAGATGGATCGAGCAGTCAGTCAGTAGGTGCTCACATTGAACTGCACATCTTTCTTTCTTGCCAGATCGTTGGCTGTGACCACCAGCTGGGAAGTGCTGTCAAAGAAGACAACTGTGGGGTCTGCAATGGTGATGGGACCACCTGCCGGCTCGTTCGAGGCCAGTATAAGTCCCAGCTCTCAGCAAATAAACGTAAGCTGTCCCTTCTGGTCAAGTGCCATCTTCCCCTCTTAATGAAATACGCATTTCTTGCAAGCTACACTTCACTCTTTCTCAGGCGGTTGCATGGTCATGGTCAGTCTGATTGTCCCCACAGATTCTTCTCTTGTGGGTTAAATTAGGCTTTCTCAGACTACAGCTCTGGCTGTGGGGGTGGACAGAGGATTATGGGCAGGTGCTACCAATAAATTTCCCATCTCTGTTAGCTAGTTGCTTGCAAGGAGCTGTGGAATGAGAAGAGCTGCCTCTACTCTTTCTTGTCTGGCTGTACAGCTGGCTAGGCATAGAGAACACAGTCAAGACTGCTCTGAACAGTGGTTTATGCTGCTCTGTGGCAGAGGGGCACCCGGGGGGGATGGTGCTGCCACCATGGCAGAGTATTCACTCCCAGACCTATGCCCACACTATGCCTGCTGGATGCTGAGTGTACTGACTCAGTCATGGGGTGGACTGAGGTGCCTGAGTCGTCAGGAGGTGGCTACATGGGCAGGTACAGACAGATATGGGCTTTACCTGCACACTGAGACAGCTTCGGCTCAGGGTGGTAAAGAACATTAGTGTGCCCCAGTGACAGGGTTAGCGTATCCTGGATGCCAGGCAGGCTTTTACCTTGGTTACAGCACCACAGATGGAGCTGTAGTTTTGGGAAGAGAGCTGGGGCATGTTTGAGCAATTTGAAGGAAGGGTAAAAAGATAGGAAGGAAGGGTGGAAGGAAGGAGAGAGGGAGGGAGGGAGGCAGAGAGGCAGGGAGGGAAGAAGGGAGGGAGGGATAACTCTCATAAGAGTTCCATTGCTGAGGCAGAACTGCACATTAGAGGGAAAAGGAAATATTTCACAAAGATGTAGGAATGGAATTTCACCTCATTGTTACTGTTTCTGCAATGTGAATTGATTCAGAACTCTCCAGGCTGCTTGAGAGATCACAGTATTTGTGAACTTTCTTGGCAAATATGTCTTCCTATAAGAATAATTCATTGCTTTTCAGTTGCTTTGTGGTAAAAAGGTGCTACTCTCTCCTCTACTGAGGATAAAGACACTAAATATTATACACAGTACTAAAATTTCAGTGAAATATAGTCTCTATATTGAATGGTTTGCTATTAATGTCATATAGGTAGAATGGTATATAGGTAGAAGAGCAGATGGCAGAAAGCATATTATTAGAGTGAGACAAATGTGAAAAAATGTCAGAGAGTGGATTGCTTAAACATATTTGCGTGCCAATAATAATAATACAGAACTGAAGTAGCTAATCAGATTTTGTATGCACTCTGTATAAACTACGTGGCATTATTCTCTCTCCTGCTCTAGACATGCATGTAGTTAGGCAACACAGTATAAATTTCAAATATACCAAAAGTAAGCGCTCCTTTAAATTGGCTTTTTACAGTTTTAAAGGCACACTTATGGATCTCCTTCACATATATGAATTAATATGAACTCTTTGTGTGTTTTGCTTCCAAACAGTTTATAGAATCACAGAATAGTTTATATACATGCTGTGAAAATTTGAGATTTTACATTTCGAAAAGCTTTTAAAAATCTACTTCAGTGTTAATCTTCCCCAGGGTTGTTTAAATATCTGTCACTTTGGCACTTCTTCTGTGTCAGCATCTTGCTAAATTGTCCCTGTAAATGTAGCTACATTAGCATATCTGGGATCAGAGCCCGATATACTTTCTGGAATGACTGGTTTATGTTTGGCTAGTCTATAGCTTAATTCCCAGCTATCTCTACAAAATAATCCTCATTTCTCAAGAATTAATGTCATATTTTGTCCATGGTGTGAACAAGGTATTAAAAGTCTATGTGAGCCAGACTGCCATGGAGCATAAATCAGAAGGAACATGTGCAGCAATGACCAAATATCAGTGGAGGTGTTCTGTGGACTCACTTGGAATTTTTGTTTGCCTAACAGAGCACAGCATTCAAGTTTGAGCACTATGTGAAGGAAACTGGACAGTGACCTTTATTCCAGTGCTTTCCCAATAGTTTCTAAGTTGTTTGTATCTCAAAACCACCCCAGATACAGGGCTGAGCTCATCAAACTCAATTAATTTTCTCTTTGTGGCATTATCCAGTTCACTTCTCCATGCTGTTTATGTGAGAAGGATAGGAGCATAGGAGAAGGATATTACTAGAAAAAAATTCATAGAGCTTTTAAACACTTAACACTTGCTATGGGAACAGCTTCTTCAGTATTTATAAGGGTATATAACTCTTCCAGTGGCCTCAGAAAGAGAAGCATAGCAGGGCAGGAGGCAACGTAATATTGAATTTTCTCCTGCATTTTTGTGAAAAAGGAAGCATCTGTGTCTATGTTCTTGTTTCTATTAAAAAAAAAAAAATAATTAAAAACCCAGAAATATCCTTTTCTCTTCGTTCTAAGCTTGGGTGTTTCAATCTTTTTAAGTCTGCGAAAAAGCAATTCTTTCCTTTTTTTTCATATTGCATTTTGGAAAGAGTGTATGTATCTCCCTATGGAGATCAGCTATATTTAAACATGTTTCTCTGTATTCACCAGGGAGCTGGAGAGTTTATCCCACAAGTGGTTGGTGAAGTCTGCTGATCACCTTGTGAAAAGATAGTATTTCATTAAAAAAAGGATTGACATCTATTGCTGAAGTAAATTACATTTGAAAGAGAATTATAGAAATTGTTATGCTGAGACAGAATATTTATCTGATTAGTAATCAGATTGCTATGGTTTTCAAAACCAGATGCAGTTCCAGATTTCAGTTGAATATCAGTAGTAATGGGGAAATAGAAACAAATCCATTTCTCACCATGAAAACTGACAGACCATTTATACAACATCCATATTCAAAATCCAAAACCAGAAGAAACATCTCTCATGGGAATCTGGTATATGTATCTGATACATAACCTTTACCTTAATTCTTGCACTTTCTTCACAGCCCTGGGCCACTGGTCTTTCAGTTATTTGGGACTCTCCCTCACCACCCTGTGCATCCCCTTGAGAGAAACCAACAACCCATTAATACACTTTGTGCCTTTTCTTCAGAGTGCATCACACAGCTGCTCCACAATCTGCCTGTCTGCTTATTGTTGGAAGGAGCTGTGACTAAATATTACCATGCTTAATTCCACATGTCTCTTCACAGGAAATGTCTCCTTCTTATCACTGTTAACCTCAGGAAATCATCCTTCAGTCCCTACTGCTTCTGCTTGTAAAAGCAGGAAGCACTGTGATAAGCATAAATCCCACTGGGATTTACATATCGCACAAAGTGTGCTAGGATTTCAAATAGAGAGAAATGACAAAATCAGGTGAAATATAGTCCCAGCAACACCCTGGAGCAGAAGAGACATCCTACAAATATATAGTATATAAGGTTGCATGATTTAAACTGTGATATATCAGGGAGTGATTAACTCTCCAGCACAGAGCTCATAGCTGAGAGACAGTCAAATATAATAATGACATGAGACTGCCTTTAAATAAGACTTGTAAAAAAAAAAATAGTATTTTTTGAAAAATAGAAGTTATTGTTTATTCCATTCTCATTCCAATAAACATGATATATATATTATACAGCAAAATGATGTGTCATTCTCACAGATTTTTTTTCCCCAAAATGGATAAAATGTATTAATCCTACTAGGTATCTTGAATGTGACTGACAGAATAAAATCAGCATTAAAATAGCAATATTATATTTAAAGAATTTCGTAAGACTTGAATAATTGTCTTTTCAAATAGAAAATTTGAATTCTGTGTAAGAATGAAGGATGCCAACCTTGGCCAATTAATGTGATATCCAAGATGTGTATAAGCAGAATGTGTGCTGAATAGAGTTCAGCCCCAATGTTACAGAAGTCTTAGGAGATGCTGAAATTTCTGGATAGATTGAGGAAACCTCTCAAATAAGATTTTGAAAGAGGTGACAAAGCTCAGTAGAGCCTGCGCTTCATCTCTATGCAATTCGTCTGACATGCAGAGATTTATCAGACTGCCTACATTTACCCCTTCACTTCTAGGATATTAAGAGGTCACAAAAGTATGGCTATTTTATCCCATAAAGCTCTCCAATATAAAAGTGGCAGAAATTCCTATGGCACTTAACTGAATTTAAAATTTAAGGGGGTTATAGTTCACATTTTCACGACATAGGATTGAATGAATGAATGAATGTGGGTTTTAGAAGTCCCTGTAGCTTTCAAAGTTTCCTGTAGCTTTCAATTTTTCTGTTGTCTCCATTTTTTATATAAAATGACAACATTAATAACTATTTTGCTGGTAATTGAGAGTGCTGATATAGCTAGGCTGGAACAGTTATGCCAATTTGGTCTGGTCAGAAATTTAAGGCCCCATCTCATATGTTTGGATGAAAGATAATATGTTCTTAAGGGGTTAAGTTAGACTTACCTGACAAAGCAACACATTGCTTTGGGAACAGAGCTATAGTTCTTGCTAGCAGTCATTACATGACGCAGGTGTGAGCAGCAATAACGAACAGAGAGTAAAAGGGGCTTCATTCCTCTCATGTTTGTCACCTCCCCCCAAAAAAACTCCTGTTAGCCATGCACACTTTTTCTTTCCCAACTTCTAATTATAGGAGAAGAAGGCAAAAAGGATAGGGAAATGTGAATGAAAAACTTAGGCGTGCTGGGTAGTCTAGGTCAGTGTTCTCTGGGCACTAACTCCACAACCCAGGCAGAGAATTAGGAACATTTTCTAGCATCTATCCACACCTTTCTTTCCTGTCTCCCTTTGGGAAATTACTGAGGTTGCTGTCTCTTTAGAATTGCTGACCAAACCAACTTTCACAGCAGCATGTGACCTACATTCTAATTCACACCTCAGTTTAAATCCAGTTGCAAAGCTTCCAAGGGCTTCACAGGTGCAAGATCCTTCTCTAAGACCGGTTTACAGTCTAATGGGCTTCTGTTTTTCAAGGGACTTTCTGTTAATGGTGTGGAAAGGGAAGGAGAATTATAGCACTTCTAAACATTAAAATAAAAGGTGTGAGAGGGAGGCATGCCTGAGGGAAGTGGGGGATCATCACAAAGCATGGGCAGGGTTGTGAAGAAGCTGTGGTGTTCAACTAGGAAAGAGACAAATGAAGGAATGGGTGCTTCTGGTTTAACATCAGAATAGGCTTACGCTTCTCTACTTCACCACGAACATCAATTCAAAAGTCATGGAAGAGGTTTAAGTGAACCCATGGTGAAATAGACAGCTATTGAGTTTGAAATCCAGAAATGATTGTGAAGGAGTTGGAAATAAAGAAAACCAAGAGGTTTTGGTTTTTCCAAGTAGAAGGTTCTTATCACATTTAAGGAGTTCTACAGATTTGTGATGTTCTTTCATAATTCATAGAGTTGTTTAATTGGTCTAAAAGCTTTACCTTTGACTGACAAGTACGTATTTCACTGCTGGTTTGAAAACAGACGAGATTTTCTTTGCTTGTTTACTCCATGCATTTTTTGTTTTCCCACAGTGGACGATACGGTGGTTGCTATTCCCTATGGAAGCAGGCAAATTCGCCTCATGCTGAAAGGACCCGATCATTTATGTAAGTAGAAGTTAGTGTACTTTTGTTTATGAAAGTCTTGCTAACCCGCAATGTTCTGTTTTCACTGTGGTATCTAATTTCTCTCTCTCAGATCATTGATTTTGACACAGGGATGAGTCCTGCCCTCAGAAGTTCTCCAAGGACCTAGTTACACCAGTGTTACACACTCTTCAGAGCAGAGCTTAGCCAACATTGCAGAATTGTTTGCCCCTACATAATTTCTCAGTCATTTCTGTTTGCTTGTCCTTCGGCTGGCTCACTTGGTGCCAAGTTGTTTTGTTACAAATTAATAAAATATATCCTACTGAATGAAGAAATATTGAGAACAGTGAAGTATAAGCTTCCCTACAGCTGAGCTTAGCCATCAAGCTGCTCATAACTTTAACATATGTTTCTGTTTTGATAATCACTCTTACTTCATAGATGGTCACAAATGCAAGCATACACACACAAAAATTTGATCAGAAACAGCATGTAAAAGACAAACCCTGCTCCTTAGTAGTGATATTGCTTATTGCTAGAGTTAAGACCAATGAGTGCTGCTAGCTCATCATTTTGTAGATATAACACTTGCCTGCTTTGTCTGACAGGGAGCTCTGTATCCCTGCAGTTGTGTATGCCTCTTCTTCGTGAGAAGGGTTGCAGGATTTGAGAACACTCCAGGAGAACTGAAGGCAAATTCATTTATTTCATTAATAGAAACTCTGTGCATCCCTCTCTCTGGCTTTATAATGCAGTAGCTGCTCACAAGCTGTTCCTTATTTCAGCAGCAGCAAATGGACACTGCAGTGTTGGTAAATGGGATTTACTGCCAGGAAAGACAGAAACTGTACTTCATAACCTCTTAGAAGCACAAATTATTGTAAGATAAGTAGGTTTCCTGTTTTCCAAAACGTAATAGGAGTTTCCTGTAGTACAGAACAGTTAGAGTCCTTTAAGCTTGTCAGTATAAATAAAAACATTAGTGTCAGCAAGGAGGTGAAACACCAAACTATTCCTACCCTCTCCAGATTTCTTTCACCCAAAGAGCTTCTACTGAGTGGCAAAATGAGGGTAGGTTTATCAGTCCTGTTCTGTAGCTCACTGCTTGTGTTGAGGAAACAGTGGGCACACCATAATCTTTTAATGGTTCTTTAGATTTAGGGCTATGAATAAAGAACAGCAAATTACAGGTTATAAACTAAGAAGAAAAATGTATAATGTTCTTCTTACAAGTTCAAATACTGCCTGCACTTCAGTTTTTGAGTGGCCCTTTGAGTATTCCTGAGCTGCTCTAGAATGGTTGCTATTACTTTCCCAGTAAATGATTTGTACTCGTCCTTTTTCTCCTGTTTTCTTTCCCAGTATAGATGCTTTCTTCCAAGTTAGAAAAATTTCATACTTTTATTATTTTTTCAGTGAAATTGAGCTATAACACAGCTTAGAGAGAAATGAGATTTTAGCAGGAGAGATAAATCTAAAGCTGTCTTCTCTCAGGCCATATCACATTTTACAACAAAAAGATTTCAATGAGTGAGGTCTGCCTGAGACACTGGTTGAGGTTTAGATTAACTGCTCTGTGTAAACATTAATAACTCCAAATACATCTCTTTCTTGTTTCAGATGTCTCCACGAATCTTTCTGTTTACCCATCAAAGGATTTTATATATGTATGAGATAAAATAAGTTGAGGCGGAGGGAGTATTTTGCCCTATGAACTTTGACTGTGGGAGAAGTTAACAGGAGGCTGATTATATACAGACAAGTCTTAAAACCATCTTTATCCCTGATGCATGCAGTCTTGTCCAGAAATAAGTATATGGCCAAGTGCATCACAAAGGAGGCTACTAGTCTCACTGAAAATGAAAGAATTCATTAATATGGAGCAAATTCTTAGCATACTGCATCAGCAGCTTCCTTCATGAAATAATTCCCATAAGCCATCCTGAAAAACAGTCTCATTGCTGTAATTATCTTTTTCCCCAAAATTAACAACTTCATACGTGCTAATAAAAATTTTTTTTTCCACTTACTGCCTCTGAAACTATTATTCCATCACAAATTAATAGTATGTCCACATCTAATTAATATTTTGCCTTAGCTTCCTCTCTGTGTGGGAGATTTTATGCATAATTTCATAGATACTTGTGAAAGCATTAGTTTTGCAATCCTTCATGATGAAATGTGTTGTCATTTTGAAATAACTACCAGAAACCGGTCACTGGTGAACATACTGCATAACATAATTTGGAGTTGGTGGGGAGGCTGGCTAGATGATGGAACACATCTATTTTCCAGCTGTTTATTTCTATTTAATCAGTTATTTAATATGTTTTTTTATGATTTAGCAATCAAAAGTAACTGCCACAAAGCAGTATCTTAATTAATGCCCAGTTTTGGGAATCTGTGGATGCAGAGATACAGAGGGAGAGCTCAGAAGGGTTTAGCACTCCCTCTTCTGCTGGAATGGATCAGACTACTTCTGGAGAGGAGGAAAGGACTGCAGTCATACTGATTTTCTTTCCTGGCTGTCTTGCTTTCAGTTAATGGTCTACCACAGAACACGTGGTTAGTGACTGACCTTTGAACTAAAAGAGGGAACAGCAACTTAACAAAGCCAGTACTCATGGGTGAAGGTCTGAGTCATGCTCCACATAGGAGAGTGACTTACTAAGAGTGAGTTAAATAACCACAAATATGCCTAACTAGGAATAGATTAATATGTCTGGAAGAAAGTAAAAACATGACCTACTGGTGAGAACATGAACATGGATCTAGAAACTAAGGGTTGAACAGAGCCAAAAAGCAGATGGAGAACATGGAAGTATAGGAATGTGAATGAATTGTGGGAAAGAACAAAAGAGTTTCATTATCACTAATTTAGGAGGCAAAACTTTACCACCTCTGTTTTGTGTTGGGGCTTTTTTCTGCTCTTACTACAGATTATAAAGTTAATTTGTTTGTATTTGTCAGATTTGGAAACCAGGACTCTCCAAGGTGTGAAGAGTGAAAATAGCCTCAGCTCCACAGGCTCCTTCCTCATGGAGAATTCTAGTATCAGCTTCCAGAAGTTACCTGACAAGGAGATACTGAGAATACCTGGGCCTCTCACTGCAGACTTCACTATCAAGGTAAGGGTCATTGGTCGTCGACCTCTTACAGCAACAAAAAGTAAAACAAGATGCATTGGAATGATTAAAGAGATTTTCCTAGACCTTCATTTTCCAGCTGACATTTACCAGAAAGCCTAGCTCTCGAACTCTATGTGAAATTCTTTATAGTGAAATATCTGATAACACTACTTGGTAAAAAAAAGACTGAGTTTATGCCAAGAAAGGCGTATCCAATGTGCCCCAAAGAGGAAAGATGAACTCATCACAAGAAAAGGCAGATACTTTCTGTATATGCTACTGAGGTACATAGAAATCAGGGACATGCAGCTTGCTTCATCTGTGACAAGTAAAAAGAAAGAAAGTCTGTGTCTTTGTCCCATAATTTCTGCGGTTTATGCTAGCGTTATTGCACAGAAGACTGTAAGGGAGTGGAGAATGTGGTCCACAAGCTCAAAAATAAATGGAATGACTTTGCTTGAGAAGTCATGGTGTCATTTTGAAGTTCTGCTTTGTGCTGCACTGGCAATAAGAATAAAATTGTTTCCTCCCATTAAAGCATTTCTGTTCTTCCAGGTAATATAAAACACGTTGGTGGAAGCAATACACACATTATGTGGGAAAACACACATACAAAACTGAGCATTTGGGAATTGCAATAAAACAAATCCTTTTCCAGTAGATCCAAGGGACTTGAAGGATTTCAGCTGTAAAACTGTAAAACCTGCGTCATTTCCAGGACTACATACATTTTTCACTATGGACAGCAGAGGTAGATGACATTTGGTTTAACCTAGAGCTGATGGCAGCTACAAGTTTGAACAATAAACTGGAAAATGCAATAGATGATTGGGTTGGATTAAGCTGGTCTGGGCTGGAATGGTTTTGCTTGGGAAGTAGCAGAGCCCTATAGACTGTCCCTTACCCATCTTGGTAAGTTAGCAGCACAAAATGCAAGCAGACATTATCAGGACTGGTTCACAAGGACAAGCCTGGCCTGAAGAATGCATTCCCTTCTCTTTGAAGGTCAGAATGAAAATGCCTTAATAAAACATATGCTGGTCAATTCAAAGTGCCTAAACCACTTCTACCTATATTACGGATGATGTACATCAGTGAGATGTAATCAGAATTGCTCACTTTTTATTATTTGTGCTGTCTGTGAATGCAAGGTAGCCTGGTTCATTAGAACATATCTGCTGGGGACAGATGGTCATGCATACCAATGGCCCTGAAATGGTAACATCAGGGTTGGGCTGTGTTCCTGTTATTTCTACTGTTATCTTTTATGACAGGGAAAAAAACTTTGTCACTTAGTCTTTGCATTTCCTTCTCTATCTAGCAAGGTAAGAACTACTGGTTAAACTAAAGGCAGTACCCTACTTGTGTGATGACTGCATGGCCAATATGAGAAAGCAAGCTGGATTAGGCACAGGTGGAACAGACACTGCTGAGTGGAGAATAAACTATTTTACTTGTTCTGTTATGTGCTTCCACATTTTGAAAGTCAGACTAACATACAACAAAGATATTCTAAGCTCTTTAGTGGGGGGGGTTTAAACTAAATTTTTTAGCTTCTGAATATTTTGTTAGATTTTTTGGGGTATAGAAGTTTACATACAAAAAAGACTAATACAGGAGAACCAAAATGCGTGAATATCTCTCAGTTATGTCAGGCTTGTCAGCTGCTTTCCATCCATTATAGCCTTCAGATTGTGAAGGTAAAGTACTTTTTAAAAAAAAAATGAATTAAAGGCTTTTCTGTGGTATTAGCAAGTTTTCCTTATGGATTGGGATCTTTCTGGTTGTCCAGATTTAATTTCCTGGGACAAGGAAGTTTTTATGCAAACATAAACGAATTTGTAGGTGTAGCAAAACTCTAATTTTAGGATCATTTTCTCGAAAATGACTGCTACAATGATTTTCAATTGACTCTGAATGCTCTTATTCAGAAATGTCAAGTTAGACACCCGGACATAATTCAGAAGTAGAAAATCTATGTGGGACTTGACATGTGAATTTCTTTATTGGTGACATGGAGTGTTTCAAAATTGCATTAAGAAACCTCATGCTGTTTCTGTATGAGCTGAGTTGTATAATTGCTATATTTCTTGACTTTGTAATAATCAGTGGTACATTTCTCATGTGCTAAACTCTTGGCAATCTTTTCACAAGATATGTAAATGAAAAAAACAATTCAGTAAAACAGGTCTCATTTAAAAAAATTAAGATGTTATCTCAGAAGGAGAATTGGAGTTTTTATATTCATAGTTCGACAATTATATATACCCATTATAAACTTTTAATGTTTGAAAGGCAGACTACCTGAAAAAAAGGCCAGTAAACTTATATTCCACTTGAAATTTGTTCCTAAATCCTGAGTATTTCCCTAGTTTGAGGTTTTAATACAAAATTCAGATTCATGTACATAGAAACACCTTGTTTCTAACAAAAAAAAAAAAAAGTTATGTTTGATGAAATCCTGGTGAAATGAAGGTCAGTTTCACTTGGAAATGTTTCTGTCTAACACTGTGCTCTAGAGAAGAAGGCGGTAATATCACACAGGGGGCCTCGTCCTTTATTGGCAGAGCTGCCACTGATCTGTTATGTTGACAAGGTCACATGTTCACCTGCCTGTGCTAAAAAGTCTCTTCTGTCGATAATGTCCATTTCAGACAAAACGTAAAGAAACCTTGAGTAATTGTTTCATTGCATACGTTTGCAGTCGTCCGAACAGGATGAATCAGTACTGTCAGCTGGGTCTATACTGGATAATGTAATGCAACAGTCAGCACTGGTTGACTGTTTAAAGCAATTAGCACTGCAAATATGAATGACTTAACAGTCTTACTGAAACAGCTGATAGGAATTGCCAGGGAAGGGTTAGGGCTGGCAAAGCACAGCCTGTTAGGTTTTGCTTTACATGCTGTGCTTTTTGCATAGCTAGGGCCCTTGCCCTGTGGCTGAGGTGTGAGTCAGCAAAGACCAGTGGATTTAATGGAAGGTTTAGAAAAGGGTGTTGAACAGACTTGGGGTTGATTTGGAGGAAAAGCCACTGTTGGCCTAGATATAGACTAGACTAAATTAGGTTTATGTTGATTTTCAATCCCTTATATCATGATGAAGGTTTGTTCATAGGATCTTCATGGGCCAACAGCTTTGCATCAAGGATGCACAGGGTTGGACTGGATAAATGTTTCTCTGGAGGCTGTCAGAGGTATTTGAATTAGGATTGGATTTGTATTGATACTGTCTTTTGTACTACTAGGGCTGACAAGCTTTGATTAAGGGCTGCTGCCAGAAGAGACTGTCTGGTTATCTTTTTTTCTTTGTGCTGGTGGCTGGGGATACTGCTGGCTGATTAAGAAGTGGTACAGACTGGGTTCCTGTGAGCAGTTACTGCTCAGATTAGGATTTTGACCACCAGTTGTCCAAAAAGTCATAACATAGATCTCAAAAATGTATGCTGAGTTATGCAGTGCTTTGCTCTAGAGTGAGCCAGACAATTCTTATCTCTGTTGTGATCTAGCACTGGCAGGAACGGCTGGCAAGAGAAATGCATTTGATTAGAGTACAGGTTAACAAAAGAAAATAATGTTGGGACTAAACATCCTGGGATATGCAAGGGGAAGCAGGAGATAGTACATGTACAGGCAGCCAGCTGGCAGAGAGGTTCAAGGGCCATGTCAGACTGGGGCCAGGTTTGGATTAAATAATCACTTCTGAACAAGGACCATACAGTGATTTACCTTGTGGAGTAAAATGAGAAATTATTTCAATACTCATGTTAGGGCAGAAGGCAAAAGATGCAAATCTTCTCGTGCAGCAAGGGCCTACTGTTCATGGCTGGCTCACTGTTGAATTTTAGAGAGATTACCATATGAAGATTGGGAAACTGGCAAGGGTTTCCAGAGAAGATTATACCTTGTATTTGGGAGAAGGCTGCAGGTCAGGCAGGAAATTGTGAAGGATCTAGTCTTGGAAGTACTGGCAGATCTGGTTTGGCTGGGGCTCCAGAAGCAGATGAGCTAGAATGAAGGCTGAGCACACAGAAAAGTTTAGTTGTGACTGAGTCAATTTTTGTGTTATCAAGGTCAAATGACCAAAACACTTTGTTTAATCTAGGAGACTATTGCAGTATAGTCCTTTCATCGTAAAACAATACTTGTTCTTGAGATATGTGTCTTCTTGAGGTCATGTCTGTAGAGTGCATATTGGACTTAGCTGGAAGCACTTCTGTAACATGGTCTGTGTCACTAGTTTCTATCAGCCTATGTCTGCATCCAATACTTTGTTTTTGCAGGAGTCATAGAAATCACCTATTCTGATTTCCTGATTCACAAAAACTATGTGACTGTTGTAATAATGTCTAGGTCAAGCTCACAAGTAATGACCAAACTGAAAAGAGACCTAATTGTTATTTATCTTGACTAGATCTTGTGGCAATTTCAGAAAAATTCTACCATTTTTCTTGGCAAATGTAGTAAAATTTATAGAGAGCCATGTAGTAGTCATTTTGAAAACAATGTATAGATTCTATTTCATATCTTTTTTTAAAATTTCTATTCAATATAAATTATTTAGAATCACAGAATAGTTAGGGTTGGGAAGGACCTTAAGGTCATCTAGTTCCAATCCCCCTGCCATGGACAGGGACACACACACACTAGACCATGTCACCCAAGGCCCTGTCCAACCTAGCCTTGAACACTGCCAGGGATGGAGCATTTACCACTTCTTTGAGCAACCTGTTCCAGTGCCTCACCACCCTCTCAGTAAAGAACTTCCTCGTGGCCCTCCTCTGCACTTGCTCATACAGCTCCATGTCCTTCTTATATTGAAGACACCAGAACTGCAAACAGTACTTCAAGTGTGGCCTCATGAGAATTTCAATTACTAGGTCTTTGAACATGATCATTCTCCTAATCAATGTGTTTCATGTATAAATGCTGTCCTCCAGTCAGTTTAGTAATTTGAGCCTTTGTGGACAGACCATACCTAATTTAATTTGCTTGTTTGCATAAATACTAGTTCAAATGCATTATTCAGATTTTCCTTTTCTGTTAGGTCTGTTATTTGAAAGGTGTTTCACTGTGAGTTAATATTATATCTGCTTTGCATCTCTGTTAAAATACATTAAAATATTTGCTTTCTCTCTACTTTCTACCTTGTATTTAAAAAATAAAATCACTCCTTCAAATTGAGTATAGGTTAGATATTTCCCCACTTATTGGAGGGGGTGTGGACCAGATGACCTTTGAAGGTCCCTTCCAAATCAAACTATTCTGTGATTCTGTCATAAATACATCGGAACCGCTGTATTAGGTCAAGCAAAAAGTCTGCTTCACTCAGGTTTCTATTACAGAGAGGAACTGATTTCAGATACTGAGAGTGCAAGAAACAGGTTAAGGTTATGCTATGTTTGTGGACCCTCCTTCTTTATTCTCATGTTACATTTGTACTTTTCTGTCTAATGACTCAAATGAGCCAGTCTTCAGGGTTCTCTGTAGGTCCATTTTGTGCTATATTTGGCCTTCTGTCAACATTTAACTCATGGGATGAATTCCACAATGAACTATGCACTTTGTGAAATAAGGAATACATCTCGTTTTTAAACCATTGGTGCAATATTTTTACTGATTCTGAGTGGGAAAATATTCCCACTCTGAGAAACAGGAAATTATTACCCCTTTTCCCCATTACTTCTATATTTGAGATCTCTGACATCATCATTAGCTCTTTGCTAGTGTCCTACTTTATCTAATCTTTACTTTTATCATAGATGGTCCATGCAAGATTTATCCTTTTTTCTCTTCTCTGTCCTTTTTCTAGTTCCATTGTGCTTATGTATTCACAATTTTTATAGCATACATAAACATATAATTTGTAAATAATATTTAAATGTATAAATGTATGTTTTGAAAATATCCATTTCCTATAATGTACAGTTTAATAAAATGTAATTAAATTATTTAATATTTATTTAATATACATAGAATAATTACATTATGTATAAACATATATGTTGAAAAACAGTGAACTACACATAATGATCAGTACACAAATGTATTCTCTTTGGCTGTGTTATATTCTCTCCTTTTTTATTCTTCTCTGTAATATTCCATTATTTTTTTTAACTGTTGCTGCACCCTGAGCTGATAATTTCAAAGGAATGCCTATAACAACTCTACTACCATTCTGAATGCTGGTAGCAAATGTGGAGGACATTTTCATGTATAACTAGCATAAAAAATTAATTATTTTGTCCCACAGGCATTAATTCACTTGAATGTAGTCTGCCAAAGATTCAAGTGATTTCAGAGGCAATTTCATTTTTAGTTATCATTCATAATTTTTCACTTCAGCAAACTTGGTCAGCTCATGGTTGACCCTTTATCCTGCTCCTCTGGGGATGCGGCTGACAACTCATGCCCTGGCAAACATCCCTTAGGTATTCCACATGTCCTTCGTCCATTCCAGGAACAGTTTATAGGACCATTCTCTGTTACCTAGTCATTTGTCCATAGGAGGATCTTCTTAACTCATGTGAATTTTGTCTAGCACCTTTGGTAAGGGACTTAGAAGAAAAATGGTACCTAATTTACCTTTGTCAGCATCCTTCATGAATCTTCAGCAAAGCAAGCTACAATGCTCAGGAAGCATAGCCCTTCTCAAGCACCCAACTTTGAGTTCTGTTCTTTATTTTCGTTTTGTCTGCTGACCCCAAAACAGACGTAAAGATTATTGGTCTGCAGTTTCATGCATACCTTCCAAAAATGTGAAGAAAAAAAAAAAAGCTAAACATCAAAAAATTATGTATCTATTTTCTTGTGGTTTGAAAAATAGGCCAGATGTGTTCACACATGATTTGCATTCCTGTGCTCTTCAGGCTTTGAAACTACTGGGTAAATTCTGTTTGGATGTGGAGATGTATTACCATTATTCCTACATACTTCTTTAGAATACTGCTGATCTGAAGTCTACTGACAGGTTTTAATTTGAGGGAACAGACACAATTTCATAGGTATGTGGTTTGTTGTGGGTTTTTTTATTGCTCTGACAAATTGTTCTTTTTGACCTTTTCTTTTTCTGCAACTTTTTTCTAGCATCACGTATGAATTCCCCAAGTCTATCTAATTCAGAAATCAGTCAGTTTTAAGTACTATGAAACTTTGGTGCCAGCTTGTTCAGCATTCATCATTTTAACACATATTTCTGTGATGAATTTGTTAATGATTTTTGTGGCAAAAATTGCCTTTTTAGAATCACAGAATCATAGGTTGGTTTGGTTTGGAAAGGATCTTAAGATCATCTAGTTCCAAACCCTTACCATGGGCAGGGATGCAACACATTAGACCAGGTTGCTCAAGGTCCCATCTTATTCCTGGTTTATTTTTATGTCATTTAGAAGATTTCAACACTGCACTACTCATTAATAAATCAAACCCAACGATTTGGAATTTGGCACTTGCAGAAATCATTTGTACTAATAACATGGAAAAATCCATTATAACATCTTTAATAAGCATGGTGGCATGGAGTTAAATCATAATATACCAGATCAAAGTTTGCAAGGCAAAAGATGGCATGCAATAATAATTCCCTTTCCCTAACCCCAGTCTGAGACACACACAGGAAAGAAGTGGTCTTTCCTCCTCCAACACACACAATTTCATAAGATGAGAGCATCTCATTGAATACATTTTTATGGCTTAACCCTACAATTAACATTGATGACTGTTCGGTTATCACTGCTCATTGAAATTCACAACTGCTGCCAAAATCAAGCATGAAATGGTTGGGCTTTGGAGGATTTTGCTTGTTTGGTTGGTTTTATGTGAACTAATCAAATTTTGGGGCTATAGGAAAAACAACATAATACAAAAGCAAAGCCATATATTGCAGTCTGACAGATCTGACAGATCAGAATAATTCGAAAAGTTTATGCTGCTTTCGTGCTCAAATTATGAGTTTGCTGTTTTCATTCAAAATTCTGTAATTATTCCCCAAATCAATACTGCATTTTATCAATCCCACACCTCACCTGAGCAATAGCTTGTGCCTCTGTTGCACCATCCCAGACAGCAATTTACAAAATCAATTTTAAAAAGCAGGGTACAAGCGATGATTTATTTTTTTCCTGAGTTTTTTCTACAAGAAAAAAAGATTTTATAGTGACTGTAGGATAGACAGTTAATTTTTGGTGGATAGTCTGAGGATTATAATTTTAACCAACTCTTTATAAGACTGGTGGTATTCTCTTGGCTCTTACAAAATGATGAGGACTGCTCTGATGTTTGGAATACTCTAAACTCCTCTGCAACCTAAAGGAATTCAAGGATACTCTCTAGGAGGCTGCAATGCACACATGCAGGGCTGAGTGCTCTGCAGTTCTGTAGTACTTCTGCTGTCTGATACTGTAAATTTAGATACAATTTTATTTGCAAGCACAATGAACAATGGTCACTTTTTCTGAGTCAGTGACAAAAATGACTGCTAAAATCAGTTAGTTAAAGGACTAACTCAAGATTTTCAAGCATTGACCATCTCTTTTTATAGCTCTGGCATTTCTCATGGCTAGCAGGGTACTGCAGATGCTGCAAGGGTAAAAATTTCACCATACTCCAGAACAGGGAGTGTTTCAATGTGTGGAAGTTGGCCCTGTTCAGCAAATCCAGGACAGTTCTTAAAGTATTTAGCTATCAAGTCTCACTTTGAGTTTTGCAAGGCTCAAGCAGTCACTAATATTTTCTCCTGGATCAAGATCTTAGCTTTAAGAAACTATCAAACAAAATCAAAAAGAAATTTTTGCTCTGTGGATTCACTATATATTGTTCCTCTTCTGCTTACAGTACTCCTTAAAAAAATAAATGAAACTGTGCCTGCTTCTTTCATTTGCTTGTTTTGTGCCATTTTAGCTCATGGCTGTAGCTCATTGTAGCCCTTTCCCACCTATGCTGTTGTCATGGCTGCATGTGTGACTTCAGGCTGGAAAAGATGCACATCTGTCTTTTCTCTGTGTCAAAACAGGCAGATAATTCTGCAGACATGCAGAAATAGTCTGCAGGGAGAGAAACTCTTCTATCTTCCTGATTTTATTTTTACTTTTTCTTTTTTTTTAATGTGAATGCTTTTTCTTCCTCTTCCTTTTATAGTAGGCTCTGTGTGAGCTCTTGATCTGTTCTTCATGATTCACTGAAGATCATACTGCTGAGTAGATCTTCTGAGTTTAAGAATCACTGATGATACTTGAAAAACAAAGCGTAAGAGCAGAATTCCCAGTGAATATTTTTCTGCACATTCAGATCAGAGACCTCCCCGAATGGTTTCCAGCACAACAGAACATTTTTCCCAAGAATGCATGAGGCTTTCATGAGGCCAGAAAGGCCCTTCTGAAGTGTGTGATTAATGCACCGTCCCTGAACAAGGAATTAGATATCCTGTTTTTGACACACAGTCTCAGATGATATTAATCCATGGAAAAGGCTTCCCATTTGCTGAAGAAGCTGTATTGCTACAGCTGTATTTTTTTTTTCTGTTGGGAATTTATGTCACTGTTTGCTCATATTAGAAAAGGGCAGCCTTGGTCTCAGTGGGCTAGACCTCTTACAGACATCAAGATAACCTGCATTATTTTTGCCTGCCTCCTTCTTTTCAAGACATAGTTTGATTTGTAATCATGTTTCTGTCCATCTACAGGGGAAAACAAAACAAACAACCCAGATTATGCTGTTCAGCTCGATTTGTTGTATTTTTGCTTCTGTTTCACAGTCTGCTCTTTGACCATGCCTCTTGGTGTTTGGAAAGACAGAAAAGGAAACACAGGTTGAAAAGTAGTGTTCCCAAAGCATGGCAATGTGTTTCAAACACAGGAAAAGAAAAAGGAGGCAGTGATGAAATATTTTAAGCTGTCTGAAAAAAGCAGGGAGGGTTGCTCCTCAAGAAGGGTCCGTCTTTTCTGATTGTGGTTTGGCAGTTTTTTCTCCAGTGATAGCATCGTGCCATTGATGCAAAAGTGCCCAAGGAACACAGATATATTATATACTAGCACAAATACTTGACTAGGAGAGGCTTTTAGTAGCAGTATTGTTGTTCCTCCCTTGCCAGCTGTTCATGCGGAGGCTTAGAGGGACAAGGGATGCCCAGCAGAGATTTTAAAGTCCCCGTAACTGTATTAATCAGCACAGATATCAAATAGAAAGGAGTTTTTTCCTGGGCCAGGTACAAGTGGTACTGCTTTAGCAGTGTGAAGGTCTTTTTTTCTTATTGCATTTCTTTCACTGCAAACTCTTGTTTATGTGGGAATTCTATTCAGAATACAAAGCGCTAGAAGCTCAGGTGGCTTGTAAGTTAGAAGTGCTTGTAAGCTCTAAATAATATTATCCAAAGATGTACTTAGCCCAGCCAAAAGTCCATGCCTATGACTGAAAGGAGCATTTTTGCAGCCAGAATGAAGTAAGCAGGAGGATTACTTACAATAAGTACCACAATAATGAGTACCACAAAGAAGAATAAAAGACTCACCTCAGAAACAAAACATCTTAAATAAGAACTCGTCTGCTTTTTTATTTCCCACAGCACAGCCTCCCATTTTTCACTGTGAATTATGTAATATATTATACATGGTCTCAGAAGGTGTTTGGGCAATATTAATGATCTAAAATCCGTGTCAATGTTGCACGGACAGCAGGTAGTGCTAGGTGATTTTCTGATGGATTAAAGAACAGTCCGTATCATCTGTCCCCATAAAATTATTCAGTAGCACTAACCATGTGTTTACCATGCATTCATTATTACAGAACATGGTTTCTAAATGGTTAGAATTGCCATTGATTATGCTCAGAGATTTATTTGGCTGTTTTGCAGCCAAGATTTTGCCATTAATCTGTACTCTGTTTTGTGCATTTCATTTCTATATTGCAAAATAACTCTGATATTTCACGTAGCTGCAAGATGTCTCAAAAACTGCAAGATGCATGTGGCAGAATGCTTCTTTGTAATAGTTATGTCAGATTCATTCTTTGGCATTACCTCTTTTTCAGATCCGCTATGCTGGTGCTGCCGACAGTTCAGTTCAGTTTATCTTCTATCAGCCTATCGTTCACCGATGGAGGGAAACTGATTTTTTTCCTTGTTCAGCGTCTTGTGGAGGAGGTAATGAATTACCACCGTATTCCAGAAACAGTCATCTGTGTACAGGATCTGTCCCAAATTCTGCACTGAGATTTTCACCTTTAAAAGGGCAAAATCAGAAAATGAAAGTAGTTACATCTGAACTAGAGGAGCAATGTAGCAACAGTGATAGTAGCTTGTAGATTTTTTTAGCATCATACCAGGCTCTGTACATAAAATGTATTTTGATATTCATGACTGCGTTTTATGCTACAGCTGTCAAACATAAAGGCTGATGGGATTCGGGGCAGCTTTGGAGTCAGAAGATGTCTCCATTTGTCCCTGTTCCTGTGAGCAACCTTATTGACTGTTGTGGTTAAACTCCAGCTGGTAACTCAGCACTACGCAGCCACTTGCTCACACCACGCCTACTCCCCTCAAGCACGGGATGGGGAGGACAACAGAAAGAATGTAAAACCCATGGGTTAAAAACAGCTTAATAACTAACATAAAGTACAATATAATAATGATGATTATGATAATAATAACAATAATAATAAGGGAAATAACAAGGAGAGAGCTTTAAAAATAAAATGGGAAAGAAAAAAAACAATAAACACAAGTGATGCACGATGCAGTTACTCACCACCCACTGACACATACCCAGCCTGACCAGAGCAGTGATTGTTCCCTTCCATGTGACTCCCCCACAGTTTATATGCTGGGCATGATGTGCTGTGGTATGGAATACCCCTTTGGCTAGTTTGGGCTGGGTGTCCTGTCTCTGCTTCCTCCTGGCTTCTTCTGCCCCTCCTCACCAGCAGAGCATGAGACTGAAAGGTCCTTGATCACAGAACTTACATGCACTGCAGAGAGAGACAGGAAGAACACCATCACATCACATATTATTTTTTCCACTGTGTATTGCAGGTTATCAGCTAACATCTGCTGAATGTTTTGATTTGAGAAGCAGCCGGGTAGTAGCAGATCAATACTGTCACTATTATCCTGAAAATATCAAGCCAAAGCCAAAACTTCAAGAGTGTAATCTGGATCCTTGTCCTGCAAGGTCAGTCAGCTCTAATTTTAAAAGAGACTGGTGTCTAAAGGAAGAAGTAGGAAAAGATTCTGTTGCTGTTGCTTACAGTGTTACTTAGCCTATGTAGTTCAATGTCTTTCTCATCCTGAGGATGTACTGGGTAGGAAAAGACCTCTGTTTAGCACCTCCACATTGCACAAACTGATTTGAAATGGTTGTTTCTTCCTATCAGATACTGTTTTGCCTCATTGAACATTATAAAGTGTGAGAAAACATATTGTCCATTATATCATCCCATGATCAATGTAGGTCTCTCAAATGTTAGTGAGACAGAAAACATGTTCTTGGTGTAAAAATGTTGTGAAATGGTTTTCATCACAATTAGAGACATTATTTTTATGGGGTATTTTAAATTTTCTCCTAATAAAATGAATACTTACACTCATGGCAGCAAGTAAGAATGTAATGTGTGAATTTGTATCAACAATATTTGGCCCCTCAAAAAAGATGCCTTTTTTCTCCCCTGCCAGGTGTTCTTCTTCAGAGGATTAATAGTAAAAATAGTGAGGTCACAGAGTGAGATTTCCCATGTATAAGAAAAGGAACAATATCATAAAAACAACCAGTCCTTTGTTCTGAAGCCTCTCATAAACCACAAGCATGTATTTGTAATCTAAACCTTTTGGTCCTCTTGTGTGGCTTTGGTAAAAGATGGTCAAGTGCAACACAGCAATGATGCATGCAAGGGTGCCCTAAAACCGTTTTTTCACCTGTTCCTTTCCCTCTAGACTAGTTATGATAAAGTGAGTTCAACCAAGTGTCACTAAAAAATTGTGATGGCCATTCAGATAGGTGGAAATTGCCGCAGGAAAAAGAAGTCCTAGACAGGAGAATGATGCTTTGGGGATCTATGTGACTATGTATCCACCTGACTGAGTGTGATTGCTTACCAAACCACGTATACCAACTTAAGAGTAGCTAGGCATTATCAGAGCAGAACAAAGCACACCAAGCCCAAGATAGTTTTTACCTCTTCTAGAAAGTTTCATTGAAGTTCATTGACCTTTCATGCTGGAGTTAACACTCAGGTTTCTTTGTCACTGAAGACACATTTACCTAGAGTGTACGGCATTTTGCAACACTTTTGTGTTTATGAGAACAAAGGATTTACAAAACAGTAATTCTGTTTGCAAATAATTAAAAGCCAGAAATGTTTTTATACAGTTTTAAATTTGAAGTGAAAATGTCCCATAATTAAAAAATGGAAATATCCAATCTCAAAATCCTACTTCATTTCAGCTGTATTGTAAATTCTTTAAGTTATAGACTTTATCATACAGTTCATTAGGATGGATTAAGGATATAATATGAAGAATGCAGCTTCACTAGCGCTTTGTGAAAAGTGTTTCCTGTTGAGAATCTGCTCAGAAGTGATTTTTCAGCTTAGAGATTCTTTCCCACAATTCAGTAAGACTATTTTTTTCCTTTAGCAATATTTTTCAAGTTCAGTATCTGACTTTTCTTGTTCTAGTACTTTCTAGAAAACAAAACAACACAAAACAAAAAAAAAAAAACAAACCACACCAAAATAAAACCAACCAACCAAAACAACTAGTTGCAACTAGAAATGTTACTATAATAAAGCTCTTGCATTTTTTCCTCAGTGATTTTATTAGATTAAAAGCAGTTTCTTTGAATTGTTTGAGACTTAAGTCAGTAAAGTAGAGGCCAGGTATGATCAAGTAAGAGGCCTGAATATCAACATCTCAGATAAAAGATGGCTGAATGGTGTGAATAGACATGGAACCTGTCAGATTCACTCTCACAGTACCAATGAGAAAGTAATTTTATATAGCTGATTTTTTGTTGGGGTTTGGTTTGGGTTGTTTTTTTTTGGGGGGGGAGGGGGTAGGGGGTAGCTTAAGCTGCTATTAAAAAGAAAAAAAAAAACAAAAAAAAACCAAAAAAACAACCAACGATTCTGAGTCAAATATGTAATTTGTCTTTGGAATTTGTACTATGAATATTTTCCATACTTCTCCCACTAATTTTAAATAACATAAACATATTCTCAAATGGTAAGATAGATGTCAGGATGGTACATGGAAGGAAAAGGGGAGGAGGGGAAAATAACAGCTGGACAGATGTCAGGAAGCAATTTTTGTTTTATATAAGACATAACAAGGCAAAGTTGTTGATATAAATACCCTGAGGAGAGGGAGAGTTATTTAGAAGTACAGCTATGCTGTCCCAGGGTACAAGCAGTAACAGAGGGGAATTGGCTCTTTTTGGAAACGTCCTCCCAGAATGCCAAATTGCAAATTATTATTTTCAGAAGTGCCTTTGTAAAGAATTGCAAGAATCAACAACCCAGACAGAAAACCAGAGGAAATCTGTGGTAACTTCTGGAATCCTGATGCTTTCTTATGGTCAGGAAGAGGGTAGGTGAAGCAGAACAACAGGGTCAGAAGTGTGAGTGAGCAAGCTCTACAATGTCTTTGCTGTGCAGGAGCCACTCTGCTCTGCCTGTATAAAACAAAGATGTTAATTTTTCCATTGAGGCATAGCTGATTAGTGGTTGCTGACCGCTCCTATGGTACATCAATGAACGCCACAGAAAATAATCATGGGAGACCACAGTGGCACTGACTAAAGCAACTGAGAGGGGTTACTGGAGGAGAGCTTACAATAAAATTTTCAGCAAAGAGCAGGCTGAAAGAAAAGTTTAAATGAATACCAGGAGTATTGTGTGGGCCTGCAATTATTTGCCTCTTCAGCCTTAGTGCATATAAACATTTTACTTTATTATGGTTATTATGGCAATAATTAGCAGCATTGCTGGCATCATGAGTAATAAATAAAGCTTAGAGTGAACAAATGTGAAAAATTAATCAACTTCTCTTTCTGCAAACCCAGTTTCTCACATACTCAGAGGACAGGCAGTGGGTGAAAGGTTATTTCTCAAACATATATGGTTTATACATGTTCCTTTTCTGGGTTAAGTAAAGGTGGCCTGTCCACCTAAGTAAGGCCAGTAATTAGTGTCTTGCACATCATGACACCAAGTCCCTTTTCATCCCTACACACTAAAAATGCCCAGTCCAGCCTCTCTCATCAACCCTCCTTGGGATCCATCCCCTGCGTTAGAAAGAAAAAAAAACATTCTGTTTATTTACAGTCCATTAAGATATTACAACAGTCTATACTCAACTGGCAAATATATGTGTAATATCTACTGATGTAGCACCCAGTTTGATCTAGTCCACTCCCCTTCTATGTGGCAAAATCAAACATTGAAGTTTCACATGTTTAATTAACTGCAAATCTTTTAATAGTCCAAAATTTCACAGACTGGAGGTTTTAGTGCAGGCATTATAGCTATCATCAGTATCCTCCTGATATCCTGGTATCTTCTAATGAAAGGTCAATAGAATTCTTTCCTGCTTTGAGAAAATGTCTGTTTAGATTTGACTTAGCCGGGTATTAGGACAACTCTTGAGGTGCTATAAGCTGAAGATACTATTTATTTCATAACTCAAAAGCATTGCTCCAAAAACCAGCTTTTACAAATCTGAAAAAGGTTTTTACCCCACTCATCATTATTCTACTCACTGGGATATTCTCTGGAGCAACATCAGTGCTGCTTCCAGATAGATATCATCTTTAGCTTCTAAGTGGCATTCCAAGCTACACTGTTCTGCATTTTTACCAGCTTCCTCTATTTTTGCCTGTCTTTGCTGCATGTTAATGTGGGGTTCTCTTAGTCACAAAATCTCCTGGTGTTTTTACTAGGAGATTCCAATGGTGTATAAAGATTTATAAAAGCATCTTCAGCAAAGATTCTAACTCCATGAAGCAGCTGTATCAAAGTTTCATGTTAGAAAGCCTCTAACATGTGGGTTTCTTTTTACCACTTTGCCAATAATGCCAGTCTTGCCTGCACAGGCAAAAATCTTGGAATTTGCCTAGAGCATTATTTGCAAGCCTGCCACCAGAAATAATGTTAGTACCTGTGGAAAGTTTTTTGAGAAAGTCTCCAGTTCAAGCAAGACTTTCAATACTTAAGGACCTGAAGGAATTCTCAGATATCCACAGTTTATTAAGTTTTTCAGAAAAAAAAAGGCTCCTCTTCTTATTCATCAAAGTTTTTATTTTGGCTTCCTCATTTAACTACTCATGCTGATTGGTGGTGGAGGCAGGCATAGCAAAGAGAAATTTAAATTAAAATGTGCTTTGGGGTTGTTAATTTTTAGCTATTCTAACAAGAATAATGAAGTACACGTAAAAGCACAGAAAAGGCTGCTAGGATATTATGGCCATTCAAAGTACTCCTGAGTAGCAGTAAGTCCCCAGTGTACTTGGTGATGTGAAAGTGTACACAATTTCCTGAGCAACAGGAAGGCATGCGCATGGTAACTTTTATCTGTTTACTTCAAGAGAGAAAGAGGTGGTATTGAGTAAATATGCATGATTAAAAGACAACATAGAGTATCCTCTTAATAAGTAACAGAGGTCTCTTCATTGCAAACTGACAGCTGAAGCAGGAAATTGCCAAACACATGCTTTTGTTGCTTGTTATCAGCTTTCCTAAAGGTATATTAGATAGGGGATATAAACCAAGTATCACGTCAATGCAGCGTTCTCATTTTCACTACATTCTTTCTGGAAGATGAACAGAACTGGAGTGCTGGTATGTTCCTGAAGAGACAGGCTGCACTTCCTGATTTACACAGTAACAGGCATAGATCTGCAGTGATGAGAGGGGTCTGAGACACAATGACTCATTTATTGTTATTACCCTCCATTGGACCATATGATAGATTTAAACTTTGTTTTGAATGTTCTTTCACATAAAATATCCCATAGTTGCCACAGATACTGGGCTTTCTGACAGTACCCCGGCATGGATGTGGGTCACTGGTCATGATAATGCCCTTTCTTCATCTCTGCTTCAGGCAAATGGTCATCTCTGTGGATATGCATTTTTTCACTTCAGTTCTTAATTTGTTACAGGGGGCTGAGAAAGCCTCTCTGAACCTTGGTTGCCTCTGATTGCTGGGTCCGGCCTCAATTTCTGTAGGGAAATGGAAACTTAGCCAACCATATGCATATGGATGATCCTAAAGAGAGTGAAAGATAGACATTCTGGGGAAAGATGAGTCATGAAGATTTTAGCCATCAAAGCAGGAGGGTGAACAAACGTTTTTCATCAGCATGGTTGAAGTTGCATGTTCTGGAAAAGTGAGACAGCTATTAGCAAAACTATGCTGCCTGCAAATGAGAAAACAGTCAACAAACATTAGTAATCCCAAATGTATATTTATGGAGGGTGTTTTTGAAACAGTTCAGAATTTAGCAAGGAACTACCAAGGTTGCCAGAGAAATAAGCTAAAGTGATGCATTATGCATGAAAAAGGGGTGTAGAAGGGAGTTTAGGAGGCCAAAAACAATTCAGAAGAGCAGGAAAGGAACCATCAGACAAATTTTCAGGAAGGCTGAGTTGGACATCATGATACATTCAAGTAGAAATGGCAGTACATATGCCTCCAGATACAGGAGTTGTGGTTGGAGAAGGAGCTGATAGCAGATGTTGCCTCAGCTGTCAAAATCTTATCTTTTGTGATGATCTTTTTCAGGTCTTTCAAGTGTTTCCTTTCACTTAATGAATTAGCTCTCCACAGCTCACTTAAGCTGCTTCAATTTTTTATTATTATTTGCTGATTGCTATTAATATCTTAGGCATACTTTGGACCATTGCTTAGATGGCATAGTCCCTGCCATGCAGACCTTCACTCTCAAGTTTGACAGATTTCAGTGAGCCCCCATCAGGAAAGATGGGTAGCAGATCTAGCCACCTGAGGGTGCTGCGGCTGCAGCATTGCAGGTATGAAACCCCCAGGAAAACAGAGCCCACAGCAGAAGTGAAGGCTATGAGCCAGAGACGTGCTAGTGTCCTGCAGAGGCTAGGTATTGGCATGGCCGTGTGCAGGAGCACCAGCACATGCGGGGCAGGCTGCCCTACCCACACCTGCCCATCCTCTGCACATTGACCCCATGCAGGTTAGACCACTCTGAAGCATCTCAGGGGGATATGTCCTTTCTCTCTGCTGACTCTTCTCCCTGCTCTAGACTGTGCCCCTGCTTGGCTCAGAGGGTGGCTGGCCTGAGAGCTGTGGAGCTGTGAGCATGCAGAAGAAGGAGGTGGGAATTTCTGGCACCTTGTCTGAGGCAGTCACTGGGGAGATACAGGAGAAATGCATTTGTGCATGTTGTTTGTGCTAAAAGGGTAGTTTGCAGAGGAAAAGGAGCTACCACCAGGGTGTCACGCCAAGTGTGACTTTCAAGGAATTCAGCTGTGGGTACCCATCCCATGGGAAAGCCGACTGCAGAGATGGCAGACCTGGTTGCAGCACACCCACCTCTGGCATGTGCAGTTCCCGCTCCAGCTGGACATATGCCTTGGAAGAGCAACTGTACTGAAGCTGCCAGCACTCCAGAGGAAAACAAGCCAATCTGCAGAGTATGTGCTACAACTTGTTGGTCTGAAATGCATGGAAGATTTCAGACATATAAGACTCAGCATCTCTTCAGAATAATTTGCTTCGTACTCCTGCTTCTGCCAAAGTAGATTTGCTCTTGGTGTTGTGTGAGTGAGTCCTGTTATCTACTCCCTCATCAGCCAGAAATCTCAGTGTAGTGAGGAATTATTATTTGCTCTGTTCATTTAGCAAATGTTCCTGTTTGCATTGTCTGAATAATGTACAGTGAACAGAGTCCATAAATTAGATCTTTTCCAGTCTTTTATAGAAGTATGTTGGAATGACAGATTCATAGAATTTAAGCAACTTTGTACAGTCAGAAAGTACAGGTTTATACCAAAGTAACCTCTAAGGTGTTTTCAATGTAATCTCTAAAAGGTTTTTTACATAAGTAACTTAGTCTTGGGGTGGGGTTTTTTTGAAACACACACCAGAAAAACACATGAGACTAGCTTGGAAAGATGCAGTTGCTGTTAATGATACAATGACCATCTGCTCTTAGGTTGTATCTTCAAGACGATTTTTAAAGTCATAAATTAAGCCATTTTGTATTATTGTGGAGGTCTTTTTCCTCTCTGTGACTATGGGACTTATGTTGTTAGGGATACTATCTTACACTAACAGAATGAGAGCCTTTGGCAGCCCCTTTTAAATGCACAAGGACAGCATCAGTAATTCTGTAGATCAGTAATTCTGTAGATCTCTATACTATTTACAGAAATGCAGTTTATGTATGCAAAATTCTTTGAGGGTCAAACCTTTCCAATGACAATATTAATCTAGTGCTTTGTAAATGTTATTTAATCTTCATAACAGTGTTTGGATGTGGTATGGTTATTTCCATTGGAATGGCCTTAGATATTATGCATTCTAATGCATGTAGAACTGGATTATGCATCCAGATCATGCTTATTAGAAAGAAAACATTTCTCACTGCAATGAGTGAGAAATGTTTTGAAATCTGTTTCTTTCTTAGGCAGTAGATACTTTTATATTATAATTATTTCATTTCTGAATGTGGTGGTATATCAATCTTTTTTCCAACTGCTCTTCAGCAAGCTGATGGGCTGGAAAGTGCAAAAGGGTTTGGAATGGAACTTCAACAGCATTAGTTGGAGAGTCGGGGAGGCAGCAGAGATCCCCGAAAGCATGACCAAAGAAACCTCAGAAAAAGTCCTCTTCCATCTTAAAATACTAGTACACCATTTCTCACACTTCTTGAGGCATTTACCCATCAAGCTAAACCTGAAAAGACTTCTTCATTGGCTATACTCTAAATAACCCGTTTGTCCTCTACAAAGTTTCTGAGTTCCAGAATCACCTCTCCTAGATTTCTGTGGGGACAGGCAGCTCTCTGAAGATGCAAATATGCATACTCATACAGAGTCCTACTGTGATTACAGAGGCTGCTAATCTTAGAGGCAATTGTCTAGTCCCCATCACACACTCCCAGGGCTCCAGTGTTTTCCCTTGCTTTAGCTGGAAAATTCCAGCACACTGAGCTGGCACTGACTCCTCACTGTGAAAACACAATGGGATCCATTCTGCTATCGTGGACGAGTTATGCACATAAAAACTCTGTTGACTGAAAGGAGAATAGACCCCTTTGCCGTTAGGATGACAAGACTTCTTTGAATGAATACAGTGTTTTTCAATGAACTGTGCTGAGGATGACAAGTACTTTCTCCCTTCCTTCTCCTTTGCTGCTTCCCCCTTGCAGAAATCCATAGCAGCCTCCTCTATCTGTAGAGATTCATCTCTCTGTAGCTTGGGTAGGGACACAGTTTTTATCTTCATGCAATTGGCATTCACTCTTTAATGATTCTGCCCACCCGCCCCATCCAAGTCCTCTGTTGTGCGGTGGCTTTGATGAAACTGACAGATGAGGTCCTCTGGTGTCATCTGTTCAATATTAATAGGTATGCCTGATTAATAACTTGGAGACAACATGGTTAGAGGTATTTCGAGTCAAAATCTATAAAATGTGCAGACAAAAGACGAAATTCCAGACTAGCAATTCAGTGAGATCCTGTTGCTGCCAACAAGTCAAGTGACATCCATTTCACACATAACTGGCATGACAATGGTTCAGATAATTGCTACATCTTATCTATGCTATACCTTTAGATGTTGCATTATTTAGATATTACACCAATAAACACTACAGCAAACTAAGCTAACCAATCACAACACCACCAAAAAAATCAAGCCAACCTTGCATGTTACTCTTTTCTCCAGGTCTTTCTTTCCTCCAGAAAAATCCAAATAAAGAGGCAGGTTCTGAAGATGAATGAAATTGGACTGATTTAAGGTGGAGAGACAAAAATTAAAGATTTGAACTCTTGCACTGGGATTCTCCAAATTTCTAATCCCAGCCTGTGTAAAAGCAGAAATTTTTATCTGGATGGCAGAAACAACCATAATTAAATTAGGAAAATATAAATAACTTGATATAAAATAAACATAAATAACTTGGTCTAGACCTCTTTAAAGCAGATAAAAGTTCTATTGTCTTCAGTGACTTTGAATACAAGCTCCAAGACAGTGTTAAGTATGGATTTCTTTTTAATGGCAGAGAGTAACCTCATAAATTTAAATAATATTTGGACAACTCATTTGGATCACTTCTGGTAATGGATTGCTTCTCAGTCAGAAAGTAATATATTCATAAGAATAAAGGGTAAGTCAGTGGTTTATTCTTTGACTCAGAAACAGTAGGATAAGACCATAAGCTTTGGTTTAAATGTGATAGCAATTTAGGTAAAATATCTTGTTTGGGCTTTTTTTTTTTTTATATTGTTTAAAAGAACTTGTATAATTTAATCATTTAGTGTTTATTATGTATACCTTCTACTCAGAGGGTTGGCATTATTGTTCCTAACAGTGATGGATACAAGCAGATCATGCCCTATGACCTCTACCATCCCCTTCCTCGGTATGTAAAACAGCCAAACAGATGCTAGGATTAACAAATACATTTTCTTCTTTTTTCCTCTTCTCTGCTTTTCTGCTTTGCTCTCAAACTAAGTTAACAGCTGCTGCTTTTCTCTTGCTCTGGACTCCTGCAGAATAACCCAGAGATATTCAAGTCCTGACCTGTTATAAATTTTGTTGATGCAGAACTGAAACAATATTATAGCTGAAACGGCAATGCAGACTTATCGAGTGTGTGGATCCTTTCTTCCTCTCCTTATGCTCCATCCCCACCTTCTCTTTTCTCTCCCACCTTTCCTTTTTCTTCCCTTTAAACATTTCTGAACAGAAC
This sequence comes from Pezoporus occidentalis, assembly GCF_034315485.1. Classification (NCBI taxonomy): domain Eukaryota; kingdom Metazoa; phylum Chordata; class Aves; order Psittaciformes; family Psittacidae; genus Pezoporus; species Pezoporus occidentalis. The sequence goes on along the minus strand of NW_026913136.1, from coordinate 183,835 downwards.
TATAACCATTGACTTTGTAATGAACTATCAGACTTTCTGTCTTGAATTGCTGCTTCTTGCATGCTTATAAATTGTGAGGTTTTGAGTTTAGACAGTATCAGTGTTGTGTTCTGATACTGCCTTCCCCAGGTGTATTAATCCATTGGCTTTTCTAAGAAATCAGAGATCAGGAATAGGATGGCAGCCTGATTTGTATCATTATCTCACAATTAAAATGCCTTTAATCAGAGAATCATAGAATTGTTAGGGTTGGAAAGGACCCTAAGATCATCTAGTTTCAACCCCCCTGCCATGGGCAGGGACACCTCACAATAGACAATGTTGCCAAAGCTCTGTTCAACCTGGCCTTGAACACTGCCAGGGATGGAGCATTTACCACTTCTTTGTGCAACCTGTTCCATGTAAGATTTGAAATTCTCATGAAAATAATCTCATATCAATTACTCTTACAGCAATGAATAAGAATGGTGCTGATAAAAATGTTTGGTATCTGAAGGATAACAACCTTTTGGTTTTGAAATACCACCTGGATGTGTATTGTGCTGTGTTTCCTTCTTCATTTATTTATTGTGTCATAGAGGATGAAATCACAGAAATAGCCCCCAAGGCAACTTGTTAGTCTCATTCTAGTGAGGAAACAACCTCCCTCGAACCATGGTGAGGCCTAATGCAGAGATCTTTCAGCATCAGTTTGCAAACGCAGCATATTTCCCATTCAAGAGCCCCCAGCCAAATCATGGACCCACCACAAACTATGAGTGAGAACACAAGGAGGAGAGCAGCTTACTTGCCAAGCTTTGCCACTGCCATTCATGTTCAAACCCTTTATCAATGATCCATGTCACTTGGATTAGGCTTTTCTCTTCCTTAGTTAAGTGCTTATGATTATGTACACACAGTCATTACCACCAAATACTCACAAGATACACTTAAAAAATGTACCCCTCCATCTAATTCCTTTTTTTTGGAAAACACTTTTTTCTCTTCTTTGCTTTTTAAAAAATCACATACATATATCCTAACCTCAAGAAATAAACCTCTGTTAGTAAGGAGTATAGAGGCTAGAATATTAATACAGGCTTTTAACTCTCTAGCTTTGAATAAAACAGATTTTATTACTGTTGTGTACAAAGGGCATGCACATTGACAAAAGACAGAGAACAATTTTATATCAAAGAATGATTCTCAGTACTTAACAGTGGATGGACTGTATTTAATGAAAAAGCATCCAGAGCTGGCAGCTAGGCAGTCTTTTTCACTGCTGAACAAAATCCAAAATAAAGGATCAAAATGCCCTGAGGTATTTGGCTTTCAGTAACACTGAAAGAAAAAGAAAAAAATCATTCCCTGAAAATGATCAAAAGGCTGAGACTGTTTCTCAAGCTGTTCTGGATTTTGATCTCACCCTGTTACAGTTCCCTTACATCCACTCTTGCCGCTGTACTATTCTCTTTTAACACCCCCTCCCTGCAGGATCAATTGCTCAGGTTGCAACTGCTGGCTGGGACCTCTGCCCCCCTTTTTCCCTCTACTGTTTCACTGTTGCTTCCCCACATCTCTTCTCCAGACCTCAGAGGCAGCAGAAACTGAACAGTCCATGAGGCTGGCATGAGCCAGGGCCAAGTCAGGGGGATAAAAAATGTCTTTCCTCTGCACCTGCAGAGCTTAGGAAAAAAAAAAAAACAACCAACCAAACAAACAAAAAAAAACCCAAACAAACCAGAGAAGCCCTGGTTGCATTACCTGCATTACATCTGAGACTGGCACCTAATACCAGGGACAAAGGAGAGCGACAAACACCACAGAAGGGGAGAGCAAATCTGGTAAGACATCTTTGCAAGATTTCCCTGCTGCAGCCTCTCAGCCTTGAATTTTATCACAAAGAGTGAAAGGTATGGTTCAGCAGATACAGTGCTTCTTTTTAATACACCATCAATTCCTTTCACAAATTCTTGGTCAGTGTCACACCTTTTGTATCTAGAAAGGACCTGAGACACCTGCTTTAAGAGCAGTGCAACAGAAAAACTTCACCTCCCTATCCTACACTTACAAAAAGCCTCAGGACCAAACCCCATTGCCTACACTTAAGCTGCTTGGTATTGTAGAGGTTGCCTAGGGTATTTGGAAACTTGTCTCAAAGACTCCAGGGAACCATCACTGTTTATGATCGGGAAAAGCTGGCTCAGGCAGGCTGCAGCCATAACTGCTGTTCGTGAGTTTCAGTCTGAGGCCTCTTCATTTAAATTTGTGGTAGTGAAAAACCTTAGCTGTATGCTAGGAAACTTGGTCAGCAGAGCCACAGGTAACACACTTGAACTAAAAACTGCTAAAATTACCCATTTGTGACATAACGTGGCTCATGCTGGGCACATAATAATGGATATGGCTGGTGTAAATATGGTTTCACCACTTGTTTGTGATAAGTCATAGTATTAATCAGTGGCTTTACCATTCATAAACAGCTATTAGCATAAGCCATTTCACATTGAGTTTTATGGCACTTCCAGCCAGTAGCTGGGTAGTGCTTACATATACTGGAGCTGATAAGAAAAAGATACATTGATATGACGAAAAATCAGAGGGAAAAATAAAAATTTTCCATATTCCTATACAATCTTAGAGATCCTGTCATTGTTACTTAATAAAAACAATTCCTTTAACTGGGAGATAAAAAATCTCACCTTTCACATTCCTGAAAGAGGAAACAAGTAGGGTTTTTCAAAAACAAACAAAACAAACAAACAAACAAAAAAAGACACCCCCCCCCAAAACCAAACAACCAAAAAAACCAAACATTTTTTAAGAAAAAACAAAACAAAACAAAAAAAAAAAAACAACAAAAAAAAAAACAAAAAAAAACCAGAACCATCTTATGAGCAAAATAATTGTTTCAACCATTATTTCTAATGGAGTTATGAAAGGACATTTGTTTGGGAGGGGGGGAAACAACAACAAAAAAAAAACACACAACAACAAAAAAAAAAAACAAAAAAAAACACCTCTACCAACAACAAAAACTACAAAAAAGATTTTGTGGAATATTTTTAGGAATACAGAACATGCATTTTTATACTATCAGACCATCAAGCATGCACAGGATTACAATGGTCCCAGATCCTCTCTGTGTCAATGGCTTGAATATAAGAGAAGAAATACCAGACTACTTTATGTGGACAGACATGTACACTTGTAGAACAATACATACATTATTGTATATGCATCACTGTAAAAAAGGATTATTCTCATAAGTATGCATACCTCTCAGAAAATGCACATTGTTGTGTGGGTTTGTCATTACAATCTCAAATGGCATTTGTAAAGAAAAGATGGTTTCTCAGTCCCCCTCACTGCCTCAACTGTAAGGAAACAAGGTCCATGTAGTTTATTGTTTGGAGGCCAAGCATCCCATCAGTATAGTCATGTCTTTTTTTTTTGGTAATTTCCTCCAATCTTTTTTTTTTCCTCAACTATCTCAGTTGTTTCCCTGGAAAGAAACACTGCTGTTTCCCTTTATACAAAAAGAGCATCAACTTCACAGCACACTGAGTTTCCAGTGACTCATGTCAAAGACTCCTCAGAAAATGACAAATTGTGAAGATATGATTAAAGAAAATAAAGAAAGAATGAAGTTTAAAGTATTTAGAATTTCTGTGGACATAGTCACTGGGCTAGCTGGAGAGAGATTCCGTATTACTAATTTGTGACTTAAAAAAAGCAGCATGAGAGTGTTTTGCTGTTATGGCCACTTATGAAAATACATATATGATTAAATTTTACTGACATTAATCAGAAAAAAAATCCCTCCTGCAGACAGCAGTTTATGCATTTGTGGCGTGTGGGTGGGGGTGGAGGTAGCAGGTATTCCTTTTCCTGATGCCTCTTTGTTTTTCCCAGATGGGAAAGTACACCCTGGACTGCCTGTTCCTCATCCTGTGGTGGGGGCATTCAAAGCCGCAGTGTCTCATGTGTGGAAGAAGACATTCAGGGACATATCAGCCCTGTGGAAGAATGGAAATGCATGTACACTCCAAAGATGCCTGTTGTCCAGCCTTGCAATATATTTGATTGCCCAAAATGGCTTGCTCAGGAATGGTCTCCGGTAATCAAGTTAGCTTTGTTGGTTTTATATTCAACACAGTAGGAATATGTCTTAACTTACAGTTTACTGAACCTGTGGAAGTATGAATATTCACTACTTTCATTCCTTATTACCGTAACCTCTGTTTAAATTAGGTAATTTGTCTAACTGCAAAGTAAATACTCAGGAATAATATAGTAGTAAGATTAACATGATTAAGGAGAATGATGCAAAAAGAAAACAGATCTGTAATGTTAATTAGTGACTTTCTACTAATAACAATCTGGGAACATAAATGACATGCACAAAACAAAATCAGTAAGCATGCAATGGTGTATCTTTATTACAGCTTTTCAGCCATAAATTGAGTATCATGAATTGCTGAGAAACGTCTATAAATACATAAAGACATAAATGGCTCTGCTGTTTGATGCTTGTAGTTGTGTGTTCCTAACTCATCTTTCCTTTTGCACAAAAGTAAATGCCTTTGAGATGTCTGTCTATGAAAGTAGAAAAGTACTTTGATTTTGTACATAAAGACGTAATCTTCTATGTCATTTCTTACCACCACAGTTTCTCAGCAAATAAAATGGGTTTTAAAAGCTAAATTAGCTCACCCACAGGGGAGGGTTTTTTGACTGATTGCAATGTGTTTAGTAATTTCCAGATAAAAGCCACTAAGGGCAAGTAATATTGGTAGTATCTATAGCCCTCCTCACTGGTTCGTAGTTTTGAATCCTGTACAGGAGATCACTTCTGAAACAAAACGTATAGGAGAGATTGGGGGGGGGGGGGGGGGAGAGAAGAAAACCCAGTTTTCCATTCTGTTTGGTGCCATGTTGCAAAATAGAGAGGTGTCTCCCCTGTTAACCCATAAGCCTGAGTATTTTGTCCAAGCAAAGCAAAGTGGTTCCAGATGAAACTGACAGGGAGTTACTGAGCATATCCAATATGGGACAGATGGCCACAAGCCAAGTACCAATGCTGCAAGAGTGACAGTGAAAGAGAACTCCAGCAGCAAAATGTCCAAACCAAGTTAATGTGAAGAGCAAGAAGGCAAAACTTTCTGACAATTTCGCACTCGATCCATCATTACCAAATATCATGAACGGTTTATATTCAAGGTTGGGTGTTTCTGCCTCATGTTTTGGTCTCTCATATACACGTACTTCTATATGCATATTCCCTTTTATTTATCACTCCTGTGAGTTATCATACACACCTTTTGTTTTTCCTTTTTTTTACACCAGTGCACTGTGACCTGTGGACAAGGCCTTCGATACCGTGTAGTCCTTTGCATTGATCACAGGGGGATGCATACAGGAGGTTGTACTCCTAAAACAAAGCCACACATAAAAGAAGAATGCATTGTACCCACTCCTTGTTACAAACCCAAAGGTAATGAGGCAAATACATTCTCACAAATTTTTCAGAGCTCCTCCATGTTGAGCAGTTGGGGCTTTTTTCGTTGCTAGTAGCGATGTTTCCACCTGCACTAAGTTGTGAACGTGCACCTTTTTGGCCTGCCATTCCTATTCCAGTTTGCCTGCTAGCAGCTTGGAGTGAATGTTGGCACTTTCCTCTTTCTTGTAGGCTCTAGATTTTTCCCTGGTAATCTGTGGGCCAGCAGACCAAGAAATATAAATGTAAATTTGACCAGAGTGTAAGCAGGTTTGACCTCACTGGCAGTGTCTGGGCTAAATTTACCCTGTATTTTAAAAGGAATCAAATACATGAGTAACATTTATGGTAGATAAATGTAACTATCATTTTAAAGTACCTGTTCTTAACTTTGAGCTTGAAACAAATCAGAAACAGGCATTGTATGTCCCAACATGAAGTTCCTCCTACTAGCAAGGCTGCAAAATTTGACAGACTGCTAGACGTCATCTTATTGCAAGGAGTACTCACAATTTGTATTGAAATGTTTTTTGACTTGGGCCTCAGAGGATACCACTGGGGTAAATCCCCCGTATTTTATTGAGAAGGAGAAAATACATCTGCAGCTGTTTGGAGGTTCTTATGGAAAGTTAGTAGAAGTCCTGGAGACTGGATTGGACTAATGGGCAGTGGCCAGGTGCATAAGACACAGGTTTTTGACTGTTTCATGAATATGTTTGTGCATGTGTACAGTTCTATTGATAGAACCTCTGTGTCTATATGCTGACTAAGTTATAAAAACTCCTGGGATACAGCAACAAAGATAAGCTTAATTTCCCTAAACTAGAGACTTAAACCCCATAATAAGAAGAAATAAATTCCTTTTTAAAAATGAATTGCTATCCTGATACATATTAAGAACAGTTATAATGAAGCCTTGTGAAATAAGAGTGATCTGTGACCTTGAGCTGATCCAAGATAGAACAGTGAAATTTGGAATTTTAATTTCTCTTTGGCACCCTTGCCAAGTTTCAAGATTTTAGTTTATCCAGACCATGAGAATTTACTGTGTCTGCCAGCCACCAAAGCAGTGAAACCCAGACACAGGTCCTCTGGGGAGTGATGGGTATGTTTGCACTGTATTTTGCTGTCCAACCTGCTCACTCAGTCCACCTTCCAAGATTTAAAAATCCAAGCAAAAACGCACAGATCTGGCTTTCCAAAACCTATAAAACAAGCTGCAGACCATATAAATAGAAATATCTTCTATATATTTTGGATAACAAATGCAGCAAAATATAGAATAAACTAAGAGCTATGCTGGCAAATAATCATCTTTAAATGGCACTAACAAATATGTCAAAGTAAGAGCTTGGCAAGCTATTTCCGAGAGAGACACATAGTAATTCTATTACTGTCCCTTTTTTCCTCAGTTAATAACTTTCTCCAAGAAAATTTGCTTCACTAAAGTTGCAGTAGCTGTGAAACCAAGTTGTAAGCTGTTGTTCTTCTACGATACAACTGACAGATGGGAAATTTTGTGTCCATATGTGAAATGTTTACTGTTGCGCACAACAGTCATAGAAACTTCCAAACTATTGTGAACAGCATTAATCTGCTCCTGTTGTCGAGTACAAATCCATGGATTACATAAACCCGAAAGGCTTAGGTGATTTGTGAGTGGCAAATAGATCTGGCCCTGGTTCTCCTCAGTGGTCTGAGTCTCATCCCCTTTTATTTGTGTTTTTTCCCCTGATTCTAGCCCAGAACATTTTGTTGAAATGCAGAGCTCCTTCTCAGATTATAGTGCCAAATTTGCTCTCGGTTTATACCCCTGTAGAGCTAAAACAGCTCCACTGCCTTCAGCTCAAATACCGTACTTTGACACCGCATGAGAGTTTGGCTTGTGTAGCAGCATGGCCCTGCACTCCCCAAAGCAGAGCAGCTCATTATGCTGCATGCACATCCTGGAGGGGAAGAAAAGCAGCTCTACTGTTTTCCATCAGAAATGACAGAAAAAGTATCAAGCTCATTCTTTTAAATCCACATAGCTGATGAACTGATAAAGTTGAAAAGCATAGCTGGGCCATTTTATTACAGTTTCTCTGTTCTGTGGTATCACTCATCAAATCAGGGTTTTCTTCCTTTCGTAATCTATCAAAAACAAGCTTAATGTGTCTTCTGAAGTTCTAAAATTTAAGGGTAAACACAGGGATTTTATACATTTTGCCTTTGCAGGGTCAGTGGAGGCCTGTTACACTTGGAAGACTCCCTACAAAAAAATACTTTCCAAAGTAACTACTTTTACAGCTCAGTTGCATAGTCTGAAAAGTGATATAATTTGCCTTTCTGACTAAATAAGCCCTTCTAGCTGCAACAGTAAACCATGTGATCATATAACCTTGTAGGCATTATACTCCAGGTGACAAAGACTAAGCTCTTTCTCTCCCTCCTGCTCTCTTTTCTCTTTCTTCTTTATGTTCAGCCTCCATGTGGATGAAATCATGCACATATGAATCACAGAGAGAGGGGAGGCTGGCATATATAGCAGCATTACTGCATGGTTCCAGCTTTCACATGCTTGTGCTTGTTCCATAGAGAAACTTCCTGTGGAAGCAAAGTTGCCGTGGTATAAGCAGGCTCAAGAACTGGAGGAAGGAGCAGTGGTGTCTGAAGAACCATCGTAAGTCTTAAAAATTTGCTTCTATCAGGTCCTCACATTTGTGAATCCCTGCATTGTTGTCTTGTGACTTCTATGAGTTTCTGTTGAACACAATTTCTGTTATGAAATTGCATGCTATGAGTTACAAAGTTACACTTACTGTCCTTCTACCTGTAGTTTGTGATCGTTTTCTAATGTGTGCTGCTACAGCAGCAGATGCCTCATTTTTATTCCATCTGCATGTACTGCCTTCCATTATTTATTTCTTCAGGAATTTCTAAAGGAAGCAAGTCTTACAGTTCAATTCTGACTGTATATGTCTATCTGTCTGTTGCCTTCCTCTTCTCTTAGTTATGTCTGATTTTATTCCAATTAACTGAATTTGACAGAAGTATAAAGTTATCCCAGAATATTTTACCTCTCTGTCAAATTTCACTGATATTCACCAGGAAATTCTGTGGAAGTATTTTCCAAATGTTTCACTGAACTAAATGACTAGGTAGAAAACTGACACCCTACAATTCCCCAGTTGAAGGAAACGTTTCTAAAAGAGTTTGGTCCTTTAGAAACCTTTAAGATTTCTAAGAGATACCAGAGAATCCATTTGGACACTTAGCCTTCAAACATAGACCCATGTTTAATCAGTCTTCACCAGTTCTGCTGCCCAAAGAATTAATTATAACCAGTCCAGCTACTTGAAGGCTAGAGGGAATAGTTTGAGTTTTCTGAACTGCTGCACTCCTAGACATGATCAGTTAAATATTAATTGGAACATAACTACTATGAAATACTCTAAATCTTTGTGTGGACAAAGGTTTAGGGTAAGAAGTCCTTGCTGTCCTGTGTTGTATAGATTGCTCTCCTATTGCTGTTCAACTCTGAAGTTAGCATTCAACAGGCCCTAGAAGTAGAAGGAAAAGCCAACAGTATCTTTTTATCTGACTCTGACTGGAGCTCATTACACCAGCACAGCATGACAGCCAGAGTCAGAAAGAGCAGCAGTCATGATTTAAAAAGGAGGAGTTTTCCTATATATAATGAGATTGGGTGGTAGAGGGTAGTTTAAAAGATTTCTGTCTCTAACTCTTGAAAAATGCTTTTGTATGTTAACACCATACCCAGCTTTTAGCATGCTGTCATAAATAAACCTGGTGCTAGCCATAAGAAGAAGGAGTAGGGAAAAGGGCAAACAATAATATCTGGATGCCAGATGGCACCATCATAGTGATAGGGCCAGTTCAGTAAAAAAACAAAAGGAAATTCCTGCATCAGTGCGGGGACAAAGCCCTCAGGGAACTAGGTATGGACAGAGGGGGCAGTGTGGCAGAGTCACCCAGTATCTCTTTCTTACTTTTCAGCAGGTATTAAGGTTTCCAAAGACACATAAGCTATTTATTCTGGTTTTCCCTGTTAAATAGTTTCTATCACCATGTTTGTATTTGCTTCACAGGTTAATAAGTAATCCTAAAACTTCCTACAGATATTTTACTTTAAAACTAAAGCATGTTATAATTATTGGATTGCAAAACTAATTAAGGACACATACAGATACTATTCACTTGTTGCTTGTCCTCTCCAGTGTCATGCAATGAAGAGGAAGAAGGAAGTTTAGGGAAACTTCTCCATATTAAGGTCTAATGGCAAAAAAAAATTGAACTATGTATGCAGTCAGTCAAAGATCAGCAATGCAGCAGCCTAACATTAGGTAACAGTTTTTATCTGTTGATTCAAGGAACCTCTTTAGACAATCACCTCTACTCAAGATTTATATGTAATGTATACAGGGCAGAAGCAGTTATCTTACCCTGGGGAGAAAGGCAGCGGTGAATTTATGGAGAGCAGCAACAGTATAGAATGGTGTGACACAAACCTGAAAGAAAAGATCACATTCACACTAAACTGAAAAGAAGCTATAGAGGGACAGATTGTAATCACTCAGACTGGAACTGCATCTATGCAGCTGGTGCTGATGCCTTTACTTTGTAGTTGGAGTCTTGAGATTTTATTGATGAGTGGTCATGACGTGTTTCACTTCTCTGAACAATGATACCAGCAGCTATCCAGTGCTGTGTATGAGCATCCTGTGATATTATCCATACCTTATGACCTGTGGAAAGGTGGCCTCTCCTGGAGAAAGAGGACTGGTTGCACTTCAGCTGGAGGCAAGCAGTCTGCAAGTCTGAGCTCAATTCTAGGTTCTATCATAGAAAATTTCTAAGCCTTTGAATAAACCACTGAGCATTTTATTTCACCAGCAGTATCTGATTTTAGATGCCTTAATAGGTGGATGCCTGTGCCTTTGAACACTCAGTCTTATTGGTGTGTGCAGTTCTCAAAACTTCAGTGTTTGTCTGAACCATGGATTTACCAAACAATGCATTTAAAAGCAAAAGTACCACACCTGAATAACTCCTGCAGAAATTCGTCAATGTCAGTAGCATTACATTTCTTTTCTTCTGTTCCTAGATCACATTTTGCAGCCCAGCATATGCTAATGTGCACATGACAAATGATGCAACAATAGCCCCTTCAGCTGAACAGAATCTTGGGCAAATTGTGAAACTTTGGCAGCTAACAAAACCCACTGAAAACTACAATGCCTTTTTCAAATTCAGAGCTCACTATTTTGACAGGATGTTCATATATGCGAAAAGATTGCTGATCCATCACTGTGAAAGTGCCCACAGGCCAAGAAACAAGTATATATGTTACAACTATGCTGTAACATAGTTGGCACTCCAGCAGTTGAGCAACAGCAAACATGGTTAAAGTCAGTTGTAAGAAAGAAGGGTCATAATCCTCATTCCAGCTTTCACTTCTCCACCTTGTAGTGATCTCTCTAAAATAGGAGCAAATATTCATCAGAACTACCAGAAGACACACTGCTGGTTTTTTCCTTTGGGGAAGAATCATTATATCTGCTGTGCAGAGGAATAAACGATGATCTTTGATGCAATGGCAACATGCTAATCACTGACAAGTATGCTAAGAGCTATGAAATACTCAGTGCAATCTCTTTGAGGCAAGAGGCACATTTTTATTTTTAATTTTCACAGCTGTTAGCACAATTGGGTTCTGCTGACAGCTACTACTGCCACATTGCTAGAACTAGTTATTACCTTTGTCTTGGTAAGGTCATTATTATGGGGGCTATTATTACAGTGGGAATTAATTAAACAACATGCAATAACAACTGAAACACCTCCATCATTTCCTGTTTTCTAAAAAAGAAATTACTTCCCAGTGAATCTGTTCCACTACTTCCGTTCTCAAAGAAGACTGAGATGTTTGTTTACAAAAAAGCACAATGCTGTGCAGTGAATAGTACACTATGTGCAGAACAAATAACCTTAAACCCATTGAACTAACTGCTTTTTATTCACATACTTTTTGTGTTTTGTGCTCACCATTCAGCAACAATTATTAATGACCCCACAAATGTATTTGAGAGCATATGCAACTTCCTGGGGTTAGGATGGTAGAAAGTTTAGAACTATTGGTATTATACATTCACATTACATAAATGTTCAGTATGTAATGACAAGTCCTACATAGAGAATTAATTTGCAGGGTTTTACCCCCTTCTTTTCTGCTTGCAATTCTTCTGATTCTATCAATTCCCTCTTCAGCAGCAAACAGTTATATTAGAATTAAAATACATTTTCCAATTTATCACTTAAAATATAGAAACTAGGCCTAGAAATCTGAATAAAACATAATTTCCTGAAGGTATTGCAGTGTTTTCATTATGACTAGTTGCTGACTAGGGTAAAATAATATATGGCATTTATGGATCAAGCCTCATTTCAAAAAGGGTACAGTCTGCATTAATAATGTTCCTACTTCCCTTTTCTTTCTTCTTTCTTTTGTTCCTATGTTTGTATATGTGATATACATCATGTGTAAATATTCTGAGTATACAAAGTATTTCTGGATTTCTAAATAAGCAATTTTAATACCTGGCAAAGTATCACCCCTCTTGGTTTGGAATATGGCAGCTCTGCAGCAAAGCACAGATACAAAACAATTCATAATGTTAAAAAATATAAGACAGCTTCTGATGAAGACCAGTGCCTTTTTTCTATCTCTAAGTTTGTCAATTCAAGAAGCTATACATTTAAAGTAATCAAAATATTTAAGTCACAGTGGCTGATATAGACTGCTTAGTCTGTAACAAGAGATTTCCCACTTCAAAATAGTATTGTAGCAGTTGCGCGTCCTTAGAGAAACAAGATGAATAGCCCACCTATACTATTAAAGAGTATAATCCTTTCAAAATGAAGGGTATCATCTTTGACCAATCTTTTTAGGTAAATTGTCACAGAATGGGGAAATGGCGTTACTTTGTATCATTAGTGTCTCAAGGGCTTTGCTCCAGAAAGGATTTTTGCAGTCTTTGTAGTGGCATTATAAACATTTTGAAATGTTCCAATAGTATATGCAGTCCATCTCTTTCTATTACTTCCTGTTTATGGTGCTATAGTGGTGCATATCAGGTTTACAGCAAGATGTTACTAACACCCACAAAAAGTGGGTAGAGTGATGCACGCTCTCTGCTCTAGGAGACTATGCTGTTCCAGTTTGGGGTCCTGGTGCACACACATGGTGGTGGGTATGTAGGTGGGTTGCATATTGTAATGATTACTGCACGGTGCTTTAATTGAAGTATGCGTGGACTTTCAGAGGCAAAACTTTGGAGCATGTAAGAGTTCCTAACCGCTGAGAAAAGAGTAATAGCCGGAGAAATCCAGAATAGAAATGGAACACTGTCATTTTTATTGAGAAATAAGATGTCCTAGGGGGAAGGAAAAAAAAAAAGAAAAAAAAAAGAAAAAAAAAGTCAGCTAAAGAAATGCTGGTTTTTTTCTTCGTTATGACTTCAAATTAAGGTTTAAATGGTTATTGCAATACAGGAACAATGACTGAAATTATCTTCCCTATAATATTGCATTAGCTAGTAACAGCAGCATGCTCAATACTTACTAGTGATATAACTGTGATATTAACTAAGGCAAAGATGGTCTATGTTGAATACTGGCAAAAAGTAGCTAGTCAAATCATGATGCACATTGGGAGATTGCAGGATGCCTTGCACTGAGACCTTCTAGGATCATGGCAGGTGCCCTAAGCATGCATCTTTCTTCCTGGATTTAAAGAGACACTCCACATGGATACTTGAGAATGTTTCCGCTGTTCAACAGTATGGCTTTTATGTGTATAATTTAATAGCCCTATGGTGAGGTGAAACATTTATTTCTCATTGAACAGAATTTGACCTGGACAGGAATATACTGCTTTTGCTTGCCTGGCTATTTCTGGACATAACTTGCCTTGCTCTCTTTCTCCCACAGGTTTATTCCTGAGGCTTGGTCCACCTGTAGTGTCACCTGTGGAGTGGGCAGCCAAGTGCGGCTTGTGAAATGTCAAGTGCTCCTCTCTTTCTCTCAGTCTGTGGCTGACTTACCTATCGATGAGTGTGAGGGTCCCAAGCCTGTGTCTCAGAGAGCCTGTTACAGTGGTCCCTGCAATGGAGAGGCCACCGAATATACCCCAGAGGAATCTGAGCTGCTGTATGGCAGCTTGCAGGAGTTTGATGAGCTCTATGATTGGGAGTATGAGGGCTTTACAGAGTGTTCAGAGTCCTGTGGAGGAGGTAAGTGTGAAAAATTTCTGTGCTGGATTCGATTTCTGTCTTCAAGCATGTGCTTTGCAGTTAACGCCCATGGATATGCTGCTTTGATATGCTGTTTACATTCATAGGATCATTTAAGTTGGAAAAGACCTGTAGAATCATCAAGTCCAACCATAAAATCATTGAGTACAACCATATTTGGAAAACTATGGATGAAAACTGTGGAAAAAAAAAACCAGCATGTACACAGCATATTTTATCCCAGGACTTTCAGTGTCTATGCTCAGGCTGCCACCAAGTGATCAATGTATTACATATTTCTGTTTCTTTACATAAGCTTATTACTTAAAAGGTACTCATGCATTCAAGCAAAAAAGCTGAATGTTAAAGTGGTCTGGTGATACAGGCTAAGAGTCATTTGTCATTTCAAGTTTTATCGATTGATTTCTACTGTGCAAGTATAAACATGTGGAAACAAATTTTCCTCTCATAGCAGATGCATTAAATTATTGATATTCTGAGGGCTCAGCTGGTTCCCTAACTCCTAAGTGCCATTAGCTCTGATCCCAGGGGAAAAGAAAACACATGGTAAAAACGCACTAATGGTGTGATTGTCTGAAACTAGCAGCCTTGGCACTTGCAGTTTCTCAAAGTTAATCAAGGTCTCAGGTTCCACATGTTGTAGACTATTAATGCACAGTTCTCAGGTATCCCTTTTTGTCCCATCACTTTGTTTAGCTAATTCTGAGAAATATAAACAATGCAGTATTTTTTAAATTGAACCTGGACTTCTCCAGCTTTTTACATTACAGTTGTAGGCTATTTAAGAAAAGGATTACTATAGGTAAATATAGAATAGATACTGTAGAACTGGAAACCACTTAGCACTTTAGGAATGTCTAGTAGTGTGATCTGTACAGATTCACCAGTTACAATCAGTTACAAACTTAAAAACCACATATAGTAGAAAATCATACAAAGATTTTCTATTCCTCTTAGCTTGATGACAGCAGTCTGTGTTTAGAGCAGGTCAAAGAGGATTGTCAGATCACTGCCATTATTGTTTTGTTTCATACATAAAAAATACGGCACTAGTATAGTGTAAGTGGTGATGAACAGTGACTTTACAACAGGAATATTTGTCATACATGGAGGCTACTAGTGAGGAGTAACCGTTTGTTACACTTTGTGAATACTGAAACTTGAATACCTTCTGCAAATATCATCCTGAAATTAAGTAATTTCTTTGAATATACTGACTGTGTATTTTTCAAATATAACTCACAGAGGTGTTATGACAGGGATGTTTTGCTTCGTAAATTTAATCTCTTTCAATTGCTAGCAAAATTATTAGCCAAGATTTCTTTCTGTGTGATGTCAACTCCAAAATTTCCAGATTAGCAGATGCTAAATCAGATACTTTTGTAGCCATAGGTGCAAGACTGTTCAGACTAATTTTATTGGGTTTGGGGTCTCAAGAGAAGACACTGGATAGAAGCAGAAGTAACCTTTCACCTTCCAGAAGTAGCAACCAGAAGGAATTAGTCATTTCAGTCTGCAGTTAGTGACTGCATTTCTCAGAGCTGTCATCGAACATCATATAGCATATATTCTATTCTGATAGATATAAAAACATAAAATCTCGATGGCATTTTGAAAGTGAACTTAAACTGCCTATATCCGTATCTCACCCTTACACCCTTTTATTCTGTGATTTCCTATCTAGACCTGATTTGTTTTTTTCAGGGAAAGCAATTCTAAAGCAGTCAGCTTTTTGTTCTGTTAACACTGTGCAGTAAATACTGTTTAGAATTCAGTTAATTTGGCAAATAAACTTCCTGAAGATCGTGCACTTTTTAAAGTATCTTTGTATTGTGAGACTTCTGAAGGATAATTGAAATTTTTATGTTCTCTAAATATTCATGGATCCATCCTTCATTTAAAGCTTGTAACTGTTTGATGCATTGACCTGTCAAAACCAGAGATACAGTTGTTATCAGCATGCTGTGACATGCTCAATGCAAGATTCAACGAAAAGCTGAAGAAAGGGATTAGGAGCACACTTTTTTCTTCTGGAGCAAGCCACTGGCTCAGTGTGCTAAAGCCAGAAACTTCTGTCAATACACAGTCCAGCAGCCACACACTGGTTAAATTCAGGCAGTAGCCTTTTTCTTCAATACCCATACTGTCAGGCAAGATTATGGGTTCTACAAGTACCTTTAAAAGATAAAAAATTTTAAGATCATATCTATATGCATTTGCTAATCCACCAGTGTGAGAGAAATGGAGAAGATGCTGAATTTAATACCTTACAGGTTTGTGTCTTCAGTTTAGTTGCAGGTCTATGGATGCAGAAGGGTAACAAAGCAGCTGACTTGCCTGACCTTGTCTGACTTTACTTTTGCAATCATTCTGTTGCTTTAAAATACAGCATGCCAAAGTCAAAGCCATCTTCATGCTTTAGCCTGTGTGACAGACAAATAATCAGCCTCACTGCTGTTTATTTGTCACAGTGTCATTCATAGTGAGAGGATGAGCCACTGGAAAACACTGGGCAATTTTGCGTGAATGAACCTAGGGACTTTTCACTGCAATTGAGACACCTGGTGAGACTGACAGCAGGGATAAGTAAAAGCCCAGAGTCTCATATGATGTTTTGATCAGGTGATATCCCAGCTGTCTGAGGAACAGGATACAAAAAAGTGCAGTAAGCAATGTGTGACGATTGCAAGAGTTAGAGATTAGAAGGGAGAAAAGGAGATGCGATTTTTCACGCTCAGTCAGGTACACTGTGCCGTGAAACATCCCCCTTTGGTAGGCATTCATACCATACTCCTAAAAGACCACCAGGCAGAGCACTTAGATGGGCACAGCAAACACTTCACTGACATGTGGGAAGCAGCTTCCTCCCTCTCTGCAGCAGGGCTGCAGACCATGAGCTGGCAGCGCTGGGTGTGAGGCTGTGCTTCCCTGCATGCCACAGCCCCAGTGCAGCGCCACTGGCCCATTCCTGCCCGTGGCTGCCTCTCCAGGTACATAGAGCTGGCTGTGACTATGTGTTTTTGTGTGCAGGTGTCCAGGAGGCAGTGGTGACCTGCCTGAACAAACAAACCAGGGAGACTGCGGATGAGACGCTGTGTATAACCAGCCGTCGTCCTCCCCAGCTGCTGAAAGCCTGTAGCCTGAACCCCTGCCCCCCAAGGTAGGCTTCTTATACCTTGGGCATGCATGTTTTTTCCAGACTTAAAGAGAGGTGATCACTGCTGAAGCTGAGAAGCTGATCTTCAAGCTCCCCATGAATCTGAGACATTGGTGCCAGGGATGCTTGGATCTGGATATTGGATCTGGGCCTTCTTGAAATGATTCCTGGAGTAAAATGCTAGAATGAGAGCCTGAGATGGCTCCCCAGGTTGCAGTACCACAGACTCAGTTGTCTGAGCTCAGCAGATCTGTGTCCAGTATGTTGCCTAAAGCCATTCAAACAACACTAGCAGTATGAGGAAAGGAATTTTAAATAAGTTGTGACCCCAGACTCAAAGGTTTTTCGTTCTAGAGTCACAGACTGCCTCTCACATGCTTTTTGTCAGACTGCAGGGGCTTACAGCCTCTCCACACCTCTGCCATTGTGCAAATTGATGATAAAACCAAAGTGCAAACTTCAGATCACTTGGCTATTCAGGTTCTGCAGTCAGACAGTTTATGAATAGACTTGTCAAGTTTAAGGAGACTTCTTCAACCTTCCCTCTCACAAGATTTTCCAGAACCTTTTCCTTCCTGACCTTAGGCAGCTTTCAAAATCCTGACCCTAAAAATAGCAGATCTTTGCCTCCAGAGATTTATATCTGTACTCTCTATGACAGAAAATAGCTGTCATGAGGTTCCTATGGTTTATTTAAATAGACCTGGGCCTGTCAAGACTTCAGGTTATACTGTATACATATGGTCTTTATTCCCATCCGTACACAGGTGCCTTTACTCTCTCCAGTTAGTGCAGCACATTTTAAATTCATTGATTTATAACTGGGTTATTTAAAACACTCAGCACTGCCCAGGTGGTATATATTCATTAAAGTATATATTGATAGGTGTATTTATGCATTAAATGACAGCAGGCTATGCAAAGTTGTATCATTATGAGCATTAGTAGATTTTGGGCACACAGAGAAGGTTCACAGTAGAAATCAAGTATGGCATCAAACACGTTCAGCATCCAAGAATGATAGTGAATGATAGTGAGAATTAATGGTTTGATTGAATGATCAAGATTTTGGGTCTGTGTCAAGCAGAGCCAAATAGGCTGACACGTTTCACCAAAGCATCACAAGAATTGCTTACAAAGATATTGCAACCCTGATTTTCTTAAATTGTATGTAGTGCTGGCAATAACACACAAATATTATATTAATGCTTGAAAAGAATGTCATAGGTGAGCATCTTGCTGTGATTGATATGTAGCAACATCACTGGATCTGAGAGTGCATGGTGGGAGATTGATCACCCTTTGATTCTGACATGGAAAATAGATATTTGATGGTTAAGAAAAAATAAGGCACACCCATGTAGACCAGTATTTATGTGAGTTGTGTTACGAAAGTAGTCTGAGAAACTGGGTGAATACTTTTTGAATTAGTGTGTGTGATAATCCATACCACGGTGGTAACCTCGCTACCAGGGTGGAGCTAGTTTAATACAGCTTTGGGCATGTAGTTCACTCAATGGATTACAAGATAATCATGTTGTAGGTGAGACTCAGGCTGTTGAAGCAGAGGTGAAAGGGGATGAAGGTGGTGGTGGGAGACATCTCTAGGGCTGCAGGTGAGAAAAGGAGATACTGCTCCCTCCCTTGTATATACATCTCCTCTTCCTCCAGCACCCTCAGTTTGAAGGAAATTGCCTGTCTGCAGAGATTTAAGCGGCACAGAATGAAGAACGGCACGTGTTCTGCAAAATGGTTCTTCTCTTCAGAACAAGGATGCCTAAAACTCAAGGCTGCAGACAGTGGGCAGCTTGGCTAATTGAAAGAGAGGCAAGAAGGAAAGTTGTTGTGTCTCCCAGGCAGGCTTTGACATGAAAACTTCCCTATTTCCTGCAAGCTTCCGAAGTGCTACATCTGCTAATGCCACTGAATTAAATACAATTAAACTGACAGTATTTATTTTATGAAGAGTATTGCTTTATAATCATTAAGTATAACACTCTTAGGGCTTCCAAAGACAATACGGGGGGGGGAAGAAAGAGCTTTATGGTTTTCTGTCTGTTTTAATCATAAGGTGCTTTGGGATTCTAATTCAAGAAACTTTGATCCAGGAATCCGATGGAAATTAAGCTAAAATCCTGTTGTTATGAATGCTGATGAAGGCATTGCTTTTGACTGACAAGTCCAAAACTTGTAATACACCATAGCTGTGAACTTAGATCCTTGTTACAGAAGTTTCCAAAATGCGATCTGTGAACCATTGATACATCCCAGAGCTTTCACTGGTGGCTTATAGAGAGAGCTGTCTGGTCTTATATTGTTGGCTCTTCTCTCTGTTTTCCATCTGCTAAAGTGCATTAACAGAAGCTAAAAATAAAAAAACACTTTCCTAAAATGTCCTTGATATGTAAGTTACTGTTGGAGCATACAGTTGTGGTGCGTATACGAGGCAGTCTGCTGAAAAGGCAACTGAGGCAGTGATGAATGTCACAGTAGACATGAGAATGTTCTCCACAGCATGAAGAAAAAGCTGAAAAGTCTTGCCCAAAAGAATGAGAATTTCTTCCTAGTGTATTTAGAGAAATTATTCCTGTGATGTTTCTTGAACACAAACAGCCCGGCCTGGTTAGAATTTAATGTATATGCCTAGAATTTAAGTTCAAGATTTCATTTAGATTAAGAGGAAGAATAGGGAATAATAGTTCTTTCCAAGCTTAATGTTGCTTCTGCTGCAGCCACTGTTGATTACATGTGGTCTTCTCCACCACATCTCAAAGGGTTAGTTGTGTAAGCTTTTCCTGGTAAACAATTAAGCTGGTTTAATACAGATAAACAAACACATTGAGCCAATAATCTAGTCAGCCTTTCTGGAGGATCAGAAGGCATACACCTCAAGACATATACTCTTGAAGTAGTCAGTGAAGAGTTATTTCATTCTGGTTTTATTTCATCATTCATTTGAGGCACTTGCTAAAGGGATTTTCACTGTTGCTGCTCTTTTTACTGCTTACTGAAAATAAATTTAGATAGGCTAGAAGACTTCATTATTCACTTAGTGCTTCATCTTGAAATTCGTCTGTGATATTATAGTCCTCTTCAATTCTGGATTGGTCTGGTCTCTGCTGAAAGAAAATACAGTAAAAGCTAGAGTAGACTGGCAATGCTTCAGATTTATGAAAACACTGCAAGGCGATTGTGCTTATATAGCAGCCACAGAAAACACTGCAAGGCGATTGTGCTTATATAGCAGCTGCGAGAGCTTTATAATTTCCATTGAAATTCTGGCTTAATATCTTAGTGCATTACTATCCTGAGCCCGTTGAAGAAAGACAATTTGTCTTCAAATATTTGCAGCTGTATGGAGTCAGCAAAAGCTCATCCTTAAAGTTCTTACAGAAGAAAGAAGAAGAGCCAAGAAGAGTTGTACACAAAAATTGGAAGATTTCATTCATATACAAATACCAAGAAACTGAGTTTCCTGTGGTTTCACACTTTGTTGAGAGTTTTTTGCTTATTGCTTCAAGAACAATAGCAGAAAAAGAGTCCATTCCCTTTCGTGCTGCAAAACAGTATTGCAGAAATTTCCATTTTGTGCTAAACTAAGAAACAGTGAAACATTGTTGAGCTGATTGCTAAGCTGGGAGCTAATAACTGATTTTCAGCACAGTAGGTATGGAGTAAAATTTTGTGTCATTAACTTGGAATGCCCTTGTTTGATATTTCTATAAAAAGGATAAAGCGTGTTTTGAAGTTTTGACCCAGCATGCTTTCCCCAGAAAAAAAAAAAAGAGGAATGAAAACTATAAACATTTTGAGTCAGTCATTCAGTTACTTAATTTGTGTCAATCAAGTAATATCTCTTCCAGGATTACATAGCAGTACTTGAGCAAATCACAGTCTTCCCAGGGGTGATGCAGAAAAGCTGTTCGATGTCTAGAAGTGTCTGTCTAAGTTCAAAAAAAGGAATGGCAGATCACTCAGTTTTGCTAACTGTTATGTTTGTATTCTAAATTGCTCCAGAAACAATCAGGGAAAAAGAAAACAAAAAAAACAAGCAGAACTGTTTCAATGTTGGCTTTACTTTTGTAAACAACAAAATTACTCCCCTCCGAAATGTCTTTTTCTCAGCCTCCACAACCCAAATACAGAGGCAGTCATCGTTTAATCAGATATAATTGCTGTTGTTTGTAACAGCAACAGCATGAGCACCTGGTGGTGAGCCAGCAGACTCTACCAAAGGGGTGAAAGAGAATGTTGTAACTGTGTCATTAATTATAACTTCTCAATAGCTTGGTCTATGCATGTTGAAAAGACTTGGTAAACATGTATGAAGGAGTAGAGGAGAAGCAGAGCAATGAAAGCCAGATGGCTGAAAATGGAGGAAATTCCAGGCAATTTCTACAGCTTTGTTCTTGCATATTTTCAAGACTGAACTTTATTCCTGTACAACAAAGAATAGCTGAATGCTATGAAACAAAACAAACCCACACACCCAAAAAAAAAAAAAAAACAACCAAAAAAAAACCCAACCAAAACAAACCAAAACAAACCAAAAAAAAAAAAGCAAACAAAAAAGCCATCACCACAGTGAAGAAAAAGCAGGCAGTTCTAAGAATAGCACACAATTTCACCCCAGCACTCTCCTGTTACTCCTTCAAATCGCTGTTGTTGGTAAGAAAAGACAGGAAGCTATCTGAGTGGTCCTAACTGAAGGGTCAAGATAGCTTGAGTTAGGCTGGAGTCCAGGCCCTTCTTTTTGTGTTCCTTTTCTTCTTTTTTTTTCCTCTTCCCTGCATCTGTTTGAGTTTGCAATAAATTACTTGTTATTATTTTAATGTTTATTTAGTGAATTCAGTATTGTCCATCTCTTTTGTTCTATTTAATTTCCCAGATGAAGTCAAACTATAAAGGAGAAAAAAAATTAGAATTTTTTTGGTGCTTTTGGGGATGTGATAGGTCAGACTTAGTGTAAGATATGCTTCCAGTGACAATCTGAAATGAATTCAATGTGTGGAAGGCCAGAGCTTTCTCTAATCTGTTAAAGATGACTTCTGTGTCTGGAAGGTTGCCAATGCATACGTGTCACGCATCGCTCAAGTGAAATATTAGAGCATCTCTGTCTAGTTCATGAGAAAGGTTAGAAGATTTGCAAGTCATTATGTCTACAGATACTGCAGTATAGACTTACAGGCAGGAGATAGCTGTTCTTGTTTTGTTGTTACACCTTTACTCAGAGGTGTAAGTTAGAATTAGCATTAATGAGGCAATGATGGTGTAACTATCTCTTTGAGCCACAGAAAGATTTTTAATCCCTCACAGATTCATGAATTTTATTTTATTTTTTTCAATGAGAGGTATTTAAGTCTGATTTGAACTGAAGTGCATTGATAATGTGTTTTACAGCCTCTTAAAATGTAGCCCACAGAGCCTCCTGGGATCTTGAACCAGTGCTGGAGTGAGCTGGAGAATCAGACATTGGAAGGAATATGCTGTATGCTGTCAGACAGGGTAGTTTCACCCTTATTTGAAGTCTTTACGTTGAAAACCGGCTTAAGCAGATGTCATGGGCTCAGTGAAAGAAACATAATCCCGTTTGTTGCCCAGGTTTACTTTTCTAAATATGGGACTGTACAGATGTCTAAACAAGCTGCTATCCCTAGGCAGCTCTGTTATGCTGTACCTGCATTATCTGCATGCTTACCCTGCATTACTGTAACATCACCCTGGACTTAAAAGTAATTAATCTGTGACCTAAACCCATTTGTCTTTATCTTTCCTTTCTTATAATATAATCTCCCCCTTTGTACCCTCTCTAATTGCTAGCAGATCATCCAGGATGTAGCCACCTTTCCCCTTTCTCACTGGATGCATCACCTGTGCTAGTGCAGTAACTGATGCTCCTCAGTATTTCTCAACATCTCTTACAGTGAAGCCACCAAGAGGACTCCATAGGTAGTTGTCCTATTCAGCCATGTGTGTCATATCTAAATGTGAAACAAAATAGCTTGCAAGTTTCCAGGGTCAATGGAGCAGCTGTAGAGTCGTCCTTCACAGTCTTCCTCCAGCTCTTCTAGATCAAAATTTCAGACTTCTTACTCAGCTGTATTGCTTTTTACATATGATTGTTCCTTCACTAGATTTCACTCATAAACATCTTCCTCCATTTCAATTTGTATTCCATTCAGACTAGTATGCTCATAAAATATTAAAGTGCAATTGTAAACATTTATTTTAATAACTTCTATTTTTTTCTTACTTCAAAGAATGGTAGATCACACTTTTGATTCAGAATCCTATATACCCATATGATTTTTCCTCTACACAGATCTTCCGTTTTCCCAAGTTAGAACACTCTTGTATTGAAATAATCTTACCATGCCCTACCACAGGTTTTTTGTGTCTTGGTTTCTGATGAGTGTGAGCTGAAAGTCATGGCAGGCACTTAGTGAGTCCTTCTGCAGAGAATGACTTCTTTTTTTATTGGCATGTCAATTTGAGGAAAAACATCTTTTATTGCAAAAAAAGTGAATTTATTACTAAATAGATTATCAGTCACAGTTTCAAGATCTCAAAGGGGAAAATAAAAAGGAAATATTTGATCTGGATATACCCTTGGAACTTTCACTGTCTTACTAACAGTATGTTGCAAGAAGGGCATTGAAGGAAACTCAAACACAAGCAGGCATTGGGAGTTTCCTGAGTTCAGTTAAAGTACCATATAGATATATACACACAACTTTGATTGTTCTCCTCTTTCCCTGCCAAAAAAATAGAGAGAAACCTCGTATGTCTGATTTTGAGAGGCAGCCTATTTGTACCTTCTGCCCTGGTGAAATAGTTCAGGAACAGTTCATCCTAATGAAAATAGTATCCCTGTAATACTGCCAGCTGGGTCAGATGAAGATCATGTTATCTGCTGGTTTTGTGGAAGTACTGCTCATAAAACTTGAACTTGCTGGAGAATTACTTAAGCCCACTTGCTGTTATCTGAACACTCTTCCATTCATGAGTTTGCTTTCTTTGTCCATTCATTCCAGTGATACCTCCTTTGCTCCTTTCCTGCACTGATCATTCAGCAAAGGCATCCTTAGATTTTAGGAGAGTCTTGTGACTCTGTGGGATAAAATCAAATTTTCATTAATATTGTTACCTTACAGGTTGTGAAGTCAGGCATCTTGTGTATTCTTTCAATGTCATCTATATGCATTTTCAACTATGTCATTTTTAAATGCTTCATTTTAGATGGTATTTCAGATTACAATTAA
Organism: Pezoporus occidentalis; assembly: GCF_034315485.1. NCBI lineage: Eukaryota > Metazoa > Chordata > Aves > Psittaciformes > Psittacidae > Pezoporus > Pezoporus occidentalis. The sequence continues at coordinate 159,622 of NW_026913136.1, read as the reverse complement.
TTAGTTCATTGCACATCTTTTTTACCTGTTGAGCTTTTTCTTTCTTTGTGTTATGGTGTCTGTAAGCTTGATGATTTCTTCTTGGGGGGGGAACAGCTGTTTTTCAACATTTTCCATGTGGCCTAAGAAAAGATGCTGGCTTGTGAGACAGTCCATCATGGAGAGCACCCTATATGTATTGCTTGAAACATGTTAGAAGGTTACTCCAGCAACCAAAGTTGCCATTTGTAGAGATGTTGCGTACTCCATTTGCCCTCTGTTCTTCTCTGACTTGTGAGTTCCTCCTCTGTTTTCCCCTATTTGGCTCTGTTATAGAAATATTGGCTCCCTGCCATGTTCAGCTATAATGAGCTGCAGTATTAACTGATACTGTCAAGTCTACAGCTTGAATGCAGGCCACTCCTGCCAGCTCCCAGAGCACTCTTATTGAGCCTTTGATCTGCTTGCATATGTTGGCTGCTCAGGCATTTCTCTAATGATTCCCTTCACTTGCAAGGAAGATGCTTTTTGAAGAAAAGCGCCTCAGTCTCTCTTGTGCACAATAATCCGCTGAAACCTTTCCTGTCTGTTTAGCTTCCTTGTCATGTTGGTGATACTGAACAGCTTTTCTCAGGCTGGCATTGAACAACAGCTAAGCATGAATTATTTTTCTGTTGCTAGTACTAATATAAAAGTACTTTGCTTTTTTTTTTTGTTTTTTCAAAGCTTAGTTAGAAATATCAGTTTTCCTCTGAGATGTGTGTATCCTGAACGTATAGTTATAATATTCCCTCTAACACAACTCTCTAACAACTGAACCATAGCAGTAGGGAGATCACTTCCTAGAGGCACAGATCCATGTTTAAACACCTAGAAGGTCTTAACTCTCATGCTTCATTTCAAAGAATCAATATGATTTTACTGTGAGTAACAGCTGAATAAAAATTAGCTGAATAAAAATTTCTTACATATTATGCCCGTTTCTTTGGGAACGGTTTGATTATAAAGCCAGGAAGTGACCTGGGAGTCCTCACCTCAATTCTATAGCCTCACTGCAGCAAAGTATGCTACCCAAAATAACTCTCTGTAGTCCAGTGTTTAAGATTGCAGTCTGTATGGTATTTAAGTCCTGAGGATACTTACTTCACCCAAGACAAATCTGCTTAAGAAGCCTCAAGAAATCCTTTTACATCTGTGAAATAGGAAAATTTCCCACAAATACAGCTCCAGATCAAAAACAGAAAGGAAGGGAGGAGATGTATGGGCACTGAGTAGACTTCTTAGTCTAGAGGGTCCAGTGAAAGACAGGTTGACAGAGGACAAGAGGAAGCCACTATTGATATAGCATGTGTTTTACTCATTCTGTTGTGTATGCATACGCAGCTGCCACCCAGCCCTTGTGCACTGATGAACGCCTCTATGCAGGCAGGTGTCAGATGTTAAGTAAGACACTTCCAGGCAAACCTTTTTCCACACTCTTGAATGTTTATTTTAGAAATAAGAAAAGCTATTTTGTACCACTTTCATATGGTTTAACCACATAAAAATGACAATAATTTAATTTTTTTAGAATTAGTTTGGGAGGTCTTTCTACAGAAGGGTGTTTACCTTTCCTGTGCAGTTCAGATTCCTTGGCAGTGCTTGAAGAGAGTCTGTCAGTATGAAATTGTGTATGTCTAGAAAATATACTTTAGTTATAGAGCCTAACAGCTTAGAATGCTTTGTTTTTTACCATATATACCATGCGTACAGGGACTGATCCAAAGCTCTTGGCTCCATACTATTTTGTCTCAAGACTATGCATTTTTCAAGTTCAACTTACATCATCTACTTTTTCCAGACTGACAATGCAGGGACAAGAGTACTCTGTTCTGAAGTCTCATTGCTCCACTAGGACAAGAATTCTAATTCTAGCAGCTTCTCCTGACATGAGTAGCTTGCTTACTAGCTGGTATCACTTTCTGGTCTACCTATCTAGCAAAATTGTTATGTGGGCTCCAATTCTTGTAGCAGTGAGAGGGACATTTCAAAAGGCTTTGTTGTCTCTGCTGTTATTCATAACACACTAATGCCTAGACCATACTTCCAAGCTGAGAGTCTCATTGTCCTAGACAGTAAAGAAAGACAGAGTAAAAGATTATAGAGTCTTAGAATGGTTAGAAGGGGACTTAAAGATCATCTAGTTCCAACCTCCTTGTGCAAATTGATGACTTTTAGCTGGGTTATAAACTAGCAAGTATGCGGATTTTTCCTAAAGTCTGAACACGACAACTGTGGTGAGCTAACAAAGATGTCAGTTCCACAAGGTTTCCTTAGCTTGATCCTGTAACCGCCATATTATCTTTTTAAGTACAGGATTATTTCCTACTTGAATTTTAATTCTGTTATTGTCAGATGCATGCCGGACATCATGGCATTCTTTTTAGTATACCATACATATTGGAAGACTTATTTCAGCCAGGCCAAAACACCCAAAACCAAAGAAGCAGAAAAAAAAACAGATAAGGACCATGTGAACTAAAACAGGAATTATTTCAGTTAACATCACATAACAACGTACAGTAAGGGTAAAACTGTGTTACTTGAAAAAAAAAAAAAAAACAAACAGTATTAAAAAAAAATCTCCAACAGTACAAGTAGTTTAAAAACTAAATTATAAATTTAGTGGGATAATCATAGCTCAAAGTGCTGCAAGCACCTGTCCCTGTTAGAAATAATTCTGCAGCCCTGTGATTTTATTCTGTAAAATTATCACTGATATTCTTGTGCTTTTTAGGACTTTGAAATTCTGCCAATCATATATGTCATTTATGATTTTGGTTACTTGCACATGCCTACTCTACTTTGCACGTCTCTACATTCTTTACTTTCCATGTAGGAAAGCCCATAAAAGACACTGGGAACTATGAAAGTGCAAGGGTAAGAAAGAGTCTGACCTCGTATTTCCTGAGCACCTCTAAGGAATCTCCTGTTTAAAGCAGCTGGAAAGAATTGTGAACAAAACAATGTTATGGATAGGGCAATAGATACAACCTGCAAAAGAAATTTCAAATACTGGAAAAACAAACCCTTTCTCTTTACTGAAATATATCATTTCTTCCTGGAAGAAGAAACAGAAACCCTCTTCTGCAGAAGCCAAGATGTCCAAAGAGTTTATGTGGCCTGCTAGCCACTGAGATTTGAACTACCAACAGAAACATTGTGCACTTATACCAGTAGTGGAGGCAACAGCTATTACCATCACTTGAATAAAGGAACTCTGGCAACTAACCACGTATCAAAATAGATTCTGAAATAAGAAAATGCCTTCTTTTCAGCACCTACTCAAGTATCTTACTTTAGATTGTGCCAAAACTGAAGGGTAGCTGATATCCACATTAATTCTAACTGACAACTTTACGGGAAAATCTGGGAAGACCTTTCCCCCAAGATCATTCATGTGGAGAACATGCTCCAGATTAGTTTAACTGGCTGCCAGATGTCACTCCTATTCCACAGCTAAATAGTTCCCGGCACCTATATCAGGCTTTAGTGGCCTTCAGTGTATTATAGCCTGGAAAGTGGCCAGGGCAACTTCTAAGTGCTTGTGGTGATGCGCAGAACATATCCTCTCCTGTTATAAAATCAGCAGATATCATGGGCAGATGGAGCACAGAAGGGAACTAACGTGGCTTTTTGGTCCATCAGCATTAACATATAGGCAGGAAAAAATATTTCTTACCTACTGGTGGTTTCAATTTGTTATGGGTGTTACTGAGAGGGAGGGAACAAATGCTCAAAATAACTTTGTAAAATAAAGAAGTTACAATTGTTCTGTGACTGTAAGATGGCACAACCCTGAATGATTATTTCCATAATGTGTTTACTAACATGATGCATTTTAAACGTGCTGAACTGTCTCTGTTGACTGCTGATCTCAGACTCTCAGAGTGGTTTTCCTCTGCTTCTTCCACAATTTCTGCTTCATGCTGCTGAAGCATGCTTCATGCTTCATGCATGTTTCATAACTTTCCTGCACTGTCTGCCTCAATTCTGCTTGAAGCCTGAGGGTGTCTTTCTTCATGATCAGTCTCTTTAGTTTCTGCCTGGCTTTGTTTCTTCAAGGGCAGGTTCTTTGAGTCTTCCTTGTCCTGAATGCTTAATTTGCTTCCCCAGCAATCAGTTTCAATAATGTCATGCACAAAACGAAGCTGGTTTTCAGAATCAGAAAAAGTGGCAGTGTCTAGCTCTCACACTTTCATTTGGCATGTGGGAGTACGTCCAGGCCAGTGTAGCATTTTACATAAAGTTGATGTGAAGATTATTTTCTTATATTTTCATTTTGAACACAGGACTTTTTTGTGTACATATTTTTGCATATCTCTGAAGTGCATTCTTGTAGAGAACAAGACTGGAAGGCCTAATATTTTAACCAATTTTCTGTGTACGGCTGAAAGAATTAGAGGGTGAGTTCAATAGAGCTCATAGGGCAAAATCTGGTTTTAATGTTATAGACACTGAAATTCAGTCACCAACAAGCCTGCTGATGCAGGATTTACATAGCTAATGTAGAGAAGGGCCTGTTCAGTGACAGGTGCTCAGCCAGGGGTTGAAAAAGACCTATCCTCATGCTCTTCCATTGCATCTCTTAAGACCTTAGCACCCCCTACATCCACTGCAAGGAAAAGTCAGTCAGGAGACCAACAACTGGATCTTCTGGAAGAAATTCCCACTCGGCAATTCATTGATGCATTTCCTGTATGGACTTTCTTAATATCTTCTTCTTGTTGTTGTTGTTAAAGACAGAAAAAAAGCCAGTTGATTATATCCAATGTCTAGAAATACAATGGCCAGTCTCTTGCACACCAAAAACATTTTATTTAGAACACAAGACTATTCCCATGATATTGCAGGAGTCCCAAAGACTTGAAGTCCAAGAACTTTTGACAAGAACTGAAAATGCAGAGGAACAGTAAATAACCTTAGCCTCATCCTGCAATTACAAGAAGGGTGACAGTGATCAAAGAAGAATTCCTTTCATTTACTGCTTCTTCTTGGCATCTGTCATTACAAAAAGAGAAAATTTCAGGTGACTTTATTGTGTGCTTAAGGCTTTTCTCTATTGACCCCTTCACAGGTGGGAGATTGGGAAATGGAGCACCTGCAGTCTCACTTGTGGGGTTGGATTGCAGACACGGAATGTCTTCTGTTCTCATCTGCTGTCAAGAGAAACTAATGAGACCATCATTTTGGCAGATGAATTGTGCTATAAACCTAAGCCATCCCTTGTGCAAGCCTGTAACCGCTTTGACTGCCCACCATCCTGGTATCCTACAGAATGGCAAGAGGTAAGAATGTATGTGTAATCTCATTTTATGACAGTTAAAAGTAGCTACTTATGCATTATGGATGGAGCATTCTGCTTTAGCCCATCAAGAGGATTCATTAATCACTCCAAGAAGCCATTCAAAAACTGAAAAAGTTTGCCTTTTTACAAATGCATAATTTTCAGAGATAAATAATGACTATACCTACTTCTAATGCAAAGTTAATGTAAACTATTCATATCTGGCTGTAGATTCCAGACAAAAATACATGGAATATAAGAGTCAGCTGCCATGAGTGGATTTGGGTTAGCAATGTCAAGGTTTCTAGGAATACAAAGCTATAAGGATCAAGAAGGAGAGAATCTCTAAAGCGTGTTGAGTATTCCATATATTCTCAAATAATAATTCAGTCCAGGATAGGAAATGATCCTCATCTTTCAGAGTCACAAATGAGTGTTAGGCTCTTCCCTATGGGAGATGGATACCTTATTTACCCTAACACTGAAAGTTGTTTCCTACCCAATGGATCTGTACAAGAATTTCCATCTTTGGAATGCAACCTGAAATGAGTTTGTTTGCTGCCATCTGATTGCAAATAATAACACTTGTGTAATTCAAAAAACCTTAAAGAGGCTTCTGTTGGATATAACATTGCACAGGAAGAAAGGATCCTGCCATGTCATCATGAGGGAAGGAAATATTTGCTGTGGTGGAGGTGCAAGCAAAAGGCCTATTTAAATCTTTGATTCTACTGGATGCAAAGATTCATTTCATCCTATGAGAAAAATATGGTGCTTGCATATTCCTACACAGTCTCCATCTATAAACTCCTTCCTAACAGCCAGGGAGATGTTAAAGTACTCACTAAATGAAGTTGAAAAGTCTGTGAAGCTGTACTTATGGGTCAGCTCTGGGTTTGGGCAGCCAACCCAGTAGCAAAGATTTGTGTCACACTGACATTCTGCCGAATCTAGATAACTATCCTATAGCGTTAGTCCTATGTTTAAAAGAATTCAGTGATATTTCATGCTTTAATTTGTCTGCTGATGTTCACATACATGTATTTGCTTAGTTGTATTTTTGAATATTTCTAGCTATACTCATAAATGCTTTATTTGTAAATACCAAATAGTATTCTACTAGCACACAGCATAATAAAGGCATTTCAAAGTTAGCATATGCTAGAACGAGTGCCTATGCTCATTAACATCCTATAATTGGCAAAAAAGTCTTTGCAGAAATAAATTTTCTGTAAGTATATGAACAATCAGAAGAGACATACGTTACAGCTTCCTGAAAAATTGATTTTCCTCTAACAATGACCATTTGCTATAAGCCATCCTAGAATGGTACCAAAATAGTTACGACTAGAGCTATTGTAAAACAGACATTTTTCAAAATTTGAAAATCTTCCTCAACTATGTGAATACTTATATTTCTGCCTGTCTAAAATAATGTTTTGACCATTTTTTTCTCTGCTCTCCTACATGCTATCTTTCTGAAAAGTGTAGCAGATCTTAGGGAGGAGGGACCTCAATCAATTATGAAGTCTTTAATAAGCATATTAATCTTGAGTTTAATCAAGCTGCTCAGTTCACACCTTTTGTTTTAGCTGCTGCCTTCTCTGGCTGGGTGGAGAGAAAGAACCTGGGTTGCAGGTCATTGCTGCAGCTTAACAAAGGTCATATCATAGCTCTGCTGCTCTTCCACAGGCTTTGCAAGCTGACCAGCTATGTCAGCTCCTCATCCCTTGGGCACTGCGTATTTCCTGTGCTTACCTTTCACCAGGAGAAAACAGCACAAAAAATGTACTTCTCTACTTACTGGCTTCTGCCTCTGTTTAGATAAATATAGTGCAAGAAAAAAAAGCAAAACAAGCAAACAAAAAAGCCTAATCCATCAAAATTAAGTTCCATTCTCTCAGTTTTTAAAGACATCTGTCTTCCTGCTTTACACCACCAATTCTGTACAGTTATTTCCATCCTGTAGAAAGCCAGGCCTCGCAGTTCAGTGTCACACGTTTCCCTTCGATGACCTCCATGTGAAAAGCTGCACCATCAGGAGACTGTGTTGCACTTAAGAATTACTACAGCTGTTGGCTCCTGAAATGTGTGAGGGAAAAGGTCATTTGAACAAGATGCAAGTGGCTGAGACTTCTCTTGGAGGTGAGCTCCAGCTATGCTGCAAAGATGCCATGGACCCTACAGCAGAAGAAATTCTTTCTTTACATTAAGGGATCCACAACACCTCCCCTCTCCACAGATCCTTCCGAGGGTTTCCCATATACGGGAAGACAGAGGGCCATGTAGGCAAGTGCCCTCTTCACCCTGAGGAAGGTTATTTAAAACTTCACCAACACTGGAGGGTAACATCTGGTCGCCACACAGCCTGATTTGAAGCCATTTCTTTGGTAGCATCTGTGGAGTTTGTCATGCTCTTCAGAGCACTCTCTTACAATAGTTTCAAGCAAACAAACAAAACAAGATTTAAACTTAAGAAAGGGTTGTCTGACTTAAATGCCATTAGAAGCCCCAGTGTTCTTGGCAGATAAACACATGATAATTATCAGTGCTGTAACATTCCAAGCAATTTTTTAAATATCTCTTTACAGAATCAAGACTATTTATTTTTAAATAGTTCTTTTTCTTAGCTAAATCCATTAGGATGTTTATCTTGCTTTAAGTACTGTGCCTCTGGAGGGAAGTGGATATGATCTTTCCTTTTGTCATGGTTTAAGCCCAGTCCGTAACTCAGAACCATGCAGCTGTTTGCTCACATCCCCCTAACTGCCCCCTCCAGGCAGGAGGGGGGGAAGAACTGAATGAATGCAAACCCCACAGGTTGAAATAAGAACAGTCCAGTAACTAAAGTACAATATAAAACTAATAATAATAATTACCAATATTGTTGTTGGTTTTGTTATGATTATTATTGTTATTATCATTATTATTATGTAAATAACAAGGGGAGACAATATAAAACTAAAAGGGGAAAGGAAAAAAAAAACATAAACATAAGTGATGCACAATGTAATTGCTCACCACCTGCTGACCGCTATCCAGCTCTACCTGGGCAGTGATCTGCCCTTCCAAGTGACTCCCCACAGTTTATATACTGGGCATGACGTGCTGTGGTATGGAATACCCCTTTGTCTAGTTTGGGTTGGGTGTCCTGTCCCTGCTTCCTCCCAGCTTCTTGTGCCAGAAGCATGAGAGACTGAAAATTCCTTGAACAGGGTAAGCACTGCTGAGCAACAACTAAAACATTGTGTTACCAGCATTGTTCTCAGACTAAAGCCAAAACACAGCACTGCACCAGCTACTAGAAAGGAGGAAAATAACTGTTGCAGCTAAACTCAGAACACCTTTCTACAGGTCCCTATCGATATCTACTCTGCAAACCTCGAATGGCAAACACCCGCTAGTAAATGGATGGTTGCACTCAGAAAGTTGGTCTCAACAGCTAGATGCCTATATGCAGATTGGTGACAGTTGGTGCTCCTCAGGGGACATTATTGGCACCAGTACTGTTCAACTCTTTTTTCAGCAACATGGACAATAGGATTGAGTGCATCCTCAGCAAGTTTGCCAATGACACCAAGCTGTGTGGTTCGGCTGATATGCTGGAGAGAAAGTATGCCATCCAGAGGGATCTTGACACACTTGAGAGGTGACCAATGCTAACCTCATGAAGTTCAACAGTGTGAAGTGCAAGGTCCTGCCCATGGGTCAGGGCAATCTCAATTTCCAGCTTGGCAGAGACCAGGTGGAGAGCAGCCCTGAGGAGAAGGACTTGGGGGTGTTGGTCGATGAGAAAATGAACATAAGCCGGCTTCACTGTGCGCTCACAGCCCAGAAAGCCAACCGTATCCTGGGCTGCATCAAAAGGAGTGTGACCAGCAGGTCGAAAGAGGTGATCCTGCCCCTCTACTCTGCTCTGCTCTCATGAGATCCCTGCCTGCAGTACTGCTTTCAGCTCTGAGGCCCCCAGCACAGGAGGGACGTAGACCTGCTGGAGCAAGTCCAGATGAGGGGCACAAAGATGATCAGGGGGCTGGAGCACTTCTCCTATGGAGACAGGCTGAGAGAGTTGGGCTTTTTCAGCCTGGAGAAGAGAAGGTTTGTGGGAAACCCTACAGCAGCCTTCCAGAATTGAAAAGGGATCAACAAGAAACCTGGTGAGGGACTTTTTACAAGGACATATAGTGATAGGACAAGGGGGAATGGTTTTAAACTGACAGAGGGGAGATTTAGATTAGACATCAGGAAAAAAAATTTCTCTGTGAGGGTGGTGATGCACTGAAACAGGTTACCCAGAGAAAATGTGACTGCCCCATCCCTGGCAGTGTTTAAGGCCAGGCTGAACGGGACTTTGAGCAACCTGGTCTAGTGGAAGGTGTCCCTGCCTGTGGCAGAGGGAGTGGAACTAAATGGTCTTTAAGGTCCCTTCCAACCCAAACTGTTCTGTGTTTATATGATTCTACTAAATCTTCATTGTCCTTTGGTTCGTTATTGAATTAAGCGCCACAGTTTCAGTCTCTGCATTTTTTTTTTTAGTTGTTTGGGGATATCTTTGCTCCAAAAATAATTATGCTCCAAAGATAATTAGAACAGTGGCTTGACAACACAGTCAGCGTGGGAAAACAAGTAACATTTTCATATATTTCCCTAGCTATTTTTCCTCAATATTGTAAAAAGTCCTTTCTAAATCTTCAAGTGTCAAGCCTTAGAAAGCAACTGGAAGACCTGCTGAGAGAAAAATGTTTAGTCCCTCTGCAGATGCTTTATCTTACTGTAGAGTAGTAGCAGAGAATTCATTTTTGAGAGTAAGGCCAAAACTTGTACAGCTGTAGTCCCACCACCTTGAGCAGATGGCAGTGGAAGAGATGAGGATGGCCTGGGAGAGATGAGGAGTAGGACAATCCCTTCCTCAACTGCCCTTGTAAGCAGGACTACCATAAAATGACATACTTTCAAACATTCAGCTACTGCCCCAAAACAGTAACAGTTATCATGCTGAGAGACAGTTGTTTAGCCCATTATTTTTCATTAATAATTGCCTTTTTTCACAAGTTTGAAAGACACTAGCTTCCCTGCCTCACAAAAAATAGAAATGATGGTTTTGCCTGAATCCTCTTCCTTGTATGCATGTGTGTGGATGCTCATAGGTATGTGCTGAGGCAGAAGGATGTCCTGCTTTCCCTCTCTGATTTCAATGGTGACCATCAGTTCTTAACTTTACTTATCATTCACACATCGTTGTATGAGCGGGACACTAAAGGAATAACTACTGTGGCAGGTACCAAGGCCACCATTTCACCAGCAGTTTACAATGACTGCTACTAAAGGAGAAAATAGTTGCTGCTGGAATCTGTTTCTTGCCCTTACAACACCTATTCCTTTATATCTCCAGAAGTGCCGTGCAATCACGCAGCGGTCCGGGTTAAAGCTAGCCAGAAATATAATTAGTTTTAACTGAGATTAATTTCCCACATTTGTGTTCACTTCAGAGCCACACAAATGCTTATGCCAGAATATGGGAAAAGGCAGCACAAAACCAGGAATGACTGGCTAGCAGACTTGGGTTTATGGGTTTTCATCTTTGGTGTCTGCCTTGCCTTATGTTTGTTTAAGCTAATTGCTGAACTAGGCATAATCAGGGAGCATTGTGGGATGATGTCACTCTGGTAGTTGGTACCCTGTCAAAGTCTCAGATCCCTCATAAAGAAGTGTTAGGAGATACTGGGCTTGGCTCTGCTCAGAAGCTGTGGGGAGCAGGAATATCAGGAGACACAGTTCAGCCACATCTTACCTACTTGTGTGAGTGAGATGCAACCACCCTGTGATACAAGCACCCTGTGATACAGTACTTTTCTCTATTGTAATGGTGCTGTAGGATCATTTTGAACAGCAGAGCACATTAGTCAGATGGGAAATATTTGAGTGAGAATCCTGAAAAAACTACTGTTTCATATTTTCTGTAAACACAAGCAGATGTTGTTGTTATTGATTACCCCTTTTCTTGGAAAAATGCGAGGGCTGGAAGCTTGCACTACAGAAAAATCAACAAAGACCCCAGGGCAGTGTAGGCTCCAGAGGTGAAATGTAAGTCCAGGCACAGCTGAAGTGCAGTAATCCAGGATTGGCCTAGAAGAGAATTCTTGCAGAAAGGATGAATCATATTACTGCATTTGGCTCTCTCTAGCACTTACCAATAGAGTTTGGTGTTGAGTAGTAAGTTATTCTTCTCAGAACAAAGTTGTGTAAGCGACTGAAGGGCAAGAAGCAAGAAAAGATCTATTTTATCATTTTATCTAGTGGCAATGGAAGGACATGAAAACTTCCTGAGATCTGACTGATTGACAGAAGGAACATACTTCTGTTGTATTCATACAATGACTAACCCATTTTGGCTCTTGTATGTGATGACAGTGGTAGGCAATCTTGCAGTAATACCTTTAGTCATATTTTTCTTGATTTACTCTCTCCTTAGGAATGAATTATCTTCAAATGAAAGGTTGATAAATGTTTTGTTGAAAATTAAAGTATTGTTTTACTTGCTTAATTTTTTTAACCCTTTGATCTTTGTAGCAGTTTAAGTAAGCAGGAAGAAAACTATTTTTATTCATTAGAGAGCAAACCTAATGGAATATAAATATTTTTTTTCTACATTCCTTTTCTATCTTTCAAGGAAAATGCATATCCTAAATAAATAGGCATTAGTTCATGCAGCTCTGTCTATGTGAGAGAGAAGGACCCTTCATGACTGCAAGATTTTCTAAAACAGTCCCTTTTTAACTGCTTGAGTATAAGTTTTAATACTTCTTCATACCGTTTTCTGTTTTTCAAGCATAACTCCCATGTTGCAAGCTATAAGCAACTTCTGGTCACACCACTGCAGTGCAAGCTCCCCCTTCTTCTTTGCTAGGAGAAAAAGAGTTGAGCTAGCTGGACAGAGCAGCTAGTCCAGTCCAGCTAGAACTGGGGAGCTTTCATCAGTCTCAAGAAAAGGATCCTCAGGAGAAAGGACTGAGCAATCAAGTTTACAAAAAAGATTCAGGAAAGCTATTAAACCTACTTGTTCAAAACTTCCTGCCCTGCTTGGCTAGAAAATGGATACAGAAAGGGATATCTGATTAAAGAAAGAGGGGAGGTGGGTTCTCTTGATATTAATAATTCCAGTTCACTTTGATGCAAATAAACCTTCCTCCTTACCTTCTGGAAAGAGTACACACTGCTGTCATGTCAGCCATAAGTATGAAAGAAGTGCCTGGATATCTAGTGGTTTATTATATTAATCTTATAAACCAGTTACTGAGATTAATAGCAAATTGCAGCTGACATACAGCTTCTGTATGAATTAAAAATCAGAGAAATGCCATAGTGAAAGAAGTGTTCAAGGACAGGAATTCTGGGCTTGACAGTTAAGTTTTGAGCTGCACTAGCAACAGACCTCATGCAGGTCAGAAACAAGAAATAAGAAAATTACAAAAAGAAGAAAAGGCAAAGTGATAAAGTGGGGAAATTTTTATTTATCACACTCTCAAATATCCATTTGTTTTCTTGCCAGTACACACCTTTTTTGAAAAGCTAAATTTGAATATGTAGTTCAGGCTAACTATTTTAGAAGTAGTTATCTAATATTCTTAATCAAATCTCAGAAATGCAGGTCTTGAATCATCTGCTGCTGGAGATGACTTTTCCACTCTCTTCAGCACTGTCAGTAGCACAGTCAAAACTCAGACAGCCATATTAGGATGTAGATCTTCCACACGATGTGCAAGTGTCTCATTTTTCAGTTGGTGGTTACAGGAAAGGACAATGTTTCCATGTCCGTAACTGCCGTTCTCACCTATTGTTTCCATGTCTTTTGTACAAACATCTGAAAACAGAACACTTCAGAAATACTGAAGCAATTTTTCTAGATATTAGCAAAATACACTGCTTCTACTGTCTAAAATATTTTTGACATTTATAAAAGAAGTCTGCTTTGACATCTCTGAATTATTTTATATGTATATATTTTCTACATGGCTAATGTTGAGTGTTGATTTCTACCCAACTTCACAAGTAATATTTGCTGCAAGTTGCCATTGTGCGAGAGTGATGTGTGGCTGACTTTGATGTCCCACAGTGTTCACAGACATGTGGCAATGGTGTCCAGAAGCGAGATACACTTTGTAAGCAGCATCTGGCGGATGGAAGCTTGCTAGAACTGCCAGAAACCTTCTGCTCCACACCAAGGCCAGTTACCCAGCAAGTCTGCAAAAATGAGGATTGTCCCAGTGAGTGGCTTCTCTCTGACTGGACACAGGTATGCTATTTTTATGCATGAGTATTGTTCTGCTCCTGGTGATTAAGCTCCTCAATCATTTGGGATGGAGGAGTCAAATGACCTTAGATTGCACAAGGTGTGTTATTCCCAATTTTGCCCTGTAATCTGTCCCTATCATCCTGGTAGGGGATGTGATCACTAGCTCAATGTTATTGTTTGGAGATTGCATCTGCAGATGTGCTTTAGCAATCCAGCCAAACCATTAAGACCACCCTTCTGGCATAAACACAATCCATGCTCAAAACAATAAATCCCTGCCTCTGTCCATGACTATGCTTATGTTCATCCAAGGCATCAATGAATAGTAATCTTTACTCCCCCAGGCTAAATGCTTTTTCTTCCCAAAGGCTGGCTGTTCTGTTGTCAATAGCTTTTTCCTCTTGGAGCCTTCCCCTGTGATGCAGAGAAGAGAAGGAAGGGATTCCTGCAGTCTGCTATAGTCACATCATTACAGACTCCAAGCTTCCTTCATTCTAGGACACTGCTCTTGCAATGTTAGCTAGCTACTTCCTTCCTTCAATTTAGGGTTGGCAGAACTAACGCAATGTACTGAATTCTCTTGCACTTTCCCAGGCTCCCTTTCTGGCCCCAACTGGCTTAAGAAAAAGAAAATTTATAACAGTGTAACTGAAAATATAATTTGACATTTAAATGACAGTAAACATGAAAATCATTCCTCATCTTGCAATCTCTGCCATCTCTCCTAGTTCTCTTTCATGTAAGGAGGTGGAAATTGCTTTAATTGTGAAACACCAGTTACCTAACAGAGCTGTCCCAGCTGCACTCTGTGTTGATCTATTTTGATATTTTACTCAAATAAGTAGATATTCCCATGAAGTCTGCTGCCAGGAGAAACATAGACATTCTGGCAGTGAAGATGGTAATTCTGTTCCCAAGCTGTCCTCCTTCATAAGCAGTTGCAATGTGATTTATGTTCTTACCTTTAATGTGTTTTCCCCACCTCACTTCATCTCCAATTCCTGTTGCCTATACCTCCTGCATCTACAGAAGTGCATGTGTATATTTGTGCTTCCAGCTTTACAGCACTCATCCCACTTTCCATGACCTTTACCGACTGCTGTCTGGGTCCCAGTGCAATGCTGTATGCGTTATATACATATGATGCTATTATTATTATATAATTATGATTTATATACATATACAGCATATATGATGCTGTTTACATAAATATAAAAAGAAATAGGCATGCTGAATTCCACTGAACAATGCCCATCACTGCATTGTGCACCACAGGTTAATAGTAATTAATACTCCTTTCTGTATGACGTGTGGTAACTACCAGCCTGAGGTAACTCACTGGCATCTGAAACACTCATAGAATCATAGAATCGTAGAATAGTTAGGGTTAGAAAGGACCTTAAGATCATCTAGTTGCAAACCTCCTGCCATGGGCAGGCACACCTCACACTAAACCATGTTACCCAAGGCTCTGTCCAACCTGGTCTTGAACACCGCCAGGGATGGAGCATTCACAACCTCCCTGGGCAACCCATTCCAGTGCCTCACCACCCTAACAGGAAAGAATTTTTTCCTTATATCCAAGCTAAACTTCCCCTGTTTAAGTTTTAACCCGTTACCCCTTGTCATATCACTACAGTCCCTAATGAAGAGTCCCTCCCCAGCATCCCTATAGGCCCTCTTGACCCTATGAGGTCTCCATGCAGCCTTCTCTTCTCCAGGCTGAACAGCCCCAACTTTCTCAGCCTGTCTTCATACAGGAGGTGCTCCAGTCCCCTGATCATCCTTGTGGCCCTCCTCTGGACTTGTTCCAACAGTTCCATGACCTTATGTTGAGGACACCAGAACTGCACACAATACTCCAAGTGAGGTCTCACAAGAGCAGAGTAGAGGGGCAGGATCACCTCCTTCTACCTGCTGGTCACGCTCCTTTTGATGCAGCCCAGGATACGGTTGGCTTTCTGGGCTGTAAGCGTACACTGAAGCTGGCTCATGTTCATTTTCTCATCGACCAACTCCCCCAAGTCCTTCTCCACAGGGCTGCTCTGAATCTCTTCTCTGCCCAACCTGTAGCTGTGCCTGGGATTGCTCCGACCCAGGTGTAGGACCTTGCAGTTGGCATGGTTAAACTTCATGAGGTTGGCATCAGTCCACCTCACAAGCATGTCAAGGTCCCTCTGGATGGCATTCCTTCCTTCCAGCATATCAACTGAACCACACAGCTTGGTGTCATCGGCAAACTTGCCGAGGGTGCTCTCAATCCCAACTCATCTATTTATTATTTCTTTATCAATTATTTGATTCAGGAATTTTCCTGCACCCTCAGTAATTTTGCAGATGACAACAATTTGGCTGCTGGTGATCTGCTGAAGGGTAGGAAGGCTCTGCAGAGGGATCTGGACAGTCTGGATCGATGGGCTTTTGCCAGTGGTATGAGCTTCAACAAGGCGAAGTGCCAGGTTGTGCATTTGGGCCACAGCAACCCCATGCAACACTCCAGGCTTGGGGAAGAGTGGCTGGAAAGCTGCCCAGTGGAAAAGGACCTGGAGGTGCTTATATACAGAGCCGAACATGAGCCAGCTTGTGCCCAGGCAGCCAACAAGGCCAATGACATCTTGACCTGTATCAGAAATAGTGTGGCCAGCAGGCTGCACCTCGAATCCTGTGTTCAGTTCTGGGTTTCTCACTACAAGAGAGACACTGAGGTGCTGGAGCAGGTCCAGAGAAGGGCAATGAACCTGGTGGAGGGCCTTGAGAGCAAGTATTACAAGGAACGGCTGAGGGAACTGGGGTTGTTTAGTGTGGAGAGGAGGCTCGGGGTGGTGGGGTCCTTATCGCTCTCTACAACTAGCTGAAAGGAGGATGAGCTAGAAAGTGGCTCATCTCTTTTCCCAAGTAACAAGTGATAGAACAAGAGGAAACAACCTCAACCTGCACCAAGGGCGGTTTAGACAGGATATTATGAAAAATTCCATCACCGAGAGGGTGATGAGGTATTGGCACAGGCTGCCCAGGGAAGTGGTGGAAACACCGTCCCCAGAAGTGTTCAAAAAACATGTAGGCAAGGTGCTTAATGACATGGTTTAGTGATGGACTTGGCAGTCCTGGAGTAATGGTTGGACTTGATTATCTTAAAGGTCTCTTCCAAGCTAGTTGATTCTGTGATTCTGTGATTCTATAATTCTAACATATCTGCAACAGTAAAGCTCAAATACTAAGTTTAGGCCAGATTTTAGCAGAATAGGATATAGCTGTGAAGTACAACTCAATGTGGTCTGCTCTTGGCTATGAGCAGGAGATCTAGCCAGCACATGCAGGCATAACAGAAACAAAATGCAAAGACAAGCTTTGTACTGTAGCACAGTACCATTGATACAAGGGGCACCATCTGAGAGAAAAAGTACTAAACGGGAAGATTCAAAGTCTCAGAAGACACAAAATACCTGATATTTTGTCTCCCCACTCTGCCTACACCGTTTGTAACTGAATGGCTGGGTGCTGCTCTGCCTCATTCCACTCCAACATTTTGAAAGCTGTAACAGATCTATTCCATGGTATGAGTATACAGTGTGGATATGGGAGGTGAGGAGGTGTGCATGACAGGAGCACCTTTTACTTTTAATACACCTTGTTCCTAATGTTTCTTATTCTCTGCCTAGTGTTCAGTGAGCTGTGGAGAGGGCACCCAAAGTCGAAATGCTATTTGCAGAAAGATGCTGAAAACCGGGCATTTTGTCATCATCAATTCCTCATTGTGCCCACCTTTGCCATTTTCATCCTTGATCAGGCCCTGTGCTCTAGGCACCTGTACAAGTAAGTGGAAAAGATGCTTAGGAATGTCTGGGGAAAGGGGGCTTGGATGTCCATCACTAAGAAATCCATGCTGTCACCAGTTTCAAAAACTCACACTAGTGTTACTTGGTCTTGAAGAGTGGCTGCTGCTGCTGCTAAGTTTTTCTGTCTGTGAACAAGCATGCTTTAGTGATAAGGCAAGACAGTGGATGAGAGCTTTACATTTTACTGTTGGAGCTAGGTCTGAGCCAGTGTCCTGGAAGGGAGCTACTAATTTCTGGAAGAACTGGCTCAAAATTCTGACCCAAATCTAGG
Source organism: Pezoporus occidentalis (assembly GCF_034315485.1). NCBI lineage: Eukaryota > Metazoa > Chordata > Aves > Psittaciformes > Psittacidae > Pezoporus > Pezoporus occidentalis. The sequence continues at coordinate 141,917 of NW_026913136.1, read as the reverse complement.
TCTAAATTTCACAACTGGAATGTAGAGGCTCAGAGATACAACAGAGCAGCCCGAGGGCAATTGCAAATAAACTCTGTTAGAACAGCTGAAAAGAAAATGTTTGATAAGGGATATTGTTGAAGATATTTAAGAATGTATTTCATTATGTCACTTGGAACCCTCTGTGAGATTTCTAATGAACCATGCAACCTAAGTTAGATGTATTTTATGTTGCTATTTCATGCATTTTTTGTTGCCCTTCACAAGAGCAGTAGTTTCCCTGTATGCCTTTCCCTGGCTCACGAGCCAACTAGACGTGCAATAGTTTGAAAGTCAGCCTAGCTTCAGCTTAAAGCTGGCTATGAACTCTGAAACTGATAAATGTTGGATATGTTAAGGAGAAAAGAAGATCTGACATTCAGAAGCAAAGCTATGAAAAAATATTGCATGGTATTTACAAGTAATATATCTATGCTGCTTTATTTAGTGCTTCACAACAAAGATCTCTGTCATACAGATCTGGAAACTGGAAGGACATACTGAACTATTATTTAAATGATTTTAATATTAATATTATTTAAATTAATTTATTATTTGATATATAATATATTGCTATATTATATATTTATTATTTAAATTCATACTTAACATTATTTAAATTATTTTAATATTATTTAATCTATTTTTAAGCCTAATCCAGACAATTTTGTTCTATTCAACATCATTCCTTGGGGAAGCAGCACTTTCACCTCCTGACTGCTGTGTGCTGCAAGACCATGTTGCCTTTGAGGGTTCAGATGGTAAATCACAGCACACATGTCTTTGCAATGCATTTATTCAGTAAGAGTATTCATTTAAATACTTTAATAACAAGAACTACATTTCCACAGAAGTATTCTCCCTCCCAAAAAGATTTTGACTCTTGCTCTCTGGTTTCTGCATGTACCCTAGGCAGGACTACTTTTGCATTCCTAAAGGAACCTTGTTTTCCTGTTATTTTGATTGCTCCGACTTAATGTTCAGCAGCTGGTAGCCAGTTTCTCCCACTATTGTCTAATAGGTTGAATGCTGCCAGCACCAAAGTAAACTGCTTGTTTTGTTTAATGGTATCACATACTAATAGAATTAATGATATTTCAGGGCACAACAGGCCAGTTCATAAGCAAAGCCCCCACATTATGGCCATAAAGAAAGTTTACATCCAGACAAGGAAGCAGAAGAAACTACACTTTGTTGTGGGTGGGTATGCTTACCTGCTGCCCAAAACTTCTGTAAACCTCCGATGCCCTACAAGGAGGTTCCGGAAATCAATGATCACTTGGGAGAAGGATGACAAGAGGCTCATCAGCTCAGCTCACATCACCATTACACCCTATGGGTATATCAAAATCAACCGTTTGAAGCCTTCAGACACTGGGACATACACCTGTACAGCAGGGCCAGTCCAGGAGTATTTTGTAATTAAATTAATTGGAAGCAACAAGATCATTGCTCAGCAACCAGCTGGTATTAGGGAAGAAGAAACTATGAGAAAACCCACCTTAAATGAAGCCTTGAGAACAGAGGAGAAACATATCAACGGGATTCTTTTCAATGGGAGCAAAGCTGAAAAGAGAGGGCACCTTGTGGACCCCAGCAGGTGGTATGATTATATTGTCTCAAGGCTGATGCAGTACAGGGGCTGGCCAGGGGAAAATCTGGAGTCCTGGGAATCCCAGGAGTCCACAGAGAGAAACACGTCTTCAGAGGAGGATCAGAGCCGAGAGTATAGCCTGCCATTTACTCTGATCACAGAACAGAAACGCTTGGATGATATCATAAGTAATTTGTCTCAACAGCCTGAGGAGCTTAAAGATGTCTACACTGAGCAGCTTGTTATGCAGCTGGCTCATGAGGTTTTCAAGAGCCACTTAGAGCACCAGGAATCTGTTATCAAAGCATCAAGGAAAGGAGCAGATTCAACCTCAAGGGAGCACCCTGTCCACAGACATGTTTCTGGGTTTACCAGCTCCCTGAGGACATCATCTGCTGAAGCATTCCTTCCTACCTCTGTAAACCCAGCAAATGGTTTGCACAGACCTCATCAAAAGCCTGCCATCCTACGAAAGATTTCAGCAGCGCAACAGCTTTCTGCTTCAGAGGTTGTTACCCACCTGGGACAGACAGTGGTCCTAGCCAGTGGCACACTGAGCGTGCTGCTTCATTGCGAAGCAGTAGGAAACCCAAAGCCCACCATCAGCTGGGCTAAGAATGGAGAGGAGGTGAAATACAATGATAGGTAAAACATATTCTTTAACTTCTTAAAAAATAACTGATGTTTTGGCGCTTCAATTTTCCTGTCAGTCCCACACACAAAAGCGTATTTTGCTACAGTTTGGTTTCATACTGAAAGAAGGGCTAACACATATGAAGTGGTAAACAGGGTGTTGTAACTCTTCAGCAAGGTCTGGATACTGGGTCAGTCTGGCAGACAAGAGCTTTACTTATAGAATCATAGAATAGTTAGGGTTGGAAAGGACCTTAAGATCACCTAGTTCCAAACCCCCTGCTGTGGGCAGGGACACCTCACACTAAACCATGTCACCCAAGGCTCTGTCCAACCTGGACTTAAACACCGCCAGGGATGGAGCATTCACAACTTCCCTGGGCAACCCATTCCAGTGCCTCACCACCCTTACAATAAGTAAAATGAAGAGTTGTAAAGTACTAAAGTACATAATGCCCAATGCAGTCAACTCCATGTCTGGAGGCTGTGACCCTTAGTGTGTTTTCCCATCTGAAGGTGCAGATTTCTGCTCTGGAGATTGATTTTGACGTATAAAAATTATTGTTTATTACTATTATCCTCTGGGTATCTCCTCATTAGGGGTGTGAATTGCATTCCTCACAGTGCTTCAGCAGGGCCTGTCTGACATGGCTGTGGTAGCAGAAGATGAAGGGAGTGAGCCTTCTGCCTTCCACATGTGTATCTGTGTTAAAAATTGCCGCAAGATAAATCTCAGGGAGACACTTCAATCACCATTCCCTATGTATGTTCTGATCAAGACTGGAAATTGTGGAACCATACTTAATGGTTCTTTGCAGCTGTGCTGTCATCTCAACACACCAATTTCCAAGCATTAGCCTTCTGATATGAGTTGATGCATCCTGGTTTTTTCAAACTCATGTGCTTGCCTCAGGTGTACCCTGTAAACTTGAGTAACAAAATGCTTTTATCAGCACACCACAGAAATTATGCTGGTTTTCCTTCAGGTAGACTTTAGCTGCCTGTCATTCCACATTATTCATTTGTGTGCAAAAGCACACAAAAAGAGATTATTTTCAATGCTAGTTATATGCATAACTGTGTTGATAACATAACATTTTTCCCATATGTATACTTGAGACTTTATAATTTGGTGCTGTTCTGTGAGAAAGGATAGGTAGAGAGTATAAACTGCCTCTTACAAGGCAGTTTTATTAACAAACACGGTACAACAAAATAGCCCAGGGATCTGCTTTCAGCTGTTTCTGCACAAGATACTGACCTCAGTTAAGGTATGTGAATTTACTTATAAGGTCAGCTTGTGAAATGAGAAAAGATGGAGTCAAGGGAAAAATTTCCAGTGTTTTGTCTGTGGGTCATCCAGTAAAGTCCTGACTTAGGTACAATCACTTGTTCTACTGAGTTATACAATTGGTTTATTGGCTCCTTTCTCACTTTGGCAACTGAATCTCTCCAAAATCATTGGGGTTTTTGAATGTACTGAATTTCCTGGTTCTTGTCTCTCAGTGTCTGAAGGCTAGTAAGCATGTTAGGTTTAGCACAAAAAATTGTAAATTTTGCAGCGGGGCACACTTAAAGCAAGAATGTATCTCTTGTGGAAATCACATGCAGTCCTAATTAAGACTTGGGCCTGTAGTATCCCTTTATTTGGCCATATTCCTGTCAAAATATCTTCATGGCCCCCCAAAAGTTTCACATATAGATTCTCATTGCCAGTGAATTTTGCCATTAAAGGACTTTTTTTTTTTCCCTCTACTTGAAATAAGTTTGATTTCTATAGTATGCTTGGAAGGGAATAGGAGTTAAATAAAGTCCACATGTGGTTAATGATGGACACTATACTTGCACACCATATAAGCAGCCATGGTGTAGCAACAGGCAAATTCATTTAGCTGACAATAAAAGTCTTACAGTTTCTGAAATTTTAGTTTAGATTTTTATTTTATTTATTTTATTTTGTTTTGTTTTGTTTTATTTTACAATGTCTTTCAGTCATTTTCTTTCCATTTAGTTTGGCTGAAATATTATTAAATGCTATGTTGTATTTCTGAATTTTCAAGCAACTATGTGGTTTAAAATTTCTATCAGAAAGACTCAGGGAATTATAGTTTGTTTGCTAGTCAGTAGCGTTGTTCATTGACAACTTTTCTTTAAAGGTTAAGGCAGTTTCCACTTTATGAACTTCCTTCTGTGTTCATCACTTATGGTTCTGCCAGGTTTGTGGGTGGGGAAGGAAGTGAGCAGTACTGTGGGCTCCAGAGGTACTCAGCATCTGTAACATTGGAGTTAATGTTTAGAAATCATGGTGCATATATAATTGGGTTGTAGATGTTTTACTGGGTTCTTAACAGCAGTATTCTGGTTTTGGCTCAGAAAGCTCTTGCTGGCTGCCAATCAGTTGTGTAGATGGAAGCCACGGTTTCAGCAGTCTCACAGGGTACTGCTGTATACTGCAAGACCATCTGGATGATGTGGTGTTTGGTACGCTTGAGCAGTCTTTCAGGTCTGCAGCTTGTCTTCTTCATACTTTGCCAGCCACTGAATAGAGAAGAGAAACCAGTTTTCCAGCCCACCTCTCTCTTAATGGGAATAAAAAAAAATATTAGATGGGCCTTTCTGTACTAGCGTCAAAGAGGGGCACTTTCGGTGAGGAATGTCAGAGTTTTGTTGAAGTCCTTTAGCTTATGCCCAACTCAGTATAATGAGATTCTCAATGTATCTGTTTTGCATTGTGACTTTTAGAATGTAGGCTGCTGGATTTAGGTTGTGTGATAGCTATCTGTATTGTGTATTAACAAATATTGAGATAAGGGCACCCACATTTATGTTTTGTGGCTGTGGACTTCGTCTAGAACAGTGATTTGGTAACAAATGGCTCTATTCCTATCACCTCCTTCCATGAGCTGTTCTACTCACCTGAAAGTATTTGACTCCCTCTATGTAGCTCCACTTGTGAAACTTACTTAATTTCTTTAATTATAGTCTATTGTCACTAAAAGATATAACACAGGCCCCCCCCGAAAAGTGTTTGTTCCTCAATAGAATGAAAACGTATGACACAAAAATCTTCAGGAGTTAAACATACCTGTGTGGTTCCAGTAAAGGATCCTTGACTTGAGTCTGCATATTCACCCTGAGTGCATATTCAACATGAGTGTCCATACTCTCTCCTAAGGTTAAAATGTCAGATTAATAGCAGCATGGGTTCTGAGTGCAGCTTCAGAACTTCAGAGCCTAGTATCTATACCAAAGTCTGGAGACATCTGTAATGATGGAAAATGTTTACTTTGAAAGAAAATCCAGATTAGCTTCTTTAGGAATCCATTTTAAAAGTGAAAAATTTTTGAGGGATTTATGCATTATTTAGCAAGCCTTCCAAGAATGCCATAATTTTCATAACTATGAACCCATTTTTACTGGATAATTCAACTTTTCTGAAACAGAAATGTATTTTATAAGTGGACATGAAGCAGAAGGAAAACAGTAGGTGATACAGAGTTAAGTGTTTGCAGGGTGTCATCTGAATTACTCACTGATGTATGTTCTGTAAAATACATTTTTGTCTTGGAAACAATGCAGTGTGGAGCAACTGAGATGAAGCTGATTAAACATTAAGCTGTATTATTTTAAGTACAAAAATGAGATTCTGAAGACAGGCTGCTGACAGAAAGAAGTGCTACAGCTGGTATTTTTTTCACCACTGACAAGCAACTCAATACCTAACAAAAACAGCAGTCAATGAGCAAATAGGGGATCCAGCCAAAATCATTCTATACAAAGACAGTTGACATTTCTGCTTTCAAGAAAAGTGGCTATGCCAAATTGTGACACACAAATATCAAAAAGAACTACAGAAAAGGACACTGGCTTTGTTTCTAGAGAACGACATTAAAACTTGGGTTGAAAATTTAGGAAGATGGCATTGTGTTGTAGTTATGGTCCCCTGGGTTTTGCAAGATGCAATATTAAGCAAGGTCTTTCCTCAACCTAAAGGTGACAGAAGCAATTCATAAAATCTTTTTTTAGGGGTTTGTAGGTATTAGTTTGATGTAGAACTGACTAATCAGCTTACATACTATATTTGCACACATGCAGGGAGAACACACACAGCCTTCAACTGTTACACACTAGTACAGTTTGGGACAAATTTTGAAGCTCTAATGAATTCCATGTAGAGATTGAATCAGTCAGTGTTAAACCAAAAGATTTATGTGTGAGATAGTAAGGCATACTAAGACTGGTTTTGTAAATAAAGGAATTTGTTAGTTGCTGGCTTTATTAACAGTGGTTAAATAGAAGCATGCTTTGTTTATGAATAAGTGGTAAGAAGGAAAAGATCCTTGAAAGCAGAAGTGGGGAGGGAATTCTTTCAACCATTGTTCTGTTGTTTTTTTTTGCTGTGCAAGCAAAAATGCATTTTTTAAAATGGTTAATGTTTATTTAGCAAATGTGCATTTTTCTAGACACTTGCAAAACTTGCTTGACAAAAGGCAGCTCTTTACTGATAATAATTATTATTATTACTCAAGAAAGGTCAAAAAAACAAATTTTAACTCTGGGTTTTTTTCCTATAATAGATTATGATGGGTGGCCCTAACCTGGTTTGTTTTAGAGACCTACCACCCACAGTGTTGTGCAAGATCAAGTATCTGCTTCTTTCTGGGCCATGACACAGCAGTTTTCACTTGGGGGTAGGAGAGGGTGGGAATGGAAAGAAACTCATCAGTTTCAGGATCTTTGAGCAGACTTTTATTGCATGTGTTTTACAGGCATATCCCTCTCCCACTTTCACCTTTGTCACTATCAATCACATCTTCAACTAAGAGTTTACATACAACAGCTACTGAAAGTTGCTGATAAGGAAATTGATTTATCATTCATTCTTAACAACAGTTTCAGCTAAAAAATTAAGAGAAAGGAAAAATAATTATGAAGTGCACCATACTGGAAGTAAAGGTACATAAGCATTCACAAGAGCCCATGGAATTAATTCTTGCTTAAACAGGTATACATCAGGACCTGATGGAGTTATACCACTGCAGAACTAGACTGTGAAAAGAAGCAGTTTATTAGACTTCTAAGGCCATATTCATTCCGTTTAACCATGAGCAATACACAGAGATCACAGTAGGCTTCTCTTACTGGCAGAGGAAAGAAACGGTTCAGCCCAAGGGGGACCTGAGTATTCCTCCCTGTCTCCACTGACTATTAGGGGAGCAGTGAGGCTGCTGAATTTGTGCAAACTGCAAAGCAATCAAAGAATTTGGAGCCCATTTCAGGTTTTGACACTGAGCCTGTGGCTCACTTCACTTCTTTCTGCCTAGCTTCTGCAGGGTTTGTGATACTTCCCTTGCAATAGTTCAGCTTTTTGCTATTGCTACTCATAACTTAGAGAACTAGGAGACAGGAAGGCTAGGCAGCCCTTTTGACATAATGCAGGTAGTGACATAGGAGAGGAAGAGGTTTCACAATCCATGGGCAGATATCCCATGTACTCAGCAACCTTTCTGTAATACACATATGTTGGGAATGAGACTAAAATTGAATTTAACTAATCACAGCTCATAGTCTCCATGTAAGACTAAATTTATTCAAAGATTTTTAAATATAGCCCAAAAGCCTGAACAAAAAAAAAAAAAAGTAATATATTCATGCTTACACAAACTAAGGGACCATTATGTCTGTCTTTCTGCTTTACTCCAGGATGCTACTTCAGCCTGATGACTCCTTGCAAATTCTAGCACCTGTGGAAGCTGATGTGGGTTTCTATGCTTGCAATGCATCTAATGCCCTGGGATCTGACTCCGTCTCTATTGCTATTACTCTAGCAGGTAACAGTTCGCTCTCTGTGATTGCAGTATGGTCACTGCTGCTTGCATGATCCTGGGCAGAAACTGCAGGGGGAGAGATTGCGGTTGATGCTGGGTGGGCAAGGTGCGTCAACAGACATACATTGGTGAAAACACAGGGTGTGAACTCTGGAAAACCCTGAGCTATAAAACCCAGCTTTCTCAGATGGTTCCTGAGATTTGCGTATTTCTACAAGAGATGAATGCTTTTTCTCACTTTCTGCATCTGACATGCTCTCAAGACAGTGTTTATGCTGGTTATTCACAGCCTATATGGGCAGTGCAGTGCAAGCCACGGAATTTGTATGCTTCGTTTTAAACCTATTGTTGCTCTCTTCAAGTCCAACTGACTGATTGAAGAACTTGCCCAGATGTACATCGGGCAAACCTAAAAAATAGCAGAGCTGAAGACCTAGCCCCTTGCAAGATCAAACCCTGTATCACATTCAATCCATTGTGGCACAGGCATGGCTGACACTGTTTCAGTTGCTGGCAAGTAGAGGTTCACAAAAAATTAACTTCTGCATTTATATTTCTCTAGTAATGGTTGAGCTCTAAAGCAGACTAAATATATTTTGTTAGTTTAGATTTCAGTTCTAGAGAAAACTCACCCAAATAAAAGTCAAGGGAAATGGGAGGTAGTGGAGGAATCCAACTTCAAGTTTCGTTGGTAGGCAATTATCAGCAGGCTCACAACCACATCAGGACTAGCAGAAGGAAAGAGCAGCAAGTGTGAATGAGGACATGTTGGGTAAGACAAAGGAACAGAAGACGTAGATAAGGATGGTGACAAGAGAGAGGGCTTTGAGGGGGATCCTGTTTATCACAAAAGCAAAAGGAAACACATTACAAATTCTAGAAAGCTCATTGATTTTTCAGCCCTCTTCATTTCACTGATCCAGAATGTGGAAATATCTGGAAGCCTCCAATGTGCAGGCAGTGACCAACAGCTGCCAATATATAGATGTATGGTTAGAGGAATTAATAGATGTTGATGATCTTGACATTTTTACACAAAATGCAGAGAAAATTTCAGGTTAGAGGAGGATAAAGAAAATCTAGGAATGCAGCAATGGCCAGCAATGAAGCTCTAATGATTAGTAAACCAACTGGAAAGGGACTTTTTCTGTCACTTAGAAGGAGAACCGCTGAATCCGTCAGAGTGGAAAACAAAGCTCTGCACCACAGCTACATATTACATGCAGGCAGAACCAAAGAGTCCAATCCTGATTACAATACTGCAGTTCAGGAATATCTTTGCTGAATCCCAGGCAGTGAAGGAGAGGTGCTGCTGCTTAAGACAGTATAGTGTTTTATAAGGAACAACTCCACGGTAAACCTATTGTGTTGCACCAGCAAGAAGCTGAACATGAGTGAAAACTGCTAATCTGTCTATATTGCTTCAGTAAGTTTAAAAGCCATAGTCTTAGCACAAAATAATTTGTGGAGATAATTTTCTATGAAACTATAGAAAAATAAACTGGCATTATGTATATGTGTGGCACACATACATAAAAAAGCCTAAAGAAAGGCTTTTTTGTTATAGTTAATTATCAAGGTTGTAGCTTAAACTTTTTAGTTGAATTACATTCATGCATCCCATACTCAAACTGAACTCTGCTTAGGAACTGGTACTCATTTCTGTCTCATATCTGAGGCAAAGAGCTGAACATCGCATAAAATGGGGCCATTAAGGATGAGTATCTTAAAATGAGATACTGAGCAGTTTTTGGAGCAAAGCAACAACCTTTTTGGCATAATGGAAGTACTTTCTCAAAAAAAAAAAAAAAAACTGGAAAACTGAAACCGTCTTTAGAGGGATCAGGAGTGGGGCTGAAAGCTTATTTCATTGAAGAATTTTCTGATTAGTTTAACACACGCATGAAAAAAAAGTGGAAAATGCATCCACTTTTCTCAATGGTTTGCTTCTCATTTGTGGGCTGGACAGCTAAAAGATTTTTAATCTTTTCATGTGATTGTGGAAAACAATTTGGAAAATAAAAGGCTGATGAATACCTGAAGAATTTTACTTTCTTATCTTTAGGTCTTCATGCAAAGCATCAAAAATTTTGGATATATTTCAACAGTAAAATGTAATATTTTACTTTGCTATTCTTAGGCATTAAAAGCATCAAAAGAAAATACCAAAAAAGCTTGAATTGATATGACAGTAATTCCAGATGAAAGGCATCTCTTCAAAGCCCTGGAAATATAGATATATGGAATAATTTATAGTTAGAGCTGAATTAAATTTTCAGGACTCTCTATGAGCTCAATGAAACCAAATGATTTTTATTTCCTTCATCTTTTCTTCCTTGATCACCTCCAGCTCAACACACTAAAAAAGCCAGTGGAAGACATTAGCCTAAAACTGCTCTTCTACAGGCAAATGATGATATCTGAACCTCTTTGTGTCTGACCATTTATTTAAGGGCGGGGGGGGAGGGTGGAATATGTTTATAGATTTTTGGAGAAAGATGAGTTTGCAAGTCTTTACTCTAGCCATTCTAAGAAAACTTTATGGTTATTGTCTGGTCTTCCCAATCCAAGTGTTTCTCCTGTAGGTTAAGGAAAACACGATGGATTTGTAGAAACAGCTTGCATGTTGCTCTAAACCTCCTGCACTATTAATGTGCCTGTAGCTATCACTCCTGCTTCTTTTTCTTGTGTTTGGCCTTTGGCAAAGGGTGGTATTTTGGTTTTAGTACCAGCAAACATCTTGCTGCAGTTTCAGTTATACCAGTGTTTATTGATTCATATGGTTCTCATGTGTGTCCATGAGGCTTTAATGCTATTCTGCCTTTTTCCATGGACTTTGCTGACACTGTATTATAAATAATATTATAAAGCGAAGGTGTCCTCATACTCCAGCATTTTCCCTTATCCACCTGTACCGTGTAAGTACTTTCACACAGAGTGTACCAGACCATCTGTCCCATGAAAATCCACTGTGCTTGATCTGATAACTGTGGTGCTTCTTTTATGCAGGAAAGCCATTGATAAAGGCATCAAGAGCTACTGTGATCAACACTGAATCTCCTGCTGTTACTGTTGATATTGGAAGCACAGTGAAAACAATCCAGAGAGCAAATGTTACCATTAGCTGCCAGGTTGCAGGTGAGAAATTTTTTGATCTCCCATGAAGCTGCCTTTGGCTATAAATTTCTGTGGTGTTCTTTGCTGAATTGGTGTCTCCAGAGGCAGCAGGGTGAAACTGAAAGTTTTTCTTAGGACTTGGGCAAACTTCATTGCTTGCATTAATTCTTAGCAGAGAAATAGTCCTCGCTTTATCAATACCAACAGGAAAAGTGTAGTGGCTTAAGAAAATTGGTCTGAGACAATATAACAGACATTTGTTAGAGATACACAGTACGATGTGAATGCAACAAATCTGATACACATTCCTACCTGTTGGGGATGTTTGGTGAGAATATATAAGCACGGACCTGACTCATTTCAATGTTGATTGAGTTCTCAAAGTCCATTCAGGTTAGTTCCTTCTTTTCCTGCCAAACTCTGATTTTTTTTAAATTAGGACATGTTAGTACACTCGTCTTCTGATTTTTCTTTTTTCACCTTGGGAGTGCAGGAATTCAGGAGAATTCTGCTGAAACAGGGTTCTCCCTGAAACTGTTTTCCAGACAGAGACTGAATGTCCCTCAATCTCGTAACGGTAGTTTGCCTCTTTCCAATGGTGACCAATCTGCGTGTTGCAGTCCTATGGTTGCTGGTGGCAATGGTCTGTATGGAGAGGAGGGTAAGGGAAAAGAGAGAGATGGGAAATCTCTAAAAACCCAGGGCCAGATCTTCAATTCATTATACTTTTGTACATCGTATGAGTGGGAACAAAAGCGGGGGGAATCAGCTTACAAAACACAGACTGAGCAATGCTGAGTGTTACATGAATATCTGCATTGGAGATATGTATGGAGTAAACTACTAGACTGATATCAAGTCCCTTAGACCCTTGCTTTAGCTTCTTGTCCTTAGCAGCTACTTCAGATGGCTGAATAAGCATCTGCTCTGCAAATACACAGATGTCCTTCTCTTTTACACTTCCTGGTCACTGTAATCACTTAGTGGTTGTCAGTTTTCTTCTTCAACTGCTGCCAACCCCACCCATATGCAAATACTTGAGTGAAAAAAGTATTTGGCTCAAGTTTCTTTATTTGTTCATCTGTTTTTTAACAAAGCATGCACAATAGCTGTGCAAACACTAGGCTGGGATCCCAATTTACTAATTAGGCTCAGTGGGATTAATGAAAGAAATATACAGTATTATTTCTCCTAGTAATTCACTAGGGAGTGAATTCAGTAATTCTGTTGCCCTCCCAACACAGACACTAACACTTTCTTGCAATCAGACCAATGTCTTTCAAGGAAGAAGGAGATGAAAGCTGTTCTGTTTTTCCCCAGGCCCCTAAATGGCCAGGTGCACTGGAAGTGTTGAAAGAGACTAAGTATTATAAAGACATAAATTATTTTGGATTTCTGTCTTTGGGCTCTCTCAGCTGCAGATGGGGAGGCCCCACAGATGTAGACTGTGATTGCTGATTTAAGAAGTACAGCCATTTCCCATCAGTATAAAGACATAATGAAAAGAACAGGATATGGCTGAGCAAAGGTGCCATAGCTCTTACTGAATCAGAAGACTACAGCAGGGGACCACAGTATGGTCGGGGCACAGATTCAATGCCTTTTCTGAGAGGAAAATAATCTCTAGCAATTTTATGAAGCCAACCTACTATGACAACGTGTATCTACAATGGAAAATTTTAGTACTGTCACAGCAGAATCACTCTCTTCACTCCCAGAAGGCGGCTTTTTGATATCTAGTAGCATTATGTATGTTGGATTCTTTGGTGATTCAGGAGAAATTTGCCTAAATCATAATTGTCTTCATGGGTGTTTATCTTCTGCTTCTGCAGAAAATGTCAACTGTGTCTGACACCAGAGTTTACTATTGAAATTTTGATTAATTTATAAATCACAACCTGTGATGTTACATAGGCAGTAATAGAGTGGATAATGAGGGCCAAAATATTTTATAGGCACTAGAATCCTATTTTCATACAAATACTGCTGGTAATTCAACAGCAGTAATTTAAAACAAACAAACAAACAAAAACTGCATTTGGGAAGAGATCCAGGAACAGGGTGATTTTGATCAACAGTCTCTCCTATGCCTGGAAAATATACCATTAATAAAATCTGTTGAAGAATATGAAAATAAATGTCATTTTCCTTCTGTTTTAAGCACTTTTTGGTTTAGCATCTGGGTTTTGATTATTCAATCTTTTATATGTTTTTACCATTCTACTTAGAATGATCAACTCTAAGGAGAAAAGTAGCATGCACTATTGCTTTAGTCAGCAAACGTGTCGATCCTAATGACTTCTTCAGAGTAGATGAATTTTACAGCTATGTGGCTTGCCAGAGTTCCCCAGAAGGCATTAACAGTGAAATAGCCATCAAATCACTGTAAGTTAAAATGCAATAGTTAATGCAATAACATATCTGGCAATATGTTATTGCATATGTATCTTCACAAAAGAAATTGGATTGTGAGAATGAATATAACACAATTCAAAAGCTAACTAACATATCCAGTATTATGTGCAGACTATCTAGATGAAAAAACTCTTCACACAACTTTGTAAAGCTGTAGTCTTTTTCTTCCTAGTACTTTCCCTCTAGTCATTTCAGGATGCCCTCGGACAGCACAGCAACTGAGAGTTGTTCCAGATCAGAATTTGGCACCTGTTAATCTCATCATAATAAGATATGTTGCTATCACTGTGGTGTATTGTCTGTAGTACAAGATAATGCATGTACTGGATCTTGATGTCTTGGCTCATATAAGGACACATATTTACTGAAAGTCAGCAGGGCAGCAGAGTAAATACTTATAAGAGAAATAAGTAGCATAAGGATCAGTTATAACATTTTCTAAAGCTGATTTTGCTGTTAAGGGACAGAAATATACACTTGCTGCTGACAGGTGTTGATAAGCCTTGGGAAGGTTTCTTAAAAACAAGAGATAATGAAAGAGAACATTACCAGTGCCTAGGGAGTAATTATATATTGCTTTTTAACTTTTTATGAAAGCCATAAGCACTGTTAAAATCTGTGTACTGAGCTGAATTCTGTATATGTTTGCTGTGGGACAAGTGAAAATAAAATCATTCTGAATGTATTAGAGTTCAATTGGCCCCTGATATAAATAATGTCAAGGATGAAACTCTGCTTTGGTCATACGACAAAGATGGTGCTGTGGTTTTCTTCAAGCTTGAAAATCAGTCTTATTTCACTTGACATAACGTTGCCATTTTGTCTATAGAAGTGAAAGAATATTTTTTTAACATGGTTAAGTGATTGTGGTCAATACAGACTTCTCCAAAGCTAACTCTAGAGGAACTCCCAAGCAAAAATCACTCGGAAGTCTTACATGTGCTTGTGACTGCCACCTGGAGGTTTTTCTCCAAGCTTCAGAAAGCCAGCATCACTTCTAGTGTGGGCAATTTGATTGCTGCGTGCAGCTTCACTTCCAAATGGGAGATGGGAGCAATTTGGATTACATCAGTATCACTAGGAAGCTTTCTGTTAACTTTACCACTTGAATTGTGCAGGTCCTCATTCAGATACCAGAAGCCTTAATCAATCTGGCCAAAGCTGTTGTTGAAAATACAGCTGGACATGAAAGGGCGAACCAGTTTTTAAAATCTAGTTCTGAAGACATTTCTCAGTGGTATCATTCAGGCTGTAAAACTTCTAACAGAAGGACCTGTATGCAAAGTGTCATAGCTATAGTCACTGTTAAATATTGTTGACACTATATATTGAGACTATGTTATATAGTGTCATATATTAAGTCACTGTTGAGCCAGAATACATTTGGAAGAGTGACTTAAAAGGTATTAACACCCTACCCTGTATATCCTTCTCTCTCTGATATTTCATCTTGAAGGTTTTTCAACTGTCCTAAACATTGCTTTCCTTTGTATTTAATCTATGCTGGATGTTATATTTTTCTAGTTATTACCTTGCTTTATGACCCATATTTGTTCATCAGCTAGACCAGATTGTGGCATGCAAGTCACTGTTTCAAGAATATTGTGGCACTGAAAACAAGTCAGCGCTGCTAGATACTTGTATTGTTATGCTTCCTTTCCCAGAAAGCTCCTAGTTTAACAAAATTGTCTTAATTGGGATATACAGTTCTGCTTGCTACATATCCCAAGTAGCCTTTTTGTGCTGGATACACCCACAGTGATGGAGGAGAACGCTGAAGAATAGGCTTTGGTAACTGTTTACTACTTAAAGTCTTGGCTGCCTAGCAAGGTGAATTTTCTTTCCAGATGGCAGCTGTCAGAGTTTCAGTCTGTCTGATTGGATTGTTTCTGTAAGGCAACACACGCAGCCGTCTGTCCGCTGTCATTCACCATTACCCGACTGATTGAAATGCTCTTGCTACCCCTTGTGGTAATGCTGCGCAATGATGGGTTTGCTCATCCCTCTGCTGACTGCCTTGCGGTTTGTGTCACTAAAGGTGGAAGCAGAAAAGAAAATGAAGTTGCTGCTTACTGACATATATTGCCTATCTTCCATAAACCAAACTCTAGGAACAGCTGTACAGGTTAGTTTCAAATAATTTCCTGTTAGTGTGAAAACCTCACATTAAAGACAAAGGAACAACACGCTTTGTAGAGTAGCAGTCAGAAAAAGGTATTTGTATAGCTGCTGGATATTCTGTAGGTACAGCGCACCTTTCCTAGACTCAACAGTAATACCTCAAACAGTAAGAAGTCTTACCTTTAACCTCTTGTTGCTACTTCTGCTGCTGAAGTGTATATAAGAGGAACCTGTCTTTCTGGACTAAGCAGCTGTTTTTAAGAAGCAATTTTTTTATTTTTTTTTTTCTGCCTCTCTGTATTTATTCATGTGTTTGTTTTGAGTCCCTGCTCTTGAGGGCTGTGGTCATATGAAATCCTTATTGTATATTTCTCTTCTTCTTTACCCTTCTCAGCACTCCCCATCCCTTCCTTTTCTCCCACTATTTGCATTCCTCTTCCATTATTTTCAAGAAGAACGTGAGACTTCTACCCAATTTTAGTCTTCAGAACCAAAAAAGAAGATAAGCCCTGGCTGGAATTAAAGAAAGCTTTATAATTTTATAATCTTGTGATTATTTCTGAGATACATTTCTTTATATTTCCATGCCTAAGTTCACAACAGCCATAATGTGAAAATCTGTGTGCCCTAAGTAGCTTAGGCTTCAAGAGAGGGAGTATCATCCCTTCTCTAGGGAGGCACTGGGAGGGCTAGTGCTGGGATGTGGGGTTTTTTCCATCTGAGGGACTGCAGAACTGGTACAGTTTCCATTTTCTCTCCTTTGTTCTAGAGAGCTCACCTCTCAAAATGCCTTTCCCCACAATGGAAACACACTAAACACTCAGGCGTGAATAAACCCAAGGGTTGGGGTTGTTTGCTACCCAGTGATTTTCTAAACTACCCTAAGGACTCTGTGTGGATGCTCTGGAATAAATTTGAGTGAGGTTTAAAGTGATGGTCAGCCCACCCACACCACATAGGTCAAAGAGTAACAGCCACATAGGGAGCTGTGTAGTGGTCCTGTCCCAGGAGGTGGTCAGAAACAGGCCAACAGCTCATCCTTTTTAGAAAAATGAGTTGTAGCAGCACAAAAGTGAGTAAGACTTTGGAAAACAGTGTCATAGACAAGAATGATTAGTTCCCTGGGTATGCCATGGAAATCCAGATTAGCATGTGCTGTTAACCCTTAAACAAAAGAGAGAAAAACCCTCCAGTCTTTTACAGGCTGCTTCCTGATACTTTCTGAATATGGACAAGACCCTCTGCCCTTACAGGGCTTCATTTCTCCTTCCTCACTGCCAAGCTCAGACGTACTTATTCCAGATGTCTTGGCAAAGTCACCAGGTTACTCTGGGAGAGGAGGAAAAAAGGCCACAATGCTTTGATGTAGAAGAATACAGAAAATCTCTTTTTCCCACTTCCATCTGCACATTCTTAGTGAGACACCTGCAATCAGGCAGTCACTATTAATACAGAAAAATGGGTGGTCGTATTCAGTGAGCACAGCCGACTGAGGTATTTCTGATGCAAGGGCCACACAATTGATAGAGTAGGTTTGGGGTTTTTTACATGGAAGCTCTATCAGAAAGATGCTAGAAATGGGCAGAGGAACAGGTTGCTGTGACATAAGGCAGGGAAGGATTGAGGTAGGTACCAGATACTGAAGAATAACTTCCTGTATGCATGCATGCATATGTACAGCAGACACAAGGTAGCTGCATGTCTGTGTAAAAGAGATTAATTGCCTCCACATACAGAGGCTACCACAAATGGGAGATCATGCACTCCAGCAGTTACCAGGATTAGTAACATTCTACTCCTTACAGCCATGGGCCCACACAGTATCCTCCCAGGCACAGGTCCATACGTCTGTCCCATCTGTTGAGACTTTCAATACCCAATTTTTTAGTAGCTAGTGACACCAAATTACCTGATCTAGTATGCATTTAAATCAAGCTAGAAATCCCTATGTGAAGAAAATGCTATCTACTGCAAGACCAGGGGTCTTGTCAGCTATACATCACAATCTATTCCTACAAGAGATTACTCAAAAAAGATAGCTAGACCTTATTTCCAAGCACACAAAAGGAGGCAATTCTTCCTATAGTGGATTATGAATCTGTAACAATCTGTTTTCTGAAGTTGCCTGGTGAGACCAGTGAAACTGCTTTTCTGAAGATGTAAATTCTAATTGTTTACATAATTGGAAAATGGAAGATTGGATGAATTAATAAAAGGAAGTCTATGAAGAGCTCCTAACTACACAGAAACTATTTCTGGCTCAGAAAGTTCCTGAGCTGAAACTAATGTGGGGCTGGGAGAGGCACCATCTTATGGCTTCTTCCAAAGACAGGATACTGGGATAGATTGAGCTTGTTCTGATCCAAAAGAGGTTTGTTTTTAAGAGTGGTGAGTTCAGAGTTCACTTGTGCAATTCTGGGACACTAAAAGGGAAAACTTCAATTTAGTCTTAACTTTTCTTCTCTGTCTCAGAGGGGTCTAAGAATGATAAAGACAGGAAATGTGAAAGAGCTGACTAAACACTTCTGAACTGCAAAAAATGAACATCACTTCCTTGGAAGTCATGTTAAAATCTCATTTTATTTGTTCTCTTTTAACAATTTTGTCTGTGGCAGCCATAGTACCTTACTTGTGTTATGTTTTGTCAATGTTTTTCCAGGTGTTCCTGAAGCAGAAGTTACTTGGTTTAAGAACAAGGTCAAGCTGTCCTTTGCTCACCATTTGCATGATGGGCTGCTGCTAATTCCAAATGTTTCTCTGTCAGATCAGGGGTTGTACTCCTGCAAGGCAGCCAATCTTCATGGGGAGGTAACTGAAAGCTCCCAGCTGTTGGTTCTTGGTAAGTCCAGGGTATCTTGCACTTGCAGCAATAGTAAGATACCTGCTGGCACATCTAGCCTGCAGAACTAACCAGAGGATGTAGAAGAGGGGACGGCATAGAGGCAGCCCAGTCCTAAGGAAGTAATCAGTCTGCATTTGTTCTCTGAGCAACATCACTTGAAACAAGGTGATAACAAAAGGAAGATAGATAAGGAGAAAGTGTCTAACCACAGGGACTGCACCTCCCAGTCCTGAAATAGTCAATTTCATTCTTATAGACTTACCACTTAAGAAAAGCATTTATTTCTTGACATGAGAATGATGCCACTTTCTTCCCTGTGAAGTTCTACGCCTCCACTGAGCCGCCTTTCTGTACATGGCTGTCTGATACTGACATTTCACACCTATAAGGTGCATAAGCTAAGTGTGCTTTTAAAAAGTACTTCCCAGGTCCAGTGAATAGTGAAGTTTACTTTTCTTGGGTTTGTAAACAACAGACAGAAAGCATAGCTGGGTGATTTGAAAGGACAATGTCAGCTGTGAAGTATCGGTGGAAGTGTTACCTGGTAGTAATTGGATGTGTGGGAAAAGGGTTTCCTTTCCTAGTAACTCATCTATCATTTCTCCATGCCTGGCAGATGAATGATCCAACCAGACTATGTAAGTGCTTCTCTACATTTGATAGTGAAGTATCAAATTTTGAAACCTGGTCCCTGTTATTGGTGCAACACCATTGAAGCATCTGTTAACAGCTCTCATCTTTCATGACTACAGTGAGCACAGGTTCTATGGATGATGCAGCTTCCAGAGGAAGTTTTAAAGTGAGATTTCTCAGTTTCACAGACGACACTAAAATCCCTTTATGGATGTTCACATGATTTCTCTGTGAATCCAGACTGGCTCTAGAAATTCAGTAAAAAAAAGAAAAAATCTGGGGAAAAACATTATCATCTGGGTTTCCAACTATAAATAAGCACTCCCACAAGATCTTTAAATCCTTCTCTGATCTTATAAATGGCTTACTTTTTAAAGATGGAAAGTTACTTTGAGTTATGCAAGCTGCTTATGTTTGTAGGCAAATGACATCTTTAGTTCCTTGATGGAAAGAAACAGTTCAGGCATCCATGACTCATACTTCTGGTGGTGAGTGTGATCAGCAATAAGAAACTTGCTTAGTGTCTGCCATGATTTAATTGAAAAGGGATGAAGCCACCATTCATTTAAATAAAATATCCCATCATTTCCATGACAGAATTGGGAATTATAAAAATGATGTAATTTTTTAAAACAGCATAATGGATAGTAAAGAACTAAATCCTCCAGCTCTCAGCATAGATTGACCCTCTTGAGCTCTGAACTCTTGAGTTCTTTGGAGCTTTACCTAGGTATACCACAGGATTTGGCAGAGTTATAACCATATTTAATCAGGGCTTGATCCAGGTTGTAGCAGACATTGAAAAGTTTCCCACTGACTCTCACGGACGTTTGATTTGGCTTCTGTGCTCTATAAATTCGCTCTTTCATCCAAGCTTCTTTATCTCTTGATACCATGTATGTTCATCATATGCAAAGGTCAACAAGAATGTCATGATAGCCTTCAGAGAGAATTTATTTTGTGGTCATGCTGATCCAGATGTTATTTTAATGATTTCTCTAGCACCTTACCTAACATGAGGCAAAGCACACCTCCAGTAGTTGCTCAAAGTTGCTCAGATTGCCCCTCTGAAATGGTAATATTGCAGCATGGTAAATAATGAAGGAATAGCTGGTGGTGGTTTTGTTGATGTCCCTGAGATGTTTTCTGCTATTGTGTTGCTGATCACTTCAGTCTCCCAATCTGTTACCAGAGCCTCCACGACCTCTTCCTTACCTAAAAGACTTAACATCAGTGCTTTCCAGTGCTGGGACCATCACTCGTTCAGTGCTGACCTCTCCTTCAGGAACAAACATGACCATCAGTCCAGGGAGCTCTGCTCTCATAGGTAAGTCACAAGCTCTACCTTTTTTTTTTTTTTTAATTAAAAACTGTTTAGAGTTTAGATTATAGTTATGCATCTGGTTACACATTACAGTTAACCATCTGGTTACCCAGCCATGGAGCACTGGGACAAAAGACATCAAACCAACAGAACACTGTCAGTCAGAATCACTGTCAGATTGTTCTCAAAACTCAGAAGCTCATTAAAAAAAGGAGGCCCTCTTATTAGTGTAATACCCAAAGCAGCATACAGAATAAGGGCTCCATTGTGCCACACTGTTACACTTTGTTACATGATAAAATCAGTGTCTGCACAAAGACATATAAAGAAATACTTCCCAGTGAAATGCTTTTCATCCTTTTCTGCATTTGACAGAGGTTTCTCCTCTTTACACTGCAAGTTCTGTTATGTGCTGTAAAGTCCTTTCAGATCTGTGGGCATGATAAGTTTGCAAGGATATTTCAGCCTTTTCTAAATTTTTTTCTCATGCTGATCTTGAGCCTCTACTAATTGTCAGGCTGAAGTAGGCAAACAGCTTTTCTAATGGCCTTGTTACTGCATGAAGTGAAATCTTGTAGAGTAATGCAGTTTCAGAACACTTTTTAGAGGCAGGGATCTGAAACTTTTACCAAAGGGTCTGTAAATGGCCTGAGTGTTTATACCTCTAGTCTCTATAACTTCCAAAATATTCCTTGCTTACATTTAGTAACAATTTTAAGATTTTATTTTCACAGTGCAGGCTTTCTCTTTATGTTTTTACATTTGTATGTTTTACTTTTCCCCAGTGCTGACATATGCATATATTTGCAATGGGTTTTAGTGTGCAGCTCTGGATTACATTTCTGCTTGCACAAAAACTGCAGTGAAATAGTCCTTAGTAGGGAAAATATCTGAAGGTATTTATTAGCATCAAATAAATCATTTTGATTATGGTTTTATTGTACTTACTGTTGTAAGAATGTTTCACACTCCTGTTACATCCATTTCCCCTCAGGTTTCCAAAAGAGGGCTTTTGTAGTTGTAGGGATATTTTTCTAGTTTGAAAGCAGTAATTGAACCACAAAGGGTATGCTGTACTGCCTGTATATAATCATCTCAAAATTAATTTCATTTGGCTATGTCACCCTGCACCCTGCCATTCCACTTCAGGGACAAGAAAACTCCAGGAACTGTAATAGGAAAATAGCAAACCAGTCTCATTCTTGAGGCAATTCCTTCCACTTGACTGGCATTTTACTGACCTGCATTTGGGGCCTATTACTATTAATACCTACAGAAACCTCCTGAGAGGTTTCTTTCTAATGAAAAATCAGCATGGAGTGGAACTATCTAATCAATTAGAAAGCTATAGTCTAATGTGCTGCATCATGTTGTATCACCAAAACAAACACACAAACCATTCAGCTTCCATGTATGTTAATGAAAGAAAGGGCTCATCTCTCAGATATTTTCTTTTTAATCAATATCTAGTTTACTCTGTATACTAATATGAGTATGGATTACAATCCGACTCTATATTTACTCTCAAATTTAGTCTCCCCACAGTGCAGTAAGACAGTGCCTAAGGTTATCTTGGACTACTCTGATACCTTCATAATCAACCTTTGCTTGAAATATTGCTACACTGGAAATAATATCTTCATGTATTTCTAAGCACCAGCTGCAAATACCAGTTTGAAACATCTTACAAACTTTTTAACGTGTGACCCATGTCTGTGTCCCCTAACCACAACATTGCTTTCAAACTGTCCACTAATTCTTTCTATCCTGCCACCTACTCAATTGACTTTAATCCTGTTAAGACTTTCATCCTTGATTATGTTGAGATGTTTGCTCTACATGACCCATACAAAAACTGAAAAATTTCTGTGTAAAGGGTTCCTTGTCTGTGCTACTACTGACAGGTAACATCTCTTGGGACTCAGAAGGCATTGAATTAGACTTGATATTTGGAAAGCTAAGGATATGAGGATTTGTTGAGTAGAGAAGGAAGATAGAACATGTGCAAAGGAACAGAGTGAAGTGTGGAGAGAAGGAGTGATAGCTAAGCTTTGGGGAAACTTTTTATTTTAAAGGAGCTAAAAGCTAATTTGAAAACATGTTAGAAGCAAATTCAAATATGGGTTCACCATGTTTTAAGAAAAATGGGAATTAAAACTGCATTAAACACCGGATTTGTGCCTGTGGATGGGGGAGAGAAGGGGAAAATAGAGGAGCAACAGAAAAATTAAATTTGCAAATGAAAACTTGTTTGGAAATTAACAACTGTATAAAATATAACAACAATTAACAAGCTGAGTTAAAGGGAGAGAACTGGTGCCTTCAGATTATCATACATCACATGAACATTCTTCTACAAAATGGAATGGTGCAATACTTTCACTATCTTTTCAACTATTTGAAACAATGAACTTGCTCTCTGGAGTCAGGTCCTGTGTGTTTCTTCTATACAGATTTCAGGGTTTTTCATAAAGTAAAGGTCAGGGCCATAACACAAATACCTGGTTTGGAGGTCTTCTCATCGTCAAAGGTCACTGAATGATCATTTGTGTGCCTTCACTATGGAAATAGAGGCAAAGATCTGTTAAGGACCCATGCCCTGCCCAATGGAATCAGCAATTTACCTATTAAGATATAGCACAAAATGCCTTTTTGCATGAACTTACAGGAACATTTTTTTGTCTTATGTACCTCTTACTTCTCCTTCTAAGGGGTTGAGATTTCAGTGAGCTTTCTAGGCCTAACTCCTCACTCAGTTAGGGATCATGATAATGGCTTACACAGATCATTGTAGAGCACTGCAGTAGTCCCCAGCCCTCACATCCATTGGCAGTTTGTGTAGTAGACACTTCTGTGTCATCTGAAGGACAGGACTTCCCTCCAAGCAGAAGCTAAGACTCCCACGAGCGTAGGAATATTTCTGGGTTTTACAGTAGTGCAAACTGTCAATCAGTGATGAGCAACAGACCACCATGCACTTTCTGGTGTCCTTGGTTCATGGAAAGTCACAAGAAGACTTTATACAACACATAATATAGAACACAGTAAATTTCTGAAGTGACACGAATTTTTATTCCTTTGGAAAGCTTACATGTTAGACCTTAGTCTTTGCAAGGTTTCTGTCTTTCAGACTTTTACAATTTTAATACAAGTTTCCTCAATGTTGTTAATGAAAGTGTTACAAGAACTTACATCCTTTTCTCAGAAGGAAATTCTTTCTTTTTGTCACCTGATAAGACCTTTTTTTTTTTTTAGCAATATTCATAACCATTTGACTTCTATAAGTCCTGATTACTTTGTGGAATTAACTTTTTGATTTAAAGGAATGTCCTAAGTTCATGTATTTTCAACAGTTTCTTTATTTATGTTACAGGTATCATGTCATGCTGCAAGAGGCTTTTTTACACAACTCCCTGGATACATTTCCATGGGTCTTGAGCTTTATAAATGTTAATTTTGGCAAAACTGAAGTTGTAGGACCTGGTGTCCCCAATTTCTAACACTCAAAAAAGGCTTTTTCTGAGCCTTTCAAGAAGGCCTATCAAGAATATTTGTTTTCATTTGGGCTCAAACTTGTTCAAACTTGAACCCTGTGTTTGAAGACATTTCATTGAGAAACTCTGAGGATCTTAGAAATACTAGTGGGGATCCACTTCAGTTTCTCTTTATTGTGACCTTCCTGGAAACTTCAGCAGACTTGTCAAAAGATACAAAATACAGTATAAAGATGTCACCTTAGCACAGAAGAATACTGTGTTTATTGCAGATATTTACCATAATGACAGCTGAAGCTTTAATGAGTTTGACATACATTTAAGTGGGGATTCTTACAGGAACATTGGAAGGTCAAAAATTAATACTTTTAGGAATATAGAAATGTGGGACTACCTATAAAGTGTCACTGTGAAGGAAAAAAATGTTGAAGGAGAATGTACTTTGCTTGTAACAGCAAGTATTTCTTGGCATCTGTTGCTTTGTTTAAATGTTTTGTGGCACATGAGCTCTGAGTAGCAGAGAAAATGCCTGTGAACACAGCTGATAGATTTTTCCCAGAGCTTCAGGTCCATGTCCCGCATGGGTTTTGGTTGGGGTTTTGGGGGGGGGGCGGTGCTGTCAGAAATCTTGACTGTATGTGATTTCTTAAAACATAATGTGCACTTGAGGATATGTATAATGAAGGAAGAGGAAGAATGGGTATTGAGTAATAGCACAATGTGTATAATTAAATAATGGCTTTGGACTCTATGAGGCGCCCAAAGGAAGAGATGCATTTTCATTTTAGATTGCAGCACAGGGCCATGAATTTATTGAGAAATGGAAGCATAAACTGTTAAGATGGCTAGGATCTGAAATGAACTGAAAATCTAAATCCTACTTAGCACAGCGCAAAACTTAAGCAATATATTTAAAAGAGAAAAGACAAACAACAAAAATTAAAGATTGAGATAATGGTAGCTGTTGTGTATAGCTGCAATGTGTATTCTTAAGGCTCATTGTATCCTGATCAAACGTTCACATTCTGGCAAAAAAGCAGCAATTTTTTTGAATGAAAGAGGAGGTGTCATCATTATATAAAGTCTTGGCCTTTATTCTGTTTTTATTCTTTGGATGAAATGAATGCAATGCAAATCCTGGATTATAATGGTTATTCTAGGGAATCTGAAGATATGACTAAACCTAGATGATTTTTTGAGGTCCCTTCCAACCCTTAGGATTCTGTGATTCTGTGATTTGAAACCTGGTTCTTCCCCCTTTTTATCTCTCTGACTACATATTCTCCAGTTCATTTACTGGGAGCTTGTTGTTGTCCCCAGCATAGGACTCTGAATCTTCAGTTTTCAAGGCTACGCTGCATCTATCCAGTTTTGTACGTTTAGCAAGAAAACGTCCTTATTTGTAGGAGATTCTGAGAATAACTGTAAAGTTAGATAGTAAAGTGTACTTTTTATCTTTTTATTACCAAAAAAAAAGTACTGTCAATTGTAAAAAAAAAAGGGAAAATACTCTTGCTCCATATTTATTGTGTTCCCCCTGATGACTTCCATATCAAATATATTCACTTCACAAATCAGAACCTGATTGTACTAGCTGCAAGCACTGCAGGCACAGTCCTAGAAAGCAGACTTCTCTCTGGTTTTATACATTATCCCCAGTGTCCACAGAGTTAGAGCAGCCTTATTGCCAACTTCATTGCTGCTTCAGAAGATGAAGAGCTGGACTACAAATTCTTGTTCTGCAAACACCACTGTTATTTGGCGATGAAGCTCTTGTTAGGAAAAAAGTAGTAAAAAGCCCCCTTTCACAAAAAAGATGCAAAGGATTCCCCTTACCAAAGCAAGTATTTCCCTCTCATTCTTCTTCTATTGTCAATAGTTTATCCCCCTTGTTTTCTTGTAGAGTCACTTAGATGTCCAAGTGCCACTTTGCTTGCAATGGCCTGCTTTTGCAGTATGAATAAGTGACTTATTCTGAAAAGGCCCACTACATTAGAGCCAAAGACCAAAGGTCAGGAGGGTTTTCAGTCTCCTTTTTTATTATAGGGGCCCATTTCAAATCTATGGCTAGTATTTGCCTATCTGCAGATTTAAAGGTTAAAATCATGACTATCTGAGAAGTTATTTTACACATCTTGTTCTTCCTCTTCACTCTCTATAATAAATTGGCCATCATGTTTGACAAACAGTTCTAATATTAAATAATATTTTTTAGAAGTTTATTTTACACTAATAATCCACTGTGATGAGGACAAAGTTGCATTCATGGGATAATCTGTTCTGTTAATTGTGTTTTCTAATGCTTTCCATTTTTCTCAGTGAAAGGTCTGCCTTGTCACACTAATTTATGAGAATTCCCACTTAAGTGACATTTCTACCAAAATAAGAATTAAAATTAATATCAAGAGTATGCCATTATCATTGCAATTAATTCACCAATCATATTCTAACACATTGATTACATTCTAAACATTGTGTAAAGATCATACAGTATTGCAGTATCTTCCTTCCACATCAGACTATACCGTAGCATTTCACTGAAATGTGTGGCTTTTCATTTGTAAAGTGTATACAGTGTATACAGTATGTGATATACAAGCAGATACCCCTGCTTGGTTGAACATTTTGACCATGCTGATAGAGTGGAGGGTTTTCAGGCAATCAGACACTAGTCCTAGTGTTTGTTTTCCAGGCAATCAGACACCAGTCCTGTCTCTTCCAAACTCTGAAAACACAGTCAAAAGACCAAGGTCCTCTAGGCAATCTGCTGCCTTGGAGTTTTTTGCTCACTGCTGTTTGGTGCCATGAATGAGCTAATCTGAGAACCACTGATCTACAGCAGTGGTCCAAATGCTGCCACATAAAATAACATCACTAGCCTCTAGGCAACATGTTTTAATTTTGGGTTTGTGGTAAGAGTTGCAGCCCTTGAACTTGTGTCTCTAAGCTTTTCCACGATAACTGAGACTGATTATTTTCCAACATAGATATAAATGATGCAGAGATCCACCAAGGCAAGTTTTGGTGAAAAACTAGGGGTACTGGATTTGCCACAGGTATCCCAGGCTGGAGACCTGTCATTCTGCCAGCTCCTTCACAGAAAAGGTCTTTTAGCCTCTTCCACAGCTTAAGCTTTGCTCTAGAGTAAGTGTTAAGGGAGTTTTCAAATACTGTCAGTTTCTGACCTATTGACAAAAGGACTTGTCCATTCTAAGTTCTGAAGCACCCTCTCCATCCATGTTGGTTCTTAAAACCTCTCAAAAATGGCTAAAGCATTTTGTTAACAGGACAGAAGTTACAGCCTCTCTGAAACAAGCAGCACTAGCTTTCCTGAACCTATCTGTCCTTCATCTCCTCTGCTCTGTTTTTGTTAGTTTCCTGAGCTGCTGATGCGTTAGGATGTAGCAAGCTGATTTTGGCTCAAGAAATACAGAAAGCACTGACCTTTGCAACCTGAGGAAACAGTGTTATGCATTAGCTCTTGCTCTGTCTTTTGTTGAACTCCTTGTATTGTATTGCTTGCCCCATTCACCTCTTTGAGTGTTATTTTTCTCCCATTAGTGTACTCGTACAAGCTGGAGCTGTAACAATGGTGGGGCAAAAGTTTAGGCTTACTGCTACTCCTTTTCCATTTATGTTATGCTCTGAACAAACCAAAGTTACCTCAGGAGGTCATTTCAGCATGCCATAGCCATTCTCATAGGCTTTAGTTTCATGATTTTCCATTGGTGATTGTTTTCAGTGCAATCCTCATTTATACAAGTTTCTCAGCGTGTAGGATTCCTGTTGTGAGAGTAATTTTTTTAAAACAGTATTACTACCAGAGCTTGAAAATTCCTTGCTTTTTTAATGGGCCCACCATGTGGCTGTATATTTGGGAACATTTTTTTACAGCCTCTGTGTGGCACGGAATGGGCCTAACTCAATTTTTGTTGAATACGGTGTAAATTTACAATGTTATGTAAATGATATCCAATAACAACAACATGTGTGGCATTAGGTAACTTGTTTAGGTGCTTTGAGAACTGTTTAAAAAACATGTCATATGTTTAGCATAGTAAGTTTCAACTGCTCCTTTGGAGCCATAAATAGTTCTTTTAATTGCTTACTTTTTAAAAACCTACTGTCATCAGTAGTGGCCTATTTCAGGAATTTCCCAAATACGTGGCTTTCCTTGTCTAGCATAAATTCATGTTCATTTGACCTCCTTAAAACTATTAAAGGTTATACTTACATTAACACTATTTTTTTCTTTTGGGGATTTGCAGGATCACATTACTTTTTATAATCTTTATTTCAGTTAGTGTATGAAAGCACTAAGAAGTAATTTGCATAACACCCTGAGTTAAGTGTCTGTTTAAATTAACACTGTACTATACTGAAAAGTCTTTCCCCGTAAAACAAACTGTAAAAGCTTTTCTATTAGCTTTGCCATTTCAGCAAGATGGGTTTAAACAAATACAATTTTCAGGCCAGATCTTACCTACCTTCATTTGGTTTGAAAGTATTTTAAAAAGCTGAACACATCCTGTCAAATTTTCTTTCATATGTTACGTACAGGATGGAATTAAATTTAACTCCATTCGGTTTAACACTCGTTTCTCATTTCAGTTACCTAAGGACAAAATCAGGTATGTCAGGAAAATGGGGAAGTATTTCTCTGTGCCAGTTTGATCCCACCTACATAATGTGAACACAGTAGTAAAATATGAAGTACACATAGTAGTTCCACACCAAGCTTGTATCTATTCAGACTGATCTGTGGCTTCTCTGCATTTTGTTCCAAGCATTTTGTTCTTCATTTCATCCTTAATCTTATTTCTATTATGAAAGTGTATTTTAACTCTTTGAATGTAGAGACGAGAGTGAAAATACTGTCAGGTTTTTCTGTATCTGCATTATAATTTATCACTTTACTCCAGTGAACTGTGGTCTGCCACATTTTTCTGTCAGGGTTCAGTAAAACACATACAGAAGCACAGAATTATAGAGGGTTTTTTAGCTTGCTTTATTTCAGTTTAATATAATTAATAATTCTGCTACCAAATCCCTTCTTCCCTCCTTTGCCAGGCATTTCAGATAGTAGTCATCAGTCATCTTTTGTCTACCAATTTTATGTTTGGACAGGTACATGTCTGTGACTTGCAGATGCAGGGACATAGGCCTTGTGATTCATAAGTCTAGCTGAAGATCCCTGTGAACTTCCTATGCTACATTTATTGTACTTTGTGATGTACTACAATGTCCAGCCTTTTTTTGTTGTTGTTGATTCAAAGTACTTTTAACTAAAGCAGCACAAACATTTTCCTGTTTTGCAAGGAGTTGTCACTGATGAATAGCAAGTGGGTAAAACTGGACTACAAGCACATAGCTGAACATTAATACCAGTGAATGCAAACTGCATACAAGTGCATGCTTATATCCAGGCTATGCTACTCAGAAACAGGAAACAATTTCCAAAGATGAATGTGTTACTTAGTTTTTTTATTGTGCTCTGTTTCTCATTTAATACGCATAAAATATTAGCCCACAGCTTATGTATCCATACACGTGGAAAACATATATGAAAATGTCACTTGTGAAATGTGGGTGATAGGAGTTAGTAAAATTTTACTGTAAATGTTAAAAAAAGTAATAATTACTAGTAGAATGTATCTATCTCAGGAATAGTGTTTGGGGGGTTTCCCCCATGTTATTGGTTGCTGGCTGTTTCTTTAGCTCACATTTTATATATATATCTTTGAAGAAGATAGTCAGTTCTAGGAAGACTATAATGTTTTGCCTGACAATAAACATTTTTAAAGAAAAACAGGTATGAACTAGGACCCTTTGCACGCTGAAGACAATTTCAGTTCCTCTTCATCAAACTGACTTTTCTGCTTTCTTCATTGATTCTGTGCAGACTGTTTGCAAATGCAAACAGTAAAACCAAGCTCACAGCATGTCTTTGTCAGTTGTCACGGCTATATGCTGACCTATAGAAATCACTGCAATCATCTTAAAAGACAAGCCAATTATAAAAAATTAGAATACTGTAGGCAAAATCAAAACTAAGTTTGTCCGTTTCCTAAATATTCCTTTGTTTTCCATTGGATTTAACTTAGGCAGCCTTAAACCTGTGAGGCTGAAATCTTTTCATTGCCTTACAAATAAAAGGGGAAAAGGGAAGAGGGGAGACTATTGTGAGAAGTTTGCACTCTCACATTCTGCCTTTTACTTCCCGTTTTCCTTCTTTTTCAATCGCCATCTGTAATAACTATTTCTTTACCAGCAAAACACTGTCATTGCAACTGCAGTGCCTACCGTGTGCCTCACTTGCCTCCCACCCAGGAGACCTTGCTCTCTGTTATACCTACTGCACACAAAGTGAACCAGCTACAAAAGGCAGCTTTATTCAGCCCACACCTTTCCAGGCAGGCAGGGCATGCCCACAACAGGGGACACAGCAAAGAGTTGTGTAGCCACTGCAGCAGCAAGAGGCCCAGTATTTATCCTCCCAGGGAGCAGATGGGTTCTCCCCAGTGCTATGTATCTACCTCTTAGCATAAGAAGGGCTGGGACATGCCACGGGTAACCACTGACTTTTTCCATTTTGTATGAGTTGTTCATACGAGCAAGAAAGCTTAAGTTCTCGCGGGCAAGGCAGCATCTTCTGCCATGGGAATAGTGTAATTGGAGGTATGCTTAGGGACAACAGGCAGACAAGACTACAGCAGCCCAGTCCCTAGCGTTAGTTAGTGACCCAAGTCAAAAGAAGGGTAGCAAGGATTCCTAAACAAGGTAATGTGATGCTCAAGTCACAGAGATCTGGTCTTTACAATGGCTGGAAATCAAACTGTTCAGCCTTTGTGGGTAGATCAATGAAAATAGTATTTTTATTCTTGCAGTGATAGGCACCTCAGTACAGTATAGACAAACTTTAAAGGGAAATTGAAATATTTTAAAAAAATCTTGATTTCAGTAACTATAAGGCATCTCACTTCTCTTTTAGGAGCCGTACTTGCTGAGTACATGTTACTTGAGGATCTCCTCAGGTGGACAGACAAGAATGAAAGGAAAAACTGTAACAAAAAGTCACATTTCAGTGTCTGTTCATTGTGTAATGCAGCTGCAAAGGCATCATATTTACATCCTTGTTTGTCTTAGTGAATAATAAATAATAATCCAATGGCATGGAGATAATGAAGAAATATCAGCTGATGCAATTCTTCCTTAATCTTAAAACACTCTTCCATTTCTAGTATTTTGAATCTGTGCTCTTCCTTTCTATATCTAGCTCTTTTTGAACAGTGCTAGTGTGAATTTTCATGCCACATTTGTTTTTATAATATACTTTTATGTTTATTTGTTTATATAATAAACTTCTTTCAGAAGATATTTGGTATACAATAAAGTAATTCACTACACATACATACTAATATAAACAAGAGTGTAAAACTGCAGTATAACAAAATAACAATCAGCATAGATTGCATTCACAGAACATTAGCCAGACCTTTTAAGTATAAGTGATATGCATGGAAGTGAAGTACTACCCTAAGCCACAAGCAGTCCAACATATACCATCCCTTGCACATGGATTTTATGGCTCCCCATCCCTGCAATTGGTGTGGATGGATTGCACCACACAAATACCCTAGATTTTCTTTTTCCCCAGGAGATAAGTAAGGCAACTTACAAGTCTTTGCCAGGGTATGCAAACTGTGCATACACCTGCCTTACCACAGGAAGGAGTGACTGAATTCCTTGTTTTGCTTTGCTTGCATGCATGGCTTTTGCTTTCCCTATAAAAGTGTCTTTATCTCAAGTCATGAGTTTTCTCCTATTTACCCTTCCAGTTCTCTCACCCATCCCACTGGAGGGGAGTGTGCAAGAGGCTGTGTGGTGTTTCATTGCTGGCTGGAGTTAAATCATAACAACTTGATTAACTGGCTTTTGTATAATCGTTCTTTTTCCAACTGATGAGAAGGTACTCATTATCACAATACTCCTATTTCTCATAGTGAGAAAATGAGGAGAAAACAGGATGGAATTGATCTTTTTCCCCTAATTTTGACCACTTCAAAGCATGTAATTTTGCAGCATGTTCAGTACTTAGCAGGTTTCTTTCACGTCCCTGTTTTTAGGTTGTGCTGTGGATGGTCATCCAACCCCGAACATCACGTGGCTTTACTCTGGTAAGCCACTCAGTCTGCGGCATCGTCTCCTGGCAGCAGGACAGATTCTTCAGATACTCAATGTTAGTGATGCTCCAGGTGGTGAATTCAGCTGCCTTGCTCAGAATGAGGCTGGGTCACTTACACAAAAAATATCCCTGGCTATACAAGGTAACTTAACAGTTTCAGTGAAGCCCTATGAAGCTCTTGCCATGGATTTCCCTGCACTGCCTTTCTCACCTTAGATTTTTCCTCTCTGAAGCCAGGACTGTCATATGCAGCAGGAAATGGATGTTTTGATGTTTTATTGCCATTAATATAGATTTGCAGGACTACGAGGTACCTTAGAGTCTCTTATGTTTTATTTTACCAAAATCGTACGTGGTATTTCTGGCCTGATGAGCATAAAACATACCATGTTGATTCAAGATATGCTTATGCTTGCTGAGTCTGGACAACTTTCTTGTCCAGAAATTCAAGATAAAGATGTCATAATTTGAACCTCTAAACTTAAAAAGCCTGTGTGCTCATCTGCTAAAGTCACTATTTCACAGTCTTGTCTTGCTTGAAAATCCTTCACCTGCAAAAATGGTGCAACTGTTATGTCTACTGTAGAAATAAGCTGAAGGTGATAAAGCCACAGAACAGAGAAGTGCAAATGGGTTGGAACAGAAAATGCAGCTTTCATGGCTCCAATTATCAGGAATGAAGGATGGTGAAGAATTTGACTTTTCCTTAAATTTTGTCATAAAATTGTGTTGCAACTTCCTCATTCATCTTCAGGATGGATGATCTGTATGATCTACCTGGTGAGAAACACACTGTTGTAAGATCACAGAATCACAGATACTGCTGGTAGCTACAATTAACCACACTTCATTAAATCACATCCCTTTAAAACTATAGACATAATGCCCTGCATCACTGGCCTCTGGCTTTACTTAACTGCTCCACCATATCATTCACTTTCCATGCCTGATGCTTCTAAGCACAAAAAAAATGGTGCATTTTTTACATGAAAGACAGTGGCTTACATCATCTGGAATTCTGTTCCATCTTGTTCATTGCTTGATGCCTTGTAGACATAGTTAGCTCCCCTTCGTGTGAGTCCAAATATTTAATCCTGGAGAATGCCTCTAACTCTCTTTTTTAAGGGCCTCTTGATGGCAGTTTTTGAGTGTTAACATGCCTCCTCCACACTTTTTGGCAGAATACAAGTGGTCAGTGGACAAGCTGATGGCTTGTTCAGCTTCCTGCGGCCACAAAGGCATACAGCTGCCCCAGCTGAGGTGCTTACTGGATGGGGCTGAAGTCAACATATCCTACTGCAAAGAGAAGCCCAAGCCAGCCCTGCAGCCCATCGCATGCAACAGGAGAGACTGCCCTTCACGGTTTGTCTGTCTCATGTTAAAATGTCTTACACGCTTCTAAGATGTGCTGGAAGAGTTCATTGAACTGGGTATGATGCCATTGCACCCTCTCTGGTGCCTGTCTGGAGGAAAGTCATGGCTAAAAGGGAATATATGAGTGCTTAACCTAATCAGTTGGGAATTTGTAGGAACATTTAGGAAAAACTGACATTACACGGTAGAAAGAGAGTTTACTCCTTCAGTAATTAGGTTAGAAAAAAATAGAGAACCTATTGCCTACTCTTTATTAGCAAAGTTCATAGCTTGTGTAGTCTTGGTTGATTCCAGCCTCAGTCTATGTTGCATGTGAATATCATGCCTATTCTGTGCTGCATACATGTGGGTATTGTATGGTCACATCTTTTTTGCATTCCACCTGGCTTCGTATCAGTTTATCCCAACCATATAGCAGACAAGAAGCTAGATTTAGGAGCTATTCTGGTGCTTTGAGTTCTTATGGTGCCTGAACATCAATATGGTCAGGACTATAGCTTCACCTGCAAAGAATTTCCTTAGCAGAGTGGAATATTGTCGTGGTTTAAACCCAGTCAGGTAATTCGTTCACTCACTTCCCCCCCTTTCTTGCCCTCCCCCTGCTCCCGGAGGGACAGAGAGGAGAATCGAAAAGAATGCAACTCCCACGGGTTGAGATAAGAACAGTTTAGTAACTAAGGTATAACACAAATCACTACTGCTACCACCAATGATAATAATGATAAAGGAAATAACAAGGGAAGAGAATACATCATCTCACCACCAGCCGACCGATAACTCGCCCCCCAGGCCCAACCAAGCTCCGACCAATACCTCCTCCAACCCTGCAGTCTCCCCGCCCTTCCGGCTAACTCCCAGTTACATCCTGGGCATGACGTGCTGTGGTATGGAATACCTCTTTGGTCAGTTTGGGTCAGGTGTCCTGTCTCTGCTTCCCCCCGGCTTCCCCTCCTCCCTGGCAGAGCATGAGGCTCACAAAGTCCTTGGCCAAACCAAAACATCGCTATCAGTTCTGTTCCCAGGCCGAAAGTCAAAACACTGCACTGCACCAGCTACCAAGAAGGAGAAACATGACTGCTACTGCTGAACCCAGGACAAATATATTTTGTAAAATGGGCACATCATGTCAGATCTAGTGGGTATGAAGCAGGATCAGACTGAGTTTTGCCTCATTTTTGAGATTGCTAGCTTGTGATTTCCTTGGGATTTTGACTCTCTGCCACTGTAATGCCCTGCTTTTCAGTTACTGTTTAACACAATGGAGCCAGGACATCTTGAAAGACTTATAACTACACTTTAGGTCTTCCTCTGATGCCTCCTCTCCATGCAAAACACTTTCCTTCTTTGACACCCTTTGGTGCAAATAAAAATACATCCTGAATGGCTATCCACAGATTCAGTGTAGTGTTACACTCCCTACATGTTAAAAGTGTCCTACTTCTACAATTCAATGGCTCCTTAGCTGAGATGTGTAAATATGCTTTTACATATTTTTCTGGTTTTTTACTCCCTCCTCTCCCTTATTTCCACTGTGGACATGGTGTGTTTCAGTATACAAGCACTTAAAATTAGTCAGGATCTCAACAGAAACTCAGTACAACTTCAACAATGATTTGGGACTCACATTAAAAAAAGAGGCTAAGCTAAGGCAAGGAAAGGCTAAGTAACCCAATGAAAAGTAAGTGGCCAGATTTACCATTCTTGCTGTGTCTCGGATATAAGGCAGGGCTCTGTTTGATTACCTTTAAAAATATATCCTACCCCTCTTTTCAGGCAAGTGTTTTCTGAGCTGCCAGCTGAGTCATAACATGGAAACCAAAAGAGATTTGAAGAAATATGAAACACGCTCATTAGCAACAGTTTTCCTTGGTTATGGCAGTAAATTCCATGGGAATGGTTTATGTCTTTTTATACCTTCCCTGAATTGTAATGCAGCCCACAGTCCTCCCTCAGCTCCTGAGAAACTCGTGAGATGTAAGCTTGGAAACAAAACTTGATTGAAATGCAGAGCAGAGCTTTATGAGGGATGTAGAAATTTCAGATTCCACCTCACCAAACTGCATGAAAATAGCAGCAGCGTTTTTGTTTTCCATACTGGGAACGTTTTTGTTTATATACTTGTTTCTGTGACCATGGGAGTTAATCACCTGCAGAAGACTGAGAAATAGTAATGGATGCCTCTCCATGGGAATGGAAACCACCTATGCCTATTTTGTAATCATAAACATTGCTGGTGAGAGATGTGACAGGAACTATTTTCCTCCTAGTAACACACAAATCATGTTGAATATCCTGAAACTTAATGAAGCAAACTGCTGACTTGACCATAAAACTCTTCAGGAAACTGAAGATCTGTTATTATTAATTAACCAGTTGTATCCTTCCTGTTCCTACCTATCACCTTCCTAAACCCAAGTGTATGAATGTTTCACTTCATGATCCTTGAAGAGGCAAAACGCGTTGTCAATCTTTGTAAGAGTTTGGATCTGGAATATTATTTTCCAGGCTTTTACTAGTTAGACTGGATTTTTTTAAACCCCAGCACATAGAAGTTCAGAAACTTAGCCTCAGATGGCAAATGCATGGCTGAGCTGAAGAGAAAAAAGAAAGGTGTCCTTTGTCCTTTAGCTCACTGTGCAGCAGCCCCATCCCTGAGCAATCTTCAGGCTTTTCTGGATTATCCTAGTTGTAGGGGCATAACAAAGCAGGCAGATGCCAGCAGGACCCAGCAGGCTTTTGGCTGTTCTGTCAGATGCAAGTTCAAAGTGGCTTGTGAGCTACTCCAGTGAATTTACAGGCATAGTTTTCCATGCTAAGGGGTGTAAATGGGCTAGTCAGTGCTGCATTGTGACTGTAGCCTGTGGCAGAGGCCTCTGCGGCACGCTGGTGTAAAAGCAGCCATGTCCACCTCCTGTGCCTGGGCTAGGAATACTTAGCCTTTACAAACAGCCTTAAAGGCTACAAAATTAATTCTGGGCCCAAAGAGCCTTGAGAGATAGTGTAATTAAAAATGTGCTCTTCTCAGCTTTCATCCTCTGAGCACTTTTCAGTGATTACTATGGGAGGCTGAGGTACTCAGCACTTTGCAGGATTGCACCCTAAATGAACCAGCCATTGTTGCCTTTCTTTGATCTAATAAATAAAGATCTGTTGACATCAGTGATCCTGCAGATGGTGACATGCATTTGCTCCCTGACCTATTTTCCTTTCTCTCACAGGTGGATGGTAACGTCGTGGTCTCCTTGCACACAGAGCTGCGGTGGAGGCATCCAGATTCGGCGAGTGACGTGTCAGCGCCTGACAGTGAAAGGCAATTCTGTCCCAATGTCAAATGAGGCTTGTGCCCAGGTGTCGAAGCGCCCTGTGGACACACAGAATTGTAATAGGCAGCCCTGTGTTGAGTGGTTTGCCTCCTCCTGGGGCCAGGTAAGGAACAAGCCAGGAGTCCAAGGACAGCCTCAATAGTGTGGGCTAGAAAAAGACAGAAAATGAGAGGAGTGATTTTCACCCTGGTATCTTTAGCTTACAGTCTGCAGGCTTTTCAGGAGGCAACTAAGCTACTCATCTCTTTCAGCTCCATGTCTGATGCATGCCATGCTTGGATTTTTGTAGCTTCCCACGATCCCTAGAAATGCTGCTTGTAAACAAGGCTTTTACTGGAAATCCCTGTATCATCCCCAGTGGAAAGGTTTGAAACTCCTTTCTATAATGACAGGTGACACATCTGAGAAACAGCCTTCTCCAAGTTTTATTTTCCTTTATCACCTAGTGAGTGTTCAGTTTTGGCTGGCAGGAGTCAGGACTGATTACTGTGATAGGTTAGGGACAGGGGGCTGTACAATAAGCCAGTTTTACAAAGTTGCTGATGTTGCCTGAGAATGCTAAAGAAATGGGACCTTTCTTGATTTGCTTTATGACGAAGAGCAGAATGGAGGGCTAACTGCATTTTCAGGCTACTTCATGCTGGTTTGCAGATATTCAAATTCTCTCCTTGCAGCTTCATACAATGATCAGATGTTAAAAAGCTTCACTCCATAAATAGCAAATGTTATTAAGTATTTAAAGTTATTAAGTATTTAAATAACTTTATTGTGGGAATCCACAGAAGAGTTATGTCTTTGTCTCTGTGAGCTATGAGATTTCCTGAAAAGACGCTTGTCAATATGTTACCAGTTATAGCCTGGGACCAGTTATTACTATGTGCTTTCCTCCGTTACTCTCCACTCCAGCTTGACTGAGCCATATGTGAAAGTTGATGAGTCCACTACAGTCCAAACTAAGGGGTAAAAACTCACAGATTTCAGCCCAGAGATTTCCAGAATGGTGATTCACATGGGGCTATAGTATTCCAGGTTAAATGAGAGACAGGGTTAAATCCACAGAAGCCAATTTTACTTGAGGTTACACCAGATACCAATACTACGTTAACATCACTTCTGGTGAAAGAAAGGTTTTTGAAGGGAAGAAGAAAAGCAGTTTGTCAAAGCAAAAGTAGTCATACATCTAATTGAAATGATGAGTCAGTATAGAAGCGAGACTTCTTGCCTTGGAAGAAGAGGCTAAGAAATAATTACCCAGACTAATAACTGTAAGTCTCAACATACAGCAAGCTGTCATGAAATATTTTGCCTCCTTTTCTAAGAAGCATGTGTAAATTTGAAAACAATGGCAAATACTGTATCATTTTATTAGAGGTTAGAGTAATACGATTGCTATTAATAATCACATGCATTCTATATTTATTTGGGCTAATATGCACAGCACATTGCACTGCATCAGGATCTTTTACAATGTTGGTATTAAAGACTGTCTTCAGCTAGCAGAACTTGTTATGTTCACTACTTGAAAACAGCTTCATTTCATTCTTGCCTGTGTATACTGGAAGTTTTCCCACGAAAGGTGAATGAATTATTGTATTATATTTATGAGTAGAGCTTGGAATTATCCTTTTACATGAAAGAAGCAAATTATTTCATTCCCTGTAGAATTCCAGGTAAGAACTGGATTATCCTTGCAAAAAGTCAGTTATGTCATCCTTATTTTGTAGATCATTATGGGCTAAATTGTTCCCCATGACAGCATACTCATCTGAGACAATTAGAGAGGTCTGAATTAATTTGTTAGACCTATCCCCTGCATTGTAATGTAATATTTCTTCTTCCTAGCTTAGAAAAAAAAACAAGCCCCAAATGATCCTGTACAGCTCTGTCTCCAAGCCAGAAGACTGCTGTTTTAACTACAGTTAGGAATGTATCACTGACTCAATGGGTCAATGACCTTCTTGTAGTATCATAGGGTATCAACTGACCAACTTTCCAAACTCACAGAGAAAATAAATGGACTACCCACCCTATCCCCACTTCTACAATTAATTCCTTTCCTTCATTTAATGTTAGTGTCATTTTGATCTCTGCTATGTAATCCCCCATAATGTTGTACAACTAGTGACTCAGGCTTGCTGGTGATGAAGGATATAGCCTCT
The DNA here is from genome assembly GCF_034315485.1 of Pezoporus occidentalis. Lineage (NCBI taxonomy): Eukaryota > Metazoa > Chordata > Aves > Psittaciformes > Psittacidae > Pezoporus > Pezoporus occidentalis. The sequence goes on along the minus strand of NW_026913136.1, from coordinate 102,857 downwards.
GCAGATACAAAAGTACTATACACACTCCAATGAAAAACATATCCATCCACCCTGCTCAATGAGGGGATTGACTGGGAGCATCTGGAAATGTGGCAGTAAGTCTCTGACGGTAACTGCTTCTCTCTCCCAGTTGTCAGAGAGGGAAGAAACGTCAGCAGAAAGGAAGTATTATGTGAGGAGTGCATATGAAATAGGGCTCCCACTTATGGAAGGTAGAGGGAGAAGAAGATGTGTCAGCATCCCCCCCCCCTCCCCGGCAAAAATTCCTCCCTCACACTGAAGTCCCCTTCTTCAACCCTCAGTCTGTTCTTGAAAATAATTTCCACACACTTAGGAAAGAAAAAGGAAAAACAAACAAAAGAAAACAACCAAAACAACCAACTTTTTCCTAATGGTTAATATAATTTTAAAAGGACACAAGTACATGCTTCATACCTATAGCTAATTATCATTTAATTGAAGGAGAGGATTAGAAGAGTTAAACAGTAACATGTGCTTGATAAGCTTGAATAGGTTAGGGTGACCTCAGTACTGTAGGAAGCTTGCAGATCTGCTGTGTTTGTCACGCTTGCTGCTTTTGATTATTGTACTGCAATGCTTTCAAATTATTAAATGTAATGGAATATGGCCTTGGTTCAGAGTGTTCTTAGTTATTAACTTTTTGCATGTAAATTGTGATAGTAGAAGCTGCAAAATGCACAATAAAAGGAATGCACTGAGATTTCCTATATGAATCATAGCCTCTTGGCTAATGACATGGAAGTGTTTTATCTGTCCTAACAGATGTATTTAAGATTGAATTACTGAAAAAGAGAGGTAATGAGTCTACAGAGCAGATCTAGAAATGCAATTTTAATGCTGCTGGAGGAGACTGAGGTAGGGCAGAAGATGACTGGCTGCTCAGCTTTCAAAGCCCGCAGAGTTGCAGGAAGTGTTCCAAAGCTCAATGGCAGTACCCAATTTATTTCACAGGCAGTCTCACAAAAAGGGAACATGTCCTGCCTTTTACCTCCCTTGAGTGATTTTTCTGTTTTCTTAGTGTAACGGGCCTTGCATTGGACCACGACTGGCTGTACAGCACAGACAGGTGTTTTGCCAGACCAAAGATGGGACTTCTGTGTCATCTGATCAATGCAGTTCCTTACCAAGGTAGGACAGGAATCCCTTTTGTCTGAAACCACTGTCCTTTGCAGAGATGTTGGATGAGCTAGTGGCTTAACTGGCAACTTTGGGGTTTTCCTGATGGAACAAAGAAGTCATGCTGCAACCCATACAGTTACATGGTACAAATCTCACCAGGCTTAACCCTAGGCTCCACTATTTGTTCCTACAAGCCCCCCCAAAAAACACTAGTTGGCCAGCAAGTGGAAAGTCTTCTACACATGCTAAATCCCAACTGAAAGGCGGTGCTCTGTCTTCTTAAGCTGCCATTCTTCTTCTCACTTATTTGAACAAACACTGTAACTGGGGGAGACAGGGGACTCCACAGCTTTTGTTTTCCTGCAGATAAAATCTACAGTCAATATTGTAAAGACATATTTACATATAAATCATGCCTGATCATGACTGAAAATCAATAGAATTGGCTCTTTAGCTCCCAGTCATGTATTTTCATTATCTGTGTGAAAAACAGGTGGGAACTAGGTATGCCTATGCATCATCTGCAAGACGGTGTAGAAGGGAAAAAGAGGGTTTCAGAGAACTGGTTTTCTTCCCACTGGCTGCAAAGCCATGAAAAGGTTACAAAGCCCTTCTGACTCTTACTGATCACCACTTCACTCATTGCACCTTTTCAGCGGTTTGGCGCTTCATGGAGAGGGCATTTCAGCCAAATCCCTAAACAATTCAGATGTCATTTAACTCCAGTAGTGCTATATTAGTGCATGCCTGCTGAGGGTATGGCCCTTGACTGCAGTTACAAACTGTTTTTCAGTGCACTGGAGTTACCCTCACCCCATGAAGACCTGACCCATATGGTGCTCTGAGTGAATTAATTTGGGGGTAGGCAAGGTTTGCTGTCCCCAGAACTTGCATGGCACCTGGAGTGATGTGCATTTGCTCCCTGAGCAGCATGGTGACAGTCCACCCCTCTCTCCTCCTGCCCACAGGCCATTGAGCACCCAGAACTGCTGGACCGACCTCTGCGGCGTGCACTGGAGGGTCAGCCTGTGGACTGTCTGCACAGCTACATGCGGAAACTATGGCTTCCAGTCCCGGCGTGTCGACTGTGTGCATATCCGCACCAACAAGCCTGTGATGGAGCATCACTGCTCTTGGAGGCCACGGCCAGCCAACTGGCAGCGCTGCAACATCACACCCTGTGAAAACGGTACTTTGCTGAGAGGAGGGGAGCCACTGCGGCAAGGAGGGGAGGAAAGAAGCAGAGCCATCTCTCAGAAATGCAGCACTGGACCTGTAGCTGGGCATCCTGTGGTACCTCCAGCCCAAACGTGTGTAAAATGCAGTGTCCAAAACTCAGTGCCCCAGCAGGGAATGGTGCCTATTGTGGTTTGTTGGTGATGGTGCTAGTGCTGGGATTACACCCCCTTCCTAATAGCGTATGCAATGGCTGGTGCAGTCTTAACTTTCCATTGATGGTACAGACAGAAAGAAATGCATGAATCACAGACAGGCTGCTGGCTATAGCTACAATACAGTAAGTCTAAATCCAATGGCTAGGTTGACGATGGGAATTCCTGGAGTTGAGGCTGCTTGCTCCCAGGTGACAAGCAACTAACTGGGCCTGCCAAAGGACTAGATAAGTTACAATTTTTTTTTTAAGGCAAAAAAGGATAGTGTGCCTATTTGGAAGCTATGTCCTGCTATGGCAGTGTCAACTCGGGAGACACCAGACAGCAGAAGCCTCAATTGCTATCTTCTCATTTGCCCTGTCTCCCACTTCGCTGGCTGATTTTGATGGGCAGATCCCATCCTCAAGCACACAAGCCAGCTGCTGTGCAGTCATCACAGAAGGAGCAGCAGAACCCGCTTGTGCATGCCTGCAGCCACACCAACTCTGAGGCTACATCTCAGTAGACAAAGCAGACTCCACAGGTCCAAACATGTGAGCTGAGTTTGGGATGCCCTAATGGAAGTGGAAGGGCTGAGGGAGCTTACAAGTACTACACATGACCCTTACTGTCACTGCAGCCTCTTCCTGCTATGTATAAATGTCCTGTGATGATCCTCTTCTCAGCCTTAGCATGGGAAGTAGGACTCCCTCAGGAAACAACACCCACAAGGTCTTGCAGGGATGGTGGACAGTTTTCCAGTCTGGAGCTCCAAAGCAGGAGGCTGTGGGCCTCCAAAATTGTTGAAATAAATACTAGGACCAAAGTCCTAGGGGAGCTCAAAAAGTGTGTTAACATCCCCATCCCAAGCTGTGCTCTGGAATGCACTTGTAACACACACACTACAACGCCTGCTCAGCTGAGGTAACACTCCCCCACACTATCTCTTCAAGTGTAAAAGGTTGGCCAAAGTGCCTTTGAGACTCTCTCTTTAACTGGGTTTCCAGTTTTATTTACTACTTCTTCTCTGGTCTAACAACTGTTCTAAAGCCTCCGTAAAACGCTGGTGGGTGACAAACTGACACTGTTAGAGCAGCCTCAGCAAGCCCTCTCCCTAGGTCTCTGAAAGCGAAGTCTCCCACCACATTCTCCTTTGAGCCTTTGGCCGCTTGAAGTCCTGCTCAGCAAGTGAAATTCATGCTCATAGTGAGACCTCCCAACACAAAGCTCTCTTGGAGCCCTTCTTGGCCACCCCAGGAAATTTTTTCAGGTAAGAAATCTTTCTTTCATTGTTTCATCACCACTTCTCCTTTTTGTTTCCCCTTTGGCAGTGGAGTGCAGAGACACCACAAGGTACTGTGAGAAAGCGAAGCAGCTCAAACTCTGCCAGCTCACCCAGTTCAAATCACGTTGCTGTGGGACTTGTGGAAAAGCTTGAAGACAAAAGCAGTGGAAATGGAGGAACAAGGGGATCACAGACTTTGCTTCAATGACGCAAGGACTTTTACAGAAAGTATAAATGGAACGGAATTCTCTTTTTCATTTTATTTATTTATTTCCCTAAAAGAAAAAGTGGAAAAAAAAAAAAAGAAAGAAAAGAAAACCTTTTACCAAATCATTGTTCACAAGTTTTCCCTTCTATGAATCTGGGAAATCCTGCAGTGAAACATGATCATGAGGGTAGACCACAAAGAGTCGGTGAGGCCCACGCCACCAGCAATGGGCCTGAGAGAAGTGGGGCTACCCCATAATCCATGTACATGCCTGGAGAAACACTAGCAGACAGATGGGGAAATGGATCAGTATAAAAACTTCACATTGGACCACCACAACATGAATCAGATGACCAAACAGCTAGACAGGTCATGGGCTACTGCAGGGAAAAAAAAAAAAAAGAAAAAAAAAAAGGCAAAACTAAACATTCAGCTATGAGCTATATAGACACTTCATCTATCTTAGATGACTTTGAGAGCATAAGCATATGATTTTGCTTTATAAATCTGTTACAGATGAGATCATATTCCTTTCTGTCTTTCTAAATCCCTTTCTCCTTCTCATGCCAGGCCTTCAAACTTTTTCAGTGGGAGATCCTGGTATCTTTGAGGATCTGGTGCCTGGGGAAATTGAAAACAGTGTGTAACGTGAGCCTGAAGTACACCAGGTGGTGTGTGCAAGGGAGGATTAGGGATAGGAGAGTTGCCCTCAGCACACAGGTGAGGTAATGGTGATAATTATAGGAGATAAAGTATGATCTCTGTAGTACCAACCTGAAAATGCTGTCCTGTGGAGAGCACAGGCAGGAAAGATAGAAAGTGTCCATGGTAACAGAAGCTACTCGGCATACTGCATCCTACTAACACTTGAAAAGAGAGGAGTACTAGTTGCCAGTGTTCAGAAGCTTTCAAACCTCAGGTTTTGGAAAGGTTTCATGCTAACATGAAATTTCTCTCTCCTGGCAGACAAGCAAGCAGCAGGAAAGAAGTAGAAAAGAGATGTATTCTGATTCCTTGCCATTATTCCTGCTCAGTAGAAACAGAACAGATTCAGCATCAGGCCCAGAGGACTAACACAAATAATTTTTAAGAAACTTGCTTCCCTCCAGTTGCCTTCCACACAAAACAGGTGCTATAAAGCAGCACATTTTTAAGCCCATGTATAACACTCTGCAGATACAATCTAAAAAAGTATAAAACCCACAGCATGATTTTGCATGCTGTTCTGTAAGTCTTTACCCCTGGCCAACTGCAGTAGTTATTCAACCTGCTATTTCATGCTTCTTGGGCCCTCTCTGCTCTGCTCAGAATAGGGCCCTAAAATTAGAGGAAATCTGTAAAGTACAGCATTTGAGCATTGTGAAACTTTAAAGGAGATGTATCTGGACCTGAGGCTTTGGTTCAAGACCATCTCTAAATTAAAGGCTTGGCTGTGCCTCTCCTGTCACCCCCAGTGGGGCTCATGCCTTGTGGTACATTAGTGAAATGCTGTTTGAGTACTGCTGTGTTACAGCTTCCATGACATGTAGATTTTTCAGCAAATCTGGGAGTCTGCTTTTGAGGTCAGTGCGAGGTTCTTCATGACATTAAACTGTCTCAAGTTGGGTTACTTCAAAACACATCTGGCAGTGAACACTTTTATTACAAATGGGTCTTCAAGAAATAGTGTGGCTAAGCATCAGTGTAAGTTGTTATTTAATAAAAGAAGAATGTCTTTTGATGTATGTAAATGTATATCTTTTCTGTATATTTATTAGGATTTCTTTTATAAAAAGTGCAATATTAATAATTGTACATTATTTTGTCCAGATAAAAATATTTGGGTTTGTTTTTTTTAAATCTCCCTAGAATTTTGTTCCTCTATAATCAATAGCATACTTCTCTTAATTTTAATAGCACATGCATTTAATTGGGGATCTGCTTCACTGTGCACAGAGTGCTTTATAGACTATGACATGAGGAAGGGATGGTGCTTTTAGCTTGTGAAATAATAGTTCTGCATGGAATGAAGGACAGTTCCTTAATAACAATAGTAACAATGATGATGATGATATGGCTATTTCTAGTACAGTAGTAAAAAAAAGCAGTAAAGGGAAGTATTTTCATTTGTTTAATAGCAAAACATATTCAGATGCTCACATGTTGAATAATAGATGTGCAATAATGCACAGGATAAACACAAAGCCACTACTTTGTCTCTGCACAGTGTAGATTTATTTACACATCTGTCCTCTTAATTGTGAGTTGGCAGCATCTCAGTAAGGATTGCTGGGTATTTTATGAAAGGATACTTTCCTCCTTTAAAAAGAAAACAAAAGTACAAACTTGTATTTACATAACTTCTTGTACAAGTAATGCAAGTTACTTATTTAACTACTGCTGTCTGACGTGTTGTTTATTAATTTTAAAAACAAAAGCCAAACAAATTAGCAAAACTATTGGAGTACTCTGTCCTTACTCTGTATTATGATAACAGCACACAGCTGTTACACAAAGCGCAAACGATCTACCTGCCTTGGGGGAAGAAAACGTCTTAATTTGTTTTTAAAAGTCTCCAGCCATTAAGATTCTGCATCCTGTTATACGTATCTGTTTTAATTCTTTATTTGCCTTGCTTTACTCTTTTTTGCTAATATCTTGCCTCTATTGCTCTTGCAGAAGTATAAAGCCACCACTGCTGGTCCTAGGATCATGAAAATCAGTAAAAGTATACTCCTGTCTTTCTATGCAGCAATACTTAAAGACATCTTGTAATTCTCTTCAGCAACCTATGGCATGAAGCAAACACTACTACTTCAGTCTTTCCTTATAGGATGCTTCTACCTTCAGCAATGGATCTTCCACCTCCTCAAAGTATCAAGTGTGTATGTAGAAGGAAACCTAGAAATAGTCAGAACTACTAGGAGGAGAGAAATAAAAAAAAAAAAATAAAAAAAAAAAAGAACTAGCATTTTTTCTGAACAATGCTAAAATGTCTCACCTAAAAGGGAACAGTGATTTTGCTCTGATTAACTGGCAGTTATTTCCCCAGTATGATGTTCCTTCGTATGCTGTTTAGACACCTACACTGCAGATGTAGACACGTCACACACACATAAACACACACACTCACGACAGCCAAAGACCAGAGAGCTGAGACACCCAAACAACCGTGCTGAAGGCAATGTGAATTCAGTCATTCATTTTGAGTAATACAAGTATAGAAGCTGATGTTGATGTAAAATGAACAGCAGGCCACGTTAGGTTCTCAATACAATAATTATTCTCATCTTATGTATATGGCTCCGGTTACCAGTCAAACCGAAAGCTTTCAAAACCTGGAAAGTAAGCTTCCAGTTTTGTTCTCCCTACTCATTTTCCTCAAGGAAAAAAAAAAAAACAGTTCTGCAACAAGCAGAAAAATGTAGTGCTGAAAGGTTCCCCACAGGAGATTTATTCCTCCCCCTGTTACAGGGCAAGGTAAGCACAGCTAAACTACTCCAGGCATGTATGTCTGCAAACACAGAAGCACATAATGATTTGAGATGGAAGGGACTTTAAAGATCATCTAATTCCAACCCCCTGCCACGGGCAGGGACACTTTCCATTAGACCAGGTTTCTCCAAGCCCTGTCCAACCTGGCCTTGAACACTGCCAGGGACGGGGCAGCCACAGCTTCTCTGAGCAACCTGTGCCAGCGCCTCAGCACCTTCATAGTGAAGAAGTTCTGCCTAATGGCTAATCTGAATCTACCCTCTGGCAGTTTAAAGCCATTCTGCATTGTGCTGCCACTACATGTTCTCGTAAAAAGTCCCTCTCCAGATTTCCTGTAGTGCCCCTTTAGGTACTGGAAGCTGAACAGAGACCAGGCGGGAGACTGCCCTCTGCTGGCAGAGCAAGTGGTCTGGGAAGAGCAGGGAGACACTTCAGCTGCCTTGAGCCAGGGATAGGGCTTATAAAACTCTGATAACAAGGGCTTTTAAGCCAAAACAATGAACAAAGGGTGTGCTGCTTGCCCAGGCTGCAGTTCTCTATCCTTCCTGCTAACACATTGCTTACCTCTTAGAAAGTGGAAAAAAAGGGAAAAGTAAGAGTGTTGTTTAAGCCTTTAAGCCCTCTGCAAAGAAAAGTTTTATATTTGTGCAGATATAAATAAAAGTATGCAGTTTTATGTGGCCAAAAGTGAAGGGGACACTGGTGGGTTGTAGTCTGGTTACATATAAACACTTTAAGTAGCAGCAGGATGTGAAAAATTTCATAGTAAGCATATAGTTATCCACACATAGAATGACATGGGCATGGAAAACCACTCCTTACTACCATCTGTAATACTACAAAGTAGCCTGCTGCTTCTAGGCCTTGGATGCGGTCTGAGCCTACTTCATTTACAAACTCCCCAGGGCTAGTGGCATAGCACAATAATAAAACCTGAACCAGAAAGATCACACCAGACAGGCTCTGAACAGCTTGGTCTCCAAGTGAGGAGATAGGACAGGTTTCTTTTCTCTTAAAGAAGTGCTTAATGGTTGGGCTGAGGAGTAATTTGGTCTGGGCTACAGGGAGACTTCCCTCCACCCTTTTCAACATGCAGCATTTTTTAAAAAAAAGCATAAATAACTAGTTTAAATAAATAGCCCATGAGGTTGTTGGATGCTTGTTAATACACTTCACCTACTGAAACACTGATGGAGTCAGTTTTCAACTAATAGCATATAACCTAGTGATTTTATTACCAAGAAAGGAAAATCTGCCTGTTAACCCCCTACATACAAATCACAGCAAATCGAATCCAGCTGTGCAGGGAGGATCCCACAGGCACTTTTCTTCTTTAGCAGAGGGCAAACAGAGCAGGGTCCTGCTCACCCAGCAAAGCAACATGCTCAAACCCATGTGATGGCACATGGTAGTGCCATATGAGCCCTCCTGCCTGCCTGGGGATATAGTTCAGACCAACAAGCACAGCGCTAGTGAGCTAGTGGAAACAGGGAATATAGAGCCAAACACTCTACTGCCTCTGTAAGAGTTACCCTGTTCCTTACCTGCTGAATGCAGCCTAAAAAGTGAAGGACAGACATGCAGCCAGATGGAGAAGTCGAATCAGGTTGCCCCAAAATATTTCCCCACAAAAGAAAGAAGAGAGGCACAAATCACTGGGACTACTGCTTCCAGTGTGGGAAAGAGGCAGAAGAAGACATTAGTAAATAGGGGAAGAGGGATTTGTAAAGTGATCAGCCAAAAGCAAACACTGCTCAGAAAATTTGTTAAAGAATTTTCCCGTCCCAGTAAACCCAGACCACAGTTCTCTGCCCAAATGCCTCTTTCCAACTGAGAAGACATGGCTTCCCTAGGGAGGTCTCAGCCATGCCCCAGGAAAGTCTTTTTTTTTCTTATGCCTTGCAAAGAAAGGAATTGTTTTTTCATATGTAAAGTTCAGCTGCCTCCTGTCTCTGGAGTACTATGCCCAGGATCAATATTCCTTCCTTCTGTAATATGAACATCCTCAGTCCTTGCTGAGGCATCCCACTTATCTTTCAACACTTTCTTCATAGCCCTGAAACACTTGAGGTGCTGACAATTTGCTCTTTCTAGCAATCTATAGCACTGGGTGAAGCCCTTTTTAGAGTTTGTGCTAGAAAAGTTTCTAAACTTTTCACAAATTTGCTGCCTGTTCAAATTGCTAGACCATAAGTATATGACTTACCGATTGCTTTGACCTCTCACCTACTGCCAACTGCAAATTTTGTCCAGATGGAGGAACTGTCTCCTGCAGATGTGAGGCAATGGGGTTTGCTGTCTTTGCAGGCACAGGTGGTTGGTTGTAAGGCGGGTGTCACATGAGTCAAAACTGAACTGAATAGTTATCTCCCCATTATTCTGTATAACCATTTATTTGAGAGTTGGTTTACTTTATTTCCTGCTAAGGCCTGGAGAGTAAAGTATTTTTGCTTAGATTTTTCCCAGACGGGACCCACAGTCCTTGATGGCTGAGCAGACATTCAGGACCTCCCAGGAAGCTGCTACCCTTCTAAAATTTAGTTTGATGTGTTTCCTTAACTCAGCTTTCGTGCTTAAGACTTGCCTAATAGATTGTGTTTTGCTCTGGAGATCAGTAGCACCGGTGAGCTTGGTGTTTTCAGGGACTCATGATGAAGCTATCCCTCCAAACAGGCTCCGCAGTGTACATACAGGGAACTATCCCTGACATGTATTGGCAGTGATTACAGTAATTGATACCACTGTAGTAACCTGCTCTGGCAATGACAGTTTTCCCTATTATCGCTTAGCACAATCCTCCTTTCTCTTTTTTGCATCCCCTGGAAGTCTTTTTCAATCCTGCCAAGGACAAAGCCCTTGGCTTTCATCCTTGCATTTTGGATTTTTAAACATTTTTCAGTAGTATTCTTTGTACTTATGCCAGTGTTTAGGTATTCATGCCATTATCCAGTCTTAGAAAGCACCAATGAATGAAATAGGAGGTTGATTACAGCTGATTCCCCTCATTCCACCCATTTGTTCATAAGGTGAGAAGTGTTGTCTTGTGCTGCATCCTAAGTGCAAGGTTCATCAGCTCCTCCGGGTTGCTCCAAACACTGGAAGTTTGCCCAAAGGCAGGTAGTCTTTTTACTCACTCATTATTGCCCCACAAAACAGGAAAGATCACTGCAGAGCAGCTAACAGGTTTCTGAACAACTGCTAATTATCATAGAATACTTGGGGTTGGAAAGGACCTTAAGATCATCAAGTTCAAGCAGCCCAAGCTTTAGTCAGCTTTAATTTCTGTGGAATCACACCTTTAGTCATTCAGGTGAACTTATACTGTTCCTTAGTGTTATCATATATTGTTTTTAATAAGACTTTTGTACATTTAGGTATAACTTAGGGGAAAAAGAAAAAGAAACCTGCAAGATCTCTCTTTTTGTGTCTTAGGAGGAGGATATCTGTCTCAAATAAAGAGCAAGAGTTATCTGGGGAAAACAAAAAAAAAAGAGAAAATCTAGAGAAACAAGGATTGATGTCGCTTTCTTTTCCATTTGTACAAATGATCCAGAAAAAGTCAATGTCTGCAAATCAAGTGTATTTTAAAAGCACTCCAAATATAAAATCAGAGATTGATTTGAAAGAAGGTTACAAAGAAAATCAAGCTTTCATTCGTAGCTCACTGGGGTCTTGCTCTTTGAATCCATTTCCAAGATGATGTCCACTCTCTTCTTCCTTCTGTGTCAATCCTGCAAGCACTCGACTCTTGGAAGCAGGTAGATAGAGACTGTGACCATCAGCATTAGTTCCCTCAAAGATGTACCCAGGTGGGTGTTTGTAAGAGGCCAAGCATCTAACAAAGTCTTTGGGTGTGTAGCTGGTAGTGTAGATTGTTTTAGCTTGTAGTGGAGTTTGATCCTTTGGGCCTGACCAGGGAGGTTTATAGCTCTTTGTAACTGTGGGCAGATGAGGCACATAATGGGTCTGAAAAGTAGTCAAGCAATCCATGGGCTTTGCTGAGAAAGTCAGCTCTGGAGCATGAATGATAGGTTTTAGCCTCTTGCACAGCCAAGGCTTATAGTCTTCTTTCATTGTAGAAGAGCTATTGAATGACCCAGTACTTTTAGGTATCTGGGCCACAGGTTGACACGTCTTGGTTGGCTTGCCATTTGGGTGCTTGTAATGTATCTTAGTAGTGGTCTGAAGGTCCATTTTCTCAAGAGGAGGAAGATATACAACAGGTTTCTTGGTGAATATGGAAGCCCGTGGCCAAGCTTGGTATTTTTCCTGAAACTCAGTTGTAGAGGAAAATGGAATATTATTGAGATACTTTGACTGGCATGGTTTTGCAAGTTTTGCTGGCTGACCAGCCATCCACTTGTAAGAAACTTTGTGGGTAGTAAGGCCATCAAATGGGATCTCATTGGCCTTGTATTTCTCTTTCTTATGGACGTAATGCTTTTCAGGAGGATGTGGCACATAATTCACTCTATAATTAGTTATATACTCAGGAGCCTTGGTTTTCTGGATTTGATTTGGAGGCTTGAAGTTTCGAGTGGCAACCGGCCCCCTGTAGAGATAGTCATCCTGGAAAATGGTTCTGTGGTCAAATTTTAATTCCGATGGGCGAAATCTGTTGTCTGGTCTGATCAGGTCTGTCTTTTGTTCATTCCATAGCACATAGTCATCTGAAATACAGGAATTGTAAGAGGAATCATATCTAAATGCTCTAAGTTTAGGCTTATACCATATTATGTTTTGATTATTACATTTTCTACTGTAATAAATACTTGTTAATGTTGTAATGAAACATTCTATTAAAAGAGCTGCTACAGAACACCTTACAGACTAGTGTGCTAACCCCTGGAAAGCTTAGCATCTACACAGAAAATTAAAATATTCGTGTACCACTCATACCTATAGAGATGGTGAAAAACAGTGTGGGAAGATTAAATTACATTCTCTTGTCTTGCAAAGGCTGCAAGTGACAGAGTGGGCACTGTCCTCATGCCCAGTTAACTAGAAATCATGAACGTGGAGTACCATGTAGTTATATTGTGGCTAGCTCAGAACACAGGCAAAGTATGCCTATGTCTGCAGAAGGTTGTTCAGGTGTCACCCACAGTATGTCTAGGGCACTTTAAAGGCCAAGTTGCAGAGCTACCCTTCCTCTTTGTACCTTCTCATTTGAGATGACCTGTTCCTCAGCTATATAGATGTGATGCTGCCTACTGTTTGCTGAATTCAGGTTTGTGCAGCTCATGTTAGTGTCAGCAAGCTGTGCTCTGCGACATTTCCTCAGCTCTTGGCTTTTCCCTCTGTGGTACTCCTGCTGTCAGTACAAGCAAGAACCAAGAAGGAGCTTGTAACTCTGTCTCCAATTCTTCCTTATTTGAAAAAGTGTGCTGGAATTTGCAGACCAAGCCTATGCTGATCTAAAGCAGTGAATCATACTGCATAGATGGTCCATACTTGCTATCCAAATTCATGACAAAGAAAAACTTTTAGGCAGCATTTTAGAAATATTCATGTCTTCATTCCTTGGCAGGACACAGGGAAAAAATAAGGCACTGAGACTTTAAAAGATTTGCACTGAGTCACACTAAAAATTCATTGCAAATCTGCCTAACACTGACCAGAGCTGCAGCCACACAACCATTGATTTTCCCCTTCCTAGTAACCTTGTGCAACTTCCCCTAGAGAGCATTATGGTTACTAGTAGGAAGTTGAAATGAGATAGTCTTGGAGCTAACCCAAGTATTACTTTTTTTCTCTTTTTCAATTTTCCCTTCTTTCAAACCACATTGAGAGTCATGAGGCAAATAAGCTTCCAGCTGACTCTGCACAGTAAGGAAGTCTAGATTTCAAAGTACTAGAGAGTAAATGATGCAGTTAGGTATCAGGATATTTGAACTCCCCAATCCAAACAGAGTTATTCCTTTAGAATGGCAGTGATTACTGTACTGCACAAACACAGTTACACAAAGGATGTGCTCATTACATTGTGAAGGTAACAAAAAAAATGTAACTTTTTGCACCAATTAGGTGTCCATTTAAAGTCCTTCTGGTTCAAATCAAGTTGCCTGTGCCGGCACAAGAGAGAAAGCAGCAGCCACAGATGTCATGTTGCTCCCAGAGAGTGCCCTGGCACTTGGGTACAGAGCTGCCCTCATGCTACTAATTAGCATTGTCAGCTGACAACATGGGTCTGCCTGTGTGCACTGGCATAGACATTCATCTGCCACTGTCGGTGCCACTGAAGACCAGGCTGCATGCCCTGCTAGTGCAGAGGTGTGTAAATGCCCCAGGCACCACCACATTGGTGGGACACTGACCTTGTGCCCATGCCTAGGACACATCTTTCTCCTGTGGCCCAGCAGGGTGAACCACAAGCATAAATGGACATGTGTCATTACAGAGGATGTATTAATAAAGCGTTAAAACAGAGAAGCTAGTAAGATTCAGCCCATCCCTAAGCAAAGGCTTGTTCAGAGAGCTGACATTTCAGATGCCAACCAAGAGTAACCAAAAAACTTTTTACATTCTCCCATCATCTTCACTGGAAAATAGTCTGTGCATTTTGGATGTAACCACAGCTTTTGCAAAATATTCAAAATACGACAAGTCCATCTGTCTTCAATTTTAAAAATTTACTAGCTCCACACATTTGGAGACCTCACAGGCATTATGAATTTATTTTACCTACTGTAAGCCAGCAGTGCTACTATTCCTTAAAAACAAGTTATAAATTTATTGTCATTCCAGTTCTTCTCCATAGATATTAATAGTTTCCCATGTAACATAATCTTGAAAACATTAGGGGGTACAAGAAGGAATGGAGGATATGAACCATATATTATTGGAGGTTAGGCACATCTTTTTATAACCAAGCAAAACAAAACTAAAATCAGACTACGTACCTGCAGATGGATGGAAACAGCTATGTGTGCAGCTTGGAGGAGATGAGAATTTTGAAACCTTAAGTTGCAAAGTCTTCTGACATTAATTGCGATATGTAATAGCATTATCTTAAACCTACAGTGTCATTTGAGGTATGGTGTGTTTAGCAGGAAGGAGTGTGACAATACAGTAGGAAAGGTACTTTAGTACCAATGCAGCACTGGTTTATATGCTGTTTATATATTTGAGTTACAATAATTAGTTGAAAAGCTTGTTTCAAAATTTCATGCTTGAGCAGTAATCAGTATAACCTAATAGAGAACAGAACTATGAAAACTTGTATTTTTTGTGAACCAGGGCCTCTAAAGGGGAATTCTTTCAGTATGCAATTTGATCTTTGAGAGGGTTTGGACAAAGATTTCCATTTGCAGTTTTGTGAAAAATACTGCAAATTATAACCAAATGTGGCTGTGATACATTTTATTAGAGTTCTGCAGTAATATCTAAGGTGCTGACCTAAACACTGATAAAAGAGAAAGACATACATCTGGTTCAGATACAAAGAAGTCAAGGATATCTAAACACATAAGGAAAGATCCTCTGCTTGAGCAAAGCAGCTTTTTTTTGTTGGCTTCACTGAAGCTATTCCAATGAATACCATCTGGCAACACTGCCTACGCAAAACAAAGTGTTCAAAATTGTGTAAACATGGGTATTTTACACTTGTGGGTCACAGTCCTCATGACTCAAGTAATTCCAAAGGCACAGTATTTCCTATGTGCTTAATATAAACATTCTAGTTTATGCTGTTGCAAACATGCAGCAGCACTAAAGTCTGACTTTCAGTCATTTCAGCTGGCCCAATCTTAACACTGGATTCACACACCTTTTATTTCTTTAATCCCTGTGCCATTTTGAGTTTTAAGAAAAAAAAACAGTGTTTCTGACCACTGGCACAAATCTCAATGCCAGCACCAATCATAAGCTTTTATATTTGCATGGCATAATAAAAATAAAATAAAATATGACCATTTTAAATTATTTTAAGAGATACACAAATGCTATCTGCCTAGCAATGTTAGGTAGTGGGAAGGTGCGCAGAGGAGATGCAAAGTCCTCTGATTTTCTACTTAGGACTCACTACCAATACTAGCACAGTTGCTAGTGTAACAGGGTAACTGAAAATCTTCTCCCAGTGCACGCAGAAGAGAATTCCTGCCTTTGGAGAGGAAGGAACAAAGCCCTCACAAACGCAAACCCACTACACCAAGTCACTGATACTAAGAAACAATGGCATGGTTGGATGCACTGTTAACACATTTTAACAGGAGCAGAGCTTGAGTGCTTTGGACAATTGTGTGGAACTTCTGTGTGTCTATAGTTGCCATATACATGTTTTGCACATTCACAGATTAACACTGTAGCATACACAAAAACGGTCCCATACTTCATGACCTGTGGCTGATCCACTAACACTCTGGACCAGCCCTGCAGAGAATGTTCACTATATCCTAAAGATGATGCTGCTGGACCCACTTGCAGGAGTTCATATGGCCCTCCTTCTACGTAGGATGCCTGCACACATGTCAGACATACAAAGGATGTGAACTCAGAAAGATCCCAATGCTACCATTAATACAGGCTTGTATTTCCAGCAATTTGTGTCTGTGAGGTTCCTGACCAGCCTGTTGGCGTACATAGACAGAAGAAGTAACAACCACATAGTGTTTTAATCTGTCCTTTTCAGAAATGAAGCCATGGTGAAGTCCTGAAAGAAGCTGCAAAGGCCCATACCTTCATAAGTGGTTCTTGTATTCATCTTGACATTGGGGATGTGTTTTGTCTCAGAGGGGAGGCATGGAGGTAGTCGAGAGGTAAGGTAGGAGTGATAATCCTGTTTATAAGTGGTGGTGCAATCCATAGTCTCATCACTCTTGACATGCTTTTGAGGTGATACAAGTTTCCGTGGCAACACTTCCTTGGCTATGTAATCTCTCCTGTGAAGAATAATTTTATTATGTCCTTCATCTTCAAGAAAAGAAAAAACCAAACCATTTCTATTTCTGAACCCACAAATAAATTAATACTGCCTCTTATCTCCACAGCCTAAGAAAGCTGGGACAGGAATCAAGCAGTTAATGAAACACATAATCCTTTCACAGTTGGAAGCCTGGACTCTGAGAAACGAACAGGGGCAGCTCTGGACAACCTCAGGCAACCCAGATTCCCCTTCTTTCCATCCACTGAGGTTAATGGCCTTATACAAAGCTATCTATGTTCTACAGTGGCATGACACCAGAAGTCATTACTCCTTTTAAAAGCTCAATAATTATAGAAGGCTATCTAGTATGTAGGGGAAACTTATGAGAGAGGCAACAATACCCTTTACAGATACTCTGTGTACAGTGGTTCAGCCCAGGATGGATAGGTAACAGCAAAACAGTTTTACAGCAAAACATCAGTTAAGGAAAGAAACAACAGCATGGTCAGAAAGCCAGCTTTTTCTCAGGTAGCACCCAACATTCACTAACTTGAATCTATTTTACTGCCCACAGCCTCTGGTATAGGGCAGAGAGTATACTGCCTGGCACCAGTGAATTCAATCTCTAATGTCAGAGTACTTTTCCACTGATCTATTTACACCACTAGCAGCTGGCCAGGAGAGATCATCAGTAAAGGAGCTATTCTAATATTAATATTGCACTTCACGTCTGGAGTGATGCTGGGTGGGCAAAAGCCTGAGCCTCTGAAAATACTGTATTAGTTATGTATTTTAGCAAATAAACAAAGTTCTCAAAAGTCTGTGTGGAGCAGAATAGAATTCACATTGCAAAGTATTAGGTATAGGTGTGAAAACAGAAATACAGAAGTAAAAAATATTCCATGAGTATCAAGAGGTATTTATGTAGATGTCACACTTGTTGCAGCCCCTTGGCATACTTTTGTCAGCAATTTAAAGCCAATGTACTTTTTAAGAGGGGCCAAGAAAAGGCAAGAATACAAGGCATATTGCATCCTTAGTAGCAGGAGTGCCCAGTAACAGAGAGGGTCTTTCCCAAGCCATTCACAGTGCACTGCACAATCCTGTGTTTGAAACAGCCAAGGCTGTACTAGAGGCAAGTAACAGATCACAGGTGTTCAATTCTTCACTGCGTGACCAAGAGCCTTCTGGCAGTGGGAGCAGCTTTTCCCACACTGACTGTTGTGAAGCAGCAGACCCTACAGTGGAAATCACAGAAGAGAGATTAATCTGCTGATAAATCAGTGGCAATGTGCATCCAAGATGACACGAAAACCTGTACTGCCTGCAACTCCTAGACTTTACCAAGGGTGCCTGCTGTCGTAGTGTAACACATAACACTCAGTGAAGTGTTATTAGAAATGACTGGTGACAACTCAGTGTCTGCTGGCCTCACAGTTCCTGCAGTTATATTCACACACTCCATCAATTCATTCTCCTTGAGTTTAGCCACACAGAACCAGAGCATTTAGCAGCCTTGTAATAGGTGGTGACACTTCTAGGCCTTAGTACTTTCACTCTTGGTGCATATCCTTATGATCATTACCCAGAGGACACCAAAACCTGTAATAGGATGGCTAACTGTTCAGGTTTTCTCCTCTAACAAGGGTAGGCAATTTTTACACTTGGTAGAGTGCATGCTCTGAAGAAGCATGTGTAAGTAGTTTCTGCACTTTCTCATTAGTCTGCTTTTTAGAAGTTCTACTGAACTCCAGGAGTAACAGTTATTGTTTGTCTGAGCAAGGAGAGTTTTGCTGACAGAACAGGAAGTTTCCAAGGGCTCCTTGACAGACCCTACATGGCCACTGCCCTCATCACCTGTTTTAAGGGACACTGGTGACACCAGGATTGAATTATAAGCAGATACAAAGATGTCTAGCTCCTTTGGCTTACCCTGGAAATGGAAGGCATATACAGAAGCGAAGTCTGCTCTTTGAAACTCTCTGATCCTTTTGGTGATTGCTGAAAGATCCCCATAGGCAGAAGCATCTCAAATGTGAGTAAATGGGGCATTTCAGAATTTATCAGCCATGTTTAAATTGACAACTCTTAAAAAGGCAGAGGCAGAAGGAATGGAGAGCTTCCATGTCAGAATGGGTAATGAGGGAGCTTGAGAAGTGCTCACCAAGCCACTTTCAATCTTGGATGTCATCTACCAACTTCAGCAAAGCCTTTGACACCATTTCCCATAGCATTCTCCTGGGGAAATTGGCTGCTCATGGCCTGGACGCGTGTACTGTTGCTGGGTACAAAACTGTCTGTATGGCTGAGCCCAAAAAATGGTTATGGATGGAATTATACCCATCTGGCAGCCAGTCACAACAGGTCTTCCCCAGGGCTCAGTATTGGGGGCAGTTCTGATTAATATCTATATCAATGATCTAGATGAAGGGATTGAGTGCACCTTCAGTGAACTGGTGAACGACACCAAGTTGGCTGGGAGTGTTGATCTGCTGGAGGGTAGGAAGGCTCTGCAGAGGGATCTGGGCAGGCTGGATCAATGGGCTGTGGCCAATGGCTCAACAAGGCAAAGTGCTGGGTCCTGCATTTGGGTCACAACAACCCCACACAGCGCTACAAGCTTGGGGAAGAGTGGCTGGAAAGGTGCTCAAAGGAAAAGGACCTGGGGATGCTGACTGACAGCTGAACATGAGCCAGCTTGTGCCCAGGCAGCCAAGAAGGCCAGTGGCATCCTGGCCTACATCAGAAACAGTGCGGCCAGCAGTGCCAGGGCAGTGATCATCCCCCTGTACTGAGCACTGGTGAGGTGGCACCTCAATCCTGCATTCAGTTCTGGGCCCCTCACTGCAGGAGAGACATTGAGGTGCTGAAGCAGGTCCAGAGAAAGCCAACAAAGCTGGTAAAGGGTCTGGAGCACAAGTCTGATGAGGAATGGCTGAGAGAACTGAGGGGGTTTAGTCTGGAGAAAAGGAGGCTGAGGGGAGAACTTATCACTCCCTGCAACTACCTGAAAGGAGACTGTAGCAAGGCGGATGCTTGTCTCTTTTCCCAAGTAACAAGTGATAGGACAAGAGGAGATGGCCTCAAGTTGCACCAGGGGAGGTTTAGATTGGACATTAGGAAAAATTTCATCACTGGGAGCATCGTCAGTCACCAGAATAGGCTGCCCAGGGAAGTGGTTGAGTGAACATGCCTGGAGGTATTTAAAAGACTTGTAGAGGTGGCACTGAGGGATGTAGTTTAGTGGTGGACTTGGCAGTGTCAGGTTAACAGTTGGACTCAATGATCTTAAAAGGTTTTATTCCAACCTAAATGATTCTATAATTCTATGAGGAGAAATGGATGGTGTTAGCTGTTAAGACTTTACTAATAGTCATTGGCATTTCCTAGGTCTCTAATTCGGTTCAGCAAAAGCAGGAGTGATATTGCTCATGACTGTGGATGTGATGACAAGGGAAGTAAACATCTAGATCAGGCAGCAGCTGTTGTTTGAGAAAGAGAAGCTCTTGGAGTCATATTAATGGATCAGATTCCTATTTTTTATGAGATCCTTCTGTGGATAAGTTCTTGGCACATCACTCTGCCAGCAGCAAGGAAGAGCCTCAGAAGTTACTTCCATAAGGGAAATTGGCACAGCACAAGTGTGAGGATTTCTGCTAAACCCCAACACTGAGCAACAACACAGCTGAGAAACAGAAACAGCTCATCAATCCACAATGACTGCCTTGAGGAAAACACTCATACCCCTTCCAACCATCACGCTCTACCATATTCACATTTCCTTGGAAACGAGTCATGCATGTTAACAAGTGTACAAAGTGCCATGAAAAAACACAATGAAAGAAAAACAGTCTTCAGAGATCATCCATACTTTCCCAGATAACATTTCTGCTGGTTTCACAGACCAAAACAGAAAATCAGCAAAAGCCAAGACCATGACTATGCTTCTATGGCCCATGTATCCTCTGATCATATTGCTTCTCAGTCTCAAGAAGTGCAAGAAAAACACCTGCTTGCCTCCATACAAAACTGTCCTCAGATAGATCTTCATCCCTCCTTCAGAGAGCCCTCATGAGGGTTTGTACAACCATAACATTGATCTTTACAGCCTCCTCTTATGAAAACCAGTGATTTTTCTTTTCTCTATTACTCATCCCTCTCACACACATTATCTAAGTCACTGTCTTAGACTATTTTTCGTACTTTGTAGTTGAGGTGCCTTCCATGCGTATGTCTGCCACCTTGTACACTGCCTTTGGCTTAAATGAGCCTTCAGGAGCAGTGATGGGATGAAGGGGGTATTGCTCCTTGTACTCTGACAGCACACATGGCTTCTCAGTCTTGTCATAGAGCCTGGAGGGCAGGTGTGGACAACGGTGACATCTGCAAGGGTTAAAAAAACAGTACACGAGTTAGTGACTTGCAGGTAGCTGATTAGTAATACCTTACTGCGTAAATCAGCTGCAGACTGCAACTACAAAATAGTGGACGAATAGGTACTGCAATGAGTGCTGCAGCCTTAAGTATTTTAAGTGCAAAAGCATAACCTGCACAAACAGCTGTTTCTGTCTACTATAACGGCCTGCAGTCAAAAAAGTGCAGGAAGCCAACAAAAACAGCCTAAGAAAGCAAGTTCACCTAGATGAAATAAAAAGCAACTTAATTAAAGATACAGCCAAGGGTGCCATATTGTGCTGGAGTAGAAACGCTACTGTCCTTTTTGTCCCATTTCTCATAAATTTACTATCCTACTTTGCTCACATATTGAGCTTACTTGTGTACGTAAGTGAGCTAAAGGGTGACAGTCTGGGAGTCTCTATTCAGTCATGCTTGGGCAGCACTGCTCTGTCCATTTCTCTTTCTGAAAGCAATGTAGTATGGCTACTGCAAGACCCCTCCATAACATGCACCAAAACAAGGACAGTGAAAACAAACTGATTTTCTGAGGAAGCTCCCTTCTGACTGGAACCACAGATCATCTATCATTGGTGACTTCCTTCTCCTCACACTGGGACCAGGCCAGAGCAGGGTGGGCAAGGCTCATTGTGTCAAAGAGAGGTTTGGGATTCCACCCTCAGGTTTCTTTCCAGAGACATTACAGTTTATGTACCTTTCTGGTTTGAGTCAAACCCACTAGAGTCAATGCAAAGGCTGCTGATTAAAGACTTCAGGAACCACCCCACAGGAATTACAGTGATAGGAGAAGGGCTCCAGTTTTATGCCTCATACATCATTCCTGCCAGAGTTGGAGTGTTCCCTCCTGGATGTATGTTTTCCAGTGCTACATCTAGTCCAGATACAAATTACTCATTTAAAAGGGCTTCCATTATATTACATGTTGAGCAACCTAGGATCAGCAGATGTCTGATTACCTAAATTTATAGATAACCTCCAGTTTACACTGAAGAGCACACTTCATATAATGAATCATTTTCCAAACTAGTACAAGAAGATAAGAAGGGCCCAGAGGGCTCGAGTAAAATGGACAGCCAGTAATTTTTCACTGTTGACTGGGCTTCCGTATTTCCAGAGTTATAAAATAAGAATGCAATCAGCTCTTTTGGGGAGAGATAAATGGTATACACCAAGTCCATAATACATTGGATGAGCAATTGGTTGGCAGGTTGTGCTTAAAGAGTTAAAGTAAATGGGGTCACATCAGGCTGTATGTGCTCTTTAATGTTTTTATAAATGATCTAGACACAGGAGTTAAATGCACATTAAGTAAGTTTGCCAATGACCCAAAACTAGAGGAGCTGTGCACTCCCTTGAGGATAGAGAGGCTTTAAAGAGAGATCTGGATAGACTAGAGAGGTGGTCAATCACCAGCTGTATGAAATTTAACAAGAGCAAGTGCAGGATTCTGCACCTAGAATGGGTAATCCTCATAATACACATAAACTGGGGGACAAGAGGCTGAAGAGAAGCCCTGCAGAAATGAGCTGTTCCTCTGCAGGCCGTAGATTTAAACATATAACAGGAGTGTATATGGTGTATATGGTGTATAACAGGAGTACTTGAGAGGGAAATAAGTCTTGTGTTCTTTTAACATGACCTAAACCTGGTGTCTTAGCAAAAATGAAGGCTTCTGCAAAACAATTTCCAAAAGCACGTTTTCACCAACTGCTCCAGCTTTCAGGAAGTATGAGTGCTGATAAAACTCTGCAAGGTCTCCAACATCTTCTTGCTGTGATCTATGTCATTTCTAATACACTGCATAATGCAAGCCAAGAAGGAAAAGGGGGGGAGGGAGTATTTACAAGCAACCCCCTCACTCCTACATTAAGTTTGTCACTCCCAATACAAAAGGAAAGGCAGTTTTCTGCTCCTTCTACTTTTGTATTACATTTGCAACCTGAAATGCTGTGGGGAAAGTCTAGTTAGCAACATGGCAATACAGCCTGAGAATATAAGCAGCATGGAAACATCACAAGCTACTCTAGGAGTATGGTTAGCTTGGAGAATTGCAGACAAATTTTGGCTGTTAAAAGAGACAGTCACCTTGCTTTGGCAGGAAGGAAGTTCTTAAGCTACAAAAAACTTTTGATGGGGTAAAAAAGTCAAATGGAGTAAGTAATGCATCAGGAAAAACAGTTTCCTGTTGAACTGTTCTCTGTAAAAAAGAATTCCAGTCACAAGGAGGATGTCAGAAATCCTGAAATTCTTGAAAGCTGTCCATGGAAAAATGGACAGGAAGTCATTTTTCAATGTTGATAGGTGGGCTTCCATATTTCCAGAGTTATAAAAAAGAACACCATCAGCTTTTTTGGAGAGACACTAAACAGTAGGAAACATGATGGTGCTTTTCTCTCTGATTTTTATTTTTTGAAGAAGCAAGCTGTGGGCACATAAATAATTTGTGAGCACAGTAAGGACCTCCTCCAGCCCATCTGACAGCCAGTTAGGATGTCAGAAGCTACACCTTGTTCATTAACCTTGAAAACACAGTTCCTGAAGGTTTCCCATCAGAAAAGTCTCTGCAGGAGTCAGGTGTGTGGAGGGAAAAAAATCAACAAGCTGAGAGCAGATGCTCTCAGATGTATAAAGAGATGAGAGAAAGATGCTGGTAGCCGGAGGCACCAAAGAGGAGACTGAAAACAGAAGTAAGTATGGGCTTAGAGGGAGGTTGGGGAGAAACTACCTTCAAAGAAAATAAAGGCACCATCTGGCCTTAGACAAGAGGACAGACGGGGTAGAGGGATATCAGAAGATTAGAGGGAATTACAAAATGCCATCACAGGTAAAAGGATAGGCAGGACTTAAGTGGGAAGGCAGAAGCATGAGTGAAGAAGGGTTGTTGAACTGCTAGGAAGAACGGCCACTTTGAAATCTGGATTTTGCTTTTAGTGATCAATTTAGTTATATAACTAGGCAAGCTGTACTAGTTGTAGAAAAACCTGGCAAAATACACACTGTGTATTTGGCATGTTAAAGCCCCATTACACTACTGCATTAACTTGCAGGTACACGATCTAACGATAGCTCCCTTGCCAGAGATACTCAGTCCCTTTGAAAACCAAATATAACAGATTGAAAGTTCATCTCTGCTCAGTCTTTTATGCTAAGTAGCGTGCATAAGATTTATGATGAAAATTCATGTGAATATTTGAAATTTGACATCTTTCATTCCTGGCTTTTGTTTTGTGCAAAGCTGGTTACCAGACAAACTTGAAAGCCCACCACTTGTGTCTTCTGAATGCAAGTGCAAATCTTAAGCTAACTGAATGTCAAGAATGAATTAACTTCTGACAGGTTGCATACTGAAAGAACTATTTTGATAATGACATTGTGATTATTTTTTTCATAAATACACCTGGAAAGGCATAAAGTTTCCTGATGTAATATTCCTATTAAGCACTACAAATAATACTTTGATCTTACTTCAATTAATGGAACCAAAGGTGCAAAATGAAGCATTCAAAAGCAAGGAAACACTAATTACCATTTCCTGTAGGAGATTATTCTAGCCCTGTTGTTGATGTGGAGTTAGGATCAGTTTAGCTTACAAAATCAAACATCAAATTTTTCACAAGTAAAGAGCTCCATTGAGAGCCACAGTTTCAAAGAATTTCCATCTATTACTTTTGTTTGTTTGTTTTGGAACTGTTAGCATGTTTTGCTGTAAACAGATCATTAAAAACAGCACAGGCACGTCACTGTTATGGATGTGGATTAGGAATCAGCAAGTGGGAGCAAGTGGGAACAGCAGATAATATTTAGACTGTGGCATCTTGGGCTCAGTCTGTAGTTTGTCTCTGTTAGCTGACAACTGGGTTTGGGAAAGCCAAAGTGACCTTAGGCCAATTAACCTGCTCTATGTGTCTGTCCATATTAAAATACCTTAAAGGAACTCAGGCACATAGGGAAATCCAAAGGTTTGGCATTAAGATCCTTTTGCAATGGATCACATTGGCTGGATGTGGTAGTTTAATCCTCAGCTAAGAAAATCACCTGCATTTTCCTCTCTTAACATTCTTCAGAAGCAGTTTTATGTCAATGGTGAAGTTATTCTGCAATATTTGAATGCACTGAAAATTGACAAATCATAAATGTATCTAACTTTTTGTGCTTGTTAACATTCACCATTTACTATGGTGAATATTAATTTACAGCTACAGGGTAAAAACATCTTTGTTCCTCTGACTAACACAGCTTCTTTTTCATTAGAGATACCACAGAACATCTGCAAGAGCTGCTGAGCTCCACATTTTTAATGAATATTTACATAGGCTTTTCACTGAAAACAAGATGTTTTTCTGCATCATCCAGTATCAGTTCCAGCCCCTTCTCCACTTTTGCTGTCTGTGACAGAAAACACATTTACATTTAACTGAATTTTATTGCCAGGAAAACTAATTCTAGGAAAAGAATGAAATATTTTCCTGAACTGAAAAGCAATATGCAACAAATGCAAATTCATTTAAACAACAGCTCTACTTGCTTTGATTTTTCTTCCAAAATAAATGCTCTTGAAAGAGCGTCAAATGAAAACACACCACTGAACAATGGCCAGAACTAGCAGAGGATTTGCAGGCCAGCAGCCAGCCAGACCTAGAAAGCCACAAAACTGCTTGACATGCAATGCCTTGCAACGCCCAGATTCTCACTTTGAACTGTGGTAAACAATTTGGTTCAAAGTATTTAGCACAGTATCTCCACATTTATCTAACAGTAAACAGTGGAAACACTTGCGACTAACATAAGCCTGCTGCCATCTTCTGGTAAAAAGTTCAGGATATAAAACAACCACAAAACAACCAGTATTTGCTCGCTGACGTTATCTTGGCCTTTTATTTCACAGTAAGGAAACGTGAAATTGCTTGTGCAGTAATATTACATAGAGAGAAACAAATAGGTTAGTGCTCTCATAGGGAGAAAGGATCGTTTTCACAAATCCCTTCCACTGGATAGTGACTGTCATAAGAAAAAAGGTGCTTCAGCATTAAGTAGTAGCTGTTATTTTACTTAGAAAAATACACCAATAAAGCAGCAATCCTAAATTATACTTTAGAAGCCACCTATTTGAATGCACTGTAAATATGAGAAGCAAAACACACATAAAGTCAGGAAAGGCAGAATTCAATACAAAACAGGCAAACCAAAGTTACTTTAAACAAGCCAGAATTGCGAAAGCTTAAACAGACATCACTCCACTAACTTCTCCTACCAGTTAGTCTTGACTCTTGCCTGTTCTTTGCACTAAATGTATGAAGTTGGGAAATGCTCCTCACAGAGTGGCAAGTCCTGGAACATGAGAAACCAGCACACGGTAATTCCAAGGGGAGATACAGGACTTACACACCCAAGTCACTTATTCCCATATTCACAATGAAAAACTGCAGATTCTTCACTGTAACATATCCAAACTAATGTCAAGGCTAAATAATACAGATGAGAAAATTATTTCAAGTACATTGTGGTATTAGTTTTGATGCTTAGAATATCCTGAAGAAAGATGTCAGCAACTTGCAATCCTTTAGCCCTTTTAATCCAACCATAACTAGCTCTTGACAAACTGAAGTTCCTTGAAACATGAAAAATTATTACTTAGAGTCTTTGAAGTATCTCCTTTGACTACTTAACGTGAAGTATACTTTAAAAGTTTGCTGTGTTCAATACGACAGAAATCTAGAAAATACTTCTATATCTTGATTTTGATTCCTACTTACCCTCTACAATAATTTCAACATTATATAGACTGAATGTTGGAGTCAACAGCATATAGACAGTGAAGATAAATCAACTTACACCAGCACTGTATGCAATAATGCCATCTAATAACCAGATACCACAATCTCGCACTTTGAAGATGTGATCAGTCTGAACGCTGCCTTTTCCAAACTGAATGTATTTTATATAACCCCCACACACACATTTTCTATGAATAATGCATGCAAAGAGAACAGAAAAAGAAGTGTTACAAAATTGCCTGGAAAAAAAACATAGGACCTCTGTTCTTGCAGTGCTCAAAACCTGTAATATCTATAAACAGGGGTTTAATTCTGTTGCTCTTTACTCATGCATCGTAATAAAGGATTGAACTGGTAATAGGTAGTGATGTGGGAAAGTAATATGTAGGAAATTGCCAGTTAGTATTAGGAGGACTGCCAGAACAGAAATCAAAGAATTCACAGTCTCCAGCATAGTCTCTGCATTGATATATTTGCTTTTAAAATCAATTTGTCTATTCTGTAGGAATAAAGGAAATTTTACGTTAGGGTTATAAGATCTGTTTTACTTGAACTGAATCCAACTCTGGCCTTTACTAAAGCTTTTTCAAGACATGCATTTGCTAGTTCATCAAAAAACTATTTCCAATACAGCTGAAATGATGAAGCCTTAAGCATCTTTCGTATCTGCTAGAAGAAATCCCACACAGTTTTTTAAAAGTTGGTTTTAACTTAAAGCCGGAATGTCATTAAAACTAATAAAAGAAACAGAACTCCATGGAAAGAATTCCACTCAGTTCTTGCTCAGTTTTTCTTGAGTTTTTGAGTGTTTGGTCTGCATGAAAACTATCACTCTAGACTAGATGTCCTTGTGAAAATGATAAAGTGCTGAAAAGTGATCCCACAAGTGCTGCGTAGGACTTCCCATATCAGGAGACTTGCACAGTTTGAAATTTCCAGCCTGTTATATTTCCACTCTTCTAACGAAGTTGCTGAAGTTTCAGTGCTTTCCAAAGGGATGCACTCCTTTCACAGAAGCCGTGTTTTGAAGATAGATCCATTCTGACAGACCTTTTCCAAGCTCATAAACCAGTTCTGAGGCAAAAGTATCTTATTAACTCCCACCAGAACTAGTTGTAGGTGTAGCCACCCAGCACCAAGTGTTTGTACTGGTTTTGGCTGGGATATAGTTAATTTTCTTCTTAGTAGCTGGTATGGACTATGTTTTGGATTTGTGCTGCAGTGTTGATAACACAAGGATGCTTTAGTTATTCCTGAGGCCTTTTCTGCTCCTTACACCAACCAACCAGAGAGCAGGCTGAAAGTGCAGGAAGAGTTGGGAAGTGACACATCCGGGACAGCTGACCCTAACTGACCAAAGGGTCCCACACTATATTGCATCATGCTCAGCAATAAAAGTAGGGAGAAGGTTGATCAGAGGACTGCTGCTTGGGGACTAGCTGGGCATTGGTCAGCTGATGGTGAGCAATTGTCCTCATCTCCATCACCTGTCTTTCCTGGGTTTTATTTCTGTTATCTTCCTTTTCAGTTAAAAAAAAAAATACTATTTTATTTCAATTATTAAACTGCACTTATCTCAATCTACAAGTTTTCTCACTTTTACCTTTCAGTTCTCTTCCCGTGTCATGGTTTCAGCTTGCATACAGTTAATTTTCTTCCTAGTAGCTGGTGCAGTGCTGTGTTTTGATTTTAGTCTGAGAACAATGCTGGTAACACATAGAGGTTTTAGTTGTTGCTCAGTAGCATTTAAAAGTCCTGATCAAAGACTTTTCAGTCCTTCATGCTCTGATAGTGAGGAGGGGCACAAGAAGCCGGAAGGAAACAGAGATAGAACATCTGGTGAGCAATTGTATTGTACGTCACTTATCTTTCCTGGGTTTATTCCTTACTCTCTTTTCCTGTCATTATTATCATTATATTTCACTTTATTTCAATTATTAAACTGTCATTTTCTCAACCCACAGATTCTATCTTTTTCCAGTTCTTCTCCCTGTGCAGGAAGGGGGGGAAATGATGAATGAGCAGCTGTATGGAGCTTAGTTGCCAGCTGGGGTTAAAACATGACAGCATTTTACTTCATTTTACCCCTGAGAAATCCTCACAACAAGAAATACAACAAAGCAATAGGAAAAACCTTTTTCAAACATCTTCACAAAGGGACTTCAGGAGATCAAGATGGAGATGAGCAGCACAAGCCACAATGTAAACAGGCCCACTTTAATGAAAAAATAAATAAATAAAAAGGGAAAGTTACACTCCAGTGGCCAACTCTCTTTTTAAACAAAAACTGACAAGAGAAGAATGTAAAGATCCCCTTGCTCTGGGAGATGACATCACTCAGCAACATGACAACATCTCCATCAGTGCACCCAAGTTTCCAAGACTGGTATTCCTGTGCAAGCTACTAAAATGCATGCAGCTGGAAGTGATGGTCAGGCTGCTGGAAAAGTATATAAATGAATGGCTATGGATTAGATCCACCTCTTGGATGACTCCACCTATGTCTAAATGTACCAGAAACTGCTGTCAGCCAGTGCCACACAGAAACACCATCAGATGTGATGTATGAAGGTACTTGCTATTCATTAAGTCTTGTAACTGAGACCATTTCTCAGTTTCTCTTTTTACAGTTTTCAATGCTTAATGAACTAGTAACTGCCAGCTACATGGGTTTTTTTGCTTTACTTTTCAATAAAAATAGAATCATAGGACCATAGAATGATTAGGGTTGGAAAGGACCTTAAGATCATCTTGCTCCAATCCCCCACCCCCCGCCTCACACTAGCCCATGTCGCCCAAGGCTCTGTATAACCTGGCCTTCAGAACATATACAAGACAGACTGCAAACAGTTATGCGTTATCATTCAGAAGTTACAGTAATCTCTGTTTTGTTATAGCTTCACATTATTTGACATGCTACTACCAAACATTTTACCATTTGATATTACACTCGGGGAAAGATATTCCAAGCCCTTTGTCATACCTTTGTAAGCAATGCATATATGCTTTGCTAAAAGGAGAGCATTAGTATGATCTTAAAAAACAAAAACAAAACAAAACAAAAAAAAATACCCCAAAAAACGGTTTGTAAATGTGGTTTAGCCTTGCTCACCCTTACCAGATGAGTGTCAAAAGTACACAAACTCTGACTTCTCCATATGCTGCACTAAATTTTGACATATTCTCCCCTGGAGGTGAAAGTGAGGTATTTGCGCTGTGTACTTCAGCTAATGATAATCCAGCACACCTAACTTCAGAAACCCAAAAATTCCCTATACTTAGGAAGCTGAAGAATCTGCTAATTAGGAAGTTAATGAGAAAATCAATTTCCCAAGCTTAATGGTCAATTACTTCTGAATAGTATTTCGGGATACGTATCATAAGTCTGTATATGACTTATATACAGTATATGAATACTGTATTTCTTGCAGCAAATGCCTAGTTTAAGGAAGTCACATAAACACATACAAAGTTGTATTTGTAGCTGCTGGCAATACCCTGCTGCTTCCCCAGTTCCTCCTCACTAAGCAGTAAATCACTGCTTTACAAGAGAAGGATTTTATCCTGAAGTTCAGCACAATTACGACGGCCTTCTAATAAAAGCCTAACCAAAACTTCCTAAGTATCTGCCACAACCTGTGGAAAGGTGAGCTACTACTTATAAGACAAAAGCCATAGTGTTGTACCAAATCTGCAAGCAGTAAAGATCCCTAAAGTACACAGGTGTATCATTTCTGCTTTTACATATATCACTTAGAATTTGAGGCCAGGTCTTCAAAGGAAACTCAAAATCCTTAGGTGTCACTTCTTAATCCAGAACTCTCCATGCAGTAGCAACCCAAGAACCACTTAGCTGGACAGGCAGAATTGGGGAAAAAATACTTTTTGTTTTAAAGCTTTAAAAATGCTCAAAGATACATTTATAATTTTTTATATGCAACATACAGCAGTAAATAGCAGTGCAGCCCTCAAAAGCAGTACAGCATGCTAATCAAGTAACCACTACCCCAAGCTCCTTCACCCCCAGCCTCTACTACATACCCACAGGAGCACAGCTGACAGATGCACTTCTTCAAGGGTGGAACTACATGTAAAGGCTCATCTGATTCAGGAGACATGGTCTGTAGCAGAAAAAAAAATCCAAAGAAAGAAAGAAAAACCTGCCACTACTCAGCAACATCTCCTGAAAACAACTATGTCATTAAGACAATCTAGGAACCTCCATAAGCAGGGACACAGCACAAGACACTGGTACAGCCTGCACTACACGTCACAGCTGACTAGCTCCTTCCCTTGGGCAGGAAGCCCAGGTGCCTCTGGTGGCACTGCAACCAGAATTCTGGAGCTCTGCTTTCAAACCTCTTCTGACCAGGGATTGGAAGCCTTGACTGCTGCCACTTGGGTAGCCCTTTGTGAAGTCACCAGCACTGAACCCTAGAACCCAGGTCTGCAAGGAACACAGCTGGGCCTGTTCCAGACAGCTGATATAGCTAAGGTCAGATTTTCCAGTTCCCTAGGTATTTGACCGTAAGTTCAACCTGTAAACAGGCTGTTATGAAGCACTTCCATCTTAGCTGTTAACATGTTAGCAGCCACATTATAGCTTCAGTGACCAGCCACATGAATATCTTTTCATAAAGCTTGTCAAATTCTGCTTTATAAAGGTGTCAAATACAGGTGGATATTCTTCCTAAAACCTATTTACAACTGTTTTGGAAGAAAGGAAGAGAAAGATAAACAAGAACAGAAAACCAATTTTAGTTAGCAATGCCTCCAAACTGTGTAAAACAAACATCATGTTAGAGGTCAGTGTTACCTAACCAATAAATGGAGGCTACATGAAATCTATTGCTGAAACTCAAAACTCCACCCACATCAGCTACAGATTTGGGACGTCACATGGATCCGTCACCACGCCGCTGATTCTCAAACGTTATGGCCACTGGTCTAAAACACAATTATTGAACAAATGGAGGGATGTCAACCTTGAGGAGTTACGCTGGATGGCATCCCAACCCGAGGGGAGAGTCCCTGACTGCATGCCTGCTGCTCTGAGGAGGACTAACTCCAAAAGGCTCTCTGGCAGGACTCCCTTTATACCCTAGTCAAGTCTGATC
Source organism: Pezoporus occidentalis (assembly GCF_034315485.1). Lineage (NCBI taxonomy): Eukaryota > Metazoa > Chordata > Aves > Psittaciformes > Psittacidae > Pezoporus > Pezoporus occidentalis. Next base: position 71,210 of record NW_026913136.1, on the reverse strand, counting down.
TGTGGTCAGATACGGTCATGTAGTGACCACTGGCTCAGGACCCCAACTTCCTTGCCCCTGTCCCTGCTGACCACCACCACACGAGTGGGACAAAAGCTGCATGTGCAGGGAGTTTTCCCAGGCTTTTGCATGTGGAGGGAAGCTTTCACAGTGAAGCTTTTGTCAGGGCTTTGTCAGTGTGGGTGTAGCTGCCACACAATCCAGCCCACAATCACAGTCAGGATTCAAGTGGTTTCCTTGTAGTGGGGGTACAGTCACCTCTTGCTTCCAAACTTAAAAGGAAGCACAGTCTTGGTGAGTCTTAATGCTTACTATGGATCATCATTTCTCAATTATTTAGCTGCTATCATAACCAACACAGACCTCATTGTGTGCATAATAAGATTTATCATAATACAAACTTTGGAATGTGAACACAACAGCCTTCTACCAACAGATTCAAAACTCGACACACATGCATTTGTTTAGTGCTGAGGCTTCCTGCCACACTTCCCACTGGCTTCGTGGGGTGCAGTCATACCACTTCTGGGGCATTGACCCTCCTTGAAAATATCAAAACTCCTCTCCATGTCTCCACTGGGGACATGTAGAGAGGTAAAACTACACCTTGAGTCCCTCACCGAGCTAGCATTTGATATGTCTGACGACCAGGTCCTGGCAGTTCATGCAGGTCACTACTCCTGTCACCAGCAGAAGCACTGGGGTGACCCACATCTCCATGTGCTGCTCTATAAAGAAACAAAACTAGGCTTCTAACCTTTAGGGTTAGAAGTCAGGGATTATCTTTCAGGCACTAATATGGTAGGTCTGCCTGCTCCTGTCTAGGGCTTCCTAGGCATACAGGCCTGGGTCAATACTGCATTGGACTTTGCCAGGGTCATGGGTACAATGCCAACAGAGGGCAGTTTCACCATCCAGATATCCCACATGGGTTCTCAGGGGGAACTGACCTCTTTGATAATCAGGTATGGGGGTGTCGCCCATCAATGGCCAGTAGGACAAAACACTTGAATCTTCTGTTTCCCATAATTTCCCCAGTGGTTACTGGCAATGAGGACTGCTTGTGACAGTCGTGCATCCCATTTGTGGTGTGAAACATCAGGATGTCTTTTAATTAGGCCATTAGAACACCCAACTATACCATTGGCTTGAGGACAATATGACGTATGTAACATCTATTTTATACCCTCTCCTTGTGCCCGATCTTGCATTACCATGGCTGTAAAATTCCAACCGTTACCACTTCGGATACATTGAGGCATGGGCAAAACACTGAACCATTCGCAGAAAGCCCTGGACCATATGATCTCCAGTAGTAGCACTAACAGATGTAGCCATAGACAATTCTAATACTACTTTAGATATTAATACTTTTTTCCATTGGACAGGTTCAAGGGACTGATGTAATTGGTCTGTCAGTTGTTCCAGAGAGTTCTGTCTTGTATAACACGCTGGGCATGGGCTTGGTTCTGGTGGTTGGTCTTAACTCTCACCTGACATTGTGGGCAAGCTGTGAGGACCACTTCACTGGCTTTCACAGGCACTGGCCAGCCTCAGGATCAACAAAAGAGGTCTGCCTTGCCTGAGTAGCCTTGCTTGATATGCAACTATTCACCTAAGCGACCCCAGGCTACCTTTTCACAGGTCAGTACCCTCATTTGGGCTAAGTGATCAACTTACTGGTTCCACTTGGCAACAGGGATTTTAACCTGTGCGTGGCCTTTCATCCATCCCACCTTCAAAGGCTGGGATCTTCCTGTCTTCAGGAGACACTTCATCAGCCAACGTAAATGGCATTAGCACCGCTTTCTGTGGTCAACAGAGCCTACCTTCACTCTTTCTCAACTTCTCTCCTGCTGCCAATTTCTAATGCTACTGCTTTAAACTGCCACCTTAATCCCACTTGACGAGCAGATGCATTGGTAAATCACACTCCCTCTGAGTTTCTGGCAGGTGCTTAATAGGAGAAGGCTTACACAGTTGACTTAGGAAACCTGGGTCTAGATTTACAGGTTGCTGCAATTTGGAGACTTTGACCAGACCCTCTCTTAACAGAAGTAATTGGACTAATTCCTTCTGAGTACACATACCATTTCTGAACTGTGGCTTTTGGAGCTACTCCCTGAGGAGGTGGCGATCCATCAAGAATTGGATTCAGAAGGAGAAAAGGACCCTGTACTGTAACATCTTGTGATGCAGTTTCTCATTGCACATTCCTTAATCACTCTAGTGAGGGAAAGGGCTCCCTTTTCCCAAGCCAATTACCGCTGTTTCATTTCTTTAAATGAGGTAAAGAACATAGTAGAGGCCTCACTGGTCCTCATGGTCCATTTTGGAAAATGCCACAATATGAAGGTTAAGTGACAAATCTCCACTTCACTTTTACACAGGTCCTGCAGGTGCAGTGGGCCCAGTCTTCAGTATGCTTTGAGTTCATCTTTCAGAGAATTAAGGGGTTCCAGAAATTGTGAATTCCAGTCGCATCCCTTTTCTGAAGCAAGTTTTTAGTGGGGAAGTACCCAAAAGCCGTGTATATGTGTTTTCTCCAATAACCTAATGGGCCTAACAACTGTTGCAATTATATTGTGTTATGCAGGGCCTGCCCCTCCTCAACACTTTATTGGGTATTGTCAGGTACTGCAACAGCTCCTGCTACCCCCAAAGCCCCACAGAATTTAACCTCTTGTCAAGGACTGGGGCATTTGAAGGGGGGGAAGATCAGCCCAGTTTTATTCAGTAGTTTTCAAAGGGCTCTAGCCACTTGCCCAACTCTTGTTCGGTTGCTTCAGACTGTGGCAACCGGAGGCAGCCTGCAAAAGCCTCACAAGTGGTTTCTGCCTCCCTGCACCCTGCCATGGGGCAGGTCCATCGTTGACTGCAGCACATCAAGTCCCAGTGGATTCTCCTTGTGCAGGTGGGCAGTGCTACAGCTGTGAACACACTTTCCCCAGCAGCCGGGGCTGAGCTCGAGCCAGGGGCAGTTTTGCTGCTGCATCGGTTACACCACGCTACCCACAGCTCTCCTTCTGACGGTTCAACTCCGTCATCCTCTGCCGGTTGCTCATTTAACCCCATCTGGGCCCCGCACCATTGAACCGCCGCACGTGCTCGCTCTGCACCCGGGGATATGAGCACAGAGCTCCCTGCCAGCTGCTGAGGCAGGAGCTCACCGCCGACCCGAGTCCCCCCACCGCGGCTTCTGGTCCTCACCCCCCTCAGGTCCTTCCCCCGCCACTGCCGCCGTCTGCCGGCCGCGGCCGAAGCGCTCTGACCCGCAACCCAGCTCGGGCACCCGCGCTGGAGTGCTTCCGGCCGAGGCACGTTCCTGACCAAGGCCCCGGCCTGTCCTGCCCGGCGGCTCGGGGACGGTTCGAGACCTCCAGGAGCGCGGCCGATGGTGACTTCATTGTCACGAGACGAGCGCGGGTGCCGCCGCGGGTGCCGGTCGCTGCCAGAATTCCTCCCAAGGCACCGAACGAGCGCTTTCGGGGTCTGGGAATGCTGCGAGGAGGCGCCTGAGGCGGCGTGGCTCTACCGGCGGGAAGCGGCCACCGGGAAGCGGCCACCGGGACTCCTTGCAGCCCAATCTTCACTGCCTGGCTGCAGCAGCCCCCGCACTCGCTCCCACAGCTCCTTCTGCCTTTGGGAGAGGCTGCCTCCCCGCTCCCCCTGCCGTCTGTGTCCCGTCACAACGAGCCACTCTGGACCCCAAAACTTGCTCGCTTCTTCAGCGCCTAACAGTACCTTATTTCCCCTCTCACCAGAGACTTCACAATCTGCTGCTGTTTGCCCAGCTTATGCCAAAACTGTATTGCAATTCACTGTGCCCAGGTCCTATCCAGGGAATAGTGCTGACTGTGGTTTTGGGTTACCCCCCTTCCTCTGCCTTTCGGTCTCAGTAAGAGCTTTACTCCAACTGCCCCACCTCTTCAGAACTACTCTCCTCAGAATGTGCCCAGACATTTCCATCCTAGTCCTCCACGTCTGGGACTACACTCAGCTTCTGAATTTGACCAAGACAAGGTGCGTGTGTTTGCTTCTGGCAGTAGATTTCAATTCTTTGTTCTAGTGAATGCCTTCACTTTCTCTTTTCAGTTCTTTTAAACTATCTCCACCTGCTTCTCCAAATCATCCCTTCCTGGTCTTCCAAAAAAAAAAAAAAACCAAAAAAAAAAAAAAAAAAAAAAAAAAAAAAAAAAAAAAAAAAAAAAAAACCAAAAAAACAAACAGTTCTGTGCCTGTACCAAGGCCATGCCCCTGACGGGGTTCAGACTAGCTCGCTGCATTAAATTCCTAGTACTCCATTAAATACCAACTATTTTAGTGAAAAGATTCTGTAAAACCATTATTAGCTCTTTTTTATTGAGGCATTTCAAAAACTGACCTCGTGCTCCACCATCTCCCCAGAATTGTTCAGTTCTCCCTAATAGCACCGGTGCGCCAAACCACTTCTTTGTTCAGTGTAGGGGCACATCTGTGCCTCTGTATTGATCCCTCTATTCACACCTTGCCAACTATGCCAATTTCACTGTCATGGAACCAATAAACTCAGGCTAGTTTTAAGGGACGGAGGAAGGGGAGGACAGGTAGGTTTTGAGAGGAGGTAGAAATAAGGAAAGATAAAGACAAAATTTCACGTGACACTTTGCCTTTCCATTTTCTAGGATTATGCCACCTACTCATATAAGAACAGTTCTGCATTTAAAAGATGGGCTTTACATAGAATGCTGCAATGGATGACATATTAAAGGAACCAGGGCAGTCAACTAATATGCTTAAAAAAGTTTGGAATACAGACTGCTGAAAACAGGAGTGCAACTTCTCCATCCAGGTAGTGCTTAGAGAAGACGTTACACTCTCAAGTGATCCACAACCATAGTAACACAATTATGTTTCTCCTTAACCATAATTCTATCTTGACAATGGTTCCTTCATGGCTGGCTTCTCATCCAAATCATCTTTATCTGTAAGAAAAATTGTATTAGTTATCACTCAGAACTTGGTACTATTCATTAATTTACAGAAATGCTGCTTCACATTTGTTTGACACCTATTAAAAAACATGTATGAAACATTACTTCCAATTCAGATAACTGTTCAAAGCAAAGGAGATCATCTGCTATCAGTACCGCCACAACCTAAACTGAAGCAATACTTTGCACGAAGTATAAATCTCACTACTCCTAGCTTATTATGTTAAATTCCTAGTACTCCATTAAATACCAGCTGTTTTGGTCAAAGTCTTTTGTAGAACCATTACTACCTCATATTTATTACTGCATTTCAGAAACTGACCTCACGTGTAACTAAACACTGAACTACTGCTTAACTTTAAACTGGTTAAAGAAAAGTTGACATTTCCATTGGAAATGGGGTGAGGGAGCAGGGGGGCCCTCTGGAATGGAGTATATTTCATTATGAAAAGTATAGTAATAGTATTACAATGAACTCCTGACTGAATGCATAAAAAAATCCAATGACCTACAACATATTTCTAAATAACCACATCTGTTCAGAGTAAAGGCACTACTTCAAACTAATTTTGTGAATTCTCAAAATTGAACTTCAGATTGCTCCACTGCTAATGCACCTTAAGGCTTTTTTTTTTAACAGCTGCAAATTACCTCAAGAGTCAGACAAGCACCTTTTCTCCTACTTGCAAGATGGTGATATAGGTAAAGGAAGCATGTTTCCTTTGCTTTTATGTCTCACTTTCCATAAGGAATAAGCATAAAAATAATCTGTACATATACTTGCACAGCAAGGTTTAGCTAGAGCAGGTTATTTGTGATAGTATACCCAGTAACAGAAGGGACAAAATCTTATTGCTAAAGCACATGGATACTTACCTTTCAATTTATGTTTTAAGTCTAATGGGATTTCGAGTACCATTGATGCCATTTCCTCCAGATGTCGAAAGGATACCAGCAAAGATGACAGAGAAGATTTTATTTCATTAAGGGATTTTGGTGTTGGCATCTTGGTAAACTCTTCATCCAAAAAGAAGAGTTCTTGAGGACTGGAAAATTCATCTCTTTTTTCTGGTGCAAGACTTGGGGATGATACAGAGCTTACAGATTCACCTCCACTAAGTAGTTGATGCAGCTCCTTTTCACTCGTAGATGGCGTCTTTTCCAGTGCTTCATGTAGGTTGGACTGCACATGTAGCTTTGCTCTTTCAATACCTTCCTCATTTTTTGAGCCACCTGTTACTGGGCTGTCTATTACATCAAAATAAGACTCAAAGCTTGAAGACTGGTTGGCATCTGTGTTACTAAGTACTCCTTCAAGACATCCTTCAAATGTCTCACCCAATATCCCCAAGCAGGCAGTTTCATCACTGACAGAATTTAACAATGAAGATACATTCCAGTACAGCATCCCACTCATTAAGGAACCCTGAAAACACTCTGATGGTAGAACATTTGTTCCACAAGTGTTTTCTGAACATACGCCTGTAGTATTCATGATGCTCTTTACATATTGAGAAGTATGCTCTTCTAGATCATCTACAGAACTGTTGTTCAAAACAGTATCTTTTAACTCCTGTGCTTCACTTCTCTCACTTTCTTGTATTCCAGATGATTCTGAAATTGGAGATTCAATATGACTTATCCTCATCTGCTTTTGAGGTCTAAATTCTGTAGATCTTAACTGGGACTTGCTTTCTGACAAGGCAGGATCAAAGTCAGGTACAGAAGATGCAGAGTCAAAGCACTCAAATCTAGAGTCTCCCATCTTCTTACAGATGTAAGCATCCACTGGAGCTTCTTCTATTGTTACCTCAGGTAGGTTCAGCTTTATGTCTGATGAGTCCTCAGTCTTAATAGCTTTTCTCCATGATCTTCTGACTTCTGTAACTAAATAGAACAAATCAAGGAAAAAATTGATTCTATCCTGGTTTCAGCTGTAACAGTAATTTATTTTTTTCTTACTAGTAGCTGGTGCAGTGCTATGTTTTGGCTTTACTCTGAGAAAAACACTGATAACACACCAATGTTTTAGTTGTTCCTCAGTAGCGTCTACCCTGATCAAGGACTTTTCATTCTTAACGCTCTGCCTGTAAGAAGGGGCACAAGAAGCTGGGAGGAAACGGAGACAGGACACCTGACCCAAACCAGCCAAAGTACACTGCTGTCCAGGTTATTCATGAGTGTGAAACGTGCTGCAATTAAGCAAGCCAAGTGGTTAAAGCCTCTCTGGTATGGAGGACAATGGCTGAAGTACAAATATCGGAGGCCTGGCAGATTGACTACTTCACACTCCCACCGACCCACCAAGGCAAGCGCCATGTGCTTACCATGGTGGAAGCAATACCGGATGGCTGGAAACATATGCTGTGCCCCACACCACTGCCCAGAACACTATCCTGGGCTTTGAGAAACAAATCTTGTGGTGACACAGCACCCCAGACAGAATTGAGTCAGACAATGGGACTCATTTCCGGAACAACCTTACAGATACTTGGGCCAAAGAGCATGGCATTGAGTGAGTATATCACATCCCCTACCATGCACCAGCCTCTGGTACAGTGGGCTGTTAAAAACTACACTGAGAGCAACGGGTGGTGGGACTTTCGAACATTGGGATACACATTTACCAAAAGGCACCTGGTGGGTCAACACCAGAGGATGTGGCAACAGGGCTGGCCCAGCGCACTCAGAACTTTTACATACTGTAGAAGAGGATAAAGTTCCTGTGGTGCACATAAAGAGTTTGCTGAGGAAGACAGTCTGAGTTATTCCTGCTTCAGGTAAAGGCAAACCCACCCTTGGGATTGTTTTTGCTGAGGGACCTGGATATACTTGGTGGGTAATGCAGGAAGACAGGGAAGTCCAGTGTGTATGTCAAAGGGATTTAATTTTGGGTGAAAACAGCCAATGAACTTAATTATATGCTGTTGCCTGCTATATAACACTTCTATAGCATCTAAATGCCCATCTCTGCCACCCTGGGCTTTGAAAAGAAAACATGTGCTGTCATGATCATCAGCACAGAATAAAGTCACAGGAAAAGCCAGCAGCAACAGTGGGAGTCTCCCAGTACTGTCCTGAGGTCACCAGCGATTGAACCTGACTTCTATTCAGTCATCACCCCAAAGAATACACTCCGATGAGACCAGACACATTCAGTCATGTCACCAGCAAGCAAGAATCCAACACTACAGCCTCTCCTGTCCTGAAAGACTGTTACAACAGGTAAAGCCCAACATGAACTTAGCAAACTTTATAGGGATGGTCTACAGACTAAGGAATGTGTCCTGGGTTCCGCAGTAGCAGTCATGTTTTTCCTTTGTGTTAACTGGTGCAGTGCTGTGTTTTGACTTCCAGTTTGAGAACAGTGTTGGTGAAGCCGATGTTCTCGGTTGTTGCTAAGTGATGTTTACCCTGACCAAGGACTCTGTGAGGCTCATGCTCTGCCAGGGAGGAGGGGAGGCTGTGGGGAAGCAGAGACGGGGCGCCTGACCCGGGCTGGCCGGGGAGGTATTCCATACCACAGCACGTCATGCCCGGGGTGAGGGGTAACTGGGAGTTACCCGGAAGGACAGGGGCTTATGGGTGGAGCTCGTTTTTCTTGGCCGGTGGTATCGTATTCTCTTCCCTTGTTATTTTCCCTTATCATTGTTGTAGCTGATAGTAGCGGTGGTGATTTGTTGCTGGACTGTTTTTTTCTCAACCCGTAGGAGTTGCACTCTCTCGATCCTCCTCCCCGTTCCTCCGGGAGCGGGGAAGGGGAGAGCCCCGGTGCGGGGAGGCGGGGGGGGGAGACGGACACGGACCTCGATTATTGTCAGCTCGGCACCACTCACTGGGAGTGAGTGAACAAGCTACCTGACTGGGTTTAAACCATGACAGAATGATATCTGTCTGTGTGTGTGCATGTATGTATCTCTCCGAAAGACAAAAAGTAACGGCATGTTGAAAAAACTGTGGGGCCTGAGCATGATGTAAATGGCATGAAGTAAGGGGTGGACACTGTCCTGGGTACAGCTGTAACAGTTACTTTTCTCCTTAATAACTGGTGCAGTACTGTTGTCCTGGGTTGAGCAGCAGCAGTCATTTTTCTCCTTCTTAGTAGCTGCTGCAGTGCTGTGGTTTTGACTTTCGGCCTGGGAACAGCACTGATAACACCGATGTTTTTAGTTGCTGCTCAGTAATGGTTACTCTGACCAAGGACTTTCTGAGTCTTATGCTCTGCCAGGGAGAAGGGGAAGCCGGGAGGAAGCAGAGACAGGACACCTGACCCAAACTAGCCAAAGAGGTATTCCATACCACAGCACTTCATGCCCAGTATATAAACTGGGGGCAGTTACCCAGAAGAGCTTGAGAGCTACTCAGGTCAGGCTGGGTTATCAGCCAGCAGGTGGTGAGCAGTTGTATTCTCTTCCCTTGTTATTTCCCTTATTATTATTGGTGGTAGGAGCAGTGGTTTTGTGTTATACCTTAGTTACTGGACTGTTCTTATCTCAACCTGTGGGAGTTACATTCTTTCAATTTTCCTCCCCATCCCTGCGGGAGCAGGGGGAGGAAAAAGGGAGGAGTGAGCGAGCGGCTGCGTGGTTCTGAATTACCAGCTGGGCTTAAACCACAACAGAGGCTTATAAGGATAAATGTGTATCCTCTAAGCCTCAAAAGAGGGGAATTGTAAGCTGAAATGCTAAATTGTAAATTCAAACCACTCTATTAATTGTAAGCTGTAAATTGGGACTCCTCTGTTGAGAGCAAGATGGGGCTGGTTCTTCATGCTAATGAACAAATTGGAGCAAACTGACCTAAACTGTGGACATAATTGTTAAGTAATTCACAAAAGGCTTTTGCACAAGTGCAAGCAAAGAGGTCAATCAGCAGACACAGTGAGGAAGACTATCGATGGCCACCAGAGACCCCTCAACCACCACCCAGCAGGGAAGCACATGTGTAATTAAAATGCAAATACTGTAATTTTGTGAAACAATTGAGTATACCTTAATGCCATAATTTCATTAGGCCTACTATGTTGTGTTACAGGGGAAGCCTGTAAGGGTTGCAGCTTCACTGAAATAGTTATCTTCTGTGACATGTACAAACTCAATGAACTTACCACATTCTTCAACAGTGGGTAGTATACAGTCAGTTTCCAACTTATACAGATTTTCTGGAGTTCGGGGAATTTGTCTTCTTGTTATAAATGGGTCAAAAGACAATGAGATAGTAAGATCTTCTAATGCCATTCCTTTTCTCTCACCAGTCAGAGTCGACTCAGACACCACTGCTTCTGCAACCTGTAGGATTTTAGAAAAGGGAAATCATAGAATCATAGATCATCTAGATCCTGAGAAAGCAAAATCACCACCTCTTTATTTCTGTCAGTTACGGCTCAAAATAAATCCACTGTCTAAATGATCAGAAGAGTTTTGAATCTCCCGACTCTTCTTCTTTTTTGAATCTTCTGACTCACAATGACCACGGTGTCCTACAAACACAAAATTAAGATAGCGGACTGAAATCAGAACTCAATTCTAAGTACCCTCACCATCTAGGTTTAAGTATTAAAAGTTACATAAATCATACCATGATAGAACTGAAAGTTCTATTCATTTCATCATGACTTGAAAATATGATAACTGCACAAGCTCCATGCTTTCAGGGTGTACATAATTGGGTAGTCACCCCTAAAAGTTAGTGATGTCGATTACCATCTAGCAGAAAAAAGTAACTTTTGACATATGCAAATTACAAAAGGCACGTTATAATTAGTAATTGGTTCTCTGAACTTAATGACCATTTATTTAACAACGGGGGGGGAATAAAAATAAAAAGACTGTTCCTAACCACTTCTGCCAGTTCATCTCTGGCTTTCTCAAGAGGGCTTTTGACGGGATAACCTGCATTCTCAACCGTTTCTGAAATGGAAGACTCATCCTTTCCGTTTCTTAACATGTCTTGAGACACAGGCTTTTTTTCCACCTCCCAAGTTTTAATATGCAAGTCCTAGAGAAATACACAAGAATTGTCAAATCTTAAGTGTCAGAATAACAGAATAAAGAGAAAACTACTGTGCAAATTCTGAACAGCCATAGCCTCAGTGTTTAGTCAATAAAATATTTCAGTCTTCAATTCTAACTAAACAAATACTTTTAGAATTGTATTTAAAGTAGGACGCAAGTAGTGGCTAGGACAGTGTTGCACAGAGCACAGATGACACACCTGCAACTACCTCGAACATTCTCCAGGATAAAGGGGGAGGACCTTAAAAAGGCTAGGAGGATGGTAAGGTTAATAAATGGTTAGAACAGTGGTGCTGTAGTCAGGGCTTTAGGTATGTAGAACATAGGACTCAGTTTGGGAGGCCAGGTCTGCTGGTGGAGCTTAGCATTACAGGAGAATCTGCTCCAAGGTTTTGCCTGGCACAGAGGTGAGACTGACTGGTCTGTAATTCCCTGGGTCATCCAATTTCCCCTTCTTGAAAATGGGGGTTATATTTCCCTTTTTCCAGTCATCGGGAACTTCACCTGACTGCCATGATTTTTCATGTATGATGGATAGTAGCTTAGCGACTTCATTTGCCAGCTCCTTGAGGACCCAAGGATACATTTCATCAGGTCCCCTGGACTTGTGCACATTCAGGTTTTTAAGATGGTCTCAAACCAGATCCTCTCCTACAGTGGGCCTAGGGTCTTCATTCTCACAGTCCCTGCGTCTGCCTTGCAAGACTTGGGTGGTGTGGTCAGAGCATCTGCCATTGAAGACCAAGGCAAAGAAGTTCTTTACTGTAAGGGTGGTGAGGCACTGGAATGAGCTGCCCAGGAAGTTGTGAATGCTCCATCCCTGGCGGTGTTCAAGGCCAGTTTGGACAGAGCCTTGGGTGACATCATTTAGTGTGAGGTGTCCCTGCCCATGGCAGGGGGTTTGGAACTAGATGATCTTAAGGTCCTTTCCAACCCTAACTATTCTATGATTCTATGCTACACTGAACAATTGTGCAACAGACAACTATACAACCAAGTTGCTTTTAGGCACCTTATAACCCTTAAGGTCACACACAACTTAAACATCAAATTCTGACCACTGCTCACACCAAAAAGACAAGCAAACAAGCAGAGAATCGGTGACACACCAAATGTTGTATTTGAAGTCAACTTCCTACTGTCCTTTCCTAAAGCTTGATGAAGTCCCCAACAGCTTTTAGAGTTTTCCAGGACTGACTCAAGATGTGCAAAAACACTACAGGAAAAAAAATACAAAACAAAACACACACACACACACACACATTCCCCCCCCCCCCCCCCCCCCAAACCAGAAAAAATTACAGCCCTCTCCCTGAAATATTAACTCCAGGTTTCATTCAATGTAAAAAGTAAATATCTTAAGTTTAACTTCTCTGACAGGCAGGAAGTCACTGAAGAATTACCTGTTCAGTTAACAAGTCTCTGTGTTCAGATGCTTTTGACACCTCCAAAGCCACTGAAGAGAAACTTCGGGGGGGGGGGGGGGGGGGGGGGAGGGGGGGAAAGTATTTTAGAGACAGATAAAGCAAGTGGCATGCAAGTCTTAGTAGAAGGCCATTACATCTTATGTGCCCCGTATCTGTCCGTTACGATTCCCCTCAATTCGTCCCGGTCATCAGAAGGCAATTTTACTATAGGGAGAGCATGTGACAATTAGAGCAGATTTAGCCCTAGCTGTGTATCAGCCTCCCAAAGTTATTAATCAAGTTTTTAATAAAGTTTTTCCCTTGATTAAAAAACAAAAAAAGCAAACACATTTTGTAATACATTTTATAAACAAGTCCTCTATATTCTCCAACATAACTGAAAAACATAACTACAAAGTCTTCTGCAGACTTCAAGTTCATTTCCCTGTTTTCCCTAAATACGCTTCCTCTGAATCCCCTTTGGCACCCACAGATATGTTCTTATGTGAACTTACTGATATTTAACAATCACCTGGCTATAAAAAAACTTCAGTCTTCTAACTTCTGATGAGTATAGTGCTAATAGCATAGATGACTAAAATGTAAGATGCAGTCCCCGCTTGCTAGGAATAAGGCACCTTAAAACATTAATATTTGCTGTTATCTATCTTTAGAATCACAAGCCAACAAAAAAATTTATGCTGTATGAAGTCACTAAGAGAAATCCAGGCTTTAATTTTTAACTAGTTGGACAACCTTTGGGACTTCCATCCAACTACATGTACTGATGTCTTAAGAACAGTACAACCTTCTTTTGCCAACTCCCTTTGTCCCCTATTAGACAACTTTCAAGTATGACATACAGTCATACTTGAAAGTTGACTATGTGTTTGGAATATGTGTTATTCAGAAGGTTACGAAACTTTCCACAGTTCAGTTAAATGCCAATAGGCCAAAGCTTTCTAGAACACCATTGTTCTGTATTCTGTCTTTTACTGGAACTGCAGTAAGAGAAGCTACAGCACAAAGCAATTTTAGAAGACTTAGTGAGTTGTGGTTTTGGAGGGGGTTTTAACCACAAAAAGAGGGCTCATCTGTGAATGTCTCCTCTTTTATTCTCAGGCTATACTGAACATACTGCGTACTTCAGCCCAGCCTCAGAAACCAAAGTCTGTTTTCTCCACCTGTCTCTTAAAGCTTGAAAGAACGCAGTCAAAAAGAGGGATAAAAACCTTGCAACTTTGCCGCTGCACATGCTATTCAGTAGCAACCAGCTGATCAATCAGTCACCAGCTGCAGCAAGTGGCAGTTACTTTTGGACTATCTTCCTAAATCATGTGGGAGTACTGCAATATTCCGCTAAGGATCAAGAGATGCAATATATGCAACTCCAATAAGTTCTATTTTTTTTCCCCACTGCTTTTTTACCAGTTATCTCATTAACATCATACCGTGGTGGTGTTGATTTATCCATCACAGTTTCTAATGCCCCATCATCTTCCTCACAACTTTCTTCAGTAATAGGGTCCAAAACATCTAGAAAAGCAAGCCAACAGTTTTATTATTGCTTCCACTTCTTTCCACTCAGGCTTCCCAGGCAACAAGTGACTCAGACCACTTCTGTAGACTAGTCACAGGATAGGCTTTCTGAGTATTATTAGTACGTAAGCAGGACAGAGCAATCAATTCTTCTGCTCAGGTACCACCTGAAGCCACAGACAACACTAGCAGCCTGTATTTACTTGTGTTGTTCCCAAATATATGTTCCACCCTCCTCCAAACTACAACCCCAGCCACACATTACCCCCCTCCTCTCTGCATTTGCTTCAGTTGTGCGGCACATCAATTCCACAAAAGCAAATTCCACCCATGTTTTCTCCACTATCTTCATCTGCATTTTTTAATAAATAAATGTGTGGACATACTCATCCCTCTGATCAATGCTGCATCAGCCCAAGTGCCCAGGCAAAGCAAGGCACACTGTAAGGAAATGTTTTGCATATTATCAGAGGTATACATACCTCTCAGCTCAGGACTCTCTCAAACAATAAGTATTTATTTTGGTACATCATTTGGATAAACACCCAAAGTTTAACCTCAGCATTCTCTACTAACCCTAAATTGCAGCTTCTGTAAACATAAATCACACTTCTTTTTGTATTCACCTCAACACCACCTCAGAAATCTAAGTTTATTTGGAGTTTGCAATGTTAACTTTTTTTTTTAAATGTACCATATTAACCAGAAGAAAGTTTTCCTAGTGGCTGGATTCTCAGATCACGCATCTTAACCACAAAGTGGAGAAAATGCCACAGACAAAAACTTGTCTCAAGCTTTCCAGTATTACCAGAAGCTCACAGCATTACTGCACAGTGCTTTAATCTTTGAGATTTAAGGCAAACTACCTCCCACCTGCAATTCTATAGCCTTTTCCTTTGCAGCTTCTAGCCTTATACTTACATACCCCTAGACTACTGGAGCAGCGTTTTCGCCATCTCCCTACTGCTTTGCATCTTGACATTCCAACATGTATCTACTATGTCATTTTTCCTAAAAGGGACTGCAAACACAGACTATTCAAGCTGTCTTCCTCCTTTTCCACCCTTGCTTTTCAGCTTCTAGTTATCTATAAATCTACACTAGTGACAGTCAACTCTTGGTTAGTAAGCACTACCCAGTAAAATACAGTCATCTTATCAGCCAGTTAACATGGGCAACATCCATGTCTGATCAAAGGGAGTTCTAATCATTATTAACCTCATAACCGAAAGCAACCAACACAGAGATCAAGTAAGGTCCTGATCAAATAGCACAGTCACTGTGGAATCAAGTATTTCAGAATGCACCAGGGAAAGATGCTTTCCTGGTAGGACACCTTTAGTTTCTTTTCCCAGCTGACCAATGGGAAAAGATTTAATCTTCTTTCTCTCTTATTCCTCTTCTAACCTGAAGCAACTTTTACTGTCAAATGTTTTCTCTAGAATCCAAGAGCAAATCATTACATGTGGAAGTCTGTCTCAATATCCTTAGTGTGAGAACAAAATACCAAACAGATCCAGTGTTGTTTTTTTGCCATACTAAAAGCTTCAGAGAATCTGAAGCAGGTCAAGTGAGGTAGTCCTCCCTCTCTATGCAGCCCTGGCAGGGCCTCACCTAAAGTACTGTGTCCAGTTCTGGGCCACCAAGCACAAGAGAGATGTGGAATGCCTGGAGAAAGTCCAGTGAAGGGCTACTAGAATGATTAAGGGTCTGGAAAATCTCTCAGATGAGGGAACACTGAGAAGCTGGGCCTGTTTAGCCTAGAGAAGAGAAGCCTCTGAGGGGATCTAATCAATGTGTGTAAGCTCTGAATGGAGAGAGAGCATCAAGAGTATAGGACGAGGCTCTTCTCAGTGGTGCTTTATGACAAGATTAGAAGCAACAGGTGTAAACCAAACCACAGTACATTTCACCCAAACATGATGAAGAAATTATTTACTGCGAGGCTGGAACAGGTTGCCCAAATAGACTGTGGAGTCTCCTTCCCTGGAGCTATTCAAGAGCCATCTGGACACAAATCCGAGTTACATGCTCTAGATGCTCCTGCTTGAGCAGAGGTGTTGGACTAGGTGCCCCTGGTGGTCCCTTCCAAGCTCAACCATTCTGTGCTTCTGTCATCTTTGAGATACAACAAGGCTGAAAAATCTAAGGCAACTGTGGCAAAGATCCATTATCAAAGACTATCAAAGATACTTGCAAAACCAGTGGGGAGTCTTTTCAACACCACATAACTTTTAACAAAGTTAACAAAGTAGCAGGGTGAAGGAAAAAAAAACACAAACTTCCATTCACTGACCTGAAATTGATAGTAGATGCTGACAAAAACCTTGATCTTCCTCTGCAACTCTAAAAGAATGGTGCTGAACAGCTGTTAACTCCTTTCAAAAGAAAGGAAAATTACACAACTTTCCTTTCAAAAGAAAAAAATTTACGCAAGCAGTCCAAGAAAATCTGCATGTCAATAGCAATTTACAGACAACTATTTACAACAGCTTTTCTGCAAGCCAGTTCAGACTCAACATGAAACTTTTCCTTTCTGCTGGGTAGCTAGGCAAGGGTAGAATCTCAGATCCCTGTATCAGTGCAAATGACAAAGATAATTTCCATTCTGACATCAAGCCCATCACTATAAAAGAGAAAAATGGAACTCAGCAGTTGTTCAGACTGACAGCACATGAAAGCTCAGTTTCCACAGGGAAATAGACATGGACAAAACCAAAACCAAATCAGCTTGCTCTTATGCTAATCTACTGCTTTAAGAAGATGGTTGTATCCCCCATCTTATATGAAGATACTAGCTGTCATCAAGTCAAATGTACCTTCCTTAAGAAAGACTACTTCATAAAGCAATTTCTGCTATACTGTGTTATCTGATTCCCTAGCCTTGCAGATAAAGCTTAAGTCTTGCAATAAAAACACACCAGCTTACACATACATCCTCTCACCTTCACTCTTTCTCTCCAATTTATCAGATTCTGATGAAGACTACTTACTCGATCCTGATTTAAGCTGAAATAAAAAGGATATAGGCCAAGAAAGCTTTTCCACTTCACTTTCCAGTTTTCCTGTTCTCTAGAAATAGATTCAATTGACACACGATGCTGTTGCTCTATTTCTAGCCTGTAACATATGAGCATGGAAAATGAACATAAGACATCTGTTGGTGGAGGTAACAGTTCTGCATAAAGATGGATAGTATTATGTACCCTTCCTAATCCTGCAAAATCTGATATACATCCATGCATTTGTGCATCCACTAAGAACTGAAATTCACAAGCTAAAAAGCAGCTGCTAGGTAGCCTTCACGTTTCTTACACTTGAATTGGAAGAACTACATTAAAATAAATGCATACTATGAGGTACACACCTGAACTTTCCCTAAGCCAGTTTCAGATAAAGTTTTAAAATCCCAGAACCGATTAACATGAGAAATAAAATAAAAATCAGGTCAATTATCTGTCCTGGTTTCAGCTGGGATAGAGTTAATCTTCTTCCTAGTAGCTGGTAACAGTGCTGTGTTTTGGCTTTAGCCTGAGAACAATGCTGGTAACACACCAACATTCTAGTTGTTGCTCAGTAGCACTTACCCCCATCAAGGACTTTTTGGTCTCTCATGCTCCACCACTGAGGAGGGGCACAAGAAGCCAGGAGGAAACAGACACAGAACACTTGACCCAAACTAGCTAAACAGGTATTCCATACCACAGCACATCATGCCCAGTATATAAACTGGGGGGAGCTACCCAGAAAAGCAGGTCAGTCTGGGTATCAGCTGGCAGGTGGAGAGCAATTGTGTTGTGCATCAACTGAGTTTTCTGAATTTTCATTTCATTTTTGCTGTTCTCTATTATTGCTGATCTTATTTCTATTATCACTATATTTTACTTTATTTCAATTATTGAACTGTTCTTCCAACCTGTGGGTTTTTCATTGTTCCAGTTCTCCTCCCCATCCCGCTCAGGTGCATGGTACATAGTTAGCAGCTGGGTTTAAAACCATGACCCTAGCAAAGGAGGTCATGAGGAACAAAGCTGAAAATATTAGCAAAGCAAGGGCAAAAAGCGACACTAGAGAAAAATCTCAGAATTTAATCAAGAAAAATGTGAATTTCTCAGGGACAAAGGAAGAAGACTGAACCAATACGTTTTCATTACAAACAGTATTATTTTAGAAAAGACTCCAAGGTAGGAAGACATGATCTGTAGACTAAAGAACAAGGAAGCAGATAGTTTCCAGACAATTACCTCAACACTTTCAAACCCTGTAGTGATTTCTTGTAGCACATACGCTTATTCTCAAGTACAGAAAGACATTTTTCTGATTCAGACTGAAAGTGTTCATCTCTCAATGTCCTGAGGGCTTCATTTAATAACTGGGTAACTGCTACGAAATTGAGGCTTTTAGCTTCATATGCATTCCCCGTAAAATGCTTGAAGTATAGCAAGAAAAAAAAAAAGAAAAAAATTAGTGAACAGCATCAATATCAGAAAATTGTGTCTTCTGTAGTCAGAGAGGGGACACAAAGTTACACTTGAAATTTTTATTCAGTTCCTGATTGTTTCATGTTTCAAAAAAAAAAAAAAAAAAACAAAAAACTCTAGATTTAAGCCTCGGGTTTTATTTTCTAGAATCAGCTGCTTAAAAACAGCCTATAAAGCAATATGAACTAAGAAAGCTTCACTAATGAGGTATTGTTTAACCACTGCCCCAAAAGATATGGCAGGCCTAAACATCGCCATATACTACACACTGGAAACAGAAGACCATTAGTTAAAACAACAGTTAAAGTAGACAACCTAGTTTTAATTTCTAAACAACAACAAAAAAAAAACAAAACAACAATTTACCAACATAGTTAAAGTGTTCATGGTTGAAACATAACTAATACAAATCAGCAGCATAATCATAACAAACTTCTACATAACAACTAGACATTCTATATACCCTTGAGCAAACCTCTTACCACCTGTTAAGTTTTTGTTTCTTTTGTTTTGATTTTTTAAAAAAAGTACTGGATTACACCCTGGTGACAAAGGACAAGCAAGGACAAAAATTACTTACTTGGTACACATAGTTTTCAAGTTTGTGACTCAAAAACTGTGGAACGCTGACAACAATTTTAGTTCCATCCAAAATGGCACCATCTTCAAGTATAGAATCCACAACTTCCTTTTGTTTTTTCAGAGACGTAAGCGTTCCCATTATAAGCATCCACATGCTGCGGACCTTAACAGGCAAGAATAATAAAAATGCTGTGTGAATGTTTGGCATAATACCTATAATGACAGAGTATCAGAACAGCATAAAGGCGGATGAAGGGGCTAGCATAATCACAGATAAACAAGTGGAGTTAACAGTATCTGAGAGTAAATGCCACAGAAACATAAGAAATACACTAAGCTGCCACAGCAGAAAAAATACTCACCTTTTGAATTCTCTCAGTTTTGTCATTTTTGTTTTCAGTATTTTGTTTCATCCTATACACGCACGCAAAACAAAAATTCATATGGAATACAATTAAAGTAGAGCTCGTATTTCATAAAATTGAGTAAAAAATTGATTATATATAAGCCAACTTGGTCACGATGTAAAACACTTACTTCCAAGACTGTATTTGGAGGACTGCATATTCAGAATTTATCCGGTTTTTGGCTTCAATTAAAAGCCTAAGAAAAAAGTTAAGTTACCACAGATCTAAAAAAAAATTTAAAAATCCAAATTTCTAATCTGCTATTCTCAGAATTACTTACAAGCAGTATCTAATCATGTACATTTTTTCCAAGTCTGCACACCGAAGCAGTTTTGGAATCATTAAAACAAAAAAAAAAAACAGGACAACAAAAACACCACCACACACAAAACAACCCAAAACCAAATAAAAAATGCACACACAAAACACACGTGACTTCCTCACAGTGACTTTGCACAGAAAGACAGCCAGGAAATCCACCAAGATATTTGTAAATTAAGCAATTAAGCTGTCACTTATTCTATTGCAATGAAACAGACCAGTCCTCTGGTATGGAGCTATGATACATACACTGAAACTGCTCTTTTACCTACAGTACAACTCTTTCTTCTTTCCTCCCATTTAATGAACAGCTTGCAACTGTCCATCCAAGTGCTCCAGTCATGTAAACTATCCCACCCAAATTCTGTAAATTCCACTGACATAATGCTTTGCCCACACAGAAAGTTCCACTTATTCCTCTAACTGGGAATGTTTTACATATACAAAAATAAAGCAAAGTGAAATAATTTAGGATTATGCCAATAAAATGTGTCCTGTACTGATCAAGCAAAGACCAAATGTTTCACCCTGAAACAGTTACATTCTAAGATACGACCCTTCAGATGTTACGCAATCATAGTGCTATACGTGTGGAATTACTTGATCATTTTTAATGCCCACGTAACCATCTCTTCCAAAATATAGCATCTCCTATACTGCAAAACCAACTTGTTTAGACTATTACACTTCATAAAAGACCCTACAAACAGTAGAACTGTCAATTAGAGGTAAAGTGGAAAAAAAATGGGAAAAGCTCAACAGAACTCATGATGTAAAGCAGCTGCAGCCTCCTCAGATCCTTTTAACCACACACACACAAAAGGCAGACTTTATGAAAACACTCCTTTTAAAATATATCACTTACCATGCTTTTTTCTGATATTCTTGAATAATGAAGTGTTCCTTTAGAAAAATTTGCAGAAGTTTATTGTATGCAACTCTGCATCTTGCCTTTGCCATGTACATATTCCTACATCTCAACTTTACAGCTTTGGCAATAAGTTTATCAGTGCCTAAATGGAAGTTAGGATGGATTACATCATTCAGTTTTAGCAAACAGACAACTTTCTAATCTTCCTAGTTTGAAATGGAAGAATAACATAGCAAAATGCTCATTTTAACTAGACTGAAATAGAGTATGCAGTGTACTGCCTTTTTTCCAGTTCTTTCTGTTGTATACGTCCTCATTCCCTCACCCCCTTTCCCAATTCTTTAGGTAATAAAACAACACAAGATTTCCAAGAACAGTCAACAGCTCTGATCCTTCAGTATTACTCAGGCTGTGAGAATGAGAATAGTATAACAGTCCAATACTTCTGAACAGACCACTGCTTGCGTGGGGACTGGTGAACAGCATTACACAGGCGAACCTTGGAGCAAGACCCATAAAGCAACAGAAAGCAAAGCAATCTGCATTGTTATATCAGCAGTAGCTGACAGCAAGTAGACAGAACTCCATGAAAGATTCTGAACTGGACAACTCAGAACTACCTTAAAACTGTTGGCATATACTAAAGACTTGATGAATTCACTGTCAAACATTACAAATGAAGCATTTTCATTGTTTCATTACAACTTACCTACAGAATTCCTTTTCATGTCCTCAACCAGTACATGCTTTGCAAACAAATAGAACATACGAATAAATTTAAAACCTCCAGGAGAAATTAATGAAGACGCTGTAACATGTTGAAGACAGCCTTTGTGTTTCTTCTAGAAAAATTAAATTGGTTTTTAAACATAAATTTGACCTAAGAAATTAAGCCTAAACAACAGCCATTTAGCAAAACATTGCAGCCTACTTGTTATCAAGGCTAATGCAAACCTTAACTATTTTGCCACTATAGCTGACACCCACTCTCGCCAGAAGAGACTAAAACTTTTTGAATGTTCCACCCATCATCCCAAGTTCTGCATGTGAGAAACAGTTTCAACATACAGACTGAAATCAGTGTTGGGTAATGTTGTGGTTTAAGCCCAGCTGGTAACTCAGAAACATGCTCACTCACTCCCCGCACTCCTTTCTCCTCCCACTCCCAGAGGAATGGGGAGGAGAATTGAAAGAATGTAATTCCCACAGGTTGAGATAAGAACAGTCCAGCAACTAAGGTATAACACAAAACCACTGCTGCTGCCACTGATAATAAGTGAATAATGATATGGGAAATAACAAGGGAAGAGAATACAACCGCTCACCACCTGCCGACCGACACCCAGCCTGATCCGAGCAGTGGTCTAGCCCTTCCAGGTAACTGCCCCCAGCTTATATACTGGGCATGACCTGCTGTGGTATGGAGTACCCCTTTGGTTAGTTTGGGTCAGGTGTCCTGTCTCTGCTTCCTCCCGGCTTCCCCTCCTCCCTGGCAGAGCATGAGACTCAGAAAGCCCTTGGTCAGAGTAAACATTACTGAGCAACATCGGTGTTATCAGCATTGCTCCCAGGCTGAAAGTCAAAACCACAGCACTGCTACTAAGGAGAAAAACAACTGCTACTGCTGAATCCACAAGAGGTAAATGTTAGAAACCTCCGCCCTCCTCACCCGCAACTGGTAATACCTGCCTTTGAAAAAATAGGTTTTCTTTCCTGTTTTCTCCTGAAGTCATTAATGAGTGTTCTTTGCTCTGCTTTTAGCTTACTCAAAGATATTGCATTATTAGCTTTTATCTTTTGCATTATTACTAAAAAATAAAAGTGTTCCAGTATAGAAGGACCTGATTTCTACACCTATCATTAAAATGAAGGCAGCATGATAAGATAACATTAACTAATGGTACCTGAAACCATCAATTTTGGTTTGCCTCTTTCCTGTTAGTAAGCTCAAGTTAAAGTTTAGCCCATTTCCCCATAAAGAAAGATTTATGGTAAAAAAAAAATTTCCTGCACCTGAAACCACCCTCACAACAATAAACACCTTCTGAGTTAACTAAGGCAAGCATCTCTCAAGTTGAAGAAAATTATTCTCACCCAGACATGAGGAACCCTGTGGAACTCTGTTTACTCTACCATTTACTCTACTCTAATACCATTATCCAGAAGAAAGCCACAGCAGTTTTAAGACCCAGGATTAAGTCTCTCTCATCTAAATTCCACCATGTCACATTGTTTTCCTCAAACAAGTCTAAGATGCAACTATGTGAAATAAGACTATATGAAATAAAACTAACTTCTTTGGTAAAACAATCTTCTTTAAAACTCTTATTTAAAAGCACTATGTATTCTTTCAAAAAAAGGAATGAGCTTACAGTAAGCAGTAGAGCATCAATTTCCACCTTCATAATACTCACTTCAATGTCTTTCAGCCATATAAAACACTGCTTCGTAAAACACGCACCCGCAGAGACACAGTTTCTTTCCATTTAAAAAGAATGGGGAAAAAGAAGAACAAAAAAATCAATTTCAGGACATGTAAAATATTAAGTTACTTAATTAACCATTTTAAGAACAAGGCTAAGACAAAGATTTCTCAGTGATGCCTCCTGGAGGAGTCAGAAAATGAGGAGATATAGCCTACAACAAGAATAGCTAAAAGTTTGTTAAATGACAACACTTTCTTGCCATAATACAGTAATTATGGTCTATTTCTGAGACAGATTTGTCTGCACCTTTTTTTAACTCAAGAGAAAGGAAGAGGGGAAAAAAGAGAACACTGACAATTTTCACATCCCTGGTCTTTCTCCAGCCACTTCGTTTAACGTGTTAGCTAAAACGGCACAGCTATATGAGGAAAGGCATTAAGGAAGACGGGATTCTTGCCTCATTAAAAATCTTGGCAGCAATCCATAAATGGGAAGCGTTACTCCCTCCTTGGTTAGGGAAATTAATGGGAAAGTTAGACTACTTTGCGGCTATGAAAGTTTTTACCAACAGGTGGCATCTATAGCTCACGAAGTTACAGACACTTTCAGAAATGCCTATAATTAAGGCAAGGTTTCTGATACATTGCAGAGCTGTGATCAAAAGGAAACAAATTCTGACGGCATATTCTTCTTCCACGGCATTCCTCCAGACACACACACACACACACACACATACACACCCCAGCAGCTGCATAAATCGCGTTCTTGATTACATGCATAGCACCAACCTCACAAGCCCGAAACTCACTTACCTGAGAATCATTGCTGCCCGAGCCGGATCCAGCTTTTCAAACAAGAAGGTGGCAATAACGCGAAGCGCACTGCTATTCGGTATGTTGAACATCTTTCTAATACACAAATAAAGAGCCACATCAGATGCAGCTACCATACCGAATTAACACAGCATTTTTTGCTGACCGCTCAAGATTACAAAGTACTACTTTGCATCAAAAGGCACCTCTGCTGCAAGGCGATGCCTGCCCCTTCCCTCCCCACTTCCTTTACCTTCCTTCCTCATGCTGGGCGCCGCCTGCTGAAACCCAAGACCTCGCTCAGGGACCGAAGGCGCCATTCCCCTCCCTCCCCAGCCCGCTTCTCCCTCACACTTACGGTCCCAGTACCAAGTGGGAGGCGTCGACAGTCTTCCGCTCTAACCCCAAGGCCAGTACGTACAACCAGAGATGGCGTTCCTCCCACTTGCATCCCATAGCGCCTCACGGAGCACCCACCACCGAGACAGATCGGAACGCGGCCCACCAAGCGGACAACACACCGCCGCCACTTCCCGCCGCCCGTTATAAAAGCGCGCGCGGGCGCCAGCCCCGCCCTCCCGCGGGAGGCCCAAACGCCGCGAGACCTGCCGCGAGACCTGCCGCCAACCCCGCGGGGGCTGGAGGCTGCGCGCGTGCGCCGCCGCCGTCGCTACGGGGCCCCGCCCCGAAGGGCCGCCGAGCTGCGCGTGCAGGCCGTGGAGGGCGCCTGTCACGAGGCGGCGGCCTGCAGAGGGCAGAGCGGGCTTTTAACCTGTAGGGTTAAATCGTGGGTTCAAGCTAACAGTAATGCGCACGGCGGTAAGGTCACGTAGTAGGATACGGCAAACTGCTCTTAACTTGCTGGCGTGTAGGGAACAAGGAATGTCCGGCTGACGGGAAGGAACATCACGGGACTGGGAACAACTAAGTAGGCAGTAAATAAGACTAAGGATGCTAGCCTTCCCGGTAACAGACTGGGACAAAATGAAAGCAGGGACATATCACACCACACTTATTAGGACATTGCGAGCATAGGCAAGCACTGAGTATGCTGGTGAACATCGTGAACGCAACAGGTGAGCACTGGTGAACACACTGAGGAAGACTATTGGCAACAATCATAATGTGTAATTAGAATGCAGATATAATTAGCTCCTGGAAATCTCATGAATGTGTGAATTACTGTCTGGAAAAGCTGTAAATATGCATGAGTATGCTAAATACGTAGCTGCTAGTGGCATTAGGTGCACTTACCTTTGTAAGGTAATTACTGTCTGGAAAAGCTGTAAATATGCATGAGTATGCTAAATATGTAGCTGCTAGTGGCGTTAGGTGCACTTACCTTTGTAAAATGATCCACGTGTGCACTCAGCGCTGCAATAAAGCACACCTGGTTTCTAAAACTCCCAAGTCTTAGACAGTTTCTTCCACCGTCTTTTGCAGTAACAAACCAACCATGACGCTTAGCATGGAAAACAAGTACAACTCGCAGTGGGCTGTGTGGTTCAAATGTTTATTCCAAGGCATTTCAGTGACTACACTCCAGAGTTTCCACAACAACCAAGCATTACATGACAAGAGAGAGTGGGTGCCAACCTCGCAGCAATCCTACCCGCTGTGCAACACCTCAGTGGCTGTAGCACTGTGCAGCACCTCCGGATTTCCTGCAGTGATACCGGCAGTGCTCTGCGGAGCATCAGCCTGCTTCTCAGAAAGAAACTGAACAAACCTGCTTCCAGTCTGGGTCCATTCACCCCAACTCCTACAGAAGTCACCGTGTGCAACCAAATGCAGATTCAATATTCCTTTGCAAATACTTGAGATTGTGTTTAAACATAGGAAGGCCATTACTGTCACAAGAAGTATCCCTACCCTCCAATTGTCTTTATCTTTTTTCAGTTTTCTTTTGGCCCACATCTGTTTGTATCTCATTGACCTCTATTTTTTCTTTACTCCTTACAGTCTCTTCCCCCTTCTTTTTTAACTGTCATCCTTATTTGTGACAAAACTCCTTCTTAAGCATTTACCTTATTTTAGTCTCAGGCCCCACAGATGATAACGTCAGGATGGCATGAATGTTTGCACACAGAAGGCATGTAGAGAGAAAGGGAATCCTTTCGTGCATATAGCACTCTCGCCAAAGGCAAGCCCTAAGCTTCTGAGCTCTCTAGGTACAGAGCCTAACAAAGAGAACCTGAGAGAATTTGAGACAAAGTCTCTTACCCATTCCAGCAGCAAAGAGGTAGATGCAGAAGTGCTTCTCATGTAGAATGAAAGGGGAAATTTTGTGGGCAAATACTCATCAACTCCTATTGTTGGCAGCCCTTTATGAAAAGCACTGGAGTGTTCTTATGGCTGCTGTCAGCCAGAGAACAAATCATCAACAAAGACTTGATCAGCTGGATACACTGTTAGGTTGTATCTGTTTTGTAGAATGTGAGCTTTACACTCATGCTAATGAATTAAAGTAGCATACATTCTTTACATAGAAAAAAAAATATATATATATAATTTTGATGCAACTAAACCAGTAGTGATCAAAAAAAATATCCCCAAAATCCCTAAACTAGGATAGGTTCATCTTCAGAAAGGAGAAATCTAAGTTAAACATGGCAGAAGTACATTGTATCAAAAAGATGTTTTTATGCTCTTCTTTATTCAGCTCTTTGCCCTGTAGTGTAAGGGCCATTTGTGCGTGAAAAGTCTTGCTGATCATCTTCATCCAAATCCAGAATGTTTGGGATATCATCTGTCTCTGAAGACAGGTCTGTAATAGTGAAATCTGGAACCTGCATAGGAATGAAATCTCAATCAATTTAAAAGTAAAACTAAATAAATTTGTGCAGTATTCCTCACTGAATTCAGGAGGCAAAGATGCTTAGCATCTCTAGAAATCAGACCCAGAATGCTGAATAGAGAGTGAAATATGCTCAGCCATATAACAATCACATAGCATTCAGGCAGACCATACAGTACACAAGATGCAGATCAGCTGCTTAGAATACAGGATTTTATAGTAGAGATGGAACAGAGTTTAACTTGGTGGAGTGTATTTAGTGAAATCGGCCACTAGAAAATTAAGAAAGGAAGTTTTAAAATGTATTTTGCCTTTCTTCTTTCCTTGGGAGCAACGAGCAGCATTCAAAGGAACTTGTCCTGAGGAGCTTGATAATAGATCGCTGTGTACTGTTCTGCCTGTCTACCACATCACACCGTTCCTGAGGAAACAAGTATCTGGAACTGCAATCCCACTCTGTCCTCTGATTTAACTGTATGTACAGTATTCTGCACTGTTAAGCAGCACCAGATTTCAGGAATTGCCAGAGACATTAGTGGATACACGGTTGTTACACACTTCTAAAAATGTTGACTAAGACACTTAGAAGCTTAAGTCCTAACCTTTAAGTCCTTTTAGTAGGACTTAGATTACTTAGGCACTTCTGAAAAATGGGATATAATTAAGCAATTTACTCATATCTAAATGTCTGGGGTTTTTTCTCCAAGTGAAAAATACTTTTATCCATAGTTTGATTCATGGTTAGCTTTAATGTTGATGTGACATACTTGGAGCCAGGCACAGTGTCAGCACATAACAACTGCTGCACGCAGACAGGACTTTGGTTCTGCATGCACAAAAAAGCAGCAGTTTGAAGAGGCTTCTAGGCATTTGTGTAACTTAAGCTCAGTGTTGACTGGAGAAACAGTTTTAATCCATTTCCTTACTGCAAAACACCTTGCTTATGACTATTTTTATGAAAGACAGTATGCAAGACAAATTTATGCTTTGCCTGCTATGAAGACATGTCAGAAGAACAGAGAGCGCATCAAAGGATAAAGGGATTACCGTTTCAGCTATCAGGTTGTAGACTGCAATCACTCATTCAGTTTCTGAGAGAGTAACTATTTACAGGGCACTAGGTACTTAGAAATATTAAGCAAAATATTAAAGCTAAGCTGTAGAAGAATTTAAGCAGCATGTCACTCATCAGGTGCTAATGTAAATGCAATGAAATAAAAGATCACTTTGAGAACCTAAGCTTGATCAAAATGAGATCAGTAATTTCCTAAAAAATTAAAAGGCCCTAGGAGCAGGGGAAGCACATCTTTCTACCAGCAAGAATTGTCTTGCATCTTTCTGATTATGGCAGTTTACCTAGAACTCTAGTACACTTAAAGAAATCAGTTTTCCCACTATCAGCACATGACCCGCTATTTCCTACTGCAGTACAAATGAGGGTATCTTTACAAAACTAAAGCCAAGTAGTCCCTATGCAAACTCATTTAAAAATGTGTCCAAATAAATGGTTTAAATAAATCGGTTTATTCTCTGTTTACACTGAGCAGGGCATGAGACCATGTTCAATAACAGTGTCTGACCAGATGTAACTTCCACTATATCCTAGGTTTAAGACACTTCCATTACTTAAATACATGTTGTTCCTACTGACAACAGGATAATCTCTCAAATAGAAGTTTGTGCTTTCTTCATCTACTTAATGCACACGTATTTTTAACATAGTAGTAAGATGTTTATAACCATGAAAAAATTTCAAACTGAAGTGTTTCTCTCAGCTTCAGAGTAAAACAGTGTTGATGGCAGTAAGTTTTCTCTCAGTTTTGAACATGCTAAATAGTGTTAGAATAGCATCAGTTTAACTAAAACAATGCACAACCCTTGGTGTTACGGGCTTGCATAGGTAAAGGACCTCCTCTTGCATACCACTTTTCACAGTTGATAGGAAGTTGAAACAAAGCAGTAGGTCAATTGTTGCAACAAAGAATAAGGCCAAGATATGACTCTGTGCCATTTCTCCATAAGATGCAGTTAGATCATTTATACTGAATAGCATAAAACTTGCAAAATCTTTGCACTTAGTGCAAAACATACTTCAGTGTTTTGCTGTTTTCATATACAAATGTTGATGGCAATAATAACCTAACTTTAATCAATATTTTGCTTGGTTAATATATTTTCAGAACTGAGCTACCAGAAATTTGAGAGATGGTTCTTATTCTGCGTTATTCCAGAACAAGCAGTTATTTTTAGTCATCAGAGACTGTAGTATCCAAAAGAAATGAAGTTTCCATCTTAGTATGAAAATAAATGCATTTAACAAAACACTCTGCACAAAACCTCCAGCAAGCTGCTGCACGTAAGACTTTCTGACGCAAATGACCAACAGATCATACTTAAAAAATAAGTTAGGTTCCATTCCCTCTTTTTAATTAGATGGCTTAGATAAGCTTTTGGATGTTTTTTTTTTTTTGTGTGATATTTAGGTTTGGTTTCTGTTATTTGCTTGTTTTAATAAAAAATAAATAATTCATCAGTTGTTTCCAAATCCTTTAACCTCTTTTAGTAGCTGTATGGTATTACTGTAAGTTACAGTTTGGTAAGGGTTATTGCAAAGAAGTCATCTGAAGGAATGGGAGAGATTTCAAATGCTTTGAACTGTTCCCTATTTCAGGCAAACTAGCTATACCTCTGCACTTCCAGCCTTATAAGAATTTCATAATTTGGATTTGTCCAATGTGTACACTGCTATATTATGCTTATGAAACTTTTATACCATATGGAGATGTTTACAAATGCTTATATTTAAAACTTCTGTGCCAAAATTTTTGTAGTAATGATAGTTGTTCTCTGTTAAGTTAGGCTGGAAAGGGGAAGTTTCAACTAGCATGAATGAGTAACGAGTGGTGTCCCTCAGGGATCGGGGTTGGGACCGGTCTTGTTTAACATCTTTGTCGCTGACATGGACAGTGGGATTGAGTGCGCCCTCAGCAAGTTTGCCGATGACACCAAGCTGTGTGGTTCGGTTGATACCCTGGAGGGAAGGAATGCCATCCAGAGGGACCTTGAAATGCTTGTGAGGTGGGCTGATGCCAACCTCATGAAGTTTAACCATGACAAGTGCAAGGTCCTACACCTGGTTCTGAGCAATCCCAGGCACAGCTACAGGTTGGGCAAAGAAGAGATTCAAAGCAGCCCTGTGGAGAAGGACTTGGGGGTGTTGGTTGATGAGAAAATGAACATGAGCCAGCTTCAGTGTGTGCTTGCAGCCCAGAAAGCCAACCGTATCCTGGGCTGCATCAAAAGAAACGTGACCAGCAGGTCGAAGGAGGTGATCCTGCCCCTCTACTCTGCTCTTGTGAGACCTCACCTGGAGTATTGTGTGCAGTTCTGGTGTCCTCAACATAAAAAGGACATGGAACTGTTGGAACAAGTCCAGAGAAGGGCCACGAGGATGATCAGGGGAGTGGAGCACCTCCCGTATGAAGACAGGCTGAGAAAGTTGGGGCTGTTCAGCCTGGAGAAGAGAAAGCTGCGTGGAGACCTCATAGCAGCCTTCCAGTATCTGAAGGGGGCCTATAGAGATGCTGGGGAGGGATTCTTCATTAGAGACTGTAGTGATAGGACAAGGGGTAATTGGTTAAAACTTAAACAGGGGAAGTTTAGATTGGATATAAGGAGGAAATTCTTTCCTGTTAGGGTGGTGAGGCACTGGAATGGGTTGCCCAGGGAGGTTGTGAATGCTCCATCCCTGGCAGTGTTCAAGACCAGGATGGACAAGGCCTTGGGCGAGATGGTTTAGCGTGAGGTGTCCCTGCCCATGGCAGGGGGGTTGGAACTTGATGATCTTAAGGTCCTTTCCAACCCTAACTATTCTATGATTCTATGATTTTTGAGTGATCTTCTAAAGAGAATACCTTACCAGTGATAATTATTTCTTTAGTATTCTATCTTTTACCATCCCAGTTTTTGTGTAACTATCAGCCTTCGACACTGTTCCATTTCATCTAGTTTATCTGCCTTGCTGCAAATAGGACCAACTATTTCCTGTAATTTTCAACATATCTGGTCTTACCTTTTTTAAAAGATGCCAGAGAGACTTCACAGCCTTCTAGCCCAAGCTATATCCTCAAAAGTGGTTTTGGACTAAAAGCACACAAATTTCTGTGCAGTGTATCTGAACTGTTTTGACACATGCAATTCCAGAGAAACCAGTAAGATGGCAGCAAAAATTTAAGAGCAGGCTCTTGTTCTGATAATACAGAATCACAAAATCAACCAGGTTGGAAAAGACCTTCAAGATCGTCAAGCCCAACCATTCCCCACCACTGCCAAGGCCACCGCTAAACCGTGTCACTAAAGTTTTCCTCCATTTGAGAGTTTTCAGCAGCTACTAAAGATGTACTTCAGCTTCAGCCACTGTGGCAAAAAAAATGCCAAGATGCTTTTGGAAGGTGCCACGTAATTCTTGCCTCCAGCAGGTATTTTAGTAGACACTCTAACTACGCTAGATAAAAATACCGCATTTTGTGTCCTGTTTTCAGCTGGGATAAAGTTAATTTTCTTCCTAGTAGCTGGTGCAGTGCTGTGTTTTGGCTTTAGCCTGAGAACAATGCTGGTAACACACAGAGGTTTTAGCTGTTGCTTAGTAGTGCTTCCCCTGATCAACAACTTTCAGTCTCATGCTCTGCCAGTGAGGAGGGACATGAGAAGCCAGGAGGGAGCAGAGACAGGACACCTGACCCAAACTAGCCAAAGGGGTATTCCATACCACAGTACATCATGCCCAGTATATAAACTGGGGGGAGTCACCCGAAAGGGAGCAAGTGCTGCTCAGGTCAGGCTGGGTATCGGTCAGCGGGTGATGAGCAATTCCACTGTGCATAACTGCTGAGATTTTGTGGTTAGGTGGTTGGGTTTTCTTTTCCTCCTTTCCCATTCTTAGCTTTATATTCTCTCCTCTTGTTATTTCTCATATAATTATTATTATTACTATATTGTATTTTATTTTAGTTACTGGACTGTTTTCATATCAACCCATGGGGTTTACCCCAATTCTTTTCCCTATCCCACCCAGGGAAGGAGGTGGAGGGTGAGTGAGCAGCTAGTGCTGAGTTGCTGCTGGGTTTAAACCATGACATTTTGGCTGTAGTCTAGGGATATGCTATACTAAATGACCAGCAAGAAGATACCCCTGCAAACTATAGTTACAGTTCAGTTTACACAGTCAATGCTGTCCTTGTTAGGAGTCTAATGATTTCAAACCAGAGACTTTTAGTCAATATAATAAGCCAAGAACATACCAGTTTGCTGTTACACAGACCTCTTTCTCTCCAAGCAAGAGTTCCTAATTCTATTGAGGGGTAGAATAAAAAAATTATACTTTCATTGCAGGGGAAGGGAGAGGGGATCCAACAAATAACTGCACACCATAATAGCATGGTAAAGGAACCCGAGTACAGCATTTTGGTACAACAGGCTATTAGCCCAACCATTAGGTAAGCATTTAAGCAGGCATTCCTCTGATTCTTCTGGTTGGGGCCACCAGCTGTCAGAAGTCACGAAGTAACTGAACATAGAAGCCACCCAACAGCACATCGTGAAGGAGAAAAGATTTGAAGGTCTAGGCTAGTATCAGTTTTTTATGCTTTCTACTTCATCTGCTTGCTGATAGTTAGTAAATCTGGTCAGTCACCCAAGAAAGCACAAACCCGTAGTGCAACTTAAGGCAGAGCAGAGAGATGTATTGCTTTCATTAGACGGCGCCATCAAAAGATAGTGAAGAGTTTGAGTATCGTACTTGATTTAACTACCTCAAAGCTAAGGCCCATAGCCATCAGATTTTAAAATACATGTAAAAATGGGTATTCTTTGATCTGCCAGCTGCTCTCAGACCTGATTAGAGGTGCTAAGGAAAATAACTGGACTACAACTGTGGATGCATTCTATAAATTCTATTACAAAGAGAGATAAATTATATTCTTCTGCTGGACTCATACAGTAGATACATGAACAGAATTAACTGTTGAAAGAATTCCAGAAGCATTAACTCATGATTTAGCTGGAAAGAAGTATCTCACTGTCTCATGCTAATGTCACTTCAAACAGCAGCCTTACAAAACTCAAGTATTTAAAGGCAGAAATTACAGAATTTATTATCTGTAATCTGCTCTTGTTAGTTTGGTTTTGTTTGGGTTTTTTTAACATAGTGCTTAAAACAGTCTTCCTAACATGTCTAGCTAACTTTGACAGCTAAGCAAGCCCTCTCACGTTAAAAGACTAGAGTACATCTGGTTTGCTTTAGTGCCCACACTGTGCCAGGTGGAGGTATTGTTAAGGAATTATTCTAAAGTTTTGGGAAAAAGTGCTCTACTTGCCAGGGACTGACACCTTTCTGAATCCCATTAGAGCAAGTGCAAATGAGAGAAAAAACCTGAATACCACAGCTGAGATGTTCTGCTGATACAAAACAGTACAGTTAAACTATAATCTTTAAAGCTATGTCAAGGTAAACTGTTTTTCTTACCAGACACTACCCAACCACCAGGAACTCAAATAAAGAGCCACAAAATCAGGTTTTAACCTGACTCTCTACATCCATCAGAAGACAGTGGCTTGAATATTAAGCTCAAAAGGCAACTGAAGGACCAAACAGTGACCTTTTTTGAAAATGGTGGCCAGCACGGCTACACTAAATGATTGAAACTCAAGAGATGCACAGGGTGTGCATTAAGAGTACAGACACAACTTACCTGCACAGCCTTAAACCAAGAAAGCTTATTTCTTAGTGACTATAATTCTCTTTCAGGGAAGGGATTTCATGGGATTTATTGAGAAACACTTCCACCTAAGTAGCTGAGTGTTAATGTAAGTTAGTCACTCAAGTTCAAAAGAGGGTAAATGAAGTTAACCAGGTTAAAACTGGCATCTGCAGCTGAGGCATATGTACTGCCTATAAGGAACCAACAGCCTCATGCACACAGAACACCCACTGTGAAGGCAGGACAAGGTTGTGTTTTGTTTTTTTTTATCCATATCCTTCTCAATATCAGAATATCCATCAGCTTGCAGCTTAAGTCATCATTAAAGGTAGGTAATAGCAAGCACCACAAAAGCAGCAGTAAAGCTAAGACTCTGAATGGAAGAATGCACAGGAACTCAAAGGGAAAAGGGAAGTGTTGCAGCCGTATCTTACCTATATAGGCATACGCACACACACAGACACAAACACATTTTTAATGCATGTCTACTTCATCTGCATTTCAAGCTTGCTTTCAGCTGGACCCAAGTTGAAGGGGTCACAGAACAGCAAGTTACATTTGTTTTAAATGTCAGTGAAATGGAGACAGGCTTTGGCTACTGAAGCATTTATTACTAACATACAAAATCAATTAAAAAAAAAAAAAAGACAAAGACAGCTACAACAAAACTACAACCCACACAACAGCAGGCACCGGGGTACAAACAGCATGAATCTTGCTTTTATATTGAATTAAAAAAAAATACATAAACCAACAAGTGTTGAGAATGATTTGGTCAGTGTCTGGAACAGGCTCCTCAGGGAAGTGGTCATGGCATCAAGCCCGTCAGGATTCAAAGAGCATCTGGACATCTTAGTCATATCATTTAGTTTTAGGTAGTCCTGCAAGAAGCAGGGAGTTATACTCCTGTTCCTTATGGGTCCCTTCCAACTGGAGATATTCTATGATTTGTGATCAGGTTACTGTATTATACAATTGTGAAGTTTATATAGTGAATTTTAACACTGCCACAGCATTTAAGTAACTCCAGCTGACTAATTCAGAAACCCCACTTTCAGCTTTGGAATTATGCACCTAGGAAACTTTTGTAATGAACTGTGTAGCAGCAGAATTTGAGAGTCAGATTCATAACAGTTAAATGTGTGATCTGCAACAAACATGAAATTTAAGCATACCTAGCTGGATTGCAGGGCTTTTAAAAGCATTTCGTAGTAAGGCTTATACATCATCCTGGTACAGATTAAGCAACAAAGCAAATGCTTTTAACTATGGTAGGTTTCATTTAGACTAATGGTATTAATATCATTAATAAGCAGGGAAAGGTTTCTTAACTTGAAAAACAAGGCATCTTGACAACTGTAAGCTGCCCATATCTAGGCACTTGAGACAGACTGAGTTTTTAGAGTGAGCTGTATTGTCCCATGTAGTTTAGCTATGTGTAATAGCATCCTTTTTCTGAACCATTTCCCCCACTCTATGGATTTTTCTCCAAGGCTTTTTTGACAGCTACACTTGCTAAGGCCACTTGTTTTGTCAGCCAGCAGAGTAGATGCATGCTGTGCAGTTTATTCATTAGTGAGTTCAGGCTGTTTGTCTTTCTGGCTGGAATTTTTCTCCCCTTCACTTTTGCTCTCAGCATGCTGAATGCCAGGCAGTTGTGGGTAAAAGGGACCTACCAGCCAGTTGAGCGGTGTGTTGTTTACAAGATAATCCATCACATCATCCAGAGACTCCTTCATTTTCTTCAGCTGTCCTTTGCTAGTGGCAAGAAAGCTGTCTGATAATTCTTGGAAGGAAGATGCAGACAGAAAACTCTGGTAGACATCACCTGCCATTGACCCAACACTGTAAACCTGATCCTGCACGTTCTGTGGTAGCCCCTGTAGGCTTGAAACCAGTGTGAGGCAGGTGGTCTGAAGCTGCTGAGTGAGACTCCGTGCTATAGCTAGAGTTCTTGACTCAATAAGCTGGAAACAAAAAGCATAATGACGTATTAGTATCTTTTTATGACTCTAGGAGCTTTGTGTGGTTCAAGATATATAAAGAATCAAAGTAAAGGGGATGTACATAAAATAAAGCTATAGCAGATAATAAAACAGGTCTTTAGTGTGAAAAGTCAAAGACTCTCAGGTACTTAGTATTTCTTCAAAGCTCAAGTACTTTGCGGATCAGAAACATTGGTAGTTTCCACCCAGCAACAGACAGGTAAGCTCTTGTTTCAACTCTGGATGACAAGTCACAAAAGGCAACTACATACTAATCAATAAGCCACTATCTAAAGCTACATGTAAGACTCAGTGAGCCTTTGCCTAAGACTGCTTTATGCTGAAAAACTTATTTCTGGTCTGGCCATATCAGTGAGCAAGTCCTAGCTGATCAAGATATGCATATCCCAACACAGGTTCACATGCTAAACAGGATGAGCATTCTCTTGGAAAGAGAATGAACATCAGAGTGTTGGCAGGAAGTAGACATATTTAAGAGTCTGGGTGTCCCCTACTATTCATAGCAGTCACTAGTCAGTTGCCCTGAGCTTCAGCATTCATATTCCACATGTGCATAAGCTTCTGTGCTGTTAAGATGCTATGCGCTTTGGGCACTGTTAATTTGCTGCTTCCTTGACAGTATATGATCCATTTATTTCTAGTTTAACTCTCTTTACCTCAGCGCTCTGAAGTTCATCACCATCATTTTGGCCTGTGTTTTTCTTCCATTCTGCCCAGGATTGATACAGCTTTTCCTGAGCATCAAGAAGTTTCTGATTGGCACTATTCATGTTCTTTCTGGCATAGTCGATCTGAAATACAGCCAAATAAAGAAGTAAAAAGCAGTCTAAACAGTTCCATTAGGGCCACCCTCCCTTACTGGCTTTGTAACTGCCTTTTTAAATGCTTCAAAAGTTCAGCACAGAAAACTTCGGAGAATATAACAGTGTGTTCCTTCTCTTCAAAGGAGAAAACTAGAAGCAGTTTTGAAATCACATGTAGTGCTGCATCAACTATTTTCCCTCTCCCCCACTAGCATACTATTCAAGGATTTGAAAGCATATAGAAGGCTGTAACTCTTTAGGTACAGTTTGTACTGTACATTGTTAGAGTAAGACTACTGAAATACCCAAGAATGCCCAAAGATACCCACAGCAAGAAAAGCAAGGCATGAGGACTCTGTCATTTTATTAACAAGAACTTAAAAGACTGAAGCATTTCTAAATTGCAAGGCACTTTTTTCACTGAACTAAGTCTGTTAAACCCAGCACTCTAAAACAGCAATATATCGTTCAATATGTTACTTCTATTTCTGCAGTGCTTAAATTTACATGCAATATCTAGTTAGTTTACAGCTCAGCCCAATTTAGCACCTCTCACGAATGATAGTGAAAAGCACTGAACAGGAAATGCTTTATACTTAGAAAATGCATTTAGTGTGATAGTGCGACTTCTAGTTTTCCTATGCCTATTTTTGCCATTTTATGCTGGACTCAAACTATGCCAACATTTGCTTTTTATACCTCAAGTGAAAACTAAACTTACCAGATTAACAGTGTGGTGGAGCTGAGAGATGGTCTCCTGGCTCTTCTGCTTAGCATCATTGACTTTGTTTAAGGCTTGTTGGTAGGCACGTGCACGGAACTTTGAGGACAGGGATCCTAGTCTAATGTAGTAGCTTGGCTTTTGAACTCCAGTTTCAAAACCTTCAACTTTTGCTGCTTCTTTCTCTAGGTATGTAGAAGGGAAGCAAATTGACTACTGGAAGAAAACTTAAAAGGTCTGAGGCCATTTAATTTGTTTAGTAACAGCTGAATACTGGACTTGTTTAGTAGTCCTCTAGCACCAGGGTAGGTTGATAGACCACCATACATGGAAATTCTTACTTCTAACCTGCTTCCTTATGAATAATATGCTATTATGACCAGCAAGGCAAAAGGCAGTTTGGGAAGCACATGCCCCATTCCCCACTGTAAGTAAGTAACAAATGGGAATTTGCTTGCTTCTCTCCAATACAAGCATTAAAAAAAAAAAAAAAAAACAAAACCCAAAAAAACTAAAACAAAAAACCAACAAACAAACACCCCCTAAAAAAAAAAAAAAAAGAAAACCACTAAGCTTGAATTAGTCTTACCTAGTTCTGCTTCTGTAAGTGGGAGATACCGGTCTACAAGGCTCTCCGATTTAGTGAGAGCACTATCCACTCCACTGCTCACCATTTGCAACACACGACTTCCCAGGACAGTGTTAATGCTGCCATTGACAACTGACTTGGTCATTTCTACACTGTCTTGCATTGCTTCTTTAGTCTTGCCCATAACTCCAGTGATCGTGTGAGCAACAGTTTCCTTGGCACCAGATACAGTGGTTGTTACAGCTTCTCTGGCTTCAACAACTACACCCTTGGCATTGGCAACAACCTGCAGTAGAAAACAGTTTGATTCACTAAACATTTTCTAGTGAAAGCTACATAGTCCAGGAAATATAAATTTATGTGACAGCTTTTACAAGTATCAGTGATCCAAGAAATTCTGTCCTGAAAACATATGTACAAGATGAAACAAAATAAGGCTGCTACAAAGCGTTCAGCTCCAAACACTTAAGTGAATGTAATTCACTGCAGTAATTCAGGTACTGTTTGCTGCACACAGAGCAGGAAACAGACAAGGACTCAAATTTTTAAAAAGGCACCCACCAGTGAACAGCACCTACAGACAAACAGATTTATCAAATGGTCAGCAAGGTTGTTGTTTTTTTTTTTTTTTTAAAAAAAAAGAGGGCTTAATGGGCTCCCAAAGGCAAACAACAATTCTACAGAAATAGCTTTCACTTCATCATTGCTTCTAAGCTGTGCTCCAGGCATGAAATCTATTTTTAGTGATAACAGAAAAGAGCAAGCATAGATAACTCTGCTTAGCATGTGTACCTGGGAAGAACTTACCTTGTCAGTGGGTTGATTCAGTATAGGCAGTCTCTCCTCAATTTTGTCTAGACCTATACATGCATAGTTGTTGGCAACAACAACTAAAAAGAAATAAAAATACTTTAATTTTTGTTTGTTTTTTTTCTCCTTAGTATAAATAACTTCGTAACTCCAACTGAGAATTCCTCTTGAAACAATGCTTTTAAAGTAATTTCCTCACCCTTTCAGTGAGATTTGACACAGGAAGGCCCCAAAACAAGGCAGGTTTACAATGCCAGTGAAAAAACCTCACTTGCAGGGGGATAAAATCCATTTGATACTTTACAAACAACTGTAAGAACAAGCTAAAGCACCTGGCCTTCTGCCACTTCATGAAGCCAGCCTCCTACTTACAACAGCCTTATGACACAGTTGCCAAATTTAACCAGAAGTTGTCCTCAGTGAGAGAAAGTACAAAAGTAGCAATTGAAACTAAGTGAAAGGAGAGGAAGGTGTTGAGCAAGAAACTATGTAACCACCTCACATGTCAAGATGAGTCAGTTTAGTATTATGAAAGCTGGACTCTGCCTTGGCTATGGATTTTGGGGGGTTTTGGGGTTATTTTTGTCTGTTTATTTGGTTTGGGGGGGGGGGCAGAGGAGGTGTTGTGCTGTTACATCATACCCATCTGTAATCAGCTGCTCAAGAAGACAGGCAACAGGTTCAGTCAGCTACCTGAATCACAGAATCCTAAGGGTTGGGAGGGACCTCAAAAGATCATCTAGTCCAACCTTCCTGCAAGAGCAGGGTAACCTAGAGTACATCACACAGGAACTTGTCCAGGCGGGCCTTGAATATCTCCAACGTAGGAGATTCCACAACCTCCCTGGGCAACCTGTTCCAGTGATCTGTCACTCGCACAGTAAAGAAATTTTTCCTGATGTTCACATGGAACCTCCTATGCTCCAGTTTACACCCACTGCCCCTTGTCCTATCACTGGACATCACTGAAAAAAAACCTAGCTCCATCATCCTGACACCCACCCTTTACATATTTGTAAACATTGATGAGGTCACCCCTCAGTCTCCTCCAAGCTAAAGAGTCCCAGCTCCCTCAGCCTCTCCACATAAGGGAGATGTTCCATTCCCTTAATCATCTTTGTAGCTCTGCACTGGACTCTGTCAAGCAATTCCCTGTCCTTCTTGAACTGTGAGGCCCAGAACTGGACACAATATTCCAGATGTGGCCTCACCAAGGCAGAGTAGAGGGGGAGGAGAACCTCTCTTGACCTACTAACCACACCCTTTCTAATGCACCCTAGGATGCCATTGGCCTTCTTGGCCACAAGGGCACATTGCTGGCTCATTGTCATCCTCCTATCCACCAGGACCCCCAGGTCCCTTTCCCCTTCACTACTGTCCAGCAGGTCAGCCCCCAGCCTGTACTGGTACATGGGGTTGTTCTTCCCCAGATGCAAGACTCTACACTTGCCCTTGTTGAATTTCATCAAGTTCCTCTCCACCCAACTCTCCAGCCTGTCCAGGTCTCGCTGAATGGCAACACAGCCCTCTGGTGTGTCAGCCACTCCTCCCAGTTTAGTATCATCAGCAAACTTGCTGAGGGTACACTCAGTTCCCTCATCCAGGTCGTTGATGAAAATATTAAACAGCACTGGTCCCAGCACCGACCCCTGAGGGACTCCACTAGTCACAGACCTCCAGCTAGATTCTGCCGCATTGACCCATTCTGCCTTCTTCCTCACTACCTGATCATCAAGCCCACACTTCCTTAGCTTATCTATGAGGATGCTGTGGGAGACAATATCAGATGCCTTACTGAAATCAAGAAAAACCACATCTACCGCTCTACCATCATCCATCCACCTAGTTACTTGCTCATAGAAGGCTATAAGGTTGGTCAAACATGACTTCCCCTTGGTAAAGCCATGTTGGCTGCTCTTAATGACCCCCTCATCCTTGATATGTCTGAAGAGTACTCCAGACCGGCATGGCCATGTTAAACTGTAAATGCACCTGGATATATAAAGCAATCAGTAGAATTAAACTTAACAGCTACATCTTTGCCTTACTCTGTGGTTCCAGTTTCTGGATGATAGGCATAGCACTTGTCATGGCTACTGAAGTAATTGTCTTCACTCCTTTCTCTGCGATCTCACATACTGACTTCAGATAAGGAAAGTTATCCTTTGTAGTGCTATAAGCTGTAGACACCATGTCGTAGGTGGAGCTCACCAAGGGAAGATTGACAACCCTTGATACAACGTTCTGTTTAAAAGAGAGAGAGGTTAGTTGATACCTGTTCTGAACTAGACATAAAAAACTAAGGGGCTATCTCACATACCTGGTGTGGATCAACTGCTGCCAATGCCATTTTCTCAGGTCTTGAATCCTACACAAGTCTGTGAAAGAAGCATATCTGAGTTATAGCATCCTAATACCCACTTGATGTAATCACCAGACTTTGAAACCAACAACCCTTTTCTAATCAACACCATTGATCAAGGGGATTAGGATATTCACATTCTTACACACAGGAACATTGTAGAAATTTAAAAATCCCAAACTTTGTTTACGAATTACTTTGTTCACAAATTACTTTGTTCAGTTTAGCAACACAAGTAAGACACATGCAAGAGGCAGGCTTTGAGGTACAGCAGTTCATTGCAGATTTACCAAAGAGTTACCAAATTTATTTTTCTAGAAGAAATAAACACATTTGGGCTTACCTGTTGAGGCAGGACAAAAAAAAAGGCCAGCCTTAACAAGTCACTAAAAATCTAGTTTAGAGTGTCTAAGTCAGATGAAGAACCCACTATCAATATTTTTAGTCAGATTAGATCTTCTATTATCATAAGGGAGTCATGTTTCACATTTGAGTCACCATTGCTTTCTGAATCTTGAAAACGAGTGGAAGATTGAAGGGAATTTCAATACCCTCAGCTTAATTCTCACAAGTGACTCCACTAAAGTCAAGGAGTTAATTATTTCTAGTGCAATGCCTGATCCTGAGCTCCCTCTGCTCAGCATGTTCAAAAGTTAGCTTCCTGTAACATGGAGCACAGGACTTGCCCACTGCAGAACATTACCCTCCTTTATGCTAAATTAGTCTTAATTATTACCCATCCCACACTGAAAAAGGCTGAAGACATCAGTAATTCAACAAGCCTATGCTACTCAATTATTTTCCAACACGTATTCCCATGGAGAAAATACTAACAGGTTTCCCCATACGAACCCTATTAAAGGAGAGGGATATTGCAGTACCACATAAGGAGAACACACAGAAGCGCTCTGTCATTCTATGCATGCACATAGGCTGAACTAAATCTGTAAGAAGCACTTTTTGTGCTGGTTTCATATGACACTTAAGTTCCAGAAGAACCTGTGTAACTGAAAGCAACAAAAAGGCAAAATAAAAGCTGGTCATCAAAACAACTGTGGTTTTCAAGACTTTCTGCTAGGTTTGCCAAAGAGTCAACAGCAGTGTGGGAAACAAGGACAATGGCATGCTGTTAACATTTTTGCAGGCATGCTTGCACATATTAACACACATATGCCATAAGGTAATGCCTGTAATAAGATTAATCACTGTACATGGATCATACAAGCAGGTAACAGACAAGAGTTACAGCAGTTACAGAAGTTTTCTTTCTGTCTATCAAGTATTGAAATACCTCCAGAAACATGTTCCTCACACAGCAACACAAATTAGATTACCTAGAATACAACTGAATTTCACTTTGAACTGCAAAGTATGCTGTAGAACAGAAGAGACTACCAGCACAAAATAGGGAAAGAAGGAAGAGGGGCCTTTGTAAGGATAACTTATTTGTAACGTGCCCTGCAAGACCACGCACAGCGTCGGTTTGAATTTTAGTCACTAAAATAGTGACAGAGTTAGCCTGTGAAGTTACTCCTGCTCTTAGGCAGGGAAGGCAGCTAGGATCTTGCGCCGTTTCAGAGATCCTCAGTAGTTTCAGCTCTGGCTAAAGCCTGACCCACTTCACT
This sequence comes from Pezoporus occidentalis, assembly GCF_034315485.1. Classification (NCBI taxonomy): domain Eukaryota; kingdom Metazoa; phylum Chordata; class Aves; order Psittaciformes; family Psittacidae; genus Pezoporus; species Pezoporus occidentalis. The sequence continues at coordinate 28,907 of NW_026913136.1, read as the reverse complement.
GGAGCCGGTGAGTGAAATACCTGAAACAAAGCCCGCGGTACTAAAGCGTATTTCAGAGACAGAAAAAGATCCTGAACAGGAAAGTGAATAAACTGAGTCTCAGATTTCATTTTTACTTCCCCCCCTCCCCCTCCGTTATGGCGTCCTGGCCGAGGCACGGCAGGAGCAACGACGGAGGCAGGGCTGCGGCCCTGAGGCAAGCCGGTGCCCCGGCCGCTCCGCCGTTGGGAGACACCATATTGCCGAGTCAGCACCGCGGAGCCGAGTGCTCCCGCCGCCCCGCTCTCCCCAGCGAGGGCCGAGGCAGAGCGCAGCCGTACTCACCCGGAAAATGGGGGGGGAAGCCGCTAGTACCGACCAAACCCCGACACTACCGCTGCCTACGAATAACGGCCGAGCCCCCGTATTTATTGGGAGAGGTCTCCGCCCCGCCGCCGGCTCTCTCGCGAGACGAGAGAGCGTCACCGCCACGGCCATGGGACGGGAGGGGACGGGGCTTGGGACAGGGGTGTTCGTAGTGGCAATGGGTCTGGTCCTCGTTTAAACAATGAAATCCTAGCGCAGGAGACTGTCGTTCACCTGCTGGCTTGGAGGACAGCACTTCAGCACAAGCACAAGGACCCGAAAGAGAGGCAGAGCCAGGCTTCCGGGTGGGGTGAGCAGGCCCACAAGTAGACCAGCCAGAAACAGGTTGCAGATGCTTGCGGTCTTCTCTCATGCAAACCTTTCAGCACGTCTAGTTGGAGGAAAAAAACCCGGGGCAAGAGATTTAGCTGTGCTTGTCCTAAATTAACCACCTCCTCCTTCACCCAGCTCCTCTGCGCCAGCACTTGTCCCCTGTGGGGCTGGAACGCGAGGTGAACTGAGGTTGGGGTCAGCTGGCTCTCTGGTCGCCGGCAGCCACCCGTCCCTACGGCAGCTTTCCGCTGGGAAAGGAGCCCCCTTCTCCTTCTCCAGCGCTGCAGGCTCGATCCAGCTTGACCACAGATAATTGTCTCAGCAGGTTTGAGTATGCCTTTGGAATGCTGTAAACTTTCCTTACCCCGAAGGTGCACTTTATTTTTAGCCTATAAAGAAACAATAGTGAGGGGTATTGAAACGGCAAGGAAAAAACAATTGTGGGCAAAGGTTCAAATATATATTTACAATTGTATTTAGCTTGCTGCAGTAACAGGGTGGCAGAAGAGAACAGCTTGACACAAAAGATTCAGGCCTTGAGGGTAGTCACACACTACAAACATGCAAAAACAGCCAGCCCAAGATTGTACAAGTGTTTTTCCTAAAGGAAATTAGCTTCCTTCCTAGAAAAATGTAATTATTTTAATGGGTAAAACTGACAACAAATTACCTTGTCACTAAACCACAAAGACTCCTTTATGCTGTTTCTGCTTCCTAAACAAAAGTTGACCATACATACTGTGCATTCACTTCTGCTTAAACAGACCTCTTTTTCTGCTCAACAATATGACAGGACAACAAATTCTATCAGTACAGAGCAGTACAGAAAGAAATACCGCTGTCTGCCCAGGACAGGAGAAGTCATCTTTCTTAATTGGACTGACCACCAAAAAGAGTCTGAGGGCTACCTGTAAGAAAGAGAAGACTTCCTGCAAAGCCTCAGTAGCAAACTGTGCAAGCCATCTGTTCTTATCATGTATACTCACATGCTACAGTATTCTAAAATGTCCTTTGCTTACTGCCAGATTGAGTCTGACCCTTGCTCCCACAAAGCACTATCTTCTTGCTGTGGGGGAAAGCCCATTTCAAGAAGACCTTCCCAGGATGGTTGCTCAGTTTGCTTCTGCGAAGAATTCACTTATTTTTCCATGTTCTAGAGCAGAACAAACAGAAGACTATTCCAGAATAAACCAGGAAGTTTTTCTTCTCTGAACTGCTTTATTATGCTTCTACTAGGATGCAGATCAAACTCTTTACAGGTATTCCACTGTTTTCCTCAAACTGTGTTATCTGAGACCTCCCATTTGTTTCTCATTCACAGTCATGTGTAAAACATTTAATGCACCCATAACAACTGCAAAAGTGATTAACCCCTTTTGTCAGGAGGGTCTGTATTGGGCATTTCAAAGTATTACAGGGATTTTAGTCACTAATATGCATCATTGTTATTTGTAGTACAGGAACACCTGTGGCTCACACAACAGAGGGACACTGAGGGGCTTATCCAAAATTCTGAAAAACTAGTAACTTGCCTTCTGAGAACCTTGTCTTGGTAACTGGACAGGGAGGGGGGGAGGAGAGGTACCTCATGGGTGGACCAAGTTCCTCAAATACCTTAGGGAGAAGGACGGTACTGTTCGAGAGCGAAGAAGAGGAAGGCAGGACAGCATCAAGTGAAGCAGAAGTAACAGGTAACATCAAATCATGACACACCAGCCATTGCTAAAAGAGAAAGGGAATAATAGTATTCCCAGACCTTCTTTCCATGGGGCAAAGGCAAACTTTTAAAGTCACATAAAGCATCTACTGAAAAGTTTCATTCTTTCAATCTGAGTAACACATGAGCATGTTCATCCATCCAAGTCCTTTTAATTAGCATTTCAGAACTGAAGTCAACCTACTTACCCTCCAGGGAAAAAAGAAAAAAAGGTATGAAATTATGGACCAGACAATGAGCATATCTATGCTCTGGTGTTTCTCTTTTAAACTCATAATATCCTCCATGACACGGAGTCTCAGGCTCACAAGCTTTGTGACATACCTCTGCTTGAGATAACAGCAATAGGTAGAATTCAGGTCCTCCGGCTTTTCTTACAACCTTAGTACAGCAGAGAGGAGCAACTTGTGCTGCAGTGTCATGGCCCGGTGTGGGTTGGTGGCTTCCTGGCAGCTCGGAGCCATGGTAGCTTCCCATGGGAGTAGAAGGCCTGGAACTGGCTCCTACCACCAAAGCCAAGAGCAGTGCAGCCACAGGCAGTCCCAGACCCAGGAACTGGGAGTCTGGTAAGCATTGGGATGGGTCAAGGCCAGGCTGAAACATCAGCCCAGGGCCCAGTAGGGCTGAGGGGAGCTAGAGACTTGCCCAGCTGTCGCACTGCTGGGGCAGGGGCTGATGGCTTCAGGGAGCTGACATGGTAGGATGGGAAAGCCCCTGGGGAGGCTGGGCAGGGATGGTACACCCTGTCAGTGCCCTCAAGGCCCTGACAGACAGTTCCAGCTGGTTGCAGGCACTTTGACTTTAACTAGGAACCTTATGAGATCAGAATAACAGCTGTTCACCAACAAGGTGATAGAAAGGCCAAAGGGGAGAGCAGTGATAATGTCTGTAGAGACCTGGGTGGTCTGATACTATTCCCTTATGAACAGGTATAGTCTAATATGCTGAGCCAGAGCTGACTGACAGCTAAAGTGCTAGGGTATTGGCAAGACCTGTTACAAGGGTCAGCACAGACAGTAGATGGAGGGACATTCTGTGGAGTCAAAAATGAAGAAGTGACATCTCTCCCAATAGATTAAAGCTACTTTTATTTAAACAAAGGCATTCTTCCACATCAAGATAGCTAACCAGATTCTTTACTCAGTGTTCAGGATGGCAGTTTAAAGCAGTGAAGTGGGGACATGCTCTTAATCACATTAGGAAAAACTGTTCGTGCTCTTGTCCTGCAAAGCAGAGAGCCCAGAAGGGTGGCCCATTGGAATTGCCAAGAAAGGATGTTCAGTCACAGCCTTAGGCTTTAAGGGGCTACCTCCAGCCACAGTTGGAGGCTGGAGTGAGCTAGAAGAACAAGAAAATTCTGACATGCCTTTTGTGCCTCAGTTTCTTACCAGTAGCACCAGCACTGCCATAGTTCTCAGCAGTCAGGATTGCCTTAGGGACACAAAGAAAAAGAAGGTGTTCAGAGCTGTGAAAAATAGGTGATTCAGGGTCCATAACGTAACCAATTCTATTGATTCTAATGGTTCCTCTAGCCTTAAAGATTTCTAATATTCAAAGCACATTTTTCTTTTCCACGTTTATAAAATTTGCTTTGTTGTGTGAAATGCAAGTGGTTCTATTGAATTGGGTGTCAATGTACTTGTGTTGAGCACCCTGAAACTGTTATCTGTGAGATAGCACAGCTGTCTTTCCTCAGCTGTCTCACTTTTCCTCTTTCTTTCCAATCCCACAGTAATCCATTTCTAGATTTTGTAATCCTGCCTTGCAGGACTTGCAGCTAACTCCTTATCTACTTGAGATGTTTGTCTACCTTGCTCCTTGGATTTTGGGTTAAACCTTCTCTGTGTTCCTGTATGAAAAGCTTTCCTCTGGTCTTGGTTAAGTCAATAGTTTCCTTGCTGTGATTCACTTGGTTTTTCCCTCTCAAGTAAAGGATATCAGATTTGTGAGGCACAATCCTCCTTTTGTGAGTCCAGACTAGTTGTCTTTACAAAGAATAGCATCCTTATCCTGGTCTGTCCCAAAATAAACCACTCTCACCTTTTGTTTCTGAGCAGCATGATCTGCAGGTTTTCTCTATAACATGCTCCATTTCCTCTGCAATGTACTTATCTTACTGGTGTCTTATCATTGGCCGTTCAACTATCATTACCTCTTATTTCTTCAGCTGTAACTGAGTTAACCTGGCATCTGCTTCGAAAGAGAGGAATTGGGCAAAAGGTAGTTCTCCTCTGAATACTTGAAGAAGGCAAGCAATACTTGAAGAAGGCAAGCAAAAGTACTATCGGTTACAGGCAGATGGGTGCTATTGCCCATGTAGTAAGTATGAACCACTCCCACAACAGCTGTGATGTGTTTAAGTAAGACAGAAGAAGAGGGAAGGGGACCCACTTGTGCTGGCTGGAAGGGAACAGGGAGTCCATTACACATACCTACATCCTGCACAGGAAATTCTTATTAATTAAGCTACTGTTGTCTATACCCCTGCCACATGTCCTCAGAACGCTAGGCAGCAACATGCTATGGTAGCTTGCAGCACCTTCAGAAAGATCACAGCAGGCCTTCAAAAATACCCAGATCCAGTTCTAGAACTAAAACTAAGGAATATATCTATTATTGCTAGGGGATAAAGGACTGCACATTAATTACAAGGATTTAAAATATGGCAATGTCATATTAAACACAGCTGAGAGCAGACGTGTAACCATAATCCACCAACTAAGGTGTCTGTGGGGGACATATCTGAAGTCATAATTTATAGCTGCCTGAAAGCTGCAACAGAAAACATTCTGCTGACCAGAGGCCAGAGAATTTTGTTCTTCAGCACTCCTGACAAGGACATGCCTTCTTCACATACAGCAGAGGTCCTTAAAAGAGGGCATAGAGCAAGGCAATTATGGTCATTACTCATAAGTCTATGCTACTGAAGAAAAAAAAAAAAAGCTGTCAGTTTTCAAACAGCTTTGCTCTTTCCTGAAGAAATCAGCATTCCAAAAATGCTTCTGTGTATTTATATAAAGATATGGCTTATTCTTCTTTGAGAACTTAACGCTGTTCTATCAACATTAGTCATTCTGTCACCGTTCATAATTGTCATTGGTAATAACAATGACATTTAAGAATTCTCAACATGATGCATACTGAGAGTCCCGTATAGACAGTCCTTTCAGTATTAGCCTGGTGAGTTTCATATGATTTCATTTTCAGGGAATTTAGCCAGGGTTTCTTCATTTATAACAGTAGACCTAAACCACAGGGTTTTTCCTAGACAACAGAATTGTGACATATTTGCTAGGCTGCATACAATAACAGCTATCATTTGCATTTGACAGATGCCATAGGAGCACTGGGTACAACATATTACATTGATTGTACTATGATGACATTATCAGTCTATTAAGCTACTTCAATGCCTTTGCTCATTTCTGCTTCATCACAATGCCTTTTACTCTGTATGCTATGCGTATGAATCCCATGACTGCCTGTATGCAAGGTGATCTTCTAAGTCAGAATTTATAACATAAACAGAGAACACTACATTCATTGTTTTCAAGGCATTCTGATGTGGATGTTATTTTTAGGAATGTATGCCATTTCAGTAGACATCTGTGAGTCTGGGAAGGATAAGGGGTTGAAGAATAGTTTAACATTGGTGGTTGCTGTGCTAGAGATGTGGTCTCATCTAAAGATTAGTGTGTTCTAGACAACAGACAGATAAAAAGAATCTGTTTCTGTGTGGTGGTTTACTTGTCAACTGGTGGTTTATCAAAAAATGGTGTAATAGTGGAACACAGATAACATTCAATAACTTAATGTTTGCTCAAAAAGTTGCACAAACTGCCTGATGTTGGTGAAGCCTATATTATCTAAAAGCAACACTGAGAAATTTTAATAAATCAGAACAATAGTGTATTAAGTGTGGTTGCTGATCTCTTAATTTTCATGTTGGTTTTGGTAGGAATTACTTTAGTGGGGAACTAGGATATCTATGTAAGCAAGAAGCTTTAAGTGTCAGGGATCAAAAAAGAGTCAGACTGCTCTTTAAGGGTCAAAAAGGCATGCGTCAAAGCTGGCACCAGCACAGGCAGTGCCCTCAGTGGCATGGTACAGTCCCAGAGGGTCTGACTGAACAGGGTACCCACACAGGGTCAAGCTCAGTCTTGTGACAGTAAGAGGCCCTGTCAACAGTCTAATATTCATCAGATAAGGAAAAGTAATGAATCAGGTTCTAGGTGAAGTCAAGACATCCAAACAATTCAGGATCAATAGAAGACATGAATGGAGAAAGGTCAGGTACAGCACAGCTCAGGCCAGGATGGCCTGGACTTAAATGGGACTCCTGGGCTGTGGGCAGAGAGTATGTGGGTGATGGTCACTGGTGAGACCAGTTAAAGCAAGTAAGGCTTATAAGTGCACTCATGACCCTCACATAAAGTTGCAGTTTGTAACCTTAATAAGTCCTGTGATGCAGAGATTTGTATATTTCCCTCCATTTTCTAGGTGATGATAATGACTCTAGGTCAGCTAATAGGATGACAGTTATCCTAGAAAAAGAGGGCTAGAAGACACATCAATAGATCATTATTTCACACCCCTATCTGAAAGGAAGAGCAATAGTATCTGTCATTTCTCACAGAAATCTGTTGAACCTGCTTTTCTGAGCCTCTGAGAATGGAGGTTTCACATCACACACAGGTAATCTGTGTCCTACCATTGATAAGGTTTTCCTAATATTTATGCATTCCCAGCACATTGGTGGCTTTTCTGTCTTCTGCAAAGACAGAAACAAAGTATTCCTCTTAAGTTGAAGAACTTAGTTTATCCAGTCCTTCTCTGGTCACATTTGTTAGCTTGATGATATTCATTCTCATCAATTATCTCAGGTTTTTCTCAGGTTGAAACATTGTGCTCAGACCCTCCCAGGTCAGTCCATATTGCCAGGATCTCACCACAATATGGGCCTCTGTCCTAGTATTAACCAATGTTGACCACATCAAGATAGCCTGCAATCTGTTGCAATTCCCGGGGTCTTCTCTGAGAAACACCTGCCTCACAAATTCTTCATTTTGCAGTGCCTGAGTAGATATTTTGCCATCGGACAGCATCCTGCATTCAATTTCAGTAACCTTCATCCCATCTTTTTATTTAGACCATATCTTCAATATGTTCAATAAGCCAAGTTCATTTTGAAATCTGATGCTTTTCTTCATATTTCAAGCTATTTATAGTGAAGTATATTTCCTTGTTTCAGGAAGGTAACTGTCAGTGTAACATAATACTTCAGACAGAGTAACATTCAGGCGCCCTTTGTAAGTGTGCAATGACTTACGGCTTATTGGGATTTACCATAGGACATGTCGCCATTAATCATATAACTCCTGACCTTTGCAACATGACAAGGTGTGGTTGAGATTACTCATTGCATTATCTGCTCTATTTCTTAAAAGAAAATAGAACTTTTTTTGTTGCTCAGTGGCACTGCAAGTACCTAACTATTCTCTAGGATGACAGTGCTTAATAAGGTGCAAAGCTATGTAACACATGCACACTTGAGCAGGATGCAAGAATTAAAGAGGTTGCTGTTATTATTTACAAGAGATATGAAAAGTAGTAGTGACTTATTTGAAGTCATACAGCAGATCATTAGCAATATTGAAAAGAGAATTGAATTCCACCAACACCCACATTGCTTCACTGAGCAGTGAAACATTTAATAGTGTTCACTTGACAAGTAGTACCCAAGCCCTCACTAATGGAAACGCTTCCACACTCTGAAATCATACCAGCAAGTCAGCTGTCTTGAAATCAACAAATAATAGTAAGGTCTTTGTTTCTGTGCATTCTGTGCTTCCTTACACAAACTGCTCAAGTTCAACACAAGACTGAGCACATTCAGGGAGAATCTTTTCACTGATTTAGCCTCCTGTACTGCCCTTTGGAGTTTATATTACATGCTACTAGAATTTTTACTTTCAGAGACCATTTCGGATCACTTTAAAAAAAAAAAAATATTAAACTTGACCCCCCCAAAAGGTACAGTCTATATGAGTGCTGTGTATTTACTTAGCTTTCCAGAATACATCTATCTATACCATACAGCACATAGGAATACAGCATTAATAAGCTGCTCACAGAAAATCCTAAAAAAATTAAATCAATCTCTCTGGCCGTAGCATAGGATATCAAAGCACCCTACCCTTTTACTTTGAAATTCCTCATTTATAACCATTGTACAGTCTGTTATTTTAAAGTTATGGTTAAAAGCTTTTGTTACAGTTAGATCTAAATCCTATTATTGCTATGCTGAACCCTGACTGAGGATTCCAAAGCAGATAATGAAGCAGGATTTTGTACTCTGTCATAGATGGAATTTGGCCATTTCTGTCACACTCACTTGGAAGCCCTGTAAGAAAAGATGGATTGATTGTTGGCTGATATCATATATGAACAGTATTTTCTTTTCATAACTCTTTGTTTTCTCTCAGTAATGAAGAATACTACATTATATCCTGTTTTCCTCAGGACAGAAGAAAATTGCTAGAGGTCTCAAATACATACCAGATTAAATCCTAAATAAAATATTAACTGGCACAATATGGTAATTTATTTTAAGGAAAGGTTTAAACAATGTCTCAAGATCTTAGGAGAAAGGTGTTCCACAGACACTCACTCAGCCACTCTTCCTCAAAGATAAAGGTAGCCCTTTACAAGAGCACTCCTATCTAAAGCAGTAGCTTTCCTTCTTCTCCCATGGGCTCTCATATAAGACTTTGCCACCACAAAAGGTAAGATACCTCCTGTAATTCCTCATCTAAATATAATGTTGGGGTTTTTTTTGTTTGGGTTTTATTTTTTTTTTTTTTAGTTTTATAAACCAGATACTAATTACTAACTAAAACTAGATCTTTTTCATCTGGGTCTGGCTTCCTTTATTAAGCTTAAAGAGGTTCCTTACCAGAAGGGTATTTATTCTTCTACTTCACATAGAAATCTAGGGGGTGTGCACTACAAAACACTTGAGCTTTCTCTATTTGCATTTCCTTTTACTTGACAGAGAAAGAGAAAACAAAGCCAGAGAGACTGCCACTGTAAATCATTTTAGCATTACTGACTTCAGGGGTTCTATGCTGACTTAGCTGCAAAAAAATATTGCTACAAAAGCTTTTGGAGACAGAATCAAGTCTTGGGTCTGACAGTGTGGGAAACATTCTTTTTCTGGAGACCAAGGACACTTCCACCGCAGCCTTGCTGTTGGTCCTTCATGTATGTCCTTCCTTGCTACTCTGAGGTTTCCACAAGCTCCCCACCTTTGTGGGTTCTTTCTTAAATAAAGTTTTCTGTTAGAAGCATGTTAGTGTCCCAGGGGAGCACTGGATAGTGTCCTTTTGACAAGATACTGACTTTGAATATGAACTACTGGTATGCGACTGCTACATGGAAGTGTTAACAAACCCTGCTTAGACTCCACTTGGCTGCTTTGCCAGAGTCTATAAAAATGACTCGTCTTTTACTGCAGTACAGAGTTCATCAACCTGCTAAATCGAACACTACTACTGAAACAGGCTGTCAGGTGCTTGCTGAACTGTACTGTGCAGAACGGGCATAAGATGCCAGAATTATTCCACATGTACATAGGATGATGTATTTTTGTCGGAGTTGCAGGGGAGTAAGAATGAGCAGATCAAGATTCAAAATCCACTGCTAATGCGGAGGCCCCCCCACCCCCCCCCCAAGGCTACTGGCTAACCACAGGACTGGTGATCCAGAAGTTTTTATCACTGTGTTAGCATGCCATTCGTTTCAAACTTATCAGCTCCATTTAGAGAGAGCATTGAGAGGGAGAGCTTAGGCATTCCATTTCATTAATGGTGCTCATGGCTTCCAGACTGCACATGCTTGTGTCCCAGTCAGACTGGAGCATAAGGCATGGAACTGGAGTCCATCTGTGTTGACTGCTGCAGAAAATATATGGACCCAGTCAGAGATCAATATGATCAGACAAAAGCCATTTAAACAAAGCCTTAACTCCTTATATACTATTTCTTACATGCACTTACAGTGATTTGGCATATTATGATTGGATACATGTCTTGAACACCCTTAGTTAAGCACAGGTGTGAGAACTTGACCTCAAAAGCTTGCCAACAGTCCACAGTTCTCATTAGCTCAGTGAATTCCAGCTTCTTATCTTGCTTGCTTAAGCTTCCTCGGGCCTCTCATGGCCTTGCTGTATCTTTCAGGATTATTCAGAGTTTATGTACCAATTATCCATTCTGTGAGAACACTGCCTCTACAGTTGACCTACCCTAATTTACAGGATTTGAAACTAGTTACTTTGTTTCTTTGTATCTTGCCTAAAAATGCTTCACAGGAATGTGATTTATTTGGTAGTTTATTTCTGAATCCTTTCATTATGTTTAGAAACAGGGCACCTCACCCATAGTGCTCAAAACAAGCAGTAAAGTTAACTTAATTAATCAACAATGCTAATGTATCTGGGTTTAGCTTACTGTGCTTTATAAAATAGTGGTGTCCTTTTTCAAACTGGCCGGTCTGTGCAGGTAGCTAACATGACTTTGAGCAAGGGCAAACTTTTCCTCAGCTCTAACTGGAGTTTCCAGACACTCAACACCTCTGAAATGCGTGCCCAAGTCAGACATTCAGTATCAGGCTGCCTTGGAAGTTGAGTTCTAGCCCTTAGTGCTTTAATTTTCCTAAATGTAAAATAAAAATTGCTGAGTTCCCTTTGTTACTCATAAATAAATGTGAGATGCACTCAGTGACCTTCAGTCTCGGGAAGTTTTAATCTACAGTCCAAAATGAATGTGTATGTCCAACAAATTCATAGCAGGGGCTCAGGATCATCAAGAAGCCAAAGAAAAACAGACTTTATAAACCAGATTCTTGTCTTTGATAGCATTTCAGATGGAACAGGACTGACTGAGAAGGAGAAGGGGACATCTGGAGAACTGAGAGCCAGCAGGGCTGAACCAACCACAGGCTGACAACTCAGTGAGTTCTCCTGACTGGAGAAACAAGATCCATCCGAGAGTGAATCACATTTATTGTAAACCGATCTGTTTAACCACTGTGAGGCTCATCCATGTTGATTCCCTCTTTTCTTCTGGAATTTCCTGGCTATGTGCATTACAAGTAATAGGTTTGCCTAAAAAGCAGAGCACACAGGCTGCCAAGGGACGTAACAGTGCAGTACTACAGTACAAACTTAGGGCTGCCTGCACTATCTGTAGAAGGAAGACTGGAGTTCTTGTAATCTGCTTGTTAAAAAATGTTTTTCTCAAGTCGTCTGGTTTGTTAAGTGGCAGTAAACAACTATTTTGGCAAATATTTTAAATTCCACTTCAATATTTTAATCCAGGATTTAATAGTCCTCAAGTCCTAAATTACTCCTTGATTGAAGTCTTGCTCACAGAATGCAATCCAAACATCTGCTGTGCTCTTGTGCTGTTGAGAAGGGGCAGTAAACTGCAGAAGTGCTGCTTAGGAGTGGCTTTTTCATCTCTGGGCTTGAATAATGTATTGTTCCAACTTTTAAGTACTTAAAAATGCTTGTGAATGATGCTGTCATAGTCATTCTGTCATACACAAAGTTTTCATGTGCAAAGACATCCATGGATAGCCTTCAGGCAGACTTAACAGTACCTGTGTATGCTCTGAAATGTTGCCATTCTAGGCATTAGAACCATATTGATTCTGTTGTAAAGGACTTTTATATTGGTGGGTGAGCTTTGCACATAAAATTGATTTTTGACCAGTTGGTCATTCTTGAATTTATATTTTTGTATCTTCACATTTCACAAGAGGCCTTATTTAATCCACAGCAAGCATCTGAATAACTCTGTGCTTAGGAGTTGAATCAATGCCTACTGAAATCAATGGAGAAGCTTCTACTAGTTCAGAGGCACCTGCATCTAAGCCAGCACTCATAGTTTTGTCTTTGCTCCAGGAGAGGGAAATGTTTTCTTAATCTGAGCAAGAAGGTATGTTTCACCTGAACTAAATAACTAAAAATTAATTCTAATGAAGAAAAACTGTTTGTTTCATATCAGTGGGAGAGTGTGGGAAGCCTTGTACCTACCTGGTACTCAGTCTGTTAACTTGCATGAAACATGTACTGGAGTACATGTTCATTGATTGTATACTCAGCAGGCTAATTTAAGAATACTGTGAGAAGGCTAAGAGACTTTAGCCAGGACCTTCTCTTCCAGATCCACCTTTGGACGTGGAAGAGATTATTTTCCCAAGCTGCTTGTCTTCCTTTTGCTGTATGAAGTTACTTTTGCCTAAGATTTATTGGCAAAGGACTTGCTGGGAGTATTTCTTATTATCTGGCAAGATCAGCTAACCTTGCTCAGACAGATTCAAGGGAGAAAACAAGCACCTTGTGTTAGGGTGTGGGAAGATGTTTCTCAATGTTCTGCCCCTGTTCTAGCAATGTTCAAGGAAAGCTAGTAAACTGGACACTCATAGTTGTTCCTTGCCAGCTCCTGTTTCCTGTAAGTCCATGATAGTCCAAGGTCTGTAACAGCAGCTGAAATGAAGCCCAGGAGAAGAAAATACACTTACAATAGAATAAAACTAGCATCTCTATCAGCTTAGCTGAATTTCTGAAAGTGGAAGAAGTTCAGGTCTTATGCTATATTTTGTTAGGTGTATTCTGAAGGTTTAAAGAAACTGGCCTTTCCCAGATGCCTCACTATTATTCTATCATTTAGGCAGTCTGTACCACCAGGGTGGGATTCTATTGGTCATGAACCTTTACAAGTTTTTGGTTTTTTTTGATAGCTCAGTAATTACCCATCTTAAAGTACCAACTTGTATCAAGTTCACAGATAATTAATGGATCAACTATATTAATCCTCTGTTTATTATGGAGGGGAGCAACCACATTTGATCCAGGATATTATGAAGCAGTATTCTGAAACCTGTACAAAATTCACTGAAGAGGCAATTCAGTCAATGAAACACCAAGTTCGTATGTCAATGAAACACCAAGTTCGTATTTCTCTGATGCCGCTGCAAACAGATTAAATGCACAGACAAAAGGATACAAAGAAATGGAGAAGAAATTGCTACCTTAACTTGTTACAATCTATCTACAGTTCTGTGCCCTGTCAGATGTCAAAACCCTCTCAGATCTGCCAAATAAGCCAATTGTGTAATACTCCCCAACCCATGTCCATCAGAATAAACTTTGCTAATTCAGATAGCTTAAGTAACATTGTTAACTTGTCTCACATTGCCTCATATGGGTTAATGAATGAATAATTCACACTGAACTGCTAGATCTGAAACTCTGGTAACCCTTAGTAAAGGATAACAATCTGTTCCATCAGCGCTGGTGAAACAAAAAGAAGTTCCCCTGTACAACACTGTAACCACACAGAAAAATCATCATAGAACAAAGCCTGGTAGAATTACATACTCACCATGTAAAATTGCTATGTGAATAGTCTTTCCTAGTATTTCACTTTGAAGCAGTTTGAGGGCTTGGAAAAGTACCCCAATACTCAATTTGTAAAGCCTTGTTTATAAGCAAATCACAGAATCACAGAATGGTTAGGGTTCCACTCAAATATACATGCCCTTCCTACACCAACAAGGCAAGTATCCTGGGGGGCTTATTTTCTGAAGACCTGTTTTCTGAACATCTGCAAAATACTATCTGGAAGGCATCTCCTCTTAGTATATTAAGCAGGTGGAACCTACCTCAGCCATTACTTACAAGAAAGTCACCAGTCTTTCTTCCTGACCCCTAACAAAAGCCAAGGCTCCTCCAGCTTTTCTTATTTTTGTCACAAGCAGGTTTTATTGCAGATACGCTTTTAGCTCAGTCAAAATACGTGTTCTAGCCAAGATGACATTAAAATAAAAAATAACCCACATAATATGTAAAGTTTAAACCCATTCCTTTACTACTGCTTATGTTTGAAATTCAGTGTTTTTCCCTTGGCTTTCCTCAGAACTATTCAGCTAATTCTGAAGCCCTCTTCTCCTGTAAAGCCACGTTATCTGGATGTGAAGTAACTGTGAGTCAGTGGGTCAGCAGATAACAGGCTTCCTCAGTGAAGTCAGAAGACCCTATTTCCCCCCTATTCTGTCATACGGCAGGATGCGTCAGGCACATATTGCCAGATTGCCTCATACTTCATCTTTGACCTTTCCCTTAGTTTCTCTTGTGTTTTTTTTTCTTTTTGTACTTTCCTAGTTTTCTGTATCCAAATCAATGCCCCTTGATTTGAAAAAGAAGGAAAAGAAACAGATGCACAAATTAAGCTTTCTTGTCCTTCATGCTTTTTTACTTGATCAGCCCTCTGATCAGTAACTACATTACAAAAATATTAAGAACAGAACTAGTCAGGTAACAGAAATACAACCACATTTATTCCATTGAGTAGAAAATGTCACTACCTAATTTTTTGCTAAATCCCTTTAGTGGGGCCTACTTACACAGCTCACTTTCTGATAAAGCTGGAAGATTATGGAGCTTCTGTCAGAAAACAAACATCATGACTGCCTTTACTGGCATATAATGTTTCTCATAACAGCAAAAAAAACCCAGCTCCATGCTATTGTTTCATAAGAACTTTCAAATTTTGCAACCAGTAACGGGGACATCTGTAAATATTATTCGGAAGAAAAAATATTAACTTTCCAAAACACAAAGGTCTTAAATTGTATTATACACTATTTGGAGTAACAAACCTCCTCATGGGTACTAATAACACGCATGGAAGCTGCATGTATGTTAGTAACACTAAGTAATAACTCGGAATGATTTTGTACCAATAACTGATAAATGAAAAAAGTACATAATTAGGAGTGGAAGAGCATTGTTTCTTAAACAGCCACTCCACTTCTGATGGTCCTAATTTTCAGAGTTAAAAAATACATTAGAAACTTGTTCTTGGCAAAATTCTTAACTTCACTCAACTGTGGATTATACTCCAAGTGATCTGTCTTACATCCGTCAAAGAGCAGGCAGAGATTCCAACAGGTGTTGCATCATTCTCTCAAGACTTGGAGGCCACTCTTCTATGACACTTATTCTGAGAAAAAAAAGGTTCTATTTTCTTATGTTATTGACAGAAAATTACTCATTTAGACCTGAATTAAAACATAAAAATAAAGCATTGTGCTTTGAAATGGCAACCAGTGGAGGTTTTAATTATCATCTGAGTGAAAACTGTATTTAACACTACTATAGCAAATGATGCTTTACAATTCCTGTTCCTCAAATACAACAGAATAAGGAGTTATTTGCAGAAATTCTTTTTTTCCTAAAGTACACTTTTGTCCTCAATGAAACTACTTGGAAGACCTACTTCTGCCTTGCATGAAGAGCAAGGCAGAATGAATATATAAGCATTTTAATTCAACAATATGTTATGGCTTACCATTTACAGACTTTTTTAAACAAAATACATGAATTAAACATACTAAAAGAGTGCTGGTTTCTACATTTGTATGTCACTTACGGAAAGAAGCATATGTCATAACAGAAAGTAAAGTTTAGACAATTAAACAATTCTTAATACCTTCCTATGAATGCCGCATGAAAAATCTGCAGAATCTTTACAAAAGGCAAGGGTATGAAGGGTGATGGGAGCAAACAGCTAAGAATTCCTCATATTATCTCAGTGGAATATGGACAAGTAGAAACTTAAACAGCAGCTTTGTCTACATGTAATAACCACAGATGTATGTACAGAGTTTTGGAAGGAGTAGGTATAATAGGAAATATTTTCCTTTTTTTCTATGAAAATCACACAATTACTAACACATTTAAAACCTGTTGTGCTTCCTCCCACCACCAGATGGAAGAATAAATCCTGTAAACCAGAGATCAACCCCTTCTTCCCATGCTTCAGTACCGTTGTGTATTCTGTGTATTACAATTAAAATTCATGTTTAAAATTGCAGCCTGCTATTTTTACTGTATCTGTGTACAGTAACACTCTGCCCACACAAAGCCAATGCAACATCAACAGGACACAGTATATTTAAATATATTTGAGGTGTCAGGACCTCCCAGATCATCAATTTTAGCCTGTTTTCACAATTAAAAGATCTACATCAGAGAAGTAGGCAGGTAGACAGGCATTAAGGTCTATGTGATAATCAGTTTTACTTCAGCAGGTATTTCAGTGCAGCAATCCAGACATATGAAGAATACACAAGGTCCAACCCACTAAAGTGCTTAAACATTCGTTTAACTTAAATAATATAGGTAAACACATAGATTGGAGGTATTTTGTTATTGTACAAGCAAGCTGTGACACGCTCCTTTTAAAAAACATGTTGGTCATAAGAATTCACTAAGGATTAGCACAACACTGTGATACACATTTCATGTGCTGTACAAAAATAGTGTGTCAACATCCATAATTAGAGAATCCTGCACTTTGCAATTTTATTGCTGAACTTCTGAGAACAGCTTCAGCTTTATATGTAACACAGAAATCTATTTCAGTGTCTGAAGTTTCCTAAGGGGAGCTTACATAAAGAAGCCAAACTCTATAAGAGAAAACTGAAAGCACATCCAAACCAAGTACAAGAGGGGATAACTTGACGAAAATAAATGAAATCAACTTTTCATTTACAGGATTTTTAGCTCCACCTAAGGGTCAGAGAGGGTAAGATTTTTCTGTCCGCCTCTTGCTTCGCAGTCAGTACTTTAAGACACAACTGAATAGAGTGCAACAAGCAATACACATAATTATATCCAAATAACATTACCAGTAGGACTTACAGCAACAATAAACAAGAAACACTAGCAACTTCACCTCCCACAATCACAGCTAATGGGCATTTGCTATTCTTGGAGCTATATCAGCGTTTAGCATGGCACTTTCCAAAGAACAGGCCATACTCTTCCTGTATTTGTACATTAAATAATAGGAAAGATGCTTAGCGCACAAAGACTGATAGCATTTGAGGGAACTACATGAACTTACCTTGTTGAAGATCAAACCATTATGTTTTGCTTTACTTACTGAAACTATGTTCCATATTGTACCAGTTATTTGTGTAGCATGCATTCTCTGGATAAAAAAAAACAAGAAACAACCCTTTACGCATGCTGCTCAGATCTACGTACTAATTCATTAGGTACTTTGCAGGGTTTTTGTTTTCTCCAGGCATAAATTTGGAGCATAGAATTTAGGCCAAGTAGTGACATGCTGTGGACCTTTTTTTATGCAAATCTTTTGTATTTATTCCAATGTGTGTCATGCAAAATATCTTTCTTGTAAGTTTTGAGAAAAAAAAAAAAAACAAACCAAGGTTGCATAAGTTGCATTCTTATAGTAATATTACCACAAAAGGTGGTTGAAGAAACTCTCCAAGACTCAATTTGGAGTTTTAGAAAGCAGGCATTCTTTATTGCTGCACTGGGTGCACACTTTGAGAATCATTTTGCAAAGGTAAGAGTGCCTGAGTCTACAAGCAGCATCCATATATCCAGCAAACTTATGCATATTTACAACCTTTCCAAGAAAAGTTTAACATATTTATTAGATTTCCAGCAACTAATTGTAGTATTTGCATTTTAATTATGAATGCGCTTTCTTGCTGGGTCATGGTCTTGAGGGTTCTCTGGTGGTCACAGATAGTCTTCCTTACTGTATTTGCTGATTAACCTCTGTGCTTGGGCATGGGCAAAAGATTCTTGTGAACTACTTAACAATTGTGTCTGTGTTTTAGGCCAGTTTGTTCTGATTTGTTCCTTATCTTGAATAATCAAATCAGACTCCATCAGTCTTGGTCACTCCTTTTTTATCTTCACACCTGGTTGACTACAGAGTGGTGAACTGGCCCCATCTTGGTTACTCCTTCCTTATCTTCAGAGGCTAACCTTGTTTTGTACATATCCCAAGGCTACAGCAGCCCATTTCCCAAGGCTACAGCAGCCCATATCCCAAGGCTGCACCTGCCCATCTTGCTCTCAGCAGAATGTCCCAATTTACAACCTAACATCTTGCTTAACAGAGCAGTTTTAATTTACAACTTAGCATTTTAGCATACAGTAAGAAGTAATTAATATTTACAAAATTTTCTGCATATTGAATCATTCATATACCTTGTATCTTTCTGGTAAAGATAGGGATAGGGATAAGGATATCTCTAAACTAGATTAGATATTTATTTCCTGTAAGACTGCCCTTTTCAGTATAAAATGCAAGTAGGTATCTTGGCAACACAGCATTCCCCAAGAACAGGTAACCATTACCATCCTAGTCTATCATGTCTTCTGTTTAATGTGAACCACTATGGTATTTTTCTTACCTTGCCTGTTACTTTATGTATCTGTCACACACATTATACTATGTGATTACAAGGGTAAGGGAAACCAAACTAACTTCGCGGTCACTTTGCTGTCACCGTTGTATTGCAAAAGTCTAAATGGAACAAAACCAGTTATCTCCATGATAACTACGATGACAAAAGCAGTGAAGACTTACCATACTGAGAGTGTCAGGGTCTGTGGTAGTGACTTGATTACAAGAAACAAGCTTTCTTGGCAATGAAATTAAAAAATGAGGTTATGTTACTAAACACAGCCAACAGGACTTGGTAAGTACCTGCAGATAGACTAGGCACAGAGTAAGCCAGAATAAAGTGATCTGAACTTCAAAACAAAATGTATGTGCAGAGATTATTGATCCTGTTCTATTGCTGCTATCTCACCAATTACTGGCAGATCAAAAATCACGTCAATCACAAATCTGAGTACTTAAAAAACATCTGTCAGCTGACCAGTCAGGTTCAACATGCAGCAGCATATGGAACATTCAGTTGAGACAAGTGGCTGTTGTGCTACAGCAACCTCAGGACCCTGCTAAAAACCAAAACAAAAGCTAACAGCAAGGAGCAGACAGTGGACAGTCCTAGCAGAAACAGACATTTGAAGAATCTTGTGCTTGTTTAAAACCCCATTTTCTGTGTGTTGCCAGAACCAAGAGGTACCATGCTCAATCCTTTTTAGCAGGAGTAAGCTCTCTTTTTCAACTGCTGAAGAGTTATGCAAGACATAATACTCAAAAGAATCATAAGTATTTTGAAAATGGTTCTAAGACCCATTGTTTTCTAAGCTGGACACAGACTGTAACTGAAACTTTTTAAAGAAAAGGTGACATGATGTTTCCAGAAAAATAAACAGAAAAATCCTTAGGAAGACAAATATTTCAAAAAATCCTGTCACATTTTATGCAGAGATCATCAAGATAACTTGATTTTTAAATAAATACACCAGAGTATTCCTGAATGTATGCCAGTATTTTAAGCAGCATATGTTGATTTGTTAGAGAAGACTGTATGTATATCTTTCTGCTTCCCTGCTGGTATTAGGAAGACCAGCAAGAACAGCCTCTTTAACTTAGGTTTCAATCCCATAATACAGTGAAAACAAGAAAATACTTCCAAGACTAGGTTGACATTCTGATGCTTTCATACAAAATGGTGGCTTTGGGGTCTATCGTTTTGCTGAAATACAGTTGTCAATTACAGCTACATTTTTAATTAAGGCAAACGATGTGAGGGAAACTGTATTGTTTTCCCGTAATTGGCAGGGGGGACACACGACTTTGCAATATTAAAGCTTTACAATATTAGAGCTTTAAGTTCAATATTAATGCTTTGCAATATTAAGATTTTTCAATACTGGAGCTGGGGCTAAGTTACTAAGGAAACAAAACAAAGGGTTTGAGATACCATCACTTAGAAAGACACACTCTGTGGTTAAGGACAATATAATTTCTGGACAAAAGATACAGTCTGTGGTTAAAAAGAATACTATCTTTGTACAACCTATGAAACTAAGGTGGTGCAAGCTGGTTCTGTAGTTAAACAGGAAGTTGAGGAACCGCATGTCTGCCAGAGAGTTATGAACCATAAAAGGATATAAATAAATAAGAGGAAGGGGTGTAAGAAATTTAGTAAAAGGAGATGTAAACAGAGGTGGGACAGTTAGCATGTAGATTATACACACTGGATAGGCTATAAACCTTGGAGTACCCAACCGACGGGGAAACAAGGGAGAGAACTTGCTGATGGGATAAGAGATATAAATCGAAGTTCTGCTTTTGCTGTATAAGCCTACTTGCCTACTTGCTAGGACTTGCTAGGACACCTGTTTTTTTGCTAGGACTTGCTAGGACACCTGTTTTTTTGCAAAAAACACTAATAAATTGCAACACACTGTTATGTCTACCCTGAGCTTTTACAATAAAAGTTTTTATCTAGAGACCATTTCTCACAAATGAGATATGTGTTTTTAGCTGGAGCTGTGTTCAACAATGACTGCGTATTTATACTGTCTCTGTATGTCACTTGCTTGAGGATTAAAGCCAGAAAGAGATCGTGAGTCTTCAGTTTCTACCACATATCATACAGTCTGAAATTACCCAATGCTCAGTCAAGAATCTGTAAAGAGAAGGTGTTTTTATTCCCAAGGACTCCAAGTAAGCTTATCACAAAATCAATCTGCCTGAATCCTCACCTATGCACCCAAAGTAAACAAATTATTTGCATGCTTTTTAGGGTACTTTATTCAACTCACAAATTCAGAAGAAAATAAAGACATTAAAGCACCACTTGAGTTACCTAGTGAGTTAATGAATTGAACTAGCTCAGTGGAACATCTGATAGTTCTCAGAGTTGTTGTGAGGTGATGGAAATGTGCAGCCAGAAGGGAAGTCACAGTCCCTATTGGAAAGAAAGAGGAGAGAAGAGGAGAGGAGAAGGGAAGGGAGGGGAGGGGAGGGGAGGGGAGGGGAGGGGAGGGGAGAAAAGAAAAGAAGAGGGGGAAGGGGAAGGGCGTGAAGAGGGGAGAGGAGTGAAGGAGAGGAGGGGATGAGAAGAGAGAGGAGGGGAGAGGAGAATTCTAGTGTTGCTGGTGAGGGGGCCTCTTGGCTGGAGCAGAGGCCTTGGAATGGACAGCTCTCCTCTTTGGAGGTCACTGTGGCTCCCCAGGGGAGCATTCATTGCCCTGTCTAGAAGCAGACAGATGTACCACAGCCTCTTCAGACTCCTCCTGGGGCTCTTCTTGCTCCCCAGGGATAGGAACAGAGACAGAGGGAGAGCTGCCAGGACCCTCATGAAGGGCAACTGCTGAGGTGCTGGGAGGTGTCTGCATTGGCTCCTTCAGGCCTGATGGAGTGAGATGAGCCAGGTGTGGGAGACCCTCCTGGGGAGGCAGTGTGGCTGAGTGCAGCCCCCCGCTGCTCAGTAACATGTCCACCCTCCAGGCCCAGCAGATGGTGGGCCTCCCACTGCACCTTTGCACTGCGACATTGATAAGCTGGTGCATGAATGTTGCCTTGTGGTTTTGGAGGGAGCGCCCCAACAGGTGGACCAGTAGATCTTCTTCTAGCCCAAAGAGGAGGGACACATCATAACAACATACTCCATTGTGGCTGCCTGCAGGACAGTTTCCAAATATGAACTGAAGCTCTTGACCTACTCAGGACAGAAGGAGCTGGAAGAGAGCTGGGTGGCCATGGAAAAGGGATACCCAGGTGTTGAACTGGAGGCCACCCAGAGCAGCCTTGGACATCTGCTGGCTGAAGGGAGCTGGTGATGATGAGTTTCTCCCTCTCGCTTGTGCTGCAGTAGCAAATGTTACACGAGAAAGGGAGAACCCCCAAGTCATTGGCTGGCCCAGGGAGGAGTGGAAGAAATGCCCAGGTCCCTCAAGAAGGAAACACTCCCAGCTCCCCAAGGTGAAGGGTCCCCACACACCTCTGATGCTGCAAGCACACCTCCTGGGTGCCCCTGCTGCCTGAACCTGGCAAGGCCAGGGAAAATCTGTTGGTGGCTCTCGGTAGGCACCAAGAACTGCAACAAATAACTCCCTGAACAGTACCAAAGTCTTCATTGGCACTCCAAACCTCACAAACTCGCTCAGTCAGAGTTCAGGCAGCCACCTGGGTGAGACTTGGCACCCAGATATAAGCATCCAGCACTTGGGGGCATCATAATATATTGCTTGAGATGTTGCAGCTCATCCTTTGGTGAGCACAGAACCCATCACTCCAGGATGTCACAATGGGCCATCCTGCCCAAGGCAGCACTGAGGCCCCAGTGCACGTATCTCGGGTTATCCCAATGCCACTGCCCTCTCCATCCCCCCACCTCTTGTCTTGTGCTTGGCATCAGTGTTTCACACCAGTCAGCCAGGCCACAGCTGTGTCTTCCCAGTGGCCCGTCAGGTCACTCTGGCTGTGGCAGACATCTCCAGGCACATACGGCAATGGAGTTCATTGGAGGCTGTAGAATAAAATCCGACAGGCTCTCTCCATGCTCCAGCACTGCTTACCCACCCTCTGGGCTCCTCTGCTTCCTCCCACAGGGTGTCAAAGGCAGTGCTGGGATCACTTTCATAGATTCTATCCTATTTTTCTCCCCTAGCTGGAAGGCACAAGGGTGATCCCCCTCTGCTCAACACCCCTTTGGCCTCATCCACACAATATGTCCCATTTGGGGTCCTGGACAGGAGAGAGGTCAGCAAACCCAAGGGGTCAGGGGAGGTAAGGAGTGTCTGTGGGTCTGGTTCATCATGAAGCAGAGAGGGCATTGGGGCACCTCACTGCACACCCCAGTGCACATGGCGAAGACATCAGGAAGATGGGGCCAGGCTTTTCCCAGGACTGGCCAGTGGAAGGGCAAGAGTCAGTGAAACTAGACAGGTTCAGGATAGGGATAAGGGATCTGTACCAAAATCCATGGAGGATCATTAAGCACTGGAGTGGGTTGCCCAGGGTGGAGGTGGAATCCCTGAGCCTGGAGGTCTTCAAGAAATGAGTGGCCACAGCCCACAGCACAGCTGTCACAAGCCGATGAAGGCATGCTCACTGAAGTCACAAAAAAGAAACATTGCCAGGGGGAAATGGAGCAAAGGATTCCAGAGGTGCTTCCTGGAGTTACCCACAAGGGACCGATCACTGCTCGGGTTGGGCTGGGAATCAATCAGCAGGTGCTGAGCAATTGTGTTGTGCAGCACTTGTGTTTATTGTTTTCTTTTCTTCCCCCCCCCCCCCTTTTCCCTTTAAGTTTTATATCTCTCACCTTGCTATTTCCCTTATTATTCTTAGTAGTAGTATTATATTGTACTTTAGTTATTAAACTGTTCTGATCTCAACCTGTTGGTTTTGCATTCTTTCAATTCTCCCATCCCACTTGGGGAGGGGGCAAGGATGTGGTGTGTGAGCATGGTGCTGACTGGTGCTGAGTTACCAGCTGGGGTTAAACCACAACAAATAGAATAGTTCCAGTTGAAAGGGACCTACAACAGTCATCTAGTACAACTGCCTGAGAATTCCAGGCAGCACTGACCAAAAGTTTAAGCATGTTGTTAAGGGTGCTAAGTACCTCTTAAACACTGACAGACTTGGGGCATCGACCACCTCTTACAATGTTCAGGTCCTGGAAGAAATGCTTCCTAATGTCCAGCCTAAACTTCCCCCGTCGCTGCTGTGAACCATTCTCATGTGTCCTACCACTGGATCACAGGGAGAAGAGATGAGCATCCTCCTCCCCACTTCCCCTCCTCAGGAAGCTGTGGGGAGCAATGAGCTCGCCCCTCAGCCTCCTTTCCTCCAAACCAGACAAGGCCGGAGCCCTCGGCCACTCCTCACAGGACACGCCTTCCAGACCTTCCACCAGCTTTGTTGCCTTCCTCTGGGTGTATCCAAGGACCTTCACATCCTTCTTAAACATTTTATTTCCTGGTACCAACCAACACCTCGCATAAGGTGAGCAGCAGTCGCCGGGCACTGGCCAGCGCTGGCCGGGAACGGCGCCTCACAGATCCTTAGCCATCAGCGCGCCGCCTGCCTAGCGGGGCCCCGGGCCAGCTCCCTCTCCTTCAAGACCAACCCCCGGCTGTCCACTGCGGGACCCATGCAGGCGGGCTAACAGGTGCTGCTCCGCGGGACCGAGGCGTCGGCGGAGCGCTGGGCTCCCCTCACGCCTCCCGCGGGCGCCCCCTGGCCGCAGCAGCGCTCGCTCCCCTGCCCAGCCACCGCCTCTTTTCGGGGCGGGCCCTAAACCCGCCTGTAGGCGCTTGAGGGGGAGAGAGTAACATGGTGGCTGCTTCCTCCCCAGACTGGAGCGGCGGCTGGTCCGGCGGCTCCTGAGGTGGCGGCGGGCGCGGGAAGAGGCTCCGGGCCGGGAGCGCCGCGGAGGAGCGGCTCACGAGGGCAGCTCGGCGTCGGCTGGCGGCAAGCGGGCGGCACGGCTGGCGGCAGGTGAGCGGCCGCGGAAGGGAGAGAAGGAGGGCGCCTGACAAGCGGGGAACAGGCTCTGGACCCGGCGCCTCGGCTACCTTCCACCCACCCCTCCTCGGGGCGCGGCAGGAAGCCGGCACTGCGCCGGGGGCACCCCGTCTTCCCTTCCGCCTCCTGTGAAAACCTCCCTCCTCGTCGGAAAGGGGAGGAGGTTCGGGGTGTTCCGCAGTCCTGGGTCGGTCCTTGGGAAGGGCTTGTTCCCTGCCCCGGCAGCTGGTCCGCGCTGAGACTAGTAGCCCTTAGCCCACACCGCGCGGGGCCGGGGGAGCGGAGGTGCTTCCTTGACTTAGTTTTATCAGTTACTGCCATGATAACTCTTAAGATTCCCCGCTGCCGGCCTCCGCGGTCGCTTCTCCGCCTCTCTGAGCTCTGCGGGCGGTGTTCGCCCTGCCGCGGCATCCGGCGGGGCCGTGCAGGTGGCGGGCGCTGCAGGTGAGTCCCTGGGCAGCGCCCTCTTTATTTCTCCATTTTCCTCTCGCTTTCCAAGCTCTGGCTCCTCCCCCGGGTTGCGGCGTCAGCGCGTTTAACCCTTTCGGGAGGCTGGGTGAGGCAAGTGCTCCTGTGCGGCGCTAAGGCAGAAGCGAGGCTCCCGGCGCCTGATGCGCGGCGTCTGCGGTGAAGGGGTGGGTTTACTCTTACATGTGCCTACATGGAGATTGTGAACGGCGGTGTCATGGCTTTTAGAACGGTGTTTGAATAGAAGGGGCCGTCCCGCCCCGCAACCCAGTGACAAAGGCGCTATTACTGGTAATTATGCTGTGTTAGTTCTGCAGATTTAAAAAAGGAACTTAAAAAAAAAGTAAAAGCTAGAGCTATAACTTGTAATCAGCCTGCACCATCATCTGGAGTTATCTGATGTATTTGCTGCATAACCAGATAATCTATCTAGCAACAGGATCTGGTGATATGCTGTGGCCTTTGTATGTCGAATAGGGGAAAAACATCTTTCCAGCAGCTGTCAGGAGCTTTAAATGGGATGTAAGCTAGTTAACTGCACTGTTAATGCCAAAAATGGTTTTCTGAAGGGCGTGAAGTGCACAATTTAGTATGTTCTTGATGCTGAAATCTCAGGAAGAATGCAAAACCCAAATAAGAGTAAATTGTATCTAAACTAAAGAGGTATTTCTATACTAACCTTTTAAATACAGGTTTTTCTTTTGCTGTTAACATCAAGCATTTTGCAAACATGGACTGTTGTGGTGATTTCAAACCTAATGCCTGTTGCTAAACTTTTAGATCTGTGTGAGGACTTAGCCTGTATAAAGCAAAACTTGATCTCCCTTTTTTGTGTAAGCTGTATTAGTGTGACTTCTGTAGTATTGGTTTTGATTTATGATGTTTTTAAGCAAGTTAAATTTGAGCCTGTACATGGACACGTGAAAAGAAAATAATTTGCTTTTAGGAATATTTTCTTATGCAAACTAGACCCAGTGTTAGTGGAAGTTCTTGCATCACTCTTTTTAGGGTAACATGGTAAAAGTTAAGGCAGTAAACATTCTCTGTGGTTTTGGGGAAAAAAATGATGATGGAATGCAAATTGCTTCATACCTGTTTAGAAAAGTAAAGGATTTTTATTTGTGGGATTTTTGTGAAAAGCAGTCATGATCAAACTTAAGTGACTAACCAGACTATTACTAGCATGTATATATATATATATATATATATATATATTTATATTTAAAATGCTTGGCACAAAGGAGACAAAATAAAATAATAAAACCTGTTTGATGGCTTGAAAATTACTTTATTGTAAATGCGACTATAAGTCTTTTTTAAGGTCTGTTTTGGTTTTTCATTTTGTTTCTTTCTTTTTTTTTTTTTTAGTTGGCTGACAGGCTGCTTTTACTATTCCAGTGGTCATGAAATGCTAATAATACATTCTGACTTGAGTAGTGCAATGGAAGAGTTCAGCAGGAACCAAAATGTAAAAATTGGCTTGTCTACCTGACTTCTGTCTTGTATGTTAAAATGGTTACAATTATTACTACTAAAATCTCAAAAATTTGGCTTAAAAGAATTATTATAAATTAAGATGTGGATTTTCTTAAATATTTTTGGATGAGTATAATGTTACATTTGGCTGTTCCTTCCTAGGTCAAGGTTGAGCTTTCTGTAGCCCAAAGTGAACATACTCATACCTTCTTGTGGACCGTATCATATGGTTTGGGTTGGAAGGGACCTTAAAGATCACCTAGTTCCAACCCCTTGCCATGGGCAGGGACACCTTCCTGTGTGTTTGCTTTCTCATTTGGGAATTGTCTGTGGAATTCTTTCCCAATCAACTTCTGGTTGTTTTTTTGTTTTGTGGGTTGTTTTTTTTTGTTTGTTTGTTTGGGGTTTTTTGTTTTTTTTTTTTTTGTTTCACTGAAAACCATCTAAATCAAGGAAAATCGTGTTATTCAGATGGTGATATGGATAAAATCCCTGTGACTCAACATATATGAATTCCCGTTTGGAATGGCAGTACTACATATTGTTGAAATACAGTGCTTGAGATGGTATCTTCTTAAGCTTTTTATCTTTTTAAGTTTAGTTTTTTCTTAGGTCTGCCCTTGACCAGTGGAGAATTGAATTTGGAATTCAACCTTGATACTCTTTAAGAACAAGTAAGTTTCAGTGTTAGCTATGATGCATGTCTGGGTTTGGTTAAAAATACCATAGGAAAAAAGTGTCTGTAGAATGAGGTAGGAAACATATTGCCAAAGTTGTAAGAGGAAGGCAAGGTATTCGTTTGGCTGTTGTGTAAGATCAGGTGTCTTATTTGTGAAGCTTTCAGATAAGTTTGAATGGCAGCCATAGGCATATAGCAGTATGCATAAAGATTGGCATGTTTGGCGGTCTTAGTGGTTACATGTAGCAGTGTCTCCTTTTCTGATCGACTAAGCATTCTGACTGAAGGAACGACAAAAAGCACCTGTAACTCTAAATCTGGCATCGTTTTGTTTATCTTGCACTGTAGAAATTTATCTGGTATAATTTTTTTTTCTTTTTCCCTGTGCTTGGTAGTCATCCCAAGGCATGGATTACCCACCTTCAGCATGCTGCTTTCTTGAATAATATTCAAAATACTGAATGTTGGTGTACATGACCTCCAAAATGATAGTTGTATTATTGAATTGCTTCCCATGTGATTTCCCAGATAGCTGCCTATTTAAGTCTGCAAAATGAGAACGTTTGCTGCTCTGTGCAACATGATACTTGCTTTCCTCCTGTAATGCTTCAGTCTGCAAACCGAAGTCTTCAGATTTTTTGATCTTCTGTCTTGCTACAAAAGTCATCCCTCTTTTGACATTGTTGCTCTCAGTTACCTGGGAATGTAATGCTGCTTCTTTCCTGCTGAATAGTAGTGATACGCAGATAGAGTCCACAACTCCTTAAAGTTGTAAAGTAGGGATGTTTTTTATTCAGAGCTGAGACGCACGCGGGTAATTCCTCAAAGTCATGCGTGCCTCAGTGTTGTTTCCCTCTACATTTATTCTCTAAAGTTATATATATTCATAAGGTTGCACAATACGCCTATACATATTCATGTCCTATCCCCGCTTCGTATTATAAGGGGTTAGAAGGTCCTTTGCGCCTGTGCAGTGCCCCCTCTGGTCATGGGCAGTGGTCTCCAGATGAAATAACTCAGTCTTTCTCCTGTGTGTAGGGGTCTTCAAGATGAAGTAAATGAGTCTTCCTCTTCTTGAACTTTTCACCTTTTAGTCTTCACATATGGCCTTAGGGTTTGGTCGGTGTCCCAGCCATAAACCATCTGCATCTGACCCTTCAGGTCTGCTTTTCCTTATCAATAGCTGCTTATCAGTAGAATCAGGCCTCTGCTTTTCCTTTTCAATAGAACCAGGTGTCTGCTTTTCCTTATCAATGGTTAGTGCCTTTGTTCTACTTAGTAGGCATGATAGGTACAGGCAATACTTTTGTTGAAGCAAGCAAATTCCTCTAACCCCCTCGTACAACCCCCCTGTACAACCCCCCTCTACATTGGTTAACCCTGTATCAGTCCCCCTTTTTCTATAAAATGAGTAAATTCTTTTAATATATCATTTATAACAGAGCTATCCATGTTCCTTCTACCGATTTATGAATTGATTTCGATATACATTGTATTATGCCAGGTACAATCATTAAAATGAGTAGTCCTATAGTTAAGATTAGAAGGTCTTGTTTAAGTATTTCCCTGAACCATCCAGTAACTCCTGTGTTAT